>NC_081322.1:67124728-67749728 GCF_026419965.1 Kogia breviceps
TCTGCTTTGTTTGACAGCAGCTGTGTTTCTGCAGAGTTGTATGTATTTCATAGTCCCATGAAGCTGTTATTACATGTTCTGGGCTACTAATTTCGGGGGAAGTTGTATGTCAATTTCTGGTCTCTGGGCTTGGCATCCAGAAACCAGGATCTTTAATTTGTAGTGGTGGTTTTTGTTGTTGAACACCAATCAGGTCATTCCCCACAGTCTGGATGAAGTCTTTCTTACATGACTTCCTGCCATCTCTTTTGGTCAGCCATTTCTCCCTCTTTATTGACAGCTGAAGACACCATGTGCAGATGGTCTAATCCAGTCTGAGCTGTGCTTGATTTTAACCAAATCTAAAAGCCCAACTTATTTTCATTTTTAGCCTAAAGTTAATGCAATAAAATTTTAAAGCATCTTTTTTTTTGCGGTACGCGGGCCTCTCACTTTTGCAGCCTCTCCCATTGCGGAGCACAGGCTCCGGACGCGCAGGCTCAGCGGCCATGGCTCACGGGCCCAGCCGCTCCGCGGCACGTGGGATCATCCCGGACCGGGGCACGAACCTGTATCCCCTGCATCGGCAGGCGGACTCTCAACCACTGCGCCACCAGGGAAGCCCTAAAGCGTCTTTATTGAGATGTAATTCACATACATAAAATTCATCCATTTAAAGGACACAGTTCAATGGTTTCAGCAGTGGTCCCCAAGCTTTTTGGCACCAGGGACCGGTTTCATGGAAGACAGTTTTTCCGCAGGGGGGTGGGGGGGGATGGCTCAGGCGGTAATGCGAGCGATGGGGAGTGGCAGGTGAAGCTTCACTCGCTCGCCCTCCGCTCCCCTCCTGCTGTGCGGCCCGCTTCCTAACAGGCCGCGGACTGGTACCGGTCGATGGCCCAGGGGCTGGGGACCCCTGGTCTTAGTCCATTCACAGAGTTGTGCAACCATCACCAGAATTTAAGTTTAGAACATTTTCATCACCCAAAAGAAACCCCCTATCTATTAGCAATCACTCCCCATATTCCAATGCCCCTCAATTCCAGCCCTGCACAACCACTAATCTATTTTATTTCTCTATAAATTTGCCTATTCCAGACTTTTCATATAAATGGAATCATACAATATGTGGCCTTTAGTTCACCTGTTTTATAGCATATATCAAGACTTTCCTTTTTATTGCCAAATAATATTCCATAGTGTGGATATGCCATATTTTATTTATCCACACATCAGTTGATGGACATTTGGGTGGTTTCCACATTTTGGCTACTGCAAGTAATGCCGCTATGAACAACTGTGTATAAGTCTTTCTATATGGATGCTTTACTTCTTTTAGGTATATAACTAGAAATGGAATTGCTGGATCAAATGGTAGCACTGCAATCAACTTTTAATTATTAAGTGTTTTTTCTGAATTATATTTACTCCTCTAGTCCCTGTTCCCCCATAACTATGAATAAGTTTGTGAATATATGAGAGAATTTAGCATTATTTGAATGCCTGAAATCTTTGCATGTAAGCTCAGCTATATTTGTGCAATACCTTGCTTTTCAGACAGAGAAACCATTGTTTTAGATGCTCTGTTTTACAATTTCTGAATAACTTTGTTTTAATTCAGGCAGTTATAAAGCTTAAACAGGATATTGCAGTACGAGTCAGAAATATGTTGTCACAGTTTTCATTAAAAGTTTCCTCTTAATCTCTATGAGATATATTCAAATATCTAAGATTTTTCTTTTCTATCCTAATAAATATTCCATAATGTTAAGACTTTGGAAATTTTCTTAAATGGAGTTTTGTGATATTTAAGACATTTTTCAAAGGTTCATCTTCTTAAACCGTCCCTCTGGCAAGTTCTCCCTTTCACTTCAACTTAAATGTCACCTCCACTGGGAAGCCTTTCCTGCTCATCTTTCACCCCCATCATTTTTACAAACCTCTATCTTGGCATTTCCCCATTACATTATGCTTATCTGTCCACACGTTCTGACGGTTTCCAGTGGTGTTCTCCCCCTGCCACTTGAGTAGGCTGACCTTTCCTGTGACTCCTTAAAGGAAACTGGGCTGTTTGCGTCTGTCACACTTGGAGAAACCTATGAGAAGATTGAATCAGTCTCCTAGTCGCACTGGTGGGACCGGTTTCAAACTGCTGCTGTTCAGCAAGAGGTAATGCCTCCTACAAAGGCCTTTCATTACGGGGCTGGAGCTGTTCAAACTTGTACCTTTTCCTGATGGGTGGGGCAACATTCATGATTCATGTAACTGCAGTCCTAAGACATGGATGGAGAGAGAGAGAGAGAGAGAGAGAGAGAGAGAGAGAGAGTGTGTGTGTGTGTGTGTGTGTTTGTGTGTGTGTATGGAGAGGGAGATCACCACCGAACAAGGATTAGCTCTTGTTGCTTGTCTCCATCAGAGTCACCTGGAAAGGGGGTTGGAGGGCAGAAAAACGTACCAACTCATGTATAGTTAAGGGGGAACGCCGCCGCCCCGCACTCTCGCCTCAGTACACCCACCCCGTCTTCCCAAGCAGCCCCTGGGAGGGCTCAGTTGAGGATGTTAATCTCGATTGTAATCTCTGAAATCCGGTACATACATTTTTCAGAGACAACACACTTCTAGATTAACCTTAAATATAGAACGGCTACATCACGCTGAGTTACTGACGTCCACGTGAAAGAAGGACATTTCTGTGTGGAGGGGACAAGGGAGTATTCAGAGACCCATTGTTTTCTAAATATCCAAGACAGGTCTGGAAACGTTGGTCATCCTGATTCTTCCCTCCCCTCAGCCCCGTATTCTGGACATATTTCTGTCCTCTCACATAGATCAGATGGTCATGGGCAACCACATAAAATATTAGCATTTGCTGTTGGGTGGCTTTTAGGGGTGGATGAAGCTAATAAGGAAATCCTGGAGTTTGAAAGGAAAGGAGAAGCCAAACCCCGAAGCTGTTTTACTGGGTGGAGGTGGGGACAGAGGGAGAGTGGGTGGTAGGTCGGTCACCAGCTTACATTAGGCGAAGCCTCTGCACTTGAAGTCCTCACTCCCTGTTTTATACGTGTTGCTACCCTCCCTGTGTAACGTTTCACTTCTCTTTACAGTATGGTAGCTCCACTTGCCATTATGTTATACACCGCAGTACTTGCTTGTTCATTTACCATCTGCCTATTCCACTAGAAGGTAGCTCCATGAGGGCAGGGACTTTTTCCGGTAACTCTTTCTGTCCCTAGCACTTAAAACAATACCAGGTTCACAGTAGCCACTCAATAAATGCTTGTTTCAGTGAATGAAGATGTGTAAAACACTGCTAATTACAATGATAACAAAAAGATAACCAGAACAAAGCTTTCCTTTGGTAGTTCTCTCAGAGGAAGGATTTTTTTCAAGATATTACAAGTTTTAGAATATAGGATATTACTAATACTTTGCTTCATTGAAGACCTTTCATTATTTAATTAATCCAAGACCTCTATAAAGCAATTCCAAAAGGAATTATGCATAGTAATAATACCTAAGGGCGCCATATCGCACACCTCCAGGGGATGCTATTTCACTCTATCACCTGTGTGAATGGCACCTCCTAAACTTGTTCATTGCACAACTTCCCAAATGTAGCAGCCCTGATGATCCTACCAGCCATTTATAAAGGACATGATACTAGCTTCCAGATCTACCAAGTATCCTTTACCCTCTGCGAAGGGTCAAATCCACAGATAATTCATTGGAAAATGGAGACAAGGTTTTAAGAGAGCATTTGTCTCCATTCTGTATCTTAAAATCTCTTTAGGAAATTTTCAGGAGGGTTGAGGCCGAATGAGAGGAGATGTAGCTCCCTGTGAGACCTAAATGGCTAGCAAGTCTTAGAAGCAGAGGAGGGTGCTCTTATTACATACATAGTAAGTGCCTGGTGACTGCCTGTAATCTTTCCTCCTATCCTCTCTATGTATTCTTTTGATGTCATGGTCAGAATGCTTTCAAGTGCAAATAACAGAAATGAAATTCAAACCAGCCTAAGAAGAAAAGGGAATTTATTGACTTAAGATTTGTCTACTTTAGGCTGCGCTAGATCCTTAGATTCAATGTTACCAGGGCTCACTCACTCTCTCCCTTCTCTCAGCTCTGCTTCCTTACGTGTGTTGCATAAAACTAAAAAGATAAGCGCAAGACCCTTATGAAGGAAATTAGAAATTTGTATTAAAGGGTAGCAGAAAAAATAAAAAACCCTGGGTAAATAGACAGATATGCTATGTTTCAAGATGCCAATTCCCTTCACATTCATCTTTCAATTCAATTCAATCTTGGTACAAATCCCAAAACGGCATTTTCTTATGGACTTTGAGAAACGGATTCTAAAGCTAATCTGGAAAAGAAAACGGACTACAACAGCTACGAAAAATTTAAATATAAAGAAAAAAATTAATAAGAGTTGTACTACCAGATATTAAAACCACTTTTATCCATTTACGAAATATCCCCATGTAGTATCTCAAGTGTAAGGAAGCAAGGACTGAGATAAGTAAGTGCTCTGAAGGGAAGGGAAAGGGCAGGCGTCTTTAAGGGTTGGGTAGATCAGAAAGAAGCTTGGGCCGCTGGAGATCCTTCCTCTTCTTGCATCAATTCCTGTGTAGTGGGCTAGACACCGTCCATCACACACACACCCACCCATGCCATTCCCCAATTCCTCTCCGTGTTCCTGACAAAGCCCCTATTTTCCCTCAGGTATCATGTGCTTCAGGGGTGGTGGGGTCACACCGACCCCCAAAGAGTGAGTCCGGGTTGGACAGAATCATGGTCACTCCATCCTCTTTGATGTGTCTGGTTTAGGAAAGGGCGTGTAGATATTAATTCTGCCCAAGGAAACACAAGAGGGTGGCTGCTAGAGTTTCTGGGAGAGTTTTCTTCACTCTCAAAGGGACCTAAAAAGGAACTAGAGGTAAGGACATGCCCTCTTCTGCCCTATAGCCTGTGAGCTCTGTTGTGTGCAGATCTCTGCTCACAACAGTCATTTGGGAACCACCTCAGGGAACAAGTTGGAGGGACCAAAGCAAACTACTGAGCAGGAAGTGAACATATAGAAAATCCTTAGCCATTAATGACACCGAGTTCTTGAATTCACTAACCCTGGAGCTACCCTGATTTCCCTTATTTAAGGAAAGTGAAAGGAAGATCAATAGGTTTAAAAATGGTCCATAATAGTCCATTTATCTAGCTGTCACTTCTCTTGTTATACCAACTCTCCAGAATCTAGCTGAGAACCAGCCAGGTTTGGAAAAACAAAAAGCATTTAGCAGTCAAACTGATGTCCTTTACACATAGGAGAGAGCACGTCAGACCCTCATGCAGATTCTAAGTATTTAATTAATTCAGGGCTTCAAATAGGATCATACATTCTCCTAAGGACACCATACATATATTCAACACTTTGTACTTTGGCATCAGCATTAGGATCTGCTAGGCTGCCTCCTCTACCAGTGGGCAGTCAAGTTCACCAATGTTGAGGAGGGTAAACCCGTTAGAGTCCCTTGGAGTTTGTTAAAAACATGAACTGTGAGCCTCACCCATAGACATTTTGGCTCAAACACCTGGGATGGGGCTGAGGAAGCTGTTTGTACTAAGTTCCCATGGTGATTTGATACCCAACCAAGGGTAAGACACAAGGCCTGGGTGGCCAAAAGGCCCCAAGCCTTCTTCCACCTTTTCATCTACTCCTTCTTGGAGGCTGGAACACAGATGGTATGAGTGTCCTGTCCCTCCTATTCTCTATTAGCAAAGCAAAATTATTTGTTCTGTTTCTGTAGATTTTTCACGTTTCACTTGCAATACTTCTTAGTGGTTTTAGAATGTTTCTTTGTAAGTAACCTTAAACTTGACACAAATAATAAAAGAAATATTTGACTCTCGTGTAATTGGAAAACCCATAGGTAGGTTTGGCTGTGTTGAAGTTCGATCCAGAGATTCAGCAATTAAACAACTTGTTTCTTTCTGCCCCTCTGCTCTGCCTTCAGCAGTCATGGCGTCATTATTATGGTTCCTCATTTGTGTCCAGAAGAAAAGAATTATTTGTTTGGTTTCCCTCTGGACTAGTTTGGGTCCATGCCCACTCCTGCCAGTGTCTGTGGCCATGGGATTGACCCACATGAATTTAATTAGCTTTGACCATGTGCTTTTTGGAGTCAGGGATGAAGTCAGCTCCTGTAGAACCCCATGGACCACCAAATAGGAACTGAGGTTATTTTATCTAAAGAAGAGGAAGTAAATGATGGATGACAAAAGCTAAAGTCTATTCATGCAGCATTCAGCAGATATTTACTGAGGGTCTACTGTATAACAAGCATAGTTCTGGGTGCAATGGGATTCAACACTAAACAGAGTGTAAAAGACCCCTACCCTCAGAAGTTCATATTTTAGTAGACTAAAACTTGGCCTAAAATGGAACAAGAGGGATGTTCATGCACCTCACTGGATATCTGACAGTACAAAATAGCACCACTGGAAATAATTGGGGGTGTTTTGCATACCTCAGAAGTTACAGCACTGTGGTAGACTAGATGATTGTCTCCAAATATGTCCAGGCCCTAATCCCTGGAACCTATGAGTGATATCTTGTACAGCAAAGGGACTTTGCAGATGTGATTAAGAATTTGTGTTGGGGAGATTATCCTGCATCACTGGAGCTCAACATAATCACAATGGTCCTTATAAGGGATGCAAGAGACATCAGAGTCAGAAGAGAAAATGATGTGATGATGGGAGAGATGGAGAGACTTGAAGATCCTATGCTTCTGGCTTTGAAGATAAAGGGGACCTGAGCCGAGGAATAGAGACAGCTACTAGGCCCTGAAAAAGACAAGGAAACAAGTTCTCCCCCTTAGAGCTTGCAGAAAAAACCCAGCCTTGCCAACATCCTGACTGTAGCCCCGTGAAACTGATTTCAGACTATGATCTCCAAAACTGAGAATACATTTGTACTGCTTTAAGCCACTAAATTGGTGGTAATTTGTTATAATGAACAGGAAATTAATACAAGCAGTGATTTTCTCTTCCTGTTTTTCAACTTTTATTTTTGATTCTTTATTCTAATTTACACATACCTATTTACCCCCTGCTAAGTTACAAGCACCATACCAGATGCTAGGGACAGAGCAGCAAACAAGATGGCTGCCATACCTTTTGTTTATGGGGCTTCCAGTCCAGTGGAAGAGAAGGACTTTAAATGGTGAATGAGTCCAAAAAAGGACTAAATTTGAGGGTCAGCAAGAAAGGAAACACAAAAATAGTGCTTAGGTTACACTTTAGTGCACATCAAGTGTAAAGGATACAGGTTTCAGCAAAGAATATGAGATGGCATGAAGTAGGCAGGGCTCAGGGGGCGAGAGTAGCCTCCCTCGGGGAAGTGTTTGGGGAGCAGGAACGGTCAGCCTGTTGGGAAGGTGAGAGGATTCTGGCAGTACCCCAGAAATACCATCCCCAAAACCCACTAACATCGCCTTATATTGTTACCTACATTGTTGCAAAAATAGCTTTTTACTAGCCACGTGACTTGGATCTGCCATGCTGGTTCTGGAGAAAGTTTCTTACTCCTTCCTCAGGACCCCACTGCTTCATTGGCCACAAGTCATATAATAAGAAGAATCACACAAGGGAAGTCATCCTGCGCTCATATAGTGATGTCACATCCATGTGCGTGCATTATCCTTTATTTTCCACCACCCAAGGGCAGGCATGGCCAACCCAACAGATATCAAAGAAATAGCTACGGTGATGCTAAGTGACAAAGGAAAAGTAACTGGGACCTCACCTAGTCCAGGGGATCAGGGAAGCCTTCCCTGAGGATTTGACATTTAGGCTGGATTCTGAAGGCTGCGTAGGAAATAGGCAAGCCAAGACTTGGAGGATGAGTGTTCCACCTGGAGGGGATGCCTTGCATGAAAGCCTTGGGCCTTTTTTGTCTATTCAGTGGTAAAATCAGGCCTTTGGAGACACACTGGAAAGTTAAAAAAAGCAAAAAGAGGAAACTACCAATCACCCATAATTGTACCAACTAAGTGTAACCTAATTTTTTATGCTTTTATGTACCCATTTAACTATTTACGAATCAGAATATACAAATTATTTTTAAATCTTAAAAAAGAAAAACTCTTCAGTCACCCTCCTTATTGCTGTACCCACACCCAGCTTTGCTCTCACTCACTGGAGAGCTCAGCTCACGGTTCCGCATTTTCTGTCCACCCCAGACCCAGTCGTTATGCTGTGTGACACTGGCCTCCATGTGGAGATCACCCAACACAGACCCTTACCACGCCATGGAACGTGTGTCAAGCCACCAGACAAGACGAGGAGGTGCCGCCTGGGCCACTGGAGTGCAGGGACCTCTGCCAAAGGCACTCGGCCCTCTCCAGGCCACCGCCCCCATCCGCTCCTCAGCCATTTCATCACAATTTGGGTGGCGTCCTTCTACTTCTTAGAAACTTCAGAGCAGAGAATTCGATTCAAGTCCCATATCGCTAAGCCGATTAGTTTTGCAAAGCACACACTGTGCGTGGCTGCGAGGCGCTGTCGTGAATTATTCCAATGAAGCTATCTTTGTCACAACAAACGAGCGGAGCACATTTTCTTCATTGTCTCCTCACATGCTGGTATTTCTCTTCACGGATGTCTGACTTTGCGACATAAACTAAAATGCAATGAGCCACAATGTCATTACCGCAAACCACCCTAGTTCTCTGCTCCTCATGTCCTGATTTTTTTTTTTTTTAATGTGACCGAAGCATTTTCTTTCCTTCTTGCTTAAAATTCATTATACCCGAATGTGTCCTTGCAGCAGCGCAGACTAGGAACAAATATAAAACATGGATGATTAAGGTTTACTTTAAAAAGCAATTCGGGCTCAATTCTCTTTTGCTTGGCTGGGATGGAACAGTAGATGCTGTGAGGATGGGGACAAAGACTCTGAAGATACTGAGACCCGTCTCTGGAAAGGAGGCTGAAAACGTTTCTGTTTTGCATCTTATTTTATTGACCTGTCTTAGAGTTCCAAATGAGAGCCAATTGTCTCTCAAGGGCCAGTGGAATGACTATGAAGCAGGAGTTAAGGTCACGAGTCCACTGGGATTAACTGTCCTTGGTGTGGTCACAAGTCTCATTCAGTTTGAACGTTAATCTCTATCAATACTGAGAAGACCCCTAAGGGACACCTCTGCCTGTGAGTGCTCTGTGCTGCCAGCACACACACAACTCCATTCTTTTTCCTTCTGCTCACACCCCGACTCCCACCCTCTCTCCAGGCTGCCCTGACAACAGGTTCATTTAAAGCCACTCTGTTTTGTCTCCAGTTATGACAAAGCTGCATGGACAAGGACCAAGAAAAAGCAGTGACTTAAAGTCAGGGGAGTAGAAACACACAAAAATAACAGGCAATCGTTAAACCTTGGAACTGAAGCAGGTTGCTGCTTCTTAAAAACAAACAAGAAAACAACAAAAAAACCCACTTTTTACAATAATGTTTAACTTACAGAAAAGTTACAAAAATAGTGTAAACAATTCCGCTAAACTTTTCATCTGGATTCCTTGATTGTTAGCATTTTACCATTTTTACCTGATTATTTCAAATATTTGAGAGTGAGTTGTAAACATACTGCCCCACTAACCCTAAGCATTTCAGTATGATTCCTAAAAAACAAGCACACTCTGCTGAAAAATCATAGTACACCCTGCAATATTGGGAAATCAGCATTGATTCAGCACTACTGTCCAATGCACAGACTCCAGTCAATATTCCTGATTGTTCCAGCAATGTCCTTTATAATCGTCCTTTCCTTCTCAGTCCAAAATCCAATCTAAGGTCATCTGTTGTATTTAGTTTTCATGTCTCTACGTCCACCTTCGATGTGGAGCAATTGCTCAGTTTTTCCTCGTCTTTTCTTACTTGACACTTTTGAAGAACGTAGATCTGCTCCTTTGTTTAATGACCTTCAGGTTGTGGTTGGCTGATATTTCCTCAAGACAACATTGAGGTCATACATTCTTGGCAGGAATAACACAGACTTAATGCTATGTTCTTCTCAGTGGATCATAGTGGGGGAATAGCATGTCAGTTTGTCCTACTATTTATGATCTTAACTTTACCACTTGGTTAAGATGGTTAATTCTTAAGTATTTTGTATTTATTAATTAATAAGTAACTAGAAAGTATTTGAGTGATTAGTTTTAAATTAATTAAAAAGTATTTGAATCTTTGCAAGTATTTTTTTCCTCGTCAGACTTTTACTTACTAGTTTTAGCATACATTGATGATTCTTACCTGAAGCACTTATTACCGTGATAGCCACCAAGTGGTGATTTTCTCATTTCTTAATTCCTTCTACATGTATGAATTGGTGTTGTGTTGCAAGGTAGAACATTTCCTTTCCCAAGACTTGTAAGTGAGGCTCCAGTTAAGCCAAAAGTTTGTTAATTCATGGTCAAGACTGTCTCTGGGTCTAATGGATATTCAACAACCTGTTGGTGAGGGTAACTAAGGTCTTTTTTGTACCTAATTGGAGGTGTCATTTTCATTTCACGTTGAAACTTTCTGAGGCTTGACCCACTCTATGGGAACTTAGGTCAGAGAAGATCCACTGCAGGATGAAGTCTGTTCAGAGTTACCACTTTTCTTTCAGTGAGTTAATCTGAGTCCATTAGGACCCAGTAATTGGGCAGCAGTAGCCACTTAGTAGTGAGAAAAAAATCTTGTATTCCCAGTGGCCTTAGGTAAATGAGTTCTGGTAGGTTCTTATACCAAAGTTTCTAATCAGCTGTGAGATTGGCCACAAATATCTGTAATTCTGCTGAGTTTGGAGAAAATCAGGAGTTTCAGGGAAGAGCTAGATTTACTCATACCTGGATTGCTGTATGGTGGCTTGGGGCTGTAGCAGATGTTTATTGCTGATTATATACAGAGGACAATCAGGTATTAAGTGTCCTTTTTTGTGTGTAGTTGTTAGCTGCTGAGCCAGCAGTACATCCTTCATGGTCCATGAAATGTTTCTTTGGCCTAAGACCTATATAGCTTCCAAGAGGACCACTTGAGTAGGGGCTTGGATTTTGTATTCATTCAAGATCTATCTGTGCTTAGGTGGCATGCTTGTAAGAAGTTTACTTCTTCTGGATCCTCACTTTGAAGTCTTTCTTGATGGATGTCATATTTTAAAAGTTTTCTTTATGAATGTCATATTGAGAAATTGTTGAATGTTAAGGTATGATGATAGCATTATATGCAGTGTATGTTTAAAATTTTTTTATTATTATTATTTAGTAATAGGGAATTCCCTGGTGGTGCAGTGGTTAGGGCTACATGCTCTAACTGCCAAGGGCCTGGGTTCTATCCCTGGTCGGGGAACTAAGATCCCATAAGCCGTGAGGTGCGGCCAAAAAAAACCCCCCCAAAACCAAAAAACAACTTATTATTTAGTGATACACACTGAAATATTTATGGATGAAGTTATATGATGTCTTGGGACTTCCCTGGTGGCGCAGTGGTTAAGAATCCACCTGCCAGTTCAGGGGACATAGGTTCCATCCCT
Organism: Kogia breviceps; assembly: GCF_026419965.1. Lineage (NCBI taxonomy): Eukaryota > Metazoa > Chordata > Mammalia > Artiodactyla > Physeteridae > Kogia > Kogia breviceps. The sequence continues at coordinate 67,136,272 of NC_081322.1, forward strand.
GGTCTTGGAAGATCCCATATGCCGCGGAGCAACTAAGCCCTCGTGCCACAACTACTGAAGCCCACTTACCTAGAGCCCGTGCTCCGCAACAAGAGAAGCCACCGCAATGAGAAGCCCGCGCACCGCAACGAAGAGTAGCCCCCGCTCGCCGCAACTAGAGAGAGCCCGCGCGCAGCAACGAAGACCCAACACAGTCAAAAGTAAATAAATAAATATTTAAAAAGTACAATTAAAAAAATTATATGATGTCTTGGATTTGCTTTAAAATAATATGGGCATGAGGGAGGAAGAAGAAAAATAGGATGTAGCAGAAACCAGATTGGCTACAGGATGATAATTATTTGAATTAATTAATGGGATCATAATAGTATTACAAATATTAATGTGAGATAAAGACATTTTCAAATAAAAGGAAACTGACAAGATTTGTTGTCAGAAGACCTGCAGTAAAAAAATGCTAAAGGAAGCTCTTCAGGCTAAGGAAATTGATACCAGATGGAAACATGGATTTATAAACAGGAATGAAGAGCACAGGAAATGATAAATGTGTGAGAAGATATAAAATTTTGAAGTTATTTTAGAGACATATGACTATTTAAAGCAAAAGCAAGGTATTGTGGGGTTTATAACATAAGTAGATGCAGAAGAGATAACAAAAGCACAAAGTATGGTGAGAATTATATTGTTGCACTGGTCTTTACTTTTATAGGACTATTACCTCTAAGTAGACAACAAAAAATTAAAGATGCATATCATACTTCCTAGCAACAGCTTATAAAACTAATGCAAATATATCCTAAAAAGCTAATAAAGGTATTAAAATGGAAAACAAAAATATGTATTAACTCAAACCAAGGCAGGAGAGGAGGAATAAAGGCTCATAAGACAGATGGGACAACCAAACAACAAGTAACAAAACTGAGACTTGGGTTCAACTATAACAATAATTATATTAAATACAAGCAGACTAAACCCTCAGATAAAGGCAATGGTTGTCAACTAAAAAAAATCTCATTGTAGGGCTTCCCTGGTGGCGCAGTGGTTGAGAATCCGCCTGCCGATGCAGAGGATACGGGTTCGTGCCCCGGTCCGGGAAGATCCCACATGCTGCGGAGCGGCTGGGCCCGTGAGCCATGGCCGCTGAGCCTGCGCATCCGGAGCCTGTGCCCCGCAACAGGAGAGGCCACAACAGTGAGAGGCCCGCATATCACAAAAAAAAAAAAAAAAAAAATCTCATTGTATATTGACTGCGAGGGATACACTTTAAATATAAAGGAACTGATTGGTAAAGTATAAGGATAGGAAAAGATACACCATGCAAATAGTAAGCATATAAAAGTAGGATGGCAATATTAATATCAGACAAAATGGACTTCAAGACAAGGACTATTACCAGAGAGATAGAGATGGACATTTTATAATAAGAAAAGTAACAATTCATCAAGTCATAACAATTATAAATGTTTATGTACCAAATAACAGGGTTTCACATTACATGAAACAAAACCTGACAGAATAGAGCTAAAGAAAAAAAATCAGTATGAATATAGAAGAACTGAGCAATCTTCTTATCCACCTTGAACTAACATTTATAGAAACTAGATACAACAATTTCCAAATATGTTCTTTTTATGAGCACAGTAACATTTATACCTTTATACATCATTTCCTGGTCCACAAACTAAGACTCAATACATTTCAAAATGGGTGAAATCTTATTAAGTATATTCTTTAACAACAATGCAATAAATTTTGGGATTAATAAAAATAAAACATCTAGAAAATCCCCAAACATTTAGAAATCAACAGCACTTATAAATAACCTATGGTCAAAGAAGAAATCACAAGGGAAATTAGAAAATATTTCAAGTTGGATGACAATGAATATACAACATGGCTAAGCACGTGGTCCGCAGCACAGCTTAGAGGGAAAATAATATAATGTAATTGTTTATGTTAATGAGAAAAAGTGTTTAAAATTAATGATCTCAACTTCCCCCTTAAGAAACTAGGGGAGGGACTTCCTTGTGACACAGTGGTTAAGAATCCGCTTGCCAATGCAGGGGACACGGGTTCGATCCCTGGTCTGGGAAGATCCCACCTGCCGTGGAGCAACTAAGCCCGTGCACTGCAACTGCTGAGCCCACACACTGCAACTACTGAAGGCTGCGTGCTCTAGGGCCCATGCTCCGCAACAAAACAAGCCACCACAAGCCCGCGCACTGCAGCGAAGAGTAGCCCACGTTCACCGCAACTACAGAAAGCCTGCGTGCAGTAACAAAGACCCAACACAGTCAAAAATAATTAATTTAAAAAAAAAAAACAACTGGGCGGCTTCCCTGGTGGCGCAGTGGTTGAGAATCCGCCTGCCGATGCAGGGGACACGGGTTCGTGCCCCGGTCTGGGAAGATCCCACATGCCGCGGAGCAGCTGGGCCCGTGAGCCATGGCCGCTGAGCCTGAGCGTCCGGAGCGCCTGTGCTCCACAACGGGAGAGGCCACAACAGTGAGGCCCGCATACCACAAAAAAAAAAAAAAAAAAAAAAAAAAAAAAAAAAAAAAAACTGGGGAAAAATATAGCAAATTACACCCAAAGTACGTAGAAAGAAAGAAATGATGAAGATAAGAGTGGAAATCAATAATATAGAAAATGAACTAACAATAGAGAAAATCTATGAAAACAAAAGCTGGTTTGTTACAAGTAGTAGTAAAATCAATGAACTCCTAGGAAGAGTAACCAAGGATAAAAGAGAGAAAATGTGAATTAGTAATATCAGGAATGAAAAAGGGGATGTTGCTGTAGAATTCTATAAACATCTAAAAAAAAAGAAAAGTAGCAATTTTTTATTAATAAGTTCAACAATTTAAATAGTTGTTTTATAGATTTCACGTACATGGTACATGAATTGAGACAGTTTACTGCTCCCTTTCCAATACGTATACCTTTCATTATTTTTTTCTTTCCTTATTGAATTGGCTAGAACCTCTATTCCATGTTAAAGCAGTGAGTGTAGTCAGTCTTGCTTTGTTAAGAGGAAGGCATTTACTATTTCACTACTAAGTGTGATGGAGCTATAGGTTTTTATTCTAATTGCATTGGGAAGTCACTGTAGGGTTTTACTTGCATGAGTGACATTATCTAATTTACATTTTTAAAACACACTTGGGCTGCTGTGTGGAGAATGGGCTCTAGGAAGACTGGAGTGGAAACAGGGAGGCAATCAGGAGGCAGCTGCAACCGCCCAGGAGAGAGGTGGAGGTGCCCTGACTAGAGTGAAGGCTGAGGGGTGGAGAGAAGTGGCTGGAATGGGGGACATATTTGGGGGATATATATGTATAGAGCCGACAGGACTTGCTGATTTATTGAATTTGGGTAAAGAAAAAGGAAAAAACCCATATTTATATCAAACAACTATGTTTATTTCAGACTTTTTTCCCCTGTGGATTTTAGATATTTTTGTAATTCATCTTCCTCTTTAGAATGGATCATTGAAAGTGGATACTTAAAAATCTAGCCTTATGTTATTTAGGACTTAATTTTTTAATAGGTAGAACACTAGAGAAAGAACAGTGACCAATATTTATACTGGATTTTAATCAACTTTAGATATTAGTGGTCTGAAATAAATTTCTGCATTTTTCTTTTTAGGGTTGTCCAAGACTGGTTTTCAGAAAGGATGCAAGTGGCCAAAGTGGATTTCTCTACCACGCTTTATTTCTCTCTATATCTTTTCTTTTCTGAATCCAAAAGATTTGTGTGCAGCTGCACAAGTCAGCTGGCCCTGGAAATTTTTCACTGAACAGGTTTACCACTTGTCATTTCCTAGTAATAGGGCCCAAATGCAACTGTCATCCGTAATGAGGTGATTGGGGTAGCTCCCTTTCCTGAAGATAATAACTGAGCGTATCTGAACCATAATTAACTTACCCTTAAGAGAAAAAAAATGGCAATGAATTAAATACAGTAATTTATTTTATAAGTCAGGGGGATATACACTCTTCTAATAATTCATGTAATTTTAATAATCTTTAAAAACTCAATTTAGTTATTTAGAAACTAATTATCTTGGTTAAGAAGTCCATTTTTTTGTGAAAAATTACTTAAACTTTGGTTTTTACATGATATTGTTTTATTCATGATAACCCACCTCAAAAATTGCTATACAACCACAACTTTAACTGCTCCTCTTTGGCTAACAGAATATAAATCTAGATCTACATCCTCTGCCATTATTTCTGCATTTGGCCTGTTTGTCTCCTCTTTTTCTTTTAAAAGACTTAATAAAATGTAAAGGTAGACATACTTTAAATACAAGTCAATAATTTACTCCTTTAACTTATACAGACTTTCCAGAATGGGCTTATGTTGAGATTCTGATCTTGGAGAATACTTGGCTCTCTATGTAGGGGCCACATGCAAAAGGCAACTGTGAGCCCTGGATTTAGAGCATTTATGAATCCAAGCTTAGTGTTCCCATGGTATATTGTTTCTTCTCTTTTTACTTTCAACCTTTCTGTGTCCTTATATTTAAGGAACATGTCTTGTAAACAGAATATGGTGGTGGTGGTTTTCTTTTAACATTGACAATCTTTGCCTTTTAGCTGGGGTAATTTAATCTGTTCACATTTATGTAAATACTGATATATTTGGGCTTAAGTCCAACATTTTACTATTTTTATTTATTATTTTATATTTTGTTTTTCTCCTTGTCTCTTTACAGTTAGATACAGTTAAATATTTTTTAGATTAATTATAAATTCTTTAGCAGTTCTCTTATGGCTACCACAGAGATTACACCACTTATCCAGGGTTATTTTACCACCTCTGAGGTAATGCAAGGAGCATAGAACTCTTAAACTCCGTTTGCTTCCCTGCTCAGTTTGTATGCTTTTGTTTTCAAATATTTTAGTTTTACTCATACACACATATATAAAATACACAAACACACATTAAAAAAAAATATATTAACCTCACAAGGCTTTACTACTATTGTTTTATATAGTTAATATTAATTTATGAGTAACCACTTCAAAAAAATTTTTTTTCAGAGTTGCATTGTGGTCAGAATATATACTTTATTTTTTTAAAGTAATTTTATTATTTATTTACTTATTTATTTTTTGGCTGCATTGGGTCTTCATTGCTGCATGTGGGCTTTCTCTCTAGTTGCAGCGAGCAGGAGCTACTGTTTGTTGTGGTGCACGGGCTTCTCACTGTGGTGGCTTCTCTTGTTTTGGAGCACAGGCTCCAGGCACATGGGCTTCAGTAGTTGTGGCATGTGGGCTCAGTTGTGGCTTGCAGGCTCTAGAGTACAGGCTCAGTTGTTGTGGTGCACAGGCTTAGGTGCTCCGTGGCATGTGGGATCTTCCCAGACCAGGGATCAAACCCGTGTTACCTGCATTGGCAGGTAGATTCTTAACCACTGCACCACCATGGAAGTAACCACTTTTTCTGTTGTTCTTTATACCTTCCTGCATCTCTGATTTTCCTTTTGGGATCAATTTTCTTCTGAATTCTCTTTAATATTTCTTTCAGTGCAGCTTGCTGCTGACAGAGTCTCTTAGTTTTTGTCTGAAAATGTCTTTATTTCACCTTCAAATTTGAAGGATATTTCCACTGGGAATTTGAACTCTAGGTTGGCAGTTAATTTTTTATAGAACTTTGAAAATGTTCCATTGTTCTCTGGCTTTCATAATTTTTTTTGAGAAGTAGGGGGTTTTATTGTTGGTCCTTTAAAGGTAATATTTGTTTTCTCTAGATGCTTTTAAGATCTTTTTCTCTGTCTTTTGTTTTCTGCAGTTTTATTACAATGTACCTGGAGGGGTGTGTGTATGTGTGTGTATTTATCCTGTTTTGTATTTTTGCATTGATTTTTTAATTGGGGATTTTAATGTCTTTTATAAGTTTTGCAAAGTTCTCAGATGCTATCTCTTCATATATTGCTTTTGCTCCACTTTCTCTCTTTTTCTTCTGGGTTTCAACACATTAGATTGATTCACCATGTCCCATAAGTTTCATATTCTCTAATGTGCCTTTTCCATAATTTTGGCCTTCAGTGTTTCAGTCTGGATTTTTCTTCTGGCCTAGCTTTCAGTTTCCTAATTATCTCTTTAGCTGGATTCTAATTCACTCTTAAACTGGTCCATTGAGTGCTAAATTTGTTATTATATTTTTTATTTCTAGAGTGTCAATTTGCTTACTTTGCCAAAATTTTCCACCCAGCAATTTAATTTCTTAGGCATAGTAATTACAGGGCTTTTTTAAAGTTCATGTCTGATAATTACAACTTTTGGATCTTCTGAGGGTCTCTATTTATTAAAAAACAAAAGAAGAAACAAATAATTCTTGTCTTTTTGTGTGCCTGATATTTTTGGTTGAGTACCAAATACTGAATATAAAAAATCGATGCAATAATTTGAGTTGCCAGATGATATTATTATCTTCTTCCAGAGAGAACTTGCTTTTGCTTCTGGCATTTGGTTAGGCTAGATATAGCTCACTTAAATTCAATCAGAGAATATTTCAAAGCTAGTTTCAGTCTAATTCCTTGTCATCCTTACTGAAAAGGATCTTAGCTAAAAGCCTGGTGTCATTACCAGGGCTATTACCCTTAGTGAGCCCTGAATTTAAATTTGTTTCCTCTCTTCCCTGTGAGAATGCCTAAAATTCTTAACAGCTTCTAAGTCTTTCAGTCATAACTTCCTTCTCTGCTTCTCAGCCTTAGTTTTACTTTGGAACTGTCAAGTGCCTTGAAGGGAAAAGTGAGGCCAAATCAGGACATTACGTCTCTGGGTTTCCCTCCTCTCTGAGGTCTTGGTTGCACAAGTCCTTATTGAATTGGTAGCTCAAGTCATTGTTTTATAGTATTTTGTCTAGATATTTGATTAGATGAAACTATATGAAATTTGCAGTTTTCATATCTCAAAACTGGTTGCCTATTGGCAATATCATACAGGTCCCAGTGGGAGGGTTGGTCTGAGACAAACTACTATACCATTGCTAGAAGCAGAACTCTCAAAATCTGGGGTTAAAGTAACCAAATGCTATGAGAGCATTGAATAAGTGTACAAAGAGGACTAATACATATATTCATATATAATAAACATGTTCATCAAAGAATATTTTTCCTGTGTAGTAAGGTGTATGCTTCTTATTTCTCAGAGTCAAGTTTAGATGGCAAGTCAACTGCACTAGAAATCTCAATGTAATAAGAAAAAATGATCTGTGTACCTGAAAAGATTATTACTGGGAAATGGTCCTTGTAACTTATGTTTCTCATTTCTTTTTCTGAAGGATTGCCTATGGATGCCCAAATGAATGAAGTTTGGACGGTTTCTGCCCTATATGCCAACAGATAATGAGTATGGTGCTTGGAAGCACCATTGCATTGCTTGTGTGTCCAACTTAGATTGGCTAACCCCTAGGGAAGCCGCAGCTCTTTATGGGACCCTGAATGAACCCCAGACAGAAGATGAGCAACTACAGGAGAGGCAAAGAGAAAAGTGCCTAAGGAAAATAATTTGGGAGAAAATTGCACTACATAAGAGTGAGTAGCATTTTATAACTTTATATCTTAACCAAGTATTTAGAAACCAATGGATTTACATACAAATTCCCACAGAAGATAGCGAGGTCTTTCTGAAACAGCCTGTAAGTGGCATTCTCTAAAGTATCTCAGGACAAACTCTTTTTTTCTTCACTATTAATTAAGAAAAACAAAAAGATTTCTGATAAAATATGTAAGGTCAAATGTCAGTGCCTCTGTGAGACCAAAAATAAGGAGAGAGAAGTACAAATACAGGCAAAAGCAAATAAATAGGATCAGAACAATTTGGAAGAATTAGGATTGGTGAAAAAGGAGGAAAAATGAAAATGGAAACGGAAGCAGGAATAATGACTTTTTTTTTTAAGTGGAAAGGGAGTAGGGATGAGACACTCTCTAAGCTAAGCCTTCTGATTTACACGGTGTGTAAAGGTAAAGAGCAAACCTGATTAGAGTTCTCCCATCTTTTTTTTCACTGACTCACCCTCTGTGAGATTGTAACAAATGGGAAATTACTTGAAGCCAAGAAGGCCAAAAATGAGGTAAAGCCTACAAATTGATGAACTGGTTTCTACAAGAAAAGAGTTGCTTATTCTCTGAGCTTTGTTTCTTGACCTGAAGTGACTGGTAACTTGCAGCCACAGAGCTGAGAGGATAAGAAAACCAAAGAGTGTGTAAAAAGTGGCTATAATTACTGCCATCTGGAATACTGCCTTGGAACAGCTTTATTTTTATGCCATTAACTGTGTAGACTTGGCTGGGAGAAGCATGAAGTAAACAGCCGAGCCTGATGCTGTTTGTTTTTCAGAGGATTTGTTCAAAGTTCGACCCCCTTGGGTGAATGGAACATGCTGCTCTAGATTGTTCAAATCCAAATGCCAACCACGTCTCTCCCAAACTGTGAGGGATCAAGTGGGATTACGGGAAACTTTGGAGAAACAGCTTGTTTGGGCACCTTTAGAAGCTTTGCCCAAGCGGTAAGCAAACCTCCATCTACTGAAGGTGGAGGACCATCCTATGACACCAAGAATTCATTCTAGAATAATTCAGCTAACATGCAGGGATCTTGTATAATTATATGGCTCTTATCCTATGAAACAGCAATAGAAATAGTTCCTTAATCTTCAAGAACAGTAGTCTTAAACATGCTTCTCGAAGAGGGAGATACATAACATTCAAAATTTATGTTTTAAATATTCTTAACCCCACAAAGAGGCTATACTGTGGACATACCATATTTTCTGTATAAATTTATTGAGCAAAAGTAACATTTTTCCAGAAATCTTTTTGTAGGGAGTAAGCCTATCTGAATGGTGATGGGGGAGGGGTGACTGTGGAGAGAATGGACACTACTCAGAAAATCATGAGGCCCAGGTGATTAAGGAAATTTAAAATCTCTTGGCTGCTCCTTTTACAAATGTCATTTTGAGCCCTTAAGTATGTCACTACACTGGTTTTAAGTGCCCCACAAAAGTTCCAAGAGCCCTTTCTGGCATCCCACAAATGCAGGAGGAGAGGCACAGAGGGCACTTTGGACCCAATCGCCCAGGAGCCCCATTTGCCGCTGTCCCTGAAAACCGCAGGGAGAGACGGAAGTACTGAGGCCGCTTGCCTTGTACAGGATAACTGATGTCCAGAGGATATACTGGTGCTCACCTGACAAAGTCAAATTAAGAGAAGATCAGGGTTTCCTGGTGGCGCAGTGGTTGAGAGTCCGCCTGCTGATGCAGGGGACATGGGCTCGTGCCCCGGTCCGGGAGGATCCCACGTGCCGCGCAGCGGCTGGGCCCGTGAGACATGGCCGCTGAGCCTGCGCATCCGGAGCCTGTGCTCCGCAAAGGGAGAGGCCGCAGCAGTGAAAGGCCCGCGTACCGCAAAAAAAAAAAAAAAAGAACTTCACTTATTCTCCCTTTTTCCCTACAGAAGCAATGAAGCAATGTTTCTGGATGCCATTCCTACCCTTCACTATCAAAGAAAAATTAGCATGGAGTTTATAAAAATGACAGCAGCTCTTCACATGCTCTCCAGCCACACTTCATATTAATATCATCTCGGATTCCTGCATACGAGGTACAGAGTGTGTTAGGAGGCCAGTCCTTTTTTGAATCGGGTCTTTTTTCCTCTCCCCTAGAGGACGTATGGCAATCTTTTGGTCACCATGTGTACGAAGATGATTCATCTTCTAAAAGGAAAGCAGTCTGATCTAGGTGGAAATGTACAGACCTAAAGAGTTTTAAAAATCAGAAGCAATAAAAACCATAAATCAAAATTTTTAAAAAAGTATTAAAGACCCAAACTGCCTTGCATTTAGTAGGTGTCCAATACATTTTTACTGAATTGAATTTGTTGCACTTAATCCTTAAAAGAGCAAAGTGACACAAATTATTTTAAATTTTCTTTGGAATGACCAAGAAACTTAATAATATCATGTAACTACCATCTCTCAAAAGAAAAATGTCAGAAATCCTACTTTGTGATCTATTTAAGGAAGGTGCCATTAGATGAAAATATGCTTTCTATAATGAAGTTATATATTTTAAATTTCAATAAGAAAAAGGAAGCACAAAGAAGACATAGGAAGCATGTATTTATATATGTATATGTGTATATGTACATGCATTAATACACACATAAGCACATATGTAAGGGATGACATTAGTAGACTACATTCAATGGCTTACCTAGAAAATTTTTGCAAAAATTTCTTATTTGTAACAAAATGGTTGCTTTCAAGTATGAAATCACTTTTCTTTTTGGGCATCTAGGAATTGACTTTGATCATTTACAACTGGCTAGCTTAATGGATCCACATGAAAGCAAGATCAGAGTTTTGATGTCCATGTGGGCCATAGATAGTTTCTCTAATGTTTAAAAATGCATAATGCTGGGTACAGAGGATAACTGGTGACAGAGTGAGGGTGAATAAACTGGAATCAAATGAGTCCATTCTCCTATTTTTCTTCTTTACATAAGACTATGCCATAATTACTTATTTGACTATGAATGTAATGGAGGTTTAGGTAAAAACCAGAATGTAACCATATGGCGGTTCTCTATTCAGTTGAACTGTGACCTCCAGAAAGTGACATGAAGTTTTGGGAAAAATCAATGCCTTCAATGACTTTCCAACCTGTCTGCTCCTAATGAATTAAATATATCACAATGAAATGTTTATTTGGTGGTTGAATGAAAAGAACAGTGGTTTTAATATTTATTTAAATGGGAAATATTTATCAATATTGATCATTTGAAAATTCATAATTAAGAGGAAAACAAAATCTTTTTTAAAAGTCCCTTACAAAATTGTATTATCTCAATTTTATTATTTTTAAAAGTAGTATATATATCTTGGTGTATGGGTGTGTACAAAGAAAAAAGCTAGAGGAAAATAATTTGTTAGTATTTCTGAGTGGTGGAGGTACAAATGCACTTAAATTTCCCCTCTCAGAAAAGAAACAAAATAATTTAAAAAGGAACCAATGAAGGGGAAAGCTTATCTTCCTCCTATAGCTTTTGAAGAAAAACAATAGTCTTTAAAAATCACAGATTACATATTCACTGTTTTTAATTTATTAATAAGTGTTCTAAAGTAATGGGCTTTGGTTCCTACAGCTCTGGTTTCATTTTCTAGATGGTGGTGAACAGTGTTAGAGCATATACGACATTTTGATCTTTCCCCCCCTCAGGCTATAAAATTGGTATAAAAATTTACTGAGGCCTGAAGTGAGAGACTTCTGGGAGAAATTAGGAAGCTATGTGGCCCCTGAAGAAGAAGGGGGTCACGTGGATCTCTTTGTACGACTTGGAGCATCAGGTCAGTTTTGAGAGAGGTAGTGGTCATACCTACTTCGTGATGGTATTTTGTGGATTTATAAAATTCCGTCAGTTCAAATGATTCGGTCACATTTATTTTTTATTTCTTTTTCTCTTTATACTTCACATACTCAGGTACTTAGGGGGAAAGGGCATCAGGGTTAGTGGTCAGAGTAACTGTCCCTAAAGAAATAAAGTCACTAGTGGCAAGAGCCAGCCAGGAAATTTATTTGTTTCTTCTGAGTATTAAAAACGGTGAAGTGCCTTGTAAAGATGTGTGGTAGCTGCTAATCTTAAGTGCCTACCTGTCTAATATCAGCCATATTTAACAGATATCTGTTAAATAAAAGCTCTGTATTCATGGACTCATGGGCTATGTTTTTTTGTTTGTCTGTTTTTGTTGTTTTTTTAATCAAGCAGAGGAGAGGGAGTGTGAAATTAAAGTTTCTCAAACTGTTTCTTACTACCCATTCCTTAGGGAACTGTGAGTTTTAAAGTTCTTAATCCTCAGATTTCACTGAACTATTCAATACATACAAAGCATGACCCTGGCAGGATTCCACAAGGCAAAGGAAAAAGCAAAAGGATAGGAAGGAGTTTAAAAGGAAACAAAGTATAAATTATTGTAAAAAAAATTTTTTTTTTACAGTTACTACAATTATATAATCTCATCTATGTAGAAAATAGGCATAGAAAACTCTAGAAGGAAATATAGCAAACTCTTAACACCATCTAGTTCTGGATATTTTTCAAATTTCCTACTTTTAAAATCAGTTTGAAAAGAGTAAGTTACGAAGAATATGGAAGGTGTGATCCCAATGCTTAAATCCCGTGTATGTGTCGGGGAGGGTGGTGGTGGTGTGTGTGTATAAAAGGGGTTTGGAAGGATGTATACCAACATGCTAACAATAGTTGGATGAGTGAGTTTTCCTTTCTTTTTGTTTTCCTTTTTCTTTTCTCTCTTTTATTTGCCTCTATTTTCTGTAGTGAACTAGTATTACTTTAAAAATGAGAGCAAAACAAATTTTCTAAATTTTTTTTTTTTTTTTTTTTTTTGCGGTACGCGGGCCTCTCACTGTTGTGGCCTCTCCCGTTGCGAAGCACAGGCTCCGGACGCGCAGGCTCAGCGGCCATGGCTCACGGGCCCAGCCGCTCCGAGGCATGTGAGATCTTTTGGAAAAAAAGAAAGGATGAGGGAAAGTAAAGTATTCAAAGGTGAAAGGGGAAAAGAATAATAGATTTGGTGACCCAAAAATGGTCTCAAGTGAAACTTAATGGTCCTCAAACAATGGATTTCCCACCGCCATTCTGGGCTCCAAAATCATCGCTGAACTTCGTGTCAAATATAATTTCCACCTGGGTGAACCATTGAGCCCCTGGTTTAGTCAGAAGGCCCAGGCTTCTCAGTCACAAATCTCTTTCCCACCACCTCAAGCATCACTCTTGAGCATGTCCTCCCCAGTAGCTGTATCACCTCTGAAATCTTGATCTCAAGCATTTGTCTCTCCGAGTACCACTTCCAAATCATATACTCAAATATTCCCACTCTATGAGTTCTTTGTCTGAGGACCTCCAATGCACACACTCCCACTTTTTCACTCTCTATCACCATGCCTTGGACCTTGGTTCCTTCCTCATTAAACTTGGATTTAATGGTTCGTCATTATCATTACTCTCTTGCAAAGAATCTGAACTTCTTTCTTTTTCTCCTGGCCAAATCCCAGCTCATTTGGCTAAGTCTCAATGCTGGTTAAAACATAACCATCTGCATAATCTATGCCTGCCTGTACTAAAGCAGCTGAAGACTGTTGGAAAGAGTAATACAACTGTTCTTACTGATCTAACTTTAATGGCATAAATATCAAATGCGATTGCAGCTCTGATAAGCAATCCTATAACATTTCCTTGGTAAATTCGTTTTCCCACTCTTAAAATGACTATGTTGTCCCTTCTCTCCTTTAGTCAATCTTTCAATAACCCTCTCACTTGATTTCACCTTTTACTTCCCTAAGGAAACTCCTTAATTTACCACCCACCACAAAATCCACCACCTACCCCACCTCTTACCTCCATTCTGTCTTCCCTTCTGTTACGATGGAAGAAGCACCCCTGCTCGAATCAAACACCAACTACTCCGCTTGGGCTCTGTAACACATCGCCTTTCACCTTCCCAAGACGTCACTCCTACGCTCAAATCCTCTCCCACAGCCTCAGCCCTCTTTCTTTATTGGATTATTACTATCAGATCAAGAACACCTGTAGTAGCTCCTCCCCTCTCGCTCCCCCGCAAAAAAAGAGAGACCAAACTTTGTCTCACCAATTTTTGAGTAGACTATACCAGTGGTTCTCAAAATTTTCACGTGTATTTGGCTCACAGAGGGCTTGTTACAATCCGCATTGCTGGGTCCCAGCCTAGAGTTTCGGATTCAGTAGGTCTGGCACAGGGACTGAGAATTTGTATTTCTTTTTTTTTTTTTTTTTTTTTTTTGCGGTACGCGGGCCTCTCACTGTTGTGGCCCCTCCCGTCGCAGAGCACAGGCTCCGGACGCGCAGGCCCAGCGGCCATGGCTCACGGGCCCAGCCGCTCCGCGGCACGTGGGACCTTCCCGGACCGGGACACGAACCCGTGTCCCCTGCATCGGCAGGCGGACTCCCAACCACTGCGCCACCAGGGAAGCCCGAGAATTTGCATTTCTAACAAGTTCCCAGGTGATGCTGCTGCTGCTTAACCCGGGGGCCACACCTGGAGAAGCATTGGTCTAGCTGACTGCCTCTACCTTCCTCACCTCTCACTCGCCCCTCCAGCTCCTCCAAGTGGTCTCCTCCTGCTGAAATCACTTTGGGAAAAATCTATAAGTGACTCTCCTGTGCCCAAATCCAACGGTCCCTTCTCCATCCTCACCTGGGCTTGACCTCTCAGCGGCATTCGAGGAGGATGAATACTTCTGGAAACTCTCCTTCTCCCCGTGCTTTCCCCAATACTACCCTTTCCTTGTTTTCCTCCTACCTCAGTGGTCTCCTCCTCCTTCTCCTCCTCAAGACCCTTAAATGTGTCCCGGACTTGATCTCGGGCTCGCATCTCTTCCATGACTACACTCTTCCCCTAGGGAGCCTCATTTATTCCTATGACTCTACATTCAATCTGGATGCTGAAGAATCCCACACTTACGTCTCCAGCTCTAAAATCTCTCAGCTGCACTCATATCTAGCCTTTACTCGACATCTTCATGGGGGTGTTTAGTTTGCATGACTAATGGGCATCTCAAAGTTCACACGCCTACAGCAGACTCTTGATTGTCTCCCAGCACAAACCTCCCCCTCCCCCAGGATTCCTCACTTAAGATATCATCATTCACCAGTTAGTGCGTAAGCCAGACACCTAAAACTCATCTTTCTCGGCATTACTTAAATTGTTTAAACAGCTTTATTAAGGTACAATTGATATACAGTATTTCAAGTGTGTACTTTGATAAATTTTTTAAAGTGATTTTAAAATATTTATTTATTTATTTGTTTGTTTTTGGCTGTGCTGGGTCTTCATTGCTGCACTCGGGCTTTCTCCAGTTGCGGCGAGCAGGGGCTATGCTTCGTTGCAGTGCGCGGGCTTCTCTTGTTGCAGAGCATGGGCTCTAGGCACGCTTGCTTCAGTAGTTGTGGTTCACGGGCTCCAGAGCGCAGGCTCAGTAGTTGTGGCCCACGGGCTTAGCTGCTCCTCAGCATGTGGGATCTTCCCAGCCCAGGGATCGAACCTGTGTCCCCCTGTATTGGCAGGCAGATTCTTAACCACTGTGCCACCAGGGAAGTCCCTAATTTGATAAATTTTGACATATGTCTGTCTACACACTATGTGAAACCATAAACCAATCAAGATAATGAACACATTCATCATCCCCCAAAGTTTCCTCCTGCCACTTTGCAATTTCTCACTCTGCTTCTCCACTCCAACCCGGGGCAACCACTGATTTCACAATATAATAGTTTGCACTTTATAGAATTTTCCATAAATGGAATCATACAGTATGCATGCTTTTTTGTCAGGCTTTCTTCCCTCCAAATAATTATTTTAGATTCATCCACTTCATGCTGTTATCAATTGTTCATTCCTTTTTACTGCTGGGAATGATTATATTGTATAGATATACCACAATTTGTTCCATTCACCTGTTGATAGATATTTGAGTTCTTTCCAGTTTGGGGCTTTTACAAGTAAAACTGCTGTGAACATATGCTTTCATTTCTCTTGGGAAAATACCTAGGAGTGGAATGAATGGGTCACATGATAGGTGTATGTTTAACTTTAGGAAAAAAAAAAAAAGAAAGAAAAGCTAAACTGTTTTCCAAAGTGGTTGTGTCATTTTATATTTCCATTCCAGCTGCCCAACACTTGGTAGGGTCAGTCTTCTTAATTTGAGCCATTCAAGTGGGTGTGTCATGGTACCTCATTGTGGTTTTAATTTGCATTTTCTCTAATGACGCTGAGCATCTTTCCATGTGCTTATTTGCCATTTGTCTTCCCTGGTGAAGTGTCTGTTCAACTCTTTTGCTCATTTTAAAAATTAGGTTTTTTTTTGTTTTTTACTGAGAGATCTTTGTATATTCTGGAAAAGTTGTTTGCATATATTTTCTCCCAGTCTATGACTTATCTTTTCCTTCTCTGAACAGTTTCTTTTGAAGACAAGAAATTCTTAATTTTGATAAAGTTAAATTTATCAGTCTTTAAGTTTTATAAATCATGCTTTTGATGTCATATCTAAAAACTCTACCTAACCAAGGTCACTTCTGTGTTTTCTCCTAAATTGTTTATAGTCTTAAGTTTGAAATTTGGGTTTGTGATCCATTTGATTTATGCTTTTTCTTTTTTTAAATAGAACACAAGGTATGGATTGAAGTGGTTTTTTTTTAACACATGTGGCTGTCTATCAAATTATTTCAGCACCATTCCTTGTAAAGACCATCTTTTTCCCAGTGGATTTCATTTGCATCTTTGTTGAAATCAATTGACTATATATGTGTAGGTACACTTATGAATGCTCTTTAATTTCATTGATCTATTTGTCAATGAAAACATTAGATACCAATAAGTGAGAGACACCCCGACCTTTGAGCCACTATCATCTCACTGCAAGCAACTGAAACAAGTTGGAGTAATTATTTACTGCTAGACCACAAAGAATTAAAATATATTACCCTATAGTTTCATTTGAAGTAGTTCAATCTATATGCTGTGTCACTGAAGAAGGGGTAAAATTAATGCTAAAATTTGACCATTGTATTCCATTATGTGTTTAACAGTTTTAAATCTATCCCCTTACAATGAGACTTCTTTGAACCAGACTATTTTAGAAAATATATGTAGACTTTTCTCTGTCTTTGGCCCGAGAATTCCTAATTTGAAAATAAGCACCAGGTCAAACTTCTTGCCTCTTTCTCCACCCTGCTGTCAGTCCTCCTGAATAAGGTGTCTGGACTTCAGCGCTTAGGGGTGAACTGCAAAGTGTTGATGGACTATATTCCATGAGGGATTTGAATTGAAGACAAGACCTACAAGTGGCTTTTCTTGGCCAGCTCATTAGTGCTTCTAAGTAATATTTAACTGTTCATGGCAAAACCTGTGAGCAAACTCATGAAAGTATTTTTGGCTGTGTGGAGGCAGGAACAGAAGTTCTTTCTCAGCTGTCTCAACTGACTGGCATGTTACTGACCGCCCCCCACCGGGACTGCCACCGGCTCGTACCAACACAGTATGGGAATATGGGCACTGACCACCGTGCCCAGTGACACCCACCAACTCCAGGATCACCAAGGACAGAGCACAGCTCATAACCCTGGCTCTGGCGATGGTCCATTCCTCTCTGAAGGAATGCTGTCACTTCCCAAAAGGGCATTTCTCATCACTCAGAAGGGGGTTATTATTGCTCAGAAGGGGATTATTACTGCAAATATTTGCTTCAAACCATCACTTGCAAAAACTTCACTGAAAACACCAGCTTTAACAGCTAAACAAAGATGTATAGTAGCTGATTTAGAGAAATAATAAATACAGAGAACAATTTTTCTTAGTAAAACATTATCAATGTGCTTTCATTTGGAAAAATGAATTGCAGCTATAAAGAGATGGTGAAGGGGCCAGCTCAAGTTTCATTATCCGAGAGGAAGAACAAAGGTAAAATACATGTGAGAGCAAAATTTCATTTAGATACTAAAGCTGCAACTGTTGGATCAAAATGTAATATAGGCTGACCAGCAGAGAGAGTCAAATTGCTTTGCTATGGGTGTGGAGAAAAGGGAACACTCTTGCACTGTTGGTGGGAATGTAAATTGATACAGCCACTATGGAGAACAGTATGGATGTTCCTTAAAAAACTAAAAATAGAACTACTATACGACCCAGCAATCCCACTACTGGGCATATACCCTGAGAAAACCATAATTCAAAGAGTCATGTACCAAAATGTTCATTGCAGCTCTATTTACAATAGCCAGGACATGGAAGCAACCTAAGTGTCCATCAACAGATGAATGGATAAAGATGTGGCACATGTATACAATGGAATATTACTCAGCCATAAAAAGAAACGAAACTGAGATATTTGTAGTGAGGTGGATGGACCTAGAGTCTGTCATACAGAGTGAAGTAAGTCAGAAAGAGAAAAACAAATACTGTATGCTAACACATATATATGGAATCTAAGGGGAAAAAAAAGGTCATGAAGAACCTAAGGGTAAGATGGGAATAAAGACACAGACCTACTAGAGCATGGACTTGAGGATATGGGGAGGGGGAAGGGTAAGCTGTGACAAAGTGAGAGAGTGGCATGGACATATATACACTACCAAACGTAAAATAGATAGCTAGTGGGAAGCAGCCGCATAGCACAGGAGATCAGCTAGGTGGTTTGTGACCACCTAGAGGGATGGGATAGGGAGGGTGGGAGGGAGGGAGACGCAAGAGGGAAGAGATATGGGAACATATGTATATGTATAACTGATTCACTTTGTTATAAAGCGGAAACTAACACACCATTGTAAAGCAATTATACTCCAATAAAGATGTTTTTAAAAATCCTTAAAAAAATAATGTTAATCATTTACCCCTTTAAAAATCCCTCGCCTTCTATCAAAGAGGACCCGGAGTGATGTAAAACTATATAAAGCATTGCTTCTCTAATCCTGAACGCTAAGGGCTTTTCAAGACTGAGGAAAGCTGGCATGATTGGGAGGCTTGTAAGGGAAAAGTTTCCATATAGATACAACAAAAAGCACATCGACCTAATATAGTTTTGTAGCAGAAGTGTTTGTTAATTTTAGTTTATATAGCACCATCATCCAATGAGAGCATATTTGGCCCCGAGCAGGGAGGAATCAGCCTTGCAGAGACAGCAGGGTGCAGACACTTCTGTTTATAGAACAGGTTTTCTTCTTTTTTTCCTCCTCTGTCTTCTCTTCCTCCTTTTCCCACTCTTCTTCTTCTCCTTCTAGAAGAACATGTTACAAATATTTTCACGTTTATCAGTAAAAACGTGGGGAGAAGAATCAAACTGTCCATTTAGGACAGAAAATCAAATTTCACTTGGCCCCGTGTCATTCAGTCACTGATGTTCAAGGAGAGGAACTTTGTTAAGCACCCAGTACAGTCTTGTAGAGATATTTGTAGAGAAAGAGTAGCTTGACATGATGTAAACAAGGTACAGGCTTGGCTACAATGGGGGTGACTTTGGATGACACAATGGGGAAACCAGGCAGAGTGGGGTTTTCCTGTATTTTTATTTTTAGGATGTAAACATACAACTGTATATCCTTACTTGGATGTCTATTCTGCTTTCTGATGCAAAAATCCAGCAACTATTTAATTTTTGATTTCAAATACAGTATAACATGTCAGCCTTATCCATCAAAGAGTAGATAGGCATTGGAAATTATTCATTGCATCCTTTTTGCATTTCTAATTTTACCTTTGAAAGCAGACTGTGGGTGTTTATCTTAGTCTTCTAATGAGAAAGGATAATAAGCCTGATATAAATGCAATTAATTTTTTTTTCATACTGTAAACAGGAAGAATTCTTTCATCTGAGCTTAAGTCTGCAATGCTAAAAGGAGAAAATAATGTCAGTTCTTAATGACTGGCTGGGACGACAGTGGGAGAGGGCACCCCCTTCCACCTACTTCAGCAAATCAAAGCTGCAGATGTGGTCCAGCCTCACCGAATTCCTGGAAGACACCTTGAAATCAGTAAGGAAACAACTAAGTCCTCTCTTCAAGGAGTTGCAGAAGAACATAAGTGGCAGGATGACAGGTAAGAACTCTTGCTACTTTTGTTGCAGCTTAATTTTGAAGCTTGTTATACATCCAGAGTGAATACAAGTGTAGGAATGCACAAGTAAAAGTTGACTCTTGGGCTTCCCTGGTGGTGCAGTGGTTGAGAATCCGCCTGCCGATGCAGGGGACACGGGTTCGTGCCCCGGTCCGGGAAGATCCCACATGCCGCAGAGCGGCTGGGCCCGTGAGCCATGGCCGCTGAGCCTGTGCGTCCGGAGCCTGTGCTCCGCAACGGGAGAGGCCACAACAGTGAGAGGCCCGTGTACCACAAAAAAAAAAAAAAAAAAAAGTTGACTCTTAAGCATCTTTGGTAAAACTTTATTCCCTTTGTTTTTCCTATCTCCTTTCAAAATATCATGAATATCCATTAAGAAAAAATATATTCATCTTCAAAATGCTGAAGCTAGTTCCTGGGTTCAAATTTTACCATCTTATTAATTCTGTGTCAGTCAATTGTTTACCTAGGCAAAATTCACTGTTTGCCAAGCCAGAGAGTTCGGTCCTTTTCCCTCTACAATTTGCTCTAAAAGTTAATTGCCAACATCCCAATTAAGCATCTCTTAGCCCACAGCACCCATGACTTAAATTGTTCTATAATTAAGTTCTACTTATTTTCTATCTAAAATATTTGATTTGGTGATGGGCTCCATGGACAAGTCTATTGGACATCACTGAACATGTTTTCTCATTTACATGTCATACTCATGATCCAGTTATCACAATAAAGTCTTCTGGAAACAATTTCCTGTCTCAACTTTAGATCTTCATCTAAACCAGTCAGTTCTTTAAATGAAGTATTTAAAAACAAACAAACAAAGCCCACCTATTTAAATAGGTTTCTCCTGCGTCTTTAACTGCCTACTCATTTTTTCCTAACTCTTCACATGTCACTGAAGCACTGTACCAATCAAGTCATATGCCTTACTTCTTCCCTTCCCCTGCCCTGCTCCTTATTTGACATCTGTTAACATAATTACTGTCTACACAAGAGCTGTAACACACAAATATGCATGCGGATATTTTATGTCAACATATGCCTACAGGGCTTCCCTGGTGGCGCAGTGGTTAAGAATCTGCCTGCCAATGCAAAGGACATGGGTTCAAGCCCTGGCCTGGGAAGATCCCACATGCTGCTGAGCAACTAAGCCCGTGCGCTACAACTACTGAGCCTGAGCTCTAGAGCCCGCAAGCCACAACTACTGAGCCCACGTGCCACAGCTACTGAAGCCTGTGCGCGTAGAGCCCGTGCTCCACAACAAGAAGCCATGACAATGAGAAGCCTGCGCACTGCAACAAAGAGTAGCCCCCACTCACCACAACTAAAGAAAGCTTGTGCCAGCAACAAAGACCCAACACAGCCATAAATAAAAAAAACAAAAAAACAAAAAAACAAAAAAACATATGCCTACATCTCTTCACACAAAGGTCTCCAAAGCAGGGCTTTGTCTTCTTGGTTTTTTAACTCTACCACATTTAGTAGATGTTCAACCAATATTTTAAAAGTTATGAAGCTATAAACAAGGAGAAATTATTTTTCCTGGTTCTTTCACAGATATTAAGGACTAGAAAGAAAAGTGGAAAGATGAATGATAGAAGTATGTCATGTATGTCATAAGCAATGAAAAGTCAAATGGAAAAAGGTTGTTTTTCAAATAAATGCAAGTTTTTCAAAATATTTTAAAATGTAGAAGACAGGGCTTCCCTGGTGGCACAGTGGTTGAGAGTCTGCCTGCCGATGCAGGGGACACAGGTTTGTGCCCCGGTCTGAGAGGATCCCACGTGCCGCGGAGTGGCTGGGCCCGTGAGCCGTGGCGGCTGAGCCTGCGCGTCCGGAGCCTGTGCTCCACAACGGGAGAGGCCACAACAGTGAGAGGCCCGTGTACACCCCCCACCAAAAAAAAAAAAAAAAAAAAAACCAACAACACGTTTTAGTGGCTTATATTTCACATAAACATTATTCAACAGTTAAAACAATTTTGGCAGAAAACCTGAGAAAGTATGAAATCAGATATAAAAAGATGAAGGGCAAGGAAGGCTAGATAAGAGAGGAAGGGAAAGAGAACACAGAAGAACAGAAATAAGCAAATCAGTACTTTGGTTGGGCACAGGCATGAGGGAAAGCCTGAAGAAGCATTTTCATCAGA
Organism: Kogia breviceps; assembly: GCF_026419965.1. Lineage (NCBI taxonomy): Eukaryota > Metazoa > Chordata > Mammalia > Artiodactyla > Physeteridae > Kogia > Kogia breviceps. Next base: position 67,158,088 of record NC_081322.1, read on the forward strand.
AACAAATCTTGAACGCTTTTCTAAAAAAGTCAGTCCACATACCAGGACACAGCGAGTAGAGGCAGTGTACAGAACACACTCTGCCTCAAGACCATGGCAAGGTTATAGCAAAATAAAATACAGTCAGCCATACGTATCCGTGGATTCTGCACCTATGGGTCCTGCATCCTAGGACAACTAACCACATGTTGAAAATATAGGGGGAAAAAATTCCAGAAAGTTCCAAAAAGCAAAAAAGCAAAAAGCAAAAAAAAAAAAAATTGGGCTGTGCACTGACAACTATTAACATTGTACAAGATATTATTAAGTAATAGATGATTTAAAGTATATGGGAGGATGTCCTAGGTTACATGTAAGTACTACACCATTTTCCATAAGAGACTTGAGTACTCGAGAATTTTGGTATCTGCGGGGATCCTGGAGCCAATCTCCGTGGATACGGAGAGACAGTTGTATGCAGTGCTCAGTTCAGGGGCAGCTGAGAATAGGACAGGAGTAGGGGCGATATTAACATACCTGATGCTGTATAAGGTCTCTAGAATGTTTCCAAGGAAAAATTCTCAAATGCTTCCCTCTCGACTGTAGTAATTCCACTTTGTGGGTGCTTTAACAACGTCTTTGGACACTCTCTCCTTATCTATCGTGGTTTCAACTTGGCTTCCAGGGCAAGCACCAGACATCTCCTGGGTACGCTGTCCAGTGAGAAGCCTGAGGAGTTGCCGTTCACCATGATTTTCTTCCCTGAAGACTCAGCTCCCCACCGCACTAGCCAATCCTCATGCAGCTCAGTGGTAAAGGCCCTGGAAAACTTTGCTGATAATATGATCAGAGATGTTCACAGGGATGATCCTGAGGCCCTGAAATTCTCTGCACTCTCCCCAAACACCAACGAATTATTCAACATGTTTGGTGTAGGTTCATGGTACTTATTACCATCAAATTATTTTAAAATAACCTTGTGTGATATAATTTTGGTGGTGCTCAAACCTACAGTCAGAGAGGCAACCAAATTTGGGAGTCTCACAGGGTGTTTTCCCCGGGAATTCTGCTGCTGAAGCCTCTCCCCCAGACCTTCTTTTCCCTGTAAGACACAAGAGTTGTCCTGTCCCCTTTCCTCATTCGGCTAAAAGTGTGGGCCACTTTGGTTCTGAAGATCTTGAGACCCTCCCACAAGATCTTGGCATCCTAACTGAACTGTGACCATAAGCTGAGAACCAAGATTAACTGGAAAGCTCCATTTACTGACTCTAATTGAATAACAGTTACTTTGTTTTCTGGACTTGCAAATTAATTAGGTAGAGAGATGAAAACTCAACTTAAAAAATGTGTTCTCTGCTGCATTTTTGTTGACGTGTATTTGAAATAGAAATTTTCTTGAGGGGGGGGATTTTTCAGGACAACCCCCTGGAATTTTTGTCATATTTTCTGCTGAAGAAATGTAGTAAAAAGCACAAAGACTTTGAAGGAAATGTTATTCTGACAAAATGTGACCCAAAGGCAACATGCAATTTACTCATGAAGGTAAAGTTGCTGCTGCATTTTTATGCCATTGCTTCACTGTACAGTTAGACACATGTGCTTAAGAAATTCATAAACAAAAATTATAATTCTACCTGGAAAGCTTGTCATTTCTCCTAAGAACTTCCTTTTCCTGGATTGTTATTAAAGAAGTGTGCTTTGTAGTTTCATAATGTAACATATAAGCCACTTACAAGCATACGTGGCATCACACTGTCGGGAGTAAAACTAGTTGGCTTTTGGGGGAAGAACTGGATACTCGCATTCTGCCCAACATAACCTAAAGAATTTTTTTTTTTTCATCTGTGGCACAGGACATATTTTTGGTGAAACTAAAAATGGTGGTTTTTTTTTTTTTTTAATTGAGATTCAAATTCATAAAAGTAAAAAAGTGGGTTTGAAGCTAGTTCTTTAGTCAAGAAAAAATAATTTTGCCAGTACTATATTCAGAATCCATACATTCTTGGTTAAGTGAAATAATCTGGATTCAGGAAACACTGAAAATTGCATCGTCATTCAGAGAGCTGATGTCTATGAAAACGTCATTTCATGCCCATTGAAAAAGCACCTATCTGTGATGACTGAAGGCTTGGATGCCACCCCCAACACAAAGTCACCATGGACAGTGTTAGGAGGAATAGACTTGTGAGTTCCGCCAGCAGGCAAATCGTGTGTTGCCCCATTGACCTGATATTCTGGAAGTCTTTGTCCACCTGGCTTTAGAGGACAGCACAGTGCAGGGAGGGGCAAACAGGGTGGACCTCTGGAGGCAGCATCCCCTCCGCCAGACCTGCTCAGCAGAACGAAAGGCCTGCAGTTATTCAGCCCCCGCACTCTGTCCTTAGCAGACTGTGCACCTTAGCGGCCCCTCCTCCCCCTGAAGTGGCTTTTTCTTCCCACCCACAGCATCCTCTCTGAGAGGAGTCTTAATAAACACATTCGCAGGGACAGCTACGCCCTTTAGAGGTCAGAGCCCTGCTTCCCTGATGTGCCACCCCTAAATCTCTGTCTTCAGGAAACGCTCATGGACCATGTATTCATCAGAGTTCTCCAGAGGAGCAGAACCCATAGGATGTGAGTGTATATAGAGAGAAAGAGATTTGTTATAAGGAATTGGCTCATGCAGTTATGGAGGCTGCCAAGTTCTAAGATCTGCAGCGTGAGTCAGTGAGCTGGAGGCTAGGAGAGCTAACGGAGTAGCTCCAGTCCAAAGGCAGGGCAGGGTAGAGACCCAGGAAGAGCTGATGTTTCAATTAAAATACAGAGGCAGGGAAAAGCCAAGGTCCCAGTCTGAAGGCTATCAGGTAGGAGGAATTTTCTCTTCCTCGCAAGAGGGTCAGCCTTTTTGTTCCACTCAGGCCTTCAACTGATTGGATGAGGCCCATCCACGTTAGAGAGGACAATCTGCTTTAGTCAGCCTCCTGATTTGTGTTACTCTCATCCAAAAACATCCTAGCAGACATATCCAGGATAATGTTTGACCAACATTTGGGCATTCTGTGGCCTGGTCAAGTTGGCATATAAAATTAACTATCACAAACCACTTCTCAGGCAGAGGTCAAGTCCCAGCTTCTCAGTTCAGTTCCCTAAATACTTATGGGAACCAATCATGTGCGAGGCAGTGTGCCAGCCCTGGGGATAGACATAAAATAAGACACAGCCTCTGCCTTGGAGGTGGATAAGACTGACACAGACACAGATGACGCAGCATGATTGGCGCCTGTTAGCAGAATGCACGGGAGGGGGTGGGGCACAAGGGCAGGCATTTAATCGAGATTCTCCTTCTGCTTCCCAGAGTCCTTTTGCCTTGTTATGGTGGCACTATCTCTTTGAGATTTCTGGGGATTATTCTCCCAAAACGGTGGATGTAGTCTCCATCCCTCCTTCAGCCTGTGAAAACCTTTGAAAAATAGCACCCAGGGCTCCAGTACCACTCATTTCCCCTTGGTTCACTAAAGGGAATAATCAACATGTAACCACATTACACAGGTTCCAAATTATTCCAAAGTCCTTACAACATCTGGGTCATTCCTGACTCCCTGGAAACCTTACTGAAGTTCTTCCATCAACATTTATTCCTAAGAATGAAGCTGTCCCCCTCAACCATGGACATACAGGCCCCAGAAATGCCCCTCTTTGGAGCAGGATAGCTTGAAGAAAGCAAAAGGGACAAAACTACAAGTGCATCTCCTTGTGAAGTGTTCATTTTACTTCTGAAAGACCTCACTATTGTTGAGAACCATTTCTGGAATCTCTGGCCCCTAAAAGAATGGTCACCTAGAACATTTCTTCTCAAAGATACTTTCATTCTTTCCACTGTCAAATAAAATCCACACTGAATTAAGTCTTTTCAACCTAATCATCTAATGACTCTAATAAAAGGATGCAGAAAGTTTGGGCTTAAAGTTGGCTCCATGCTGGAAATCAGGCCTGCTCTTGTTACATCGTCTGCCTGTAATAAAACTACAGAAATGTGAAACACCTTAATGCCTAGGAATGTCTTTTTTTTTTTTTTGGTGGTATGTGGGCCTCTCACTGTTGTGGCCTCTCCTGTTTAGGAGCACAGGCTCCGGACACGCAGGCTCAGCGGCCATGGCTCACGGGCCCAGCCGCTCCGCGGCATGTGGGATCCTCCCGGACCGGGGCACGAACCTGTGTCCCCTGCATCGGCAGGCGGACTCTCAACCACTGCGCCACCAGGGAAGCCCCCTAGGAATGTCTTTGATATCTTCCTTTTTCAAAATCAAATCAGAAAAAATAGGTGTTAGATTCTTATCTGGTTCTCTGTTATACACTTGAGATCTTGTGCATGGTGCCCATGGAACAAATTTGGGGACCCTGGGAAGGAAAACCACAGCTTAAACGCAGGTGCTGAATTCAGACAAAATAGAGAAGCTGAGTATCTCCACACCTTGGGGTTAATTTTTAAAAGTGTAGATACTCGTCCAGAAGAGCACACAAACTCTCAGCCATGGGAGTGGAAAGTAATGCCTTCTTCTGAGATAATTGTTTTAAAGACCCTTCCACAGGGGCTTGTGTAAGAGGGCTTGTCTGCCAAATCCAGGAGTAAATACACACACACACACACACACACACACACACACACACGTATATACATATAGATAGATACATATATAGCTCACTCTATCTATCTATCTATCTATCTATCATCTTGTTGCCCAGTTAGTAGTTAACTCCTGGCCTTGATATGCCTATAGTGTTTACACTGATACTATACAACCACAGTGATGAGTCATAGCCAGAATCATAGTTGTTCTTGACAATGACATATGACATAGTTGTACCTGTCATTTTCACAACTATTTCTGGTCCCTAATTCAGGCAGCCAAGTGTTTTCTGGGAGAAGCACCAGCAATAACTAGGATGCTAGCAATAACTAAGATCCTAGAGGAAAACTCCTAACATGTGATCCAAGGTCTCCCTTATGGGTCATGGACAGAGCCAAGGCAAAGGCCCAGCAATTCCAAATAATTGTTTCTTAAAACTGTGCAAAGTTTGCTGCCCCTGTTACTTCATCCAAATTCATCCCTAAAAATGAAGACGGGATGGTATCTTAACCAAAAAATGGACTCTAAAAATCCTAATAATTAGACAGATAATATAAAATGAGAGAACTCACTGTTTTTAGGTTCAAACACAATTACTGTGTCAAATTGATTTCCTAGCCACATAGAAAAATTTATATTTAAAAAATATTTGTTGGGCTTCCCTGGTGGCGCAGTGGTTGAGAGCCCACCTGCCGATGCAGGGGACACGGGTTCGTGCCCCGGTCCGGGAAGATCCCACATGCCGTGGAGCGGCTGGGCCCGTGAGCCATGGCCTCTGGGCCTGCGTGTCCGGAGCCTGTGCTCCACAATGGGAGAGGCCACCGCAGTGAGAGGCCCGTGTACCGCAAAAAAAAAAATTAAATTAAAAAAAAAAAAAAAGCTGTTGCTGGGAATTCCCTGGTGGTCCAGTGGTTAGGACTCTGCACTGCCACTACAGGAGGCCCAGGTTCGATCCCTGGTCAAGGAACTAAGATCCTGCAAGCCACTCAGCATGGCCAAAAAGTAAATAAATAACAAATTTAAAAAGCTGTTGCTGACCCAGAGGTGAAACAAAGCCCCAGCATGAGCAAGCAGGTTCTAGGATAGCCAGGGGGGTCTAGGAGTCCACTCCTGCAGTTTAATGCCTGAGCACTCACGGGAGCCTCTACAAAAAGATTAGATATCCCAGATAAGGGGGCCTCCCTCGTCTGTGGGATCCACAATCCGATCTGTACCGCTTGGGTTCTCTTAACCTCGGCCAGGCAGGTTGAGTTTCATTTTCATTTACGCCTACAACCACGTCTACCTACACAACTACGGGTGTCACCACTGACTGGTTGAAGTTATCATTTCTCCATATAAATTATCAGCACTATAATTTATTTTGAAAGAAGAGAGTGTTCCATGCCTAGAAATTATTGTGTCAAAATTCAAAGTAGATTTAAGTATAAATACATGCCAGGCTGCTATGGGTCAGCCCCGAACAGGGAAGACAAAGGACATGGCAGAGGGCTCTGTGGAGCAGCTGTGAAGAGCTCAGGCTCAGGCGCTGGCTGGCTGCATGCAGTTCCAGGACCAGGGCTCTTATACAAAGGCTTCAGGCAGCCATAAGGAATGGCTGCAGGTACAAAATAAAAACTTGTTTTTGCCTGAGTAGAGTAAGGCAAAAGGAGTCTTGCTTATAAATTGGTGTTTTTCTTTCAGTCTCCCTCCTACATATCAATGGGTTGCTATAGGTAGTTTTATCTTTGACTAGGAAGGGCAGCAGTAGTGGCCATTAATTATCATACAGCCTCAGCACAAACATGGGACCATTGTTCCATTGCTGGGGTGGACCCTGTGATGCTGCAGGCCGAAGGCGGGGGTGGGGGTGGGGCTTTTTTTTTTTAATGTGCTAATTTATATGGAAACCACAAGAACAATTAACAAGGCAAAGTGAAGAGAGAATAAGCCATATTTAATGTGGAAACATCTAGAAATGGCATGTGAATTACTTCTGACACTTTTTCACTAGGTGAACAAAGAGGTGAATTTTATAAAGTACTGTGAGCTTTTGCTTCTGGCACCTTAAAAGCAAGATAACTTGTTTGCACTCTGCTGCCTGGTGACAGAGCAGAGCTGAGGCAGAGGCCTGGTCCCAGGCACCTGGGAGGAGCTGCTCAAGAGCAGGATCCCTCTCCTGACTCCAGGGGAACCGGGAGCTGCACTGAATTTAGTTTCTCAAGTATGGTGCAGTTCCTAGGAAGCAAAAGGTTATTATTTTTTTAAACGTAAAATTTAATTGAAGAGAGGCATCAAATTTATCGAGTGCTTAATTCATTGTGTCTCAGGGCCACTATGGTTATGGCTGAAGGGCAGAGCTTCTGAGCCCTCAGGGGGCTTAGCGCTGAATGGGCAGTCAGACATCCCACGGCCTGCCCCAAATAACCAAGTCTGCATGTAATCCTCAGGAAATAAATGTTATAGAAGATAATTCTCAGGACACAAAATCAAGTCTCAGCAAAAACGGTCCAAATTTTGAGTTGCTGGTTGAGTTGGTAAGCCAATTATCACATAATAAGAATTTTCTATTTGTTTTGCTCCTGACCAAAAAAAAAAAAAAGCTTCAACCTTTATTCTGGTTCGTTCTTCCTTTTTTCTTGAAAGTTTCTCTTAGGGGGAAAGAACCCTCTAAATATAACTGGGGGAAATACAGCCAATAGATTTTTCTTTTGAATAAATCCTGGTCTAAAAAGAAGTTGAGCCAAGAGGATGCACGTGTAACATCTCGGCAGCAAGAGCCATCTCTGTGCTACTCCTTGCTCTTCTGATAGGACACTAGGACGGCATTTAAACAAATGGTACATGGACATGAAGGTTCACAGTGTTTAACCGACCCATCAGCTATGGTCTGACTTCAGATGCTGAGTATAATCAATATAACTTTTAGGGCTCTGTCTTTCCGTTTAGAAAGGGTAGTAGTGGGTGAAGCAGGTGCAGACAGGTAGAGGCTTGGTCCTGTGCGACAGTAACACACAGTGCATGCATGCCGTCTAGCATTTCTGCAACTCACATCCACATTAATTATCACGTTTCAACCTCAGAATCCTGTAAGTCAGGTGTTAGGACCCACATTTTGTAGAGGAAGAAGTAAAGTCAGAAAACGTAAAGGATTTCCCCAAGGTTAGACAACAGGCAAAGAGAGAACCTTGAATCCTGCAGTGTGGAGCTCAGCCCCAAGGCTCTTTCCCAGTCACACAGCACCCAGGGCCGGTCCGCCTGCAGTGGACGGTGCCGCCGTGGACCTCACCGGCCCCGCGCTCACTCATCCCCAAACCCATCCCCAGGAACCACCAAGGAGGAGGGCATTTACACAGTGCAGTCATTACAATAGAATCCCATCCGACTATTGGTAATAATACCTGACAATGGTTTTAAGACAACAACAGAGGTTTTGACAACTGAAACCTTAAGTCAAAATGATGATAAATATTAGATAACTCCAGTATTTTAAAAGTATGTAAATACACCTAAAATATAATGTGGGCTGTAAGCCAACCGCCAAGTGGGATATAGATGTATTTTTTAACTCATTAGGTATGCCTAAATAGGCATTATATACAGACCACGTGTTTGAAAGATAAAACTTAACCAAGAACAGTGCTTATAGTATTTCAAACAGAATGAGTTTTCTGATTTTTCTCTTAAATTACTTTTACATTTTAATTTTAGTTCATGAAATTATGGTTGACGTTTCAGGTGAAGATCCCATGGCATTACACGTTAGTATCGTCATATTTTATTTGGGGCTGTGTGGGGCAGACGTAGGGCTGGAGGGGAAAGAAGAAATTGTGTTCCAGGAGTTTTCATCGTTCTAGGCTCAAGTATTACAAGGCCATTAGATTTTAAAAACTGAATACTGTAATTGTTTTCTATTGTAAAGATACTAATTTTACAACTTTTCAAAAGGACAGATATAAGGAAAAGAATTACCTAGTCCCAGTAAGGAAAATTAATTTCTCCATACATAAACACAGCACAGTTACTATCAGGATGTGGGATTTCTTTACACCAGTGTATGGCTTTTCCCTCTGCATTACAAAATAAAACAGGACTTTGATATATAGAAAATATGGACCACCTGGCAACCTAATTACCCAGGAGTGGTGGGTTCACAGGTACTTTTCCCTAAACACGGGAAGAAGAGCCTGAGTTTCAGTATTTCATAATACTCAGTGAGAAGTAACTGTTGAATTAGTTGACGATGAGAGGCCTAGCTCATGTCAGTTCTTCTGTCTACAGGATAATCAATAAAATGCTAACGGGAAAAAGAAATAGGAAAACAAAGAGTGGGCAACCCAAAGGCTTTCTCATGAGACCATCACCTCTGTAAAGGCAGTACTGTCTTATCATTGCAGAGCCAACAGCTGGCACATGACACAGAATACATATTCGGATGAACAGATGGATAAAATCAAAGTCTCAATCTGCCCTCCTCAAGATCCAAGAGTTCAAAGCCCCATCTCTGCTACAGCATTAAGCTGGCCAATGTGAGGGACTATTCGGTGATGATGGGGACAAGCAATGGTCAGCCCGGTCCTCCACTGCGTCCTATCAAGGTTCCCTTCAACCCTGCATATCACAAACCAGAAAGGGGCACTCAGAGTGACTGCCTGACTGCTCAGTACTTTCATTTCTCTGTCTCCTTTGACCGTCAGCCTTTTGAGGCTGTAAACCTGAAAAGAGTCATTATGCTTTCCCTCTGAGATCTTAATGCTTTTCTACAGGACAGAAAGCTGCAGCTGGACTCAGCCGAAAAGCGGACCAGCATCATCAGGGAACTCTTACAGAGTGAGAGAAAATACGTGCAAATGCTGGAAACTGTGAGAGATATTTACAAAAGGCCACCTAGAGCAGCACTGTCATCAAATAGAGCAATTCTGAGCGCTGCAGATATCCAGAGCATTTTCTCTGATATTCTGCTGATTTTATGTCTCAACAGGTGAACTCTGAATAGGTATATTTTGAAATATTCATTGTGCACTGGGAGGAACCCACACTTAATTGTTTCAAAAAGCTATGCAGGGGCTTCCCTGGTGGCGCAGTGGTTGCGAGTCCGCCTGCCGACGCAGGGGACACGGGTTCGTGCCCCGGCCCGGGAAGATCCCACGTGCCGCGGAGCGGCTGGGCCCATGAACCATGGCCGCTGGGCCTGCGCGTCCGGAGCCTGTGCTCCGCAAGGGGAGAGGCTGCAACAGTGAGAGGCCCATGTACCGCAAAAAAAAAAAGAGAGAGAAAAAAAAAAAAAAAGCTATGCAGAGGCCCAGTAATTCTCAGCCCTTCTTGGGGACCTTGCCTGATCATCTCACAGAAGACAGAGGATTCTTGACACTGGACTGCAACCAGTAGTGATGATTCCCAGGGGAGTATCCCTGCCTAGACTCAGAGCCACAGTACAAGGAGTGGAGTTTAGTGCCTGGGGATTCTACATTCAATATGCTATTCACGCAAAAGACAACGCGAAGGGGAGCCACATGGAGCTGTTCACAGTCAGCAGTATTTGGTTGAGCAATGGGAAAGGAACGGGAGGCTACAGTGGCACGAAGTCACTAGGATACTTTGCTTAGAGAACCGGAGGCTGGGGGTTAGTGTAATAACAGTATATGTTTTGAGTGTGGAACAGCTGAGAGAGAAAAGTGATCATTTGCATTGGTGATAAAGACAAACTGAGCTTGTGCTTCTCTGTCAGTAACTCTCTAGGTCACTTAGAACATGTTCCTTAGCTCAGGGGGCCCAGATCCTATAAAAGGAACTAGGCCTCTTCTAGTTTTCAAGGCCTATGATGGCTGAATGAGGGATAACCTTCGATCCATGGGAAATGGGCTGAGTTGGGGTGATGGCATTCAGCCACTGACGTGAGTTGAGCACTCTCCTCTGAGCACCGCAAGAAACTGTCCCCGGGTGAGAGGGGAGGGGGACAGTCAGGGACAGCCTCTGGAGGCCAGTCTGGGGTCCTGACTCTTCCACCTGACTCAACCTGCTTCCTCACTTCCTATCTCCTCCTTTCCTGTCAAATCTGAACCCGTCAGTGTCCAGACAAAAGGATTTGACAAAAGCCCTGCCCTAAACGACTGACCACGAATTTACTTTTTAAGTTTATAGGTTGTCATTGGCCAATATTTCATGGCCACACTTTCCTCATATGGCAGGTGGTTTCTAGATGACTTGAGAGACAGACTACAGGAATGGGGCCCAGCTCACTACGTGGGAGAAATATTCATAAAGTTTGGAAGCCAGTTGAACATATACACCAATTTCTTCAACAATTACCCTGTTGTTCTGAAAACTACGGAGAAGGTAAAAGATTGAGTGACCATCCAGGCACTTATTAGCCCTTCTGAGCTTGAGAGAAAGTTTCATATGTAACCCGAAGGACTAGAATTACCAGGGAAGACTTCTTCTCTACTCTTGGCTTCCAGATCTTCTCTGGTTTACTGTGAGCTCCTTGAGGGCGGGGACCCTGGCTTACCTAATTTTGTGTCACTACGGGCTGGCACAGTGCTTGACCCAGCAGCGCCCTGGAACTGGTTGTGGAACTGAACTAATCCTCATGCAAACGGCCAGACTCCCACCTGTCCCAGTTACCCTGGGGCTCGGTTCCAGGAACACACTTCACAACTAGGCAGAAGCAAGACTGTTAACCCTGATTCCATGCTGCTGCTCCAGCCCTGGGCGGCCTTGGCGAGTCCAGCTCGCTCATGGAGAAAAGGAATCCATAATCCACACACTGGAATAAAAACACTCAATGTGTGAAATCTCACGATGAAATAAGGAGTTCCTTTGTCTTACATTCCCGAGCGAGTGCATTATAAACAGTTGTCCCTGTTGTGACTCCTGCCACACACAGTCTGAGCGGGAACGTGCAGCTCCCGTCTATGCTCCTTGCTGCTCTGGTTGGGATCTCCTCTGATGGCAGTAGGCTACCTCTCTTCCCTCCTCAGTTTACATCAAAAGGGTAGCAGGAGAGGCACCCTGTGACGTGGTGGTGCACTCTGCCACTGTCCCCACTGTCCCCACGTCCTCACGTCCACCTGTCTGCACGGAGGCCCTGAAGTGGAAAGCCCGGGGCTGGGAGCTCTCTGGACGATTCCTGACCTCAGACATTGCCCTTTGTTTGCTGTCGTCTTCCTGCCCCACTTGGGGAGTTTAAACACTGCAGGACAACTCGATTACGTGAAAGTTGCATGAATAAAGCAATTTCATAGAACTGACTTTTAGGACAAGAATTGGAACAAAGCATCACATATTATCACAGGCAAATTTGTGCCAACGTTTTCATAGTTATGGATAATAACGTATCTATTTCACTAGCATGGGGGTGCATATAAGTGAGCACGCAATAAATGTTAGCTCTTAACATTTCTGAAATCAGTGACTATTTTTGACTTCTAGAAATTAGCATTACTGCCATCTCAGAAAAATGAGGTAACTTCCTGGGGGCTGTAATGGTGATGAATAATATATCTTAAAACAGATGTTAAGTACAGTGGAGCACCTTTTTAATGTTGCTGTGGAAAACATTTTTAACAGCAGTATTACAGGTGAACCCATTGATAGTCTCTTAGTATTAGGAAATAACCTTTATTGTGTGACAGGTACTTTACGGATAGGATTCACCCCCTCCCTGCTCACTGCAAGGTTAGATATGATATCCAAGAGAAAACTGAGGCTCAGAGAAGTTAAGTAACTTGACAAAGTCACATAGAATTAGATAGAATTAAATTAGAATTCTAATTCTAATCCAGGCCTACCTGCACGCAAAGCCCATTTTCAGTTTTCTATACTTATTAAGTTCAATGAATAGGGTTAGGTTTATGGTATAATTAAAACACTATACTTAGGATATCAGTAAGCACCTACAGTGTTAATAATACTGTGATCAGATGTAGATGTTGCCTTTTTGCTTTTGAGTGCTTCACAGAGGGTGCTTGCCTGGTGGAATAGAATGCTTTAAACTGTCTGATAGAGTTTTGACAATATAATGCTCACCTTCAGTGCAGAGAAATGATACCAGCTTTCCGAGCTTTCCTGAAGAGGCATGGTAAGACCATTGTTACAAAGATGCTGAGGTAGCCTCTGAGGGAGAGCACAGCCGGGGCACCCCAAGTATGGGCGTTCTCTGGCCGCCAGAAAGAGACCGGGGCTCCCTTGTCTGTGCCTCATACAGCCTTCTGGAGCTGCTTTAGTACCCATCCAGAAGGTCGGAAGAATATATTCGTCTTCTCTATGCTCTGAGGCTTCACACTCCAGCAGAACATGTTGACCACGGGACTTGACCACTGCAATTGAAGTAATCCAAAAAATACAAAGGTTACATAGACCAGGTTGGCTGCCGCTAAGAGCCTGTGTCCTTTAAAAATGTTACAGTGCTTTTGTGTACTCTAACTCAAAGATCCTGAAACACCTTACCCTCCCGGGGTATTCACTTCAAAGTCTTTCATCCTTTTAATGTGAAGTCATTGTATTCAGTGATTTTGAGCACGGAGGGCACCTATTCTAAACCAAATCACCTGAGACAATGTTTTCAGATACCTGTAGAAGTACAATAAAATCTTAATGAATATAAAAGTTTAAAAAAATGGAGTATTGGGGTGATTTTTCTAGATAACTAAAAGAAAAGGAGTAAAAACCCTTTGTTTCTGAAAGTACTTTTTCATGTATGAATTAACTTTCCTGCCTAAGTAAGTACAGCAATCACAACTATATTCTGCAGGGATTCAGGATCTTGGAGTACAGTCCTATGACTCTGAAAATATCACTGTGATGTGTACACTGCATGGGAGTCTGGGCTGAATGTAAATGACAGCGCGTTACGCCCAGAAGAAATTTTTGAATAGTGTTGTCGCTAGCCTCATTGTTTTAAAACATATTGGGTACAGGAAATGGAGATTCCTACAATAGTTTATGAAAGTACCGTGCCCTTATCAAGTGCCATAAAATATTTTAATCGATTTTTTACGTATAAAAATATCACAGTTTCAGTTTCCCTAAAATCACTTTGTTTTCCGGGTGAAGCAGAACATCAATATGACAGATCAGCTGTCAGACAGAGAGCGCCATCTGTGGGCGCCCGGTATGTATTCGGACTCACTGGCTCCAACTCATGCTCATGAATTATAACCTCGAGTCACTGGCACAAAGGAGACATACAGATTTTGATTCAGCTAACATCCACTGAGTGCCTGCTGTGTGCCAGGGGCTGCCAAGCTCTCGTATTCCACATCCCTGTTATCGGCAAGGATGCTAGATGAGAAGAGGCACAAGTGGTCTTGACCCCATCCCATAACCTCTCTGCAGTCTTAGCACCTTTCTTGAGACTACTGTGATCATGACCCCCTTTGAGGAATGGGGCTGTGTCTTCACTATTTTATATCTCCCTGCACATAGTGTCTGGTGCAGGATTCTGCCCACTGAGGACGTCGGCGGGAATCCTAGAAGTCCTCTGCTGGCTATCTGTTACCTATGGAATATCATCTGGTCCCAGTCTACCTTCCTTCTCACTGCCTTGCCTACCCACCTTATGATCAAACCACACAAATCTACTCACAGTTCTCTAATGTGAGCCTCTCTTCACACATCTGTGCTTTGCCCATGCTCTGCCTTCTCAGAAACTGCCTTCGTTTTCTACTCCACTGGATAAACTCCTATTCATCCTTTTAAGATCCATTTCAATCTTCGTCTGCCTTGTTAAGTATCCCACAACATCTCCAGTGTGAGTTGCCCCTTCCTAGGTATTCTGCAGCACCCTGAAGGTTTCTGCCACGTTTTCCTTCAGTCCTTTATTCACAAGATTGGGAGCTCCATCAGGTATGAACTATGATTTACCTGTCTTCTAGCATTGAGCATATACTAGGAGTTCAATATATGAATTATATTGAATTAAAATATCAATTGACTGGAAGTGTTATTATTTGCTCAAACTGGGGAAGCAAGGTGGAGTTGTTTGGGCCTAATTTAGATCTGCACATTTTGATAGGGAAAGAGGTGGAGTTGATTGGATTACAGAAAATTCAAAATCTTGGAAGTCACAGAGCTCACAGAACTTTACCTTTGGATCACTATACACATCAAGTGGTCATCTCCATGGCTAGATCAGTAAAAGGGCCTGACTTCTTAATTTGTAACATTTCATTCACCTCCTTTTCTCCATAGATCCCTTCTGACTCACCCCACCCCCACCTTATTTTTGATGCTAGGAAAGCATTTATAATAAAACAATGTTTTCAATCGTTTAAAAATTAGACTACACCCTTAAATATAGTTTTCACTGTTTCACAAACAATGCTTTTTCATAACTGAACTGAGTTCTACTCAACACTTACGTCTTCTGGGATATAAAATGGTTCTTCAGTAGTGGAAATTATTTTCTAAAAATTTATATATTTCTAATTTTTTTTTTAATTTCATAGACTTTATCAGAAGTAAACAGATATCTGATTAGGGTCCAAGATGTAGCCCAACTTCACTGCTGTGATGAGGAACTAAGTTTCTCTTTAAGGTAAATATTTAACTATCCTATGGCTGTGACTGTGTCATATTTATCTTGTTCCCAGAATCCAGTACAATGTCTGTCATATTGTAAATTTACGATAAATCTTTATGTTGAACTAAAAAGTTACACACACACCCCTCTGAGACAACGTAAGGTGTTTTATCACCTTACTCGCATACCAGGCAGCTACTGGGTAGAATGGAAGAAACTAAATTGTCACTGCCGGGACCACTAACTCCACTGAAAGAGGAATTCTGAAGTTTGGTCACTTTCCTACTAAGAGGAGAGCCAAGTGTTGTGGAGTACCACATGGATGATCTGCTCGACTCTGAGAAAGAGAAGACCAGTTGATTATCCGCAGTTAGTTACTGAGGTCAGTATTCAGAAGGTCTCACCCTGAGACCACCATGGTATTGAGGTCTCACATATCTAGTTTGTACAGTGCTCACAGTATAAGAACTATTGTGACGAGAGGGTGCTAGCATTTCCTTTCCTCCTTTAGAACAAGGATGGGCAACCTTTTTCTGTAAAGGGGCAGATGGTAAGTATCTAGGTCTTTCTTGCTGAATGATCTCTGTGGCAACTACCTAACTTTGCTGTTGTAGCACAAAAGCAGCTACATAAATGCAATACATAATGAATAATACAATCTGCAAAAACAATACAATACCCAAGTGAATGAGTGTAGCTGTGTTCCAATAAAACTTTATTTACAGAAGACAAGGGGTGGGGCCATAGTTTTTCAATTCCTGCTTTAGAAAACTGTTTTGCCAATCTATGTTTTCAGTACTAATGGCAAAAATAACAAATAGCAACCAAATGGAGAGGAATTAACTGCAATAAAAGAAATGAAAATTGGTTTGCCTGTTATTTCAATGAATATTTCAGTGAATGTTTCCCAAAGGCCCAGGGCAGGGTGGTGGCAGTGGCGGGGGGGAGGGGGGGTTGGAAGAAACCAGTCCCTTCACCTCAGTCCCCACCTGGAGTGGATATTAAATGAAAATCAAATCACACAGTTGTGTCACTTTTCTCATTGTCATGGTGTTTTTGTTTCGTTTTGTTTTTGGTCAGCAGCAATAGAAATAAGCTACAATGGTAGAAGGAAACTAGCTGTCAAGCCAGCAATTCTAAACACACTGGTGTAGTAGGAGACATGCTAGGGATTATTCCAGTTTTTTATTATTAGAATTTATTTTACCTTCACATATTCATTCTCAAACACTCTTCCTTTATTTAAGTCCAAGATTCTGACTTATATAGTTTACCTTTTCTCTGAATAACTTCTTTTAACATTTCTTGCTAGGTAGGTAGATCTGTTGGCAATGAATTCCCTCAATATTTGTCTTTTTAGATGTTTTTTTAAAATGTGGACCATTTTTTACTTCTCTTTTTAGATTTTTTTTAAAAATGTGGACCATTTTTAAAGTCTTTATTGAATTTGTTACAATATTGCTTATGTTTTATGGTTATTTTGTTTTTGCTGTGAGGCATGTGGGATCTCAGCTCCCCAACCAGGGATCAAACCCGCACCCCCTGCACTGGAAGGTGAAGTCTTAACCACTGGACTGCCAGGAGGAAGTCCCTCTCCTTCACTTAAAAAAAAAAAAATTAATTAATTTTTGGCTGCGTTGGGTCTTCGTTGTTGGGTGCAGGCTCTCTCTGGTTGCGGCCAGTGGAGGCTACTCTTTGTTGCAGTGCGCAGGCTTCTCACTGCAGTGGCTTCTCTTGTCGTGGAGCACGGGCTCTAGGCACGTGGACTTCAGTAGTTGCTGTGCCTGGGCTCAGTAGCTGTGGCTCGCGGGCTCTAGAGCGCAGGTTCAGTAGTTGTAGCACACAGGCTTAGTTGCTCTGCGGCATGTGGGATCTTCCTGAACCAGGGCTCGAACCCATGTCTCCTGCATTGGCAGGTAGATTCTTAACCATTGCGCCACCAGGGAAGTCCCCTCTCCTTCACTTTTGAAGGATACTTTTTCTGGCTACAGAATTCTAGTTTGGTGGGTTTTTTCCCTTCAACACTTATTTCACTCTCCCCCTCTTCTTGCTTGCATGGTTTCCAAAGAGACGTCCAGTGTAATCGTTACCTTTGTTCCTCTATAAGAAAGATGTTTCATATTTTTTCATTGTTCTGGATACTTTCAAGATTTTATCTTTCTCTTTCATTTCCTCAAATTTGTATGTGATGTGTATAAATTTGGGGGAATTTATCCTTCTTGGTATTCTCTAAGCTTACTGGACCTATGGTTTAGTGCTTGTCAATAATTTTGGAAATTTCTCAGCCATTATTAATTCAACTATTTCTTCTGTTTCATCCTTTTTCTTCTCCACCTGATATTCCCATTAGATATTTATACACCCATTGTAACAGTCTCACATCTTTTGGATATTCTGTTCCCTTCTTTTTCACTCTTTTGTTTTCTTTCTATTGATGCATTTCG
The DNA here is from genome assembly GCF_026419965.1 of Kogia breviceps. Lineage (NCBI taxonomy): Eukaryota > Metazoa > Chordata > Mammalia > Artiodactyla > Physeteridae > Kogia > Kogia breviceps. The sequence continues at coordinate 67,175,619 of NC_081322.1, forward strand.
GGCTCACTGATTCTCTCCTTGGCTATGTCCAGTCTGCTGATGAGCCCATCAAAGGCATTATTCATTTCTATTATGGTGTTTGATTTCTAGAATTTTTAAATTCTTTCTTGGAATTTCCATCTCTCTGTTTATATTACCCATCTGTACTTACATGTTGTCCACTTTTTCCATTAGAGTTAACGTAGCTTATCTTAGTTATTTTAAACTCCCTGGTCTAATATTTCTAACATTTCTACCATATCCGAGTCTGGTTCTGATGCTTGCCATGTCTTATCAGACTGTGTTTACCTGCCTCATAATTTTTTTGTTGAAAGCTACACGATGTATTGGATAAAAGGAAATGAGGTCAATAGGTCTTTCGTATGAGGTTTTACATTTATCTGGCTAAATGTTAGCCTGTATTTACCGTTTGTTGTAGCTGTGGTGTCAGAGGCTAAAATTTTCAGTTTTGTCTCCCCTGTTGTCTTTGGGTTTTCCTAGATATTCCTTAAATAGGATTTGAACCTTGCAGTCCTTTTCAGCTACAATACCTTGTTATTATAAGGAGTCCTATTGATGTGGTAGGAAGATGTGAGGGGAAGAGTTGTATGTCCTATCATTAGGTCTCAGGTTTTTAGTGAGACTGTACCCCTGGGCTATGACCTTTACAAGTGTCTATCAGCTTTTAAACTTCTATTTTATTATATTATTATTATTGTTAGTCACCTCTAAGATGAGACAGGAAGGTTAGAGGTAGCTGTGGGGTTGGGTATTTCCCTTTCCTCATGTTGGTTAGATTCTGGTAAAATTGTTTCCCTTGAAGGCAGGCCTTTGTTAAGAGAATAGAATAGGACTCCGTGGGCATGTTTCAAATGGTTACTTTCTCCCCCCCCCCATGGGAAGAATGAGGGTATTTTTCTGAGTTTCACAGTGAGAACCTGGTGAGGCTCCTGGAGGTAAAATTCCTGCAAGTTTTAAACTCATGCAAGGGTGTGGGGGTGTGGTGTGGGCCAGTGCTAGGCCTCCAAGAATTCGTAATCTCTTGAACTAGTTCACAGTCAGACTCTAGCAATTAGTCAACTACGCTTTAATATTCTTACCTGATGCTGGCTCCAGCAGGCAGTTTCTGCTTCCAGTAAGCTGTGATTCTACGTATCAGCTTGTCTCTTCAGCTTTGGGGTGGTAATCTACTTTATAACCTCACTTCTTCGATGGATCTAAGAATTGTTGATTCTGAGTTTTCAGCTTCCTTTTTGTCGTGTGATGGAACTGATGACTTCCAAGCTCTTTACACGTCCAACCAGAAGTCTCAAATATTAGAATTTAGACTTCTGCTTTAGTATTTGGACAACAGTACATTTGAGAGTTTCATGAAAACAGGGGAATACTACATTATTTTACACTCTAATTAAAAGGTACATTTATGTTTAAGTAGGGATTATCTCAGTGATTTGCCAAGCAATAAATACAAATGTAATTTTACATTAACATTGAAATTAAGTAAATGCAAAAAAGGTTCATATTCCAAAAGTTATCACAGAACGAACATTTAGGTTGAAACCTTGTTTTCTGTCATTTTAGGAAGTCATATGAAACCCAAGAAATGACACGATTTCCACGATTTCTATCAGGGATTTCTACTTAGAGGAAAGTCTGCTTATATTTTTGCACACAGTGTCAACTCACATGAGTCTAAAGCTTTATAGTTTACCACATATTTTAACTTCTCTCATTTGATATACTCCTTACAATCATTTGGTGAGGAAGGTAGGAATGGAACCATGTTATGCATGGGGAAGCAGGACTTGCGGAAGTCATCTGAGGTCACATTACTAGTAAGTGCTTGTTTAGAATTCAAAACCAGGTCTCAGTGTTCTATCCACTGATTAGACCAGCAGGTGGCAAGATGAAATGAGACTTCCTCATGATAAACTCACCAACATAGCAACAAGTACTAACTAAACAAGTTACCAATAAACAAGAGGGGTGACACAAAAAGAACAATATTTGTACTATAAATGCAAAAATTTGCTCTGGGGTAGAGATGAATTCACAGTCATTTTAGAGTTAGGAAATCTGGAGGCATTTGTCCCTCTCTGGATATGGCCCTCAGAGTTTTGGGTTTGTTAAGCTTTTATAATACATTATGTACCTTGGAATTTTTATATTATTGTTTCTTTCAGAAAAACCAGTTTTTATGTATGTGACTTTAAGCATGCTGGTTTTTAGCATTTTTGTTTATTTTTGTTCTCCTTCTAATGGGGGTGTCGCCAAAGATGCAAAAGTGGAGCCCTCTAAGACTGGTGAATACAGGCATGGCTTTAAATCACCAAACAGAGCCATCCACTTCTCAGACCCCCGAGTCCTCTTGAGGAAAAACACCACTACACTACCGAGCATGCATACTGTTAACATTCCTTTTGGCTTTTACCCAAAGGGACCTTCAGTCATTTACCAGGGCAGCTAGGCACTGGGGAAAGAGAAATACCGAGACTTCTCAGGGATACCGGACTCTGGCTCTGAACTGACTTTTATCCAGGCAACCCAAAAAGCCACAATGATCCACCATTCGGAGTTCTGGCTCAGGTCAGCTCACAGAACCAACGACCGACTGTTGCTCTGTTCATGCCAAAGGCTGTGCTCTGAAAATTACTTTCAAAGTTTTATGTATTTATGGAAGTTGGGTACTTTGTCTCTTGGTCTGGCTAACGCAGTAATTAAACAACAAAACACTTCTCCAATGGTGTTAAGAACTTAAACAATGGTTGGCTGAGTCATTAAGCCTATTTGTGAATTAGCAAAGAAATCCTATCCAAGTTCAAGGAAAGAACTCTAACCTTGGAGTTGGTTCTTTTGAGAGAAGCAGCTTTATGAAACCCTAGTAGGATCCAGAGTTCCCATTTCAGTTGCTCCATTATATCAGTACGAAGGGCAAAATTATTTGTTTTCACACGTGCAGAAGAATTAAGTTTTTAAAGAAAGATTCTGTTGTTTTTTTGTCTTTGGATGAAAATTACTGGAGATCTTGGGGGGGGGTGTAAATGGCTTTCGGAAAGCTTTATTGTAGGTAAAACTCATTTATATATAATTTAAATAGCACTTTCCTAATCAGATTAAAATAATAAAAACCTCTTTGTGCGTTTATCTTTCCCTTCTCATGTCCTCAGATTACAAGTGGCCTCAACTCCAAGCTCAAGTTAATAATGTGCCTGCTTCTTCCCTCCTCTGGGCCATCCACCCACCCAGTCCAAGTGGGTCACAAAACTAGAATTCTCCTTCATTCACCTCTACTTTCAATGCTGTCCCTTCCAAAGGAAAAAATCAAACATCTGTTTACCAAGCAAACACCCCTTTCAAAGCTACTCCTTCAAAACACTCTTGTAGGCACATTTCCTGGTCATTCAGATAGAACGGCAAATTTTTATTATAGCTTTAAACAGTTTTCTAAAATGGTATGATGATTCTTATCAGTAGTAAAAATATTGCCAAAAAAGGGTCAAGAATATGGGTGAAGTTCTTTTGCCTATTTAAAGTGGCCATTCACCATATACAGCCCACCACACACCGATTTAAACGCACCCCATCTTTCTTGCTTCCCCTCTCCCTCATCCCTAGCTCTATGTGCTCCATTATTCTCAGAATAACCTATCAAATTGATCTAGAACATTATTTCTTATAAACTATAAGTAAATATGAAGCATCCCACTCCTTCCAGCCTAAATCATAATCAGAGATGGGAAGGAAATGTTTGAAAAAGGAAGTTAGCTCCAGTGGTTGGATGACCACTGCATTTCTATCTATCCACACACCTAACGTGACCTGTATTTCCTAACACTCTCCAAAGAGCTGAACCTGAAGTACAGCACTTCTTAAAAACGTTTAACTCCTGATCTAGTCCTTTGCCTACGTCACACGCATGACTGTAATAAATAAACAACTTAAGTGCCTCACTAGTCAAAAGTGTGGTCGGCATATCAGCATCACCCAGGAGCTGTTAGAAATGCAGAATCTCAGGCTAGTCTAGCTCTACCAAAGCAGAATTTGCATTTTAACAAAATCTCTGGGTAATTCAGATGCACATTAAAGTTTGTACTATATATGTCAGAGCCATTATAATATAAAGTGGATTCTAAATGTGAATTATAGCAGCTTTTATTGAGAACAATCTGGAAGTCTTTGATAAAAATATATATGCCATTTGGCCAGTCAATCCTACCCTTGGGAATCCTGATAGAAATAACAGCACATGTAAGGAATTTGTTTATATGTAAGGAATCGATTTATGCCAACATTGCTCACAGTGGCAATTAAGAAAGAACAAATGAAAGGAGGAAGAGAGAAAGAGAGGGAAGGAGGGAAGAAAGAGACCTGGGCTTGTCAACAAAGCAAATGCCCATCAAACGGGGAAGAGTCAGATAAATGATGGTTCATCCACACTATTAAGTATCGCTTAGTCATTAAAAAGAACTTGAAGTGATTTCCACTGATGAGAAAATCAAGAAAAAATTCTGGAATAATACTTGAAACAATGGCACCCTACCTGTAAATAGATGTATATACAGGTACATATGTGAGTGACTACCTGGGCAGGTTAAAGAAAGGTGGAAAGACATGCACTAGTTCGGTAACTTGGGTGACCTGAGTGGAGGGAGGAGTGAGCCAAGCAAAAAGAAAAAGTGAAACAAAAGAATGGTACACTAAAAAAGCTGACAGTATATACTGATGTTACTTTAGCATTTCTGTAAAACTTTATGTGGATCTAAATCAACAACTTAAAAATTAAACAAAGATGATGACGATAAAAAATAAAGAGGGCTTCCCTGGCGGCGCAGTGGTTGAGAATCCGCCTGCCGATGCACGGGACACGGATTTGTGCCCCGGTCGGGGAAGATCCAACATGCCGTGGAGCGGCTGGGCCCTTGAGCCATGGCTGCTGAGCCTGCACGTCTGGAGCCTGTGCTCCACAACGGGAGAGGCCACAGCAGTGAGAGGCCCGCGTACCGCAAAAAAAAAAAAAAAAAAAAAAAAAAAGAGAATTCCTGTGAATAAGCCAGTAAATTGACTCACTTCCTCAGAGTAACTTCCTGCAGGTTGCTTGATGCTTCTCAACAAAACATTTTGTTTTTTCAGTCATCCTCCATCAAAATAATGAGCTTGCTGCACTTGGCCATTCCTGGTGGGGGGTGGAGATGCGGGGGGCCTCGGTGGGGCTCCCCCAAGCTTCTCCCTAGTACATCACTTGATGCTCCATTGAGTACTGACATGAGATAACCCACATTAGAGTACAGTGAAACCTACTAAACACTGTGACCTGGGTCCACCAACAGAAGATACTAGAGGGAGGTTGGGGACACAATATTTTGCCTGCTGATAAACATGCCTACCGTTGACCACGGTAGCAACCCCTGTGGAAATGAAGAGCTACTTAATTCCAGCTTTTCATATTTATCAATTTTCCTCCAATCAAAATTAGAAAAATCCCTATTTCCTACTTAGTGAATGCTTCTTTTCCCTGCTTCCTACTCAAGACACATTGCACCTTACTGATTCTTGTGCTTTGTTCTAACACAACGTGTTACCCTTAAAGATGAGACCAAACCAAATGAAAACGTATTTTCCCTAGATTGCCTAAATACATCAAACACGAAACACCAACCTTTTGACAAAAGTTTAAAAACACAGCTTTAACTTGATTCATGTCATAAAGTTGGGAGAGTGCAGTGTTCATTTTTCTTGCATTGATTGGATACTTGTCCAATGGATAAGCTCAAACCATTTCCCCAGGAACCTTGAGGCCCACCCACATGACTGGTCTGAGACAGAGGGACTATTCACACCAGGAGAAAAATATACAGAGAACTTCAATAAGCCATTCAAAAGGTCTGAGGTAGGGAACAACCTTGACTATCAGCTTATCAGTGTAAAGATGGTGAACTGTGTAACAAAACACGTACGTAAAACTTCTAAAACTGATCCTTCTCTTTTTTAACCCAGGCTGTATGAACATACCCGTGATCTCAGTCTTTTCCTCTTCAACGACGCACTGCTTGTTTCTAGTGGGGGCACGTCTCATACTCCGTTTGAAAGGACTTCAAAATCAACCTACCAGTTCATTGCATCAGTGGCCCTTCATTGACTACTCACAGAAGATATTCCAGATTCCAAATGTATGTATTCTTTTCCTCCTAAGAGTTAAATACCTTTAGAACGCTATAGTATGTAAAACATATTAACTATTAAAATAGAAAAGCAGGACAAGAACTGGAATTTGACAGCTTGCAAATAATTTCCCCAATACTTCTAGGGTCTCATTAATGTAAACTTTCATCTACCTATAAAATAGCAAAAGAAAGGAATGCTGGCATTGTCAGACACACACCCTAGACATTAAGAAAACAGCTTTCAAAAATCACAAAGGGAGACACAGCCCTACATCATTGTGAAGGATTCTTTGAAGCAGTCTGACAGGAGAGCTGGAGTACTTAACCATTACTCTATTTTGCTTGGGGATGTTACAATTTTAGGTTTTTATCTATTACTTCTCCATTCTTCTAGGACTAAGTGATTTTTGCAGATTTGACTGTACCTTTTCTTCCATAAGTTCATATTTAAGAGTTCTTCTATAAAGGATCAATTTGCAAAGGGTGTTTAATAATAAACGTTTCATTCATAATAATCTCAACAGAAATATCATTTGTTACAAAAAAGAATTCCTACTTAAACCTACTGTACCTATTTTTAGTTTTTATCTTACATTCTACTTCCCAATCTTAAAAGGATCTGTATCTCTTTCCTATATTTCTGTTAGGCCAGGCAATCTGAATGTAACACCTCTCATTGCAATATTCTTCACTGCATGTGAAGGTAGGACTTAAGGTTAAAGCCAGAACCAAGATCTTAGAGAAGGAACTTATCTAAAAAGGTCTGCTTCCCATTAGCTTCAGCCCCATTTAAAACCTGAGGATGGGGCTTCCCTGGTGGTGCAGTGGTTGAGAGCCCGCCTGCCGATGCAGGGGACACGGGTTCGTGCCCCGGTCCGGGAAGATCCCACATGCCGCGGAGCGGCTGGGCCCGTGAGCCATGGCCGCTGAGCCTGCGCGTCCGGAGCCTGTGCTCCGCAACCGGAGAGGCCACAGCAGTGAGAGGCCCGTGTACCACAAAAAAAAAAAAAAAAAAAAAAAAAAAAAACCTGAGGATGAGAAAAAATGAACACTAAATGTGGGAATAAATATTTCACCTAGAAGACAAACTCAGCTAAGAAGGGTTAGTTACCCATAACACGTATGACATGTCTCCTTTCACCTCCCCTTTATCAGTTATGCTCTATGTCAGAACATGAAAATGTTAGCTAAAAGTGGGCATTCAGCTACGTCACTGGCTTAATTCTGTTCTGGCCTCATACCAAGGTGGCCTAGGTCTAGCTCTCAGCATTTCTTATCTACAGTTATCTCTTAGTAAAGACCTTTACTGATTCCAGTACCTTCTGGAATTAAAGAACATTATATCGTCTATCACTTAGTCTTTAAAAATAATTGCTAATTATAATTAAACAATTATAATGTAAAGACTATTTTAGACTATGATATATTTGAATAATTCAGTAATTTAGGAAGTTATTTCTAAACTGGATTTGTATTTGAATCTTTTTAATTTTCAAAAATTTCTTCAAGATGACTTGAATTTTAAAACATTTTCTCCTTTTGATTTTTACCTGCAAAGACTAATTAGTGTACCTCAAATAATTTTTTTTACAGATATCAAGAATGTATTTATTCTTCAAGGTCCAAAACATGAATGGATTTGTGCTACAGAAGTTGAGGATGATAAATTCCTGTGGTTGTCAGTACTCCAAAACGCCATCGAAAGTCGTATGGAAGAGTGAGACTGGACTTAAAACACCGGGAGTTCCAATCTGCCCTGGCAAAGACAGACAGCATGTTATTTTCTGTTCCAGAAGATGCAGTAAGGAGCAGAATGATTATTTGTCATGGATGATGGGAGGATGAACTAGGATGACCCATAAAGCTCTTCCTACCTTTTAAACTTTATCATCTATACTCAATTATGTGAAATGGACGGTAAGAAAAATTTGAGTATGATATTTTGAACCACTTCTTTTGGTAGTTATTTTTCATGAACAGTATTATTTAGAGTAATCGGACAGAGCCTAAGACTGAATAAGGATATTGGCTATTTAAAGTTTTGTTTTCTGATCTAATGAAAAATAAAGTCATAATGAAAAAGTGTTTCTTTAATGATCAGAGAAATGTCTTTATCTGTTGGTGATTTACCAATTATCTTTAACATTTTCATGAAATAGTTATGGATTTAAAATATATGTATAAGAAATATAACTGGTACTTTATTTAAAAACTTGTCACGTATATCCTTAATATGAATGTACTCTTCCAGAGAGCATTAAAAATATACCACTATAAAGTACTAAAAATTTTTCTGTAATTTTTAAGTCGTCTTTTGTTGCAAAATTCTTAGACCTTACAAATAAAAAGATTTAAAAATTTGTTACACTGTTAAATTAGAAGGCTGTTTGGCAGGGGGTGGGGAGAGGTACCTTTTAAAAAACAAAACTTGCCTGTAATGGAATTTTGCTGAGGAAAAAAATGAAGAAATTAAGACAACTGTTTTAAAACAGAGAAAAATAAAAATAGGTATTGAGTAGTTTTCTGGGCACTTAAAGCCTTCATTTAATTATTTAATAAACTGAAGCTATAACCTGTTAACCACTTTGAAACTTTAGCTGATATATGCAGTAGTAAAAATATTTTTACTTAATAATGGTAGATAAAGTTGTATTAAACTTGGAAGCTTTTGGTTGTCAGTCTCCTTTTTGCTTCAAATTCTCCTTTAAGGAAATGAAATTTACTAGTACAGTCTAGGATTGTGAACTAGGCTATTTTAAACATTTTCTTCTTTCAACAAAATACAAATTCCTTCTAATTCTCAAAAATTTAAATTCTTGTTAAAAAATGTACAAAAGTTAAAATACTGTTTTTATTAGTGTAAAATCACACTTTTGATTCTTTTATGATATATCCATGCAGCTTAACATCTATGATGCCAGATAGAAGAAAACGTTAAAGGAAAATCTGCTGTTAGTCAGCAATAAATGCAAACTTACAAATGTGATCAAAATGAAAATATCATCTAATACAAAACAAATCCAAAACAAACTTCAGAAACCCTTTGTTAACAGGAAAAACCTCTCTCTATGGCAAAAGAATGAGTAACAAGATAGCTCAAGATAAACTAGAAATCTTAAGGAATTTCCATTTATTCTGTGAATAATTAAGGTCCTCAGAAATTTAAAACATATTACTTGAAAAAACTTGTAGAGTTTGATGAGCATAAGCTTCTAATTCAGAGTCAAGTACATAAATCATGCAAAAAGTGGTGATGTTTGCAAGTGGACAGTACTTACGTTGTTTGTGGTGTCAACACTTTCCCTTTGCTTCTAGGGGACAATTTTAAAAGGCCTGTCTTCCCAGTTAATTTGTAAGTTTACATGACTGCTGTGGAATTAAAATCTCACACACAAGCAAGTTTAAGTCACAGGTTAAACTGATCAAATTTTCACAAGAAAAACATAAGATCTGCCCCCCAAGTTGACGTAAAAAAGTCTGAAAGTACCATGTGACTCTTGAATAATGTTAATTATGGCAGAGCTTATGGTTAACAAATGCATTATACCATATAGTTCTTTCAAATCAAAAATTAAATAGGAAATGCATTTTAAAGATTTTTGGATTCCTTATGTTAAGTATTAAACCTAAAGACAAACTGACAGTTTATTTAATTTTGTCTCCTTTTGTAAATACTTCTGAGTCTGTGTTAGAGGTGTAAATGGGAAGCCTGTTCTGTAAATCCAAGCAGTGAGCGGTTCTGGCCACATAAGTATAACGGACCGACGTTATGGATGTACGCCTAACGCTAAGGAGCAACAAGGGCGGGCTGTGCCAACAAACACAACATACCCTTCACAAAGTCATCCTGACCCTTTTATTGTTGCAATTAAAAAATAAAAGGTACTTAAATACAATGGTGAACACATAGGGCGAAACAGAATCATAAAATTTAATGTTGAATTAAGCAGTGAGCTGAATGTTTGGGTTTCCAAATTGGCTTTGAACCCAAAACCGCTTAAAAATGGGTATGTTCACAGTTAACGGCAATTGGCTTATAGGTGAGAGAATGGTCGAAGTTGTTCCAGTTGAACTTCCAGGGAAATTCTCTCCTCAAGAACATCCTGAAAAAGATGCAAAGCCAAGTTACGTTTCAACATGTATAAAAATGAAGGCACATCTAACAACAGCTCTGCATTCAGTAAATCAATTTAAATTTGTTAAGAGGAAGGACAACTTCATATTTTAAAAGGATACTTTACTTTAGAAATGTAGTTTCTTTATATGTATGTAATGTTAAAATATGATCTTAATTAAATCTTTATTTCTTAAGTCAGGGTAATAAAATGTTTTTTGTTTCATTATCAGAAAAGCCAATATTTCCAAATGATAGCTACTGATGCATGAATTTTGCATAACGCCTACCCCCTGTAATAACTGTAGATGAATCAGTTAACACAGATTCTTTCCCCTGGTGATTACATCCAGTCATAACAACTCCTGAACCTCCTTTTTCAGTGTCAGTTTCACAATGAATAAATGTATTTTGTAATCAGAATTTCTAATTACCATTGATTTTGAGCAGACTTTTCAGATAGCCCGCAACTTCTAATTCATCCATTTTCCTTTTTTCTTTTTCTCTATCATACTGATAGTATAGTGTTTTAACCAGGATGACCTCTTCCTATTTGGTACCATACTTCCTTTTTTCTGTCCTCAGAGGTAATGCGAAAAGTGATTTTTAAAATAGTTCCTATATACATGTTGCTATGATTTTCCTTAGTTCTTCAGAAAAACATGCATTAATAAAACTTTCATTTTCAAGGTATGGTACTAGCAAGCTTGTCATGAGTTTTACATTCTTCCTTTACAATGGACCAAATTCATAATCATAGAACAGCTACGAATATCTTCTTTGATCAGAAAGTTATACAAGAATATTATTCCTTTAACATACATTTATCAAATGTCTAACGTGCGAGGTTTTGGGGACAGAGACAAGATAGTTACAAATCTATCTAGGACAGTCTCAGTTTATCTCTGATGTCCTGGCCTATTAACACATCTCTCTCTTTTCTCTCAAAAGTACCTTGGTTTGGGGACTTCCCTGGTGGTCCAGTGGTTAAGACTCCGTCTTGCAATGCAGGGGACACCGGTTCAGTCCCTGGTTGGGGAACTAAGATCCCACATGCTGCGGGGCAATTAAGCCCGTGTGCTGCAACTAGAGAGCCCACGTGCCACAACTACAGAGCCCATGTGCTCTGAAGCCCACATGCTACAACTAGAGAGAAGTCTGTGCACCACAACAAAGCAAAGTGCCAGCACGCTGCTACAGAAGATCCCGCGTGCCACAACTAAGACCCGACGCAGCCAAAAGAAAAAAAAAAAAAAAAAAGTACCTTGGTTTTTGAACATTTATATGGTTACCCTAAACAGAAATGATTATGGTTTACCCTCAACAAGTTCAGTTTTACTAGGACAGAGAGACAAATGTACCATAGATATGGACAATGTGATAAAGGCTAGATAAGGAATATGAAAAGAATGTTATGGGACTCAACTAACTCTGTATTCATTTTACATTTCCAAGGACTCTTCCCTCATCTTTGTGGTTTACAACCTTGCTACTCAAAGTGGAGCCAACAGTCCAGCAGCATCTTCATCACTTGGAAGCTTATTAGAAATTGGAGAATTCTCAGGTCCCACTCCATACCTGATATAAATCAAAATTTTCATTTTAACATGACCCCTAATTAAGCGTATATACATTAAGGTTTGAGAACCACTGGTTTATAAGACACGAATACTTAATAATGTTGATGAGTCATAAATGATTCTGGCTGTTAGCTTTTATTTGTAGGGATTCAAAGAAATCATGATTAGTAGTAAGTAAGAAAAACAAACTCATTCCTCTCAGGTACAGATGACAGGAATACACACTGGCGCTAAGCACCATTTCTACTTAAGGCTTGTCTTTTCTACTTTAGAGATGATCTAAATTGCCCCCATCCCTCTTTAGACTTGTTTAAGTCATTTTAATAGAATCTGAGTTGTCTTTGATAAAAGGGTAAATTAACAATACTCAAATCATTTTAGAATTAGAGTGTAGAGAGCCACACATGTGATACTGGAGGTATCTGAGGTTACAACATTTCTGCTCTTGGGTCTCATTATGTAAGTTAAGAAACATTTTAGGAATATGATGCCTTATATACATGTAGGATAAGGCAATCATACCAAACTGAGTACAGGAAATTCTTTTTAATATTAAAGGACTCAAAGGTATATAAAACACTTCATATCTACATTTCTCTTGCTACATGTAAAGTTTCATACTAGCATAAGAATTGCTGGATCTCCTCCAAGTTCCAGTTCAACACTAAGAGGCTCTGAGTCCATGGAACTTCCCAAATAAAGATTCAGAAACTACATTACCTTTAATTGTTGCTGCAATTCACTATTCAATCTGGCCAAAACTGTGTTGGTTTCCTTATTGCGTCTAATTGACGCCTGAATAGCTTTCTTATCTTTTCCAACAGACCTGAGAAGATAAAAAAAATTACCTTCATTTTTTAATCTTTAAATTCTCTCCATTCTTCCCTGATCTCTAAACCCAGAACACAGAGGAAGCATCTTTGCCTTGTTAGCATAGCTCAACCTCACTTGCTCAGTTTTAATGCTCCACCAAAAGTATCTAAGCTTCAGAGGCTTAATTACTGTAGTTATTGTTTAAGTCAGTCTAGAGCAAGCATCAGCAAACTTTTTCTGTAAATGGTCAGACAGTAAGTATTTTAAGCTTTGCAGGCCATACTGTTTGTGAATGTTCTTCTTTTTTTTGTATCTTTCTGTCTTTTTCTCTTCTCTTTTTTACAAAAATGTAAAAGCCCATTCTTAGCTCATGGGCCTTAAACAGGCCACAGGCTGACTTTGGCCCATGAGCCCTTGTCTGCCAATTCCTAGTCTAGAACTACCATAGTTAATACATCAGTGTTACTGTGCACTGTAATTTTTTTTAAAGGTTAAGATTTTTTTTTAAATTTATTATATTTTATTTTTGGCTGCGTTGGGTCTTCGTTGTTGTGCCTGGGCTTTCTCTCCTTGCAGTGAGCGGGGGCTACACTTCGTTGTGGTGCATGGGCTTCTCAGTGCAGTGGCTTCCCCTATTGAGGAGCATGGGCTCTACGTACGCAGGCTTCAGTAGTTGTGGCTCACGGGCTCTAGAGCGAAGGCTCAGTAGTTGTGGCGCACGGGGTTAGCTGCTCTGCAGCATGTGGGATCTTCCTGGACCAGGGATCGAACTCGTGTCCCCTTCATTGGCAGGCACATTCTTAACCCCTGTGCCAGCACAGAAGTCACTGTGCACTATAATTTTTAAAGTCTGCTCCAGGATTTGCAATAGAGTGTAAAAATGGAATTGGAATTGAACTTAATAATGGAAGGGGAAAAAGTGGGAAGAATATTCTACCTTCTCATAAATGAGAAAACTCTCAAACAGGAGCAGTGAAAAGCCTATGCTCACCTACAGTACTAGTCTGACCATAATTCCTTTCAGTTTGATATTTTTAATTGCTGTGCTTTTTGTTTCTAGTTGTTACATGTGTTTAGGAATGGCTTTGATTACCTAGGAATAGAAGGTTGTGATGCAAGAACAGCAGCTAGGACACCTGTCTTTTGTGTATGTTCATCAACTTCTGGCCTTAATTCATCTTCTGATTTTAATCTCCTTCGAACAGGTTTAGGTGGTGGAGCAAGAGGTGTTGTGCCTTTGCTCTAGGAGACAAGAATTCCATTCATAATGAGCATTTTTTGAAGACATTCACGGTTAGCACTTTGCCAACATCATATAGTTTTGTTAAGCCATTCATTCTCCAAAAATTAAGAGTCACCTGTCCTACTCTGAAACAATTTATATATTTGTGGCAACAACAGACTTAAATTGAGATGGGAAAGAACTTTCCTAGTGACACTACAATTCTAAATGTACCTACTAGACAAACTTTTTATAGGGTGACATAATAAGCTCCTTGAGGCCCGAATTCTGTGACTCAAAGCTATCATATTCAGTTTTAACATAAATATGATACACACTCGATATATACCTGTTCAATAACTATAAAAGGGAGTCTCCAGAAATATGCATCCATTATCACAATAGGCTTTCCTACTCAAAAATCCTAAGATATATTAACTTAATGAATAAAACAATTTATAAAGAAATGGAAAACTAGGCAATTCTTTAAAAACCCATCACTAAGATGCACAATAATTATAATTTTTGAAAATGAGGGGATATTTTATTGGTAACTGTGAATATGTCCTCAGCAGAATCAAATATGGTATTCTGGTATTTACCATAACCTGATTTGACCTGTTAATAAATAAAAACAAGAGTCAAATGCCATCTCTTTGGTTAAGTGCTATTTTTAATTTATTGCCATTAACTGACAAAAATAAAATTCACTATTAAAAAAAGTCACAGAACTACTAATGTAGTAAAAATTAAAGTGTCCAGAAAGTAGAACTTAAGCACTTTCAGAAACACGCACTGTTTTCATGACTACTGGGAATGTCTTAATGATTATAAAAAAAAAGTTACCAAAATTTTTTTCTCAAGGGGAAGTGTCCTGATATCTGTAATTTACTTTGAAATGCAAGCAACAGATAAGAAGAATTGATATAGTTAGAGAGAAGGACGGAGATATAAAGCAAGTATATTAACACAAGGAAAAACATATATATTTTTCTATTTCTTTAATTTTGTATTTATATGAAATGAAGAACATTCACTAAACATACTGTGACAGTCATTTCATGATGTATGTAAGTCACATCATTATGCTGTACTCCTTAAACTTATACAGTGTTGTGTGTCAATTACATCTCAATAAAACTGGAAGAAAAATAAAGTATAGTAAATACTAATGGTATATAATCAAGGTGTGGGTTTACTAATGTACAATGTAAAATTCTTTCAATCTTTCTGTATGTTTAAAATTTTTCATAATAAATTTTTGGGAAAAAAATCATTCCTAAGACAGTTAAAGAAAAAGAGCATAACATTAACCTTATTACATGAACATTAACCTTAAAGGGTTGATAATTTTTCCCTATTATACTCATAACTGCAATAAGAGAAACTGAATATGACAAATAAGGAAGTTCTACTTTATATGTTTGAAAGAATGTAATAACCACCTAAGATTTACGAACCTGTGCCATGCATCAATACAAATGATAGGCTATCATCTCTATCTCTAGGTGGACTAAGCGTATTACAGTTAAAGGCAGTGGAATGAGTTAGATCATCTCAAACTTTATTTCTAAGATTTTCAAATTATCTCATATAACTTTTCATATGTATAAAATGATCAATATTTAAAAAGACTTCTGTATACCACATTGGCGGGAGCGCTAGCAGCTGTCTTTTCTTCAATTTTACTATCTGTTTTGGCAACTCGAAGAGAACTTGCAGGATCAGAAGCTTTTTCAACCTAGAGATGAATATATTATTATCACAAATTACATATACGTAGTATACATATATGAATAAATATACATGTAACAAGTCAGAGAGTTAAATGTTTATAAAATATTCATTCTACCAATAAGAAACCTGAGATGAAGATGAGAGGGAATGTGAGAATACCTTATAAAATGATCATTCTCTACTACTAAAGGGCAGAGAGGGGAGGTAATAAATCTCTGAGGGGGTGGGGGGCAGCTGAGGATGCAGCACTGTCTGGGAAGTTCTTTGGTTGGGGGAAGGGAAGCATCCATTCCAGGCGAGTAAGTACCAGTACCCTGTACACACCTGCACTCCCCTCAGGCCCACCCTGCCTTCCTGGAGGTGCAGCCCATTTCCCTAGTAGCCCCAGGCCAGGCAGAAAGTTGCAGGATTGAAGAAGTGGCTAGTAGAAAACTTTCCATGGATCAGACCTATAAAAACACTTTGTCTAAATTATGCCAGTCAAACAAGCAGATTTTTGGATGTGTTAGAGAAGATCAGCATAAGTTGAAACAATCAGAATGGACTTCAGAATTCCCCTTGTTCCCTCCAGCTCCACATTTACACTTAGCGAAGACAGGGATCCCTAGAGAAGTTCTTGCTGCTAGAACTAAACGGAGTCTCCCAGAACACTGTCTGCAAAGATTAAATTTTGACAGCCTATAGTCTGTTAAGTCTAACTAACGTAACTTCCTCTCATACAATCTTCAATCACAGAATCAGAGGCTTAGCAGTAAGATGCAACCCCCCATAAAGTGACTTAGTCTCATACAAACTGAGTGTATCTCTGGTAACCACAGCCTCTTATTATACAGAAATGTTCACCAAATCACACGAGATGTTTAGCATTAAGGTGCAACTCCCAGAACAGTGTTTTAGCCAAGACCAGATGGTTGTGTTTGTGTCTTTTCATGTGACAGCTACCCCTCACCCAGATTTTGATTCTTATTAAGCATTTTATACAACCAGCAGGTGTCTGAGGCCAATAAGAAATTGAGAAGCACTGACCTAGGGAATATAAATCCTCTAAAGGAAGCAGCAGATATTTTACTCGCTGATGTCCCTTCTATTATTTGCTCTTTTAGGGGTTCCTCTGTTTAAAGACTGGCTTCTGAGCATGATATGAGAAGATTCCCAGCAGAAAAGTAGATAAGCCCTTGAAAACTGACCGGCAAGACCTCTGGATGTTTCTCGGCTTCATCATCTTGTTCTTCATTTACATTTGATGCAGCAAATACTTCAAATTGGCTGAAATCTGCAAAATTTGGTTGTTCTGGTATCTGCTGAGGTGAGGTACTAGTGTGAGTTATTAGGCCATCGGCATCCACTGGGCGATGCACAACGGGACCAGGAGCCTATATGAGGGTTTAGGATAGAGGAACAAACATTTTATTGGTGTTATCAGTGTCAGAGAGTAGCCTTCTTTTTCTCTGAAAATTTATCATAAGGATGCTCGTTTTACTAGCTGAAAATTCAGGGAGGTGAGCTACAGCAACATTTAGCTCTAAAAAACCTTAATTGAAATGCTAAGACACTAAAAAAATTAAGATGACAAACCTCCAATATAAAAGATACCTTTACAAAATTCTTATTGCAAAGAAAGGGCATCACAGGAGAGGGGAAGTTCTGGCCCTAATCTCTGATTCTCCCCATGCATCTATTTTTTTCTTAATTGGGCTACTGCATAATTGTTCATTCTTTAAAAAAGCTTTTTAAAATGTTTCATTATGTTTCTAAAAAGACTGTTATTTTTAAAGTGTGAAAACCCGTGCTCTAGCCACTCTCTGACACTCCAGTGCATGTTTCTTCAATTTGTCCTCTACTCCTTTGCCAGATCAAGTCTTCTAAAGTCTTCAATCGAAAAATAAATTTACTGAGTATCTACTTTTGGCCAAGTACTATGGATATAATAGTGAATAAACAAGTAAGGTCCATCCCCTAATAAAGCTGACAGTCTAGTGCAGGACAAGAGATAAATAAACAAGGGTTTAAAATACCGTGTGAGGAGTTTTATGACAAAGGAAGTACAGGATGCTACAGGAATAAATCTGAAGTCTCTTTAAAAAGTCCCTTTAAAAATTCTCTACATCCTGTAAGAAAAATTCCACCTTAGTATGATATAGGAGATGCTCTGCCCCTTTTCCACCTCTTTAATTTCCTTTCCCATGACTCTAGTTGAACTGCACTCAATGGTTTTTCCTTGAAGAATATGCCAGGCTTACCTTACACCTCTATGCCATTCCTTCTGGTTGTAATGCCCTCTCGCCAAGAAATACCATTTTATCTTTCAAGTCTCTGCTTTAAGTCTACCTTACTTCATTTTACTTAGACCTTTTCAATGTGATCCCTGACTTTACCAGCTAGGAAAGCTGTGCCAAAGCATTTTATAAATATGTTTACTACAGCACTTTTATTATAATTTTTGTCTACAGTTCTGTCTTTTGCACTAGACTGGTTCTTGAGTCAAGAGACCAACTCACTGGGTTTCACAGCTTAACCCAGTAAAAGCATTTTTGTTGGCACTTTAGATAAAATAAATACTGGAATATTCAAATTTCAGTGTCTTCGATGATTAGGAAACCATCTTTTTAACTGCAAATAAGCAACTTCATTATAAGACTCTAACTCAGGGGCTTCCCTGGTGGCGCAGTGGTTGAGAGTCCGCCTGCCGATGCAGGGGACATGGGTTCGTGCCCCGGTCCGGGAAGATCCCACATGCCGCGGAGCGGCTGGGCCCGTGAGCCATGGCCGCTGAGCCTGCGCGTCCGGAACCTGCTGTGCTCCGCAACGGGAGAGGCCACAGCAGTGAGAGGCCCGCGTACCGCAAAAAAAAAAGAAGAATCTAACTCAGAAAAATCAACCAAACTCATTCATGTAAAAGGTAGACAGTCAGTCACATAAAACTAAGTTATAGTCCAGAATCTATCTTGAAACATAACAGTTTTATGCAAATGCAAGAAAGTCATCTAACACTTCCTTCAGTGACGCAGTAACACATCCAGGGAGATGCAGGGAGGTTACTCTGAGTCACTGCTAGATCCAGGACATAACATGGACACCTCATATCTCCCAATCCATTGCTCTTTCCTCTAAACCCTCCTTTGTCAAGACATTATCAATTTGGTTCACTTCTGAGCTTCTTTCAAAAAATAACTCAAATCGTTACTGGAATCCTTATCTTCTAAAATAAGACCTAGCTTCCCTGAATTATTACTCTTTTTAAATAAATGTATTTATTTATTTTTGGCTGCATTGTGTCTTTGTTGCTGCGCTCGGGCTTTCTCTAGCTGCAGTGAGCGGGGGCTACTCTTTGTTGAGGTGTGCGGGCTTCTCATTGCAGTGGCTTCTCTTGTTGCAGAGCACGGGCTCTAGGCGCGTGGGCTTCAGTAGTTGTGGCTCCCGGGCTCTAGAGCGCAGGCTCAGTAGTTGTGGGGCGCGGGCTTAGCTGCTCCACGGCATGTGGGATCTTCCTGGACCGGGGCTCGAACCTGTGTCCCCTGCATTGGCAGGAGGATTCTTAACCACTGCGCCACCAGGGAGGTTCCCTTCCCTGCATTATTAATAAATGCACATTAAGAATGACAATTATGTAATTCCTGATCTTCAGAATAATTCTAGAATAGAATCAAAGACCTAACAGACAAACTGACTAAGGGGACTATAATAACTGATGCTTAGTAGTGAATACCTAGGAGAATTACCTGTGAGGGCTGTGGTCTTGGAGGCACTGCAGGAGGTTGGGCAACAACTCCAGCCTGTTGCTGTCCTGTGTGAACACACAAGTCTTCTTTTTGTAAATATATAATTACTTTGCTAACAGAACAGACAGGCTGAATGAATGTGATCAAATGATAAAAGATTTCTAATACCAACATATGGTATTGGAAGCCATATATAACTTGTAAAACTATCTAAATGTGGTCAAACCTCATGGCCTCTTCTCAGACCTCATTTCTCTTGCTCTGCTGCATGAGGCACTCTTGTCTTGCTCCTCCCTATTTCCATAACACTATACATTCTTGGTTTTCTTCCCATGTTTCTGATTGCTCTTTAGTTATCAAATACGAAGACTTCCAAATTTTCTCTCATTTAACACTTCAGTCTATTAATTCTATGTAAATGATTCTCAAATAATACATCAGTCTTCCCTAACCCACAAGTCCAATGGCCTGTTATTTCTCTTTTTTCTCATCATTCCAAACACATAATATCAAAAACAGAACACCATCACCCTCCGTCCTAACTTTTCTATTTCCACCAACGTGATAACAATACGACCAGTCATATAAAAATTGAAACCTCTGAGTAAGCGATGACTCTTCTTTCTCTTTTGTCATGTAATTTAAGACCTATTAGCCTTCCCTCCTTGATATCCACATCATTCTTTTAAAATCTCTTGTGGCATCTCTTAGGTTCCCATCGTTATCATTTGAACTCAATTTAGGTAGTCATTAAGAAAAAAAATTCCCTCTCATTTGATACTCTTTCAATTCAAAATTTTTCTTCATATAAATATCAAAAAATAAGAGAAAATGTTGCACATCTTTAGCTTAATGTATTTAATTTAATATATATTATGGTTTTCTAACCCCTACCTGTGGTGACTGAAAAGGTCCGGTTCATATCTAAAGACGACGATCTAGAATGAGAGGGCTGAGGCCTTGGAGGCGGAGGTGGTGGTGCAGTGTCATCAGGTGACATTCCTGAATGAGACCTGCAAAATTCGCCCCGTTACCACTGGTCATGCTACTGACATTGGAGCTTTTCTTTTTCCTTCTTAAGCATTCAAACTCAGCTAAGCAGCAAAGGATCTTATTGGTGTGACATTTTCTCCAGAGGACAGACAAGTATTACAATGAATAAACAGCACTGTTTATGATGTGCATTCAACAAGTCGTTATTTAATATAGCAAATAATCTTCTTTATAAAGTATAATTATACATTCAACAAAATTTCAAAAAATTTAAAAAGAAAGTTAGTTATTAACATGAATTCTAGGTAGACTTCTAACCTAGTGTAATGTTTTTCCATTCATTTAAAGATAATATTAGTCTGAAAAGCTATTTTCAAAAAAGAGGAAATCTACTTTCAGACACGGTTAGCTTTCAACTTACTGAAAGTCTGGCAAGCTGAGGAGGAATGCGGCTCACCTATGCGAGACGCCCATTCCCGTGCTACCACAGGCCCTCCCACTTTAGAGGTGATTGTTTATCCTCACGCTCGACCCTCTCTCGAGCTTCACTTACTGGCCACCAAAGTCTATGGATTCTGAAAAGAGTCTCAAGGACTTTAGCAATCTGATCCTCATTAATAGGAATAAAAGGTAGACTAAAATCCAAACTGGCTGAGAACTCTAAGATATATGAAAAAACAGCCTTTTGACTGTGTGAGCTCTTCAGAGAGTCTATATTACCACTCTCTCCATATATCCTCCAGGAGTGTGGCAAAAGGCTCTTACAATGAATGAAAAGTAGGGGAGAAAGATGCTTCTGTCCTGTGCACAGTTCTGAGTGGATGCTGAAGCCCTTGTAGACAGAGCCTTTGCTACCCTCACCCTAGCCCACACCTTTGTTTGTGCCTGAGACGTTATATATAATGCAGATCTTCAGGGTGGGTAGGTAGCCCAACACTGGGCTGTGCTTCCAGATGACATTTTAAAACACCGAATTCTTTTGGTACTTGCCCATAAGGCAATGAAAGGAAATCTGCACATTTCTTACTTAAATAGACTCTCACTGATGAGCTACAAAAAGGACTGTATTCAACCACTACTGCCAAGAAATTATCAGCTCATTTTAAACCTTCCACAGAATACCATGAAGACGTAACGGTTCCTTTTGTTTTCCTATTAAAGTTGGAAAGAATCAAAATCATTTCCCTTCTACATAAATCAGTAGGTAACCTCACAGCCTTTAGAGAAGTACAGAACTGAAGAATAGAGAAAAATAACTTATACTTGGTTTTAAATAATTTTAAATATTAAAACGTTAACATGATATTTTTAAATTATGCTTTTTATTGATAGAAACACTAACCTTTGACGAGTTACATTGTTCCCAATCTGTTCTGGATCCGAAGTAAAAGAGTCTGAACTACTGTAACCATCTGCTGATAAATGGGATATATCCTATTTAATAATCATCATTTCTTCACTTTTTACTCTATATGGCGTAAACAAATATAACTGAATTATTGTTTCAAATCAGAGATATTCAAAGATTGGCTAACACGTTAACATTTCATCATAGTATTACTAACTGTAAAAAATTAGATATAAATCAAATAAATCATGGACTATTTACACAACAAAATACTATGCACAGAGAACAAGTTATAATCTAAAAAAGTTATTATTTAATAACAGAGAAATACTTAAAATAAGTTACATGGAAGGAGGCTCGAGAACAGTACATATACTACAGTTTCATTTCATGTAAGACTATAATATGCACAGAATGAGGATTAAGGTTGACAAGGAATGCTAATCACGGTCACTCCTAGAACAGTGAGATTACAAGTAATTTTCATTCTCTTATTTTTATTTATTACATTTCTACAAGTGTGAATAATTTTTATAATGAAAAAATTCACTTTTAAAGAATAAATTAGAAATATCTTAAGTAAAAAAGCTAACTTAAAAACTGTTAATGTAAAATTTTTTAAAAATTTGACAAGGGAATAAAATGTGCTTAGACAATAATAAAATTTATGAAATTAACTAGAGGGTACCAATTTTTCACCTGAGGTAATATCATTTTCAATTTCCTCAAAGTCTTATGAAGGAGAAGAGAATCCCAGAAGCAGACTAAGAGTTGTGAAGCAGTAAAGAAGTTTTAAAATAGAAACTCTAGGGGTAATTTGAAGAAATACTACTCATATACCTTTCAAGAGTGATAAATTGAAGGGACTAGTTATTTGGTTTAGTTTCATTTCAAAATGTATCCCTTTCCTTTTTCTTGTCAAATCACTGAGAAGTTTACTTAATTGGAACAAGAAGGATGCTAAAATTAATGAATTTCCATTTGGATGTTCTAATAGGCATCTCAAACTTATCACATCCAAACCTGAACTCCTACTCTCCCCCCAATCCGCAAACCTTCTCCCACCACAGACTCTGTCAATTCCCAGTTGCTAAGATCCCTTGAACCACCACCCATGACCACCCCCCCACCCCTTCACTTTCAAGCAAATCTTGTGGTCTTTTCCTACCAAAATCTAACCAGAATCTGACCACTTCTCAGCACTTCTACTGCTACCACCCTAGGCCAAGCCATCATCTTCTCTTGCCTGTATTGTTATAACTGTTTCCTAAAATGGTCTTTCCCTGTTTGAACTCTTGCCTTCTTCTGGCCTATTACCAGTACAGCAGCCAGAATGATCCTGCTAAAAAAGGAAGGTCAGATTATGTCACTTCTCCATTCAAAAACCTTCTAAATGGCTTTTCATCTTACTCAGTAAAAGTCGGTCTTACACGGCTCCCCAGTTACTATTCTCCCACTTGCTACCTCTACCTGCCAAATTTACTAACTAGTTCTATCTCGGGCGTTTGCTTGCTGTTCCCAGTAAATAAGGCATCTTCCCTAAACCAGGGCTTCATACTGGCTGTTCCTTGTGCCTTAAACATCCTTCCTTCAGATATTCACACAGCCCAACTCCTTGTCTCCTTCAAGTTTTAACTCAAATGTCATCTTTTGTAAGGCCTTCTTTGATCACCTTATTTAAAATGTCACTCCCTCTCCCCTTTCACAACTTAATTTTTATCCAGGGTGTTAACTATCTCCTAAGATATGAGTCCTTTTTTTCTGTTACCTCCCCTACAGAATGTAAACTCCAAAAGGGCAAAGATTTTTTTGTTTTGTTTTGTTTACTGCTGAATCCCCAAGTGTCTAAAACAGAGCTTGGCACATAGTATTCCATTAACATCAGCCGAATGAATGAATATATACACAATTTCTTGTGAGAGAGAAAGAAAGGAGCTAGTGGGAAAGAGCCAATGCACAAAATCTGGCTAGTTGAGAGGGATGGCAAACAGGAGGCCTGCCTTGAAGAAGGTTCGGTGGCAATGGGCAACCATTTATTCATACAGAGGGTACGATGTTTAAAAGGACTGACTATTGTCTGCATTATCCAGTGAAGATAATATTAAATCGTTATATATTTGAATTATTCAGACTCTAAGTCCAGTCTTAATAAACCTCAAATGGAAGATGTAATTCTATCTTTCACTTACCTACAGTATTTCCAGAAGCAAATTTCACTGATGAATTTATCTTATTTTCTTCTGAAAGGTCAGATGTTTTCACAAGTAATGGGCTAGTGGGATTAGTATGATCTAGGAGAGAATTAATAGGTAAAAATACAGCCTATAGGTATCTGAATTAATAAATTCATAAACCTCAGAGCACAAGACTTTGTTTCATACTCTGAAGAAGTAGCAAGTAAATCCATGAAATGTAAGACAAAATAATATTTAATGGGACAAACATAAACCTGTTTATATAGAATTCTGTTTTCTGCCACAACAGAAGGTACTTTATAATGAAAAAGTCAATCTGCATGTTCATACTTTGTTAATTTTATCCCTGTAGGGCAATTAGTTAAATAAAACACCACAAAAAGACTGTACAATAAGTAATTTTTGTTGTTGACTTACATAGAAAACAAATCTATCTGTGAGAGAGCCTAACTAAAACATTTAATCTAAAATGAGAAGAAACTTCAAGAGTTAAAGCAAAATATACTATTTCAAAGACAAAATTCACTTTAACATATACCTCTTTGGTTAAAATTTGAACATACTTTAAATGTAAATTCACAAGAATGATCATGAAAACCCACAGGGTATTAGAAAAGTCACGTTTTCCAAATGTCTTTATTTAAGAACTTTATAAATTTTTTTTTTTTTTTTTTGTGGTACGCGGGCCTCTCACTGTTGTGGCCTCTCCCATTGCGGAGCGCAGGCTCCGGACGCGCAGGCTCAGCGGCCATGGCTCACGGGCCCAGCCGCTCCGCGGCATGTGGGATCTTCCCGGACTGGGGCACGAACCCGTGTCCCCTGCATCGGCAGGCGGATTCTCAACCACTGCGCCACCAGGGAAGCCCAAGAACTTTATAAATTAAATTCAGTAATTTGCTTTTAAAACTGTAATATAAATTTTAAAAAATATACAAGCACACACACACAATACATATATAATTGCAGAAAGGACTATGTTAAAAAATAAGCAATTAACAAAAGAAACCTGAACTCAGAATGATTACCTGTGTATTTCGGTTTGATGCTAATCTAAAATATAACCCACTAAACTAAGATACAACCCAGCAACAGCTTCCTTACCACTGCCAGTTCTTTTAAGTTCCATTTCCTGCATGTGGATTTTGCTTGGAGTCATACGAATGGGAACTGGATGAACAATAGCAGTATCCTACAGACAAATGGGAGGAAATACAGAATTTGTATTAAAAATGCCAAGCAGGTACCCTGAAATAACCAAAATTAAAAACACTTCAAAAACTGGTGGACAGAGTTTCTCATTCACACTAAGGCAAGCATGAAAATTAATTTTTAAAATAAAAGTTCCAGAATTATATTTAAAAAAATCAAGTTTTCTATATACGCCTAATAATCTGATTTGTTTTATAAAAAGTACATTTTAACTTTGAGTGATTAAAGATGTGAGAAAAAAACTGATCTTATAAAAATACAATTGAAGACAATATTCAAAGGCAAAGTGTGAAATGATCTGATTAAATTATACAAATCTGAACCTTTGAGGTTAAAAGGAACTATTTCATGAGAACCCAAAGACTAAGTAACAGATAGAATTAATTTTCACTAAACTGCTCAAAAAATTTGACACTTTTCTTTTTCATATATAAAACAAAGTTAATGAGATGCCTGTCATATTGTAACAGTAGGCATGATACATACTTTCTATAGATTAGTTCCACAGAACTGTTTAAAATTCATGCATAAAACTTCCACAAAGGAACCCATTTTTTTAAGAGTTAGGATAAGTAACACTCCTACTCTAACATTAATACTTTCCTTAAACTTTTTCATGACTATACTACATCTGATAATTCTCAACTTAAGTCATGAGTGGCAAGTCTAGTTAGAGGAGTAAAGGAACTGACAGAATAAACTTCTGAAAAAGAGTATAAGGCAATGTATGGCAGCCTCTCCAAAAGGGAAGGAAAAGAAAGGTGCATCTGGGTAGCCAGGGAGGCCTGGCCCTGGGAGCCGAGACACCCAGGAGAGGAACTAGAATGGGATCAAGCATTTGGCTTAACAGCAACAGACCAGCTGAAAAACATGCCTACAGGTGTTCAGCCCCTTCTACTAGGAGTCAGCTCATATTTTGTATGTGCTGCTGCTAAAGACTGAACTTGAGATCCTTAAATTTCAAATATCTAGTAATGAGTTTAAGTTTATAATTTAGTGTGAAGGATAATGACCTTTCAATTTAAGTTGGACACTGTTTTGCTGACAGTATTAACACCACACCTCTGCAAGTTCTAGCATACCATCTCCTGTTTGACAGGTCTCCTTGGCTTACTTGCATAATCTCTAAATTCAACCCATTTATAACAAATGAATTCTTTACTGCAATTATACAGATAAATCCATTTACAGTAATTTCCTGTCCCTACACCAGTGCAATTCTGGACAGGGTTATGTACTATTTAATAAACCTGAACTAACATTTCCCCTACAACTCTAAAGTTAGTTATAAAAGATGAACATAATAGATGGATAAAAGTTTAGATTTCTCACATAAGAATGAGTCATACTCAGGAAATTATTAACAATACACTCAAAATGTTGTTTGTTATGTTTATGGTTATGAAAAACATGGCTTTAAGAATAACTACTATTTTCTTAGTTTACAATTTTTTTTCTTTTTTTTTTTTTTGCGGTACGCAGGCTTCTCACTGCCGTGGCCTCTCCCGTTGTGGAGCACAGGCTCCAGACACGCAGGCTCAGCGGCCATGGCTCATGGGCCCGGCTGCTCCGTGGCATGTGGGATCCTCCCGGACCAGGGCACAAACCCGTGTCCCCTGCATCGGCAGGCAGACTCTCAACCACTGCGCCACCAGGGAAGCCCTTAACTTACAATTTTAATAGCAGAAATAACTGCTGAGAATCAGAATTTAACATTCTAAGGCAAGATTAAAGGAGGAAGCATGATAGATTCATGCTTATTCCAAACCCAAAGCACACTGAGAAAAAAACAAGCAAGGAAAACTTATTAGATGCTTTAACTCATAATATTGATCTATTATATATTCTGTGTGTAGTCATATTTATAAAATTTGTAACAGAAATATTAAGTAGCCTTTTCATATATTTTCAGTACAATAAAGGGAAGTCACGATGACCCCCCCCAAAAGAAAACCATGAATGTTCTATTCATTCTCTATAAATAATTTGCATAAGTTTCTGTACCAGCAAATCAATTTCCTACTGCATACTTCAGTCATATAACTAATTGTTGCTATGAGCCTGCAACAGCTTTAATCCAGTGGATCCTGCTACTAGTAGGACAAGGCAATTCCTGGAAGAGCTTTAACACAGATGACCAGGCCCAACCTCAGACTAGTGGATCAGAAGCTCAGTTTGTGACTGTGATGTGCAGCAGAATAAAGAGCTTTGACTTTAAGCATTTCAACACCCAAATGAAGAACCATAAATGCCTACAAGTCTCTGAGTCCTGAGCCACAAGATGCCAAAGTAGCACTTTCTCTGCTCCAAATTAGCATCCCCATATTTAAAAATAGAGAAAAAAGAAAAGAGACTGACTGGCAGGCTCTGCTCACTTTCTTCTAACTATTCAAATAACCCAAAGCCTTTAGGAAACCCATTCCTAAACACTCATGGCACATTTGTATCATATATTTAGGTACTTGATTTTATACACCTTCGTACTTTATTGAATATTCTATTGCGCTCAAATATCTCTATTTTCTACTTGGCTTAACTCTTATTATCCTGTCTGACCAGCCCTGCCCACTTCCTACGCCTGTGTCACTTAGTTCAGGTGGTCATCATCTCACTCCCTCTTGACCCCATCAGTCCTTCACATTGTTGCCAGAATGATCTGCCCCAGCTACCTCTTTGGCGCCCCCATCTTATCATGGTACTTCTTGTGAGCTCCCAGTTAAGTTCAGATCCTTGGTCTAGGATACAAAGACCTCCCCAGTCAGGTTTCAACCACGCTCTTCAGCTCCCCATCACTCCCCCACACGTCTACCCTATACTCTCACTGCACTGAACTGCCCCTGCTCATGATATTCTGTTTGGAATGCCCTTGTCCACTTCTGCCAATTCAGTTTCATTCAAAACTCATCATACAAACATACCCTCTTTTGTGAAAACTTTCCCAGACACACCGGGCTGAGTTAGCCCACAGTTCTCTGCCCACAGTTTTGTTCACAGCTACATATGATAATTATCAAAGTCAGCTATATTACAACCGTCAGTTTATAATGATTAAGCTGTGGTCTACTTAAGACTGGACTTGTTTTTGACATCTTGGTATTCCTAGAGAATAACACAGGCACCTGGAAGGGGGCTTCACCAAACCAACTGAGTTGGCTGGGCATAATCAGTGATCAAATGAACTCCCTTTTCATACCCTAAGTGAGTCAAACATTCTACAGCACTCAAGATCAGAGATAAATCATGGCAGAGACTAGTGCACTGCACTTCTCATCAGTCTAGAATTTCCTGGTGGAAACAGATTCTACCAGAATAAGCAGTTCAACAAAAGTAACCAAGTTTCTGGAAATGAGATATCAGAAACTCAGTTTCATAACAATTCAGGGAGCCTAATAATTAACCATCTCAGTTTGCATGTGAGGTCACTGCACTGGGTGATGGCTGTCTCTAAGTGCTACAGAGCAGTTTGGAGTCCTTCACAGACGAACTTTTTTGAGCAATATCTACTTATCAAAATTTGGCTTTTAAAAATTATTCCATTAAGTATTTCTGACATTGTAAGGTATGTTAAATTCATATCAGAACTGTAGTGTTCTTTTTCTCCTATGTGAGTCTCTTATAATCTGAATGGACCTTATTTACTTACTTATAATCCTTATCTATTTAAACCTTGCAAAGGATCATTTGAGAATGTGGCCACAGGCTGTGTTCTGTAGACTGGTAATATGTCAGGTAAGAATTAAATGAAGGTTAAGAAACTCAGACCCTCACTGAAAGCAGGGCACTGTACTAATTGAAAGTTTATAGTGAGATTATAGTTTGCCAGCGTAAAAGAAAAAAGATGTTTCTAGGTACCAGATTATAAATATTTAAGACTGCCAACTTTACCTAATTTAGAGGTCTAAATTCAAGTTTAAAATGTCAATTAACAAAAATAAATAAATAAATAAATAAAATGTCAATTAACCATTTAAAATTTTCTTTCCTAGAGCCTCCTGCTATACTAGAAATAACAAAAGAAAGTATTGTGCCATATCATTTAAAACACTAGAGCTGGAATTCACAAATTTGGATAGTATTTCCAAGAAGTTACAAGAATATCAGTTATTAAGTGAACTATTTCCCTGCATTTCCTGCCAGTCATGAGTCAATTTATTTTGCCTCCGAGTTCTACATTTTTATATTTAATGTTCTTTTCTGGCCTGACAAAGATCATAGTACTATAAATTATTACTTTGAATATCTCTTAAGGGTTAGAGAATAAAAGAGTCTCTACTGCTACATCCTTCCCTGTAAAATACTTTTATTAAGTACTTTAAATAAAATTAACTTGACTCTGTAAGTAGGAGATAAGGATAATATGGAGAAATGAAACTCAGAGCTAAAGTAAAACTTTCTTTTAGCTTACAGCACCTGTCACTTCCCAAGAAACTTTAATTACTGCTGCTAATAAGCAGTAAAAATTGTTAAGTGTTGCCTTTTTATTTCTCTTCCATTTTTCAGAGACTAAAAGCAAAGATTAATGTCCTCAAAGCAGTAAGAAAAGAAAAGGCCAAAGGCTCAGATAATCTACATATTAATTGATCCCTGAATAATGAATAGATTATAAAATAGACACTTAAAACACTTCCATACATTATGTTTGAATTCAATATAACAGCATTCTCTGTATTTCAAATAGATATAAATTCTTTAAAATTATAAAACACACCAAAGAGTCATTAATTTAAAATGTTGAAGATGTACTATTATCTTTAAATGCCACTTCTCCCAAATCCATATTAAATCACAAGACTATGTGAACATTTAATTAATAAATGCTGGCTATCTTTGGTCAGAAACATCTAAAAAGAATGCCTTGTGTCACTTTCTCCAATTCTTTTCACTGAACTCATTTTAAAAAATCCTATCTTTACACTCTTCTTCCCTTCCCTTACTTCCTCCTTTCTTTTTGAAAGGTACTTATTAGCATGTCCTTCTCTTTATAGGAAAAAATAAAAGAAAAAGCAGGAGTGAACAGTGAGAAGACTGTAACAGCTACAGTATAGAAGTTTTCAAATAACTTGAGGGACAAGTGGGGCATATATGAAGTTCAATCTATGGGGCAGAATTTATTTTTTAAATCAGGATGTGAACTTTGTAGCATTTTCAAAGCAACACAGTGAACCACAGGAAGACAAGACAGAGCATCCTCTGCACAATGGGAATCTCTGACCAACAACACTATTGTTTTGCTGAACTTGATTCTCTTGTAACAGGACTCAACATACTAATTAAGTCAAAGCTGTACCATCTGGACTGTTAAAATAAAAGATGACACTGCATATTTACATACATAGCACATGTTACATGATGTGTAAGCATACAAATAGTATTTACTGTCATTACACTGAAATAAACAGTATATGTTTAATAAAACATACACTCAATTAGCAAATGAAAACAAGGTCAACTAAATCAATTGTCACAAAATGCTCCTTTAGACACATGTACCAGATTTTAAAAACAGATTTCTCTCATTAAAATAACTAGAAAATACAAAGAATGGTAAAAAAAAAAAAAAAAAAAAAGTTCTTTCCACCATTAAACACACAAAAATTGAAAAGCCTGCCACCATTTCCCTCTAAGCACTCCACTGAATCATGCATATCAGCTAAAAACCATAATGAATGAAAATTTGGGTTAATAAAATTAATTTCAAACAAGCAAGCTAAGTGATTGACTTACAGGATCAGCTGGTGCAATGTTAGAATCAAATTGGGTCAGAGTTTGTGAGCTTGAAGAGCGTTCACTAAATGTCTCCCACTGCTGAACAGACAGAGGAGAGACAAGTCAGCATGATGAGAAAGATGGAGTAAAAGATCACCGGAGAAGATTTAGCAAAGTAATTCAGAGGTTGCACTGCAAGTTGTGTTTCGTAGGCCTGACAAAATTCCGTAAGTTCTGTTTTTCCATAAACATTCTACGTTATCTATGCTGGGTCATCTTGTAATGTAAAGTGAGCAGCTTCACGATCAAATGTACAGTAACAATTTATTGCAATCTCTATGGGAGAGATTCAAAGCCTTACAGAATTCAACTCAAAACAAAATAAAGGAACAGAGTCTAAGTGGTATAAATGGTGACAAAAGAAAAATATAAAGGGGTTTGTCTTGACTAGAGAAAGAATAACTTCAAATCCTTCTTTTAAAATCCAAATGTTAATGCACTGATTTGGTGGTACTAGTGAATTCTGAGTACCAAAGTTTTGGTCAAAACAAAGCAAGTCAGTGCGACTTGCCAGTGCGACCCCTGAAAGATGATTCTATTATGTATGTGCACATATTCTGTACATATGTATAGATATTTAATAAAATATAATTGAGATAAAATGCAAAGAATTCTGGAATTAATATAAGTTTGAGCTTATGTCAATCTGTAGCAAGTCAACCCCTGTAATCAGCATTATGAACAGGGCCATGCCAGACCACAAGACAAAACTGCCAATCAGGCACCCACCTCCAACCCCATGCTAGAAAAATCAGAATGCGGCCACAATGAGAGCAAATCAAGCAACTGAGTATGTGTTATATATAGAAGATGTATTTTGATATGAAATACTACTCTTCTAAAAGAGGTACACAAATATCATACCTCAGATTAGGTGGAGTGATAAGTGATTATTAATTTTAGTAAATTCCATTTGAAGATCTTAGTAATAAATAGTATAGGATTTTATATCAAAATCATATTAAAATTTGATTCTTAAGAATTACCAGTTATACTCTGAAGGAAAAACATCTGCACATATACAATATATACACACGAATGTTTACACACAGACACACCTACTCCATTAACCAAAATCCTCTTTTTATAATTCAGTATAGAAAAGTATACATTTTTATGCTTCAAAGTTCGACTATTTGAAATAGTAATATTCAATTTGAGAAGACATGTAGAAACTAAATGTTAGCAAATGAACACGTTTATAAAAATTATCTACAAAAATGGCTAATGCAATCATTCAACAGCTTTCCCTAAAGATTAGTTTTAAAATCATAAAATTAAGATATACTAAGAAATACTGATGCATTCAGCGTGTTTCCTGAATAAAGAAAATCCACAATGATTCACCTTTATCATGGGACATCACTTCAGGGAAGTGACTTACCAATATTTGTTAATATAATTAGTTTCTTCAATAATTATTGTTGCATAGGTACAGAAGGAATTTTTAAAATGCTAATTATCTAACTGGAGAAAAGTTTAGATGCAGAATATTTTTTCCAAAAAGAAGACATTTGTCTACCTATTTGGTGGCATTAGATTTTACTTGATTTTACAAGACTGTATGTCAGCTACCTGGAGAGCAGAGAAACACTCTTATCTTTGTAACTTTAGTATAATGGTTAAGAGCACAGGCTCTGGAACCAGACGACTGGAATCCTAGTTACGCTGCACACCCTCAGGCAATTTGTCTAACCTCTCTGTGTTCCAGCTGTACCATCTGTAACGTGAGATTAATAATGCCTATGTCACACGATTGTTATAAGGATGTAAAGAGTTAATGTATGTAAAGAGCTTTGTGAACAGAACAGGCACATCGAAAGTGCTCAATAAATGTTACGGATTATTATTAGTGTTATCCCCTACAGTGCCTCATCCATATTTGCAGGTGCTGAATAAATATTTGTTGAAAGAATATTAGTGCTTTGAGGTAGAAAATTAAAATATAATTTCCATATCCTAAGTAAATTTAAAAAAATAAATATTATTAAAATGTGTCAAAAATCAATGTTAGTTTTAGTAACATTTTGATTTTCCACACATAGTAAAACAAACCAATTATGACATTCATGTCCTTATTAGCAAACACCACAAAATGAAACTTGCTGAGAATATTTAAGAAGGGAAAATGCAACTGCTTAAATCAGATTTGAAAGGGATTTCCATTGCTAGTCTTTAATGATTACATGTGACTTTTATTTAGAATGAAGATGGGCTTTTGAACTGACATGCTTTAGAAAGAGTTGCTTTTATTTATGAATGGATATCAGTAAAAGTACTTTTTTAATCTGATACTGCTTTTAAAAAAAAATAACAGAAATGAATAAAGGCAGCAGAAACAGTGGTTTCAAGAACACTGACCCTATTCTCCATAAAGCCTCTCTACTGGTAAATTCTTTCAAGGCTTAAATCTTCCCTCCAGAAAAACACTTATATAAATGGTTTTATATCTGACAGCATGACGGATGTATATTATAATGTCTCAGAAGCAGGTATCTGTGATTACGTCATAAAGCAGCAGCAAGTACTTGAAACCTGCCAATTACTTCTCTTGTTCTTCAATTGTCCAAAATTAACTAGTGTCTCTTAAACCCAGTATTTTTCTGGCTTTAAAAGATACAGAAAGCACAGAAGCTTCAAGCACTATCTAAAAGTGATACAAAAAACTGTAAGAAAAAAATATAACTTGTTCACAAAGAAAAGTGCTCTAACAGGCTGAGCAGTGGTTTTCAATTGAAGTTCTACAGAGCATGAAGGTTTAACAGAGGGGCCTCAGAGGGTGCTTTGTGGAGGCAGGCCCTCAAATCCTCTTCCCTTATTCTAATCATAGTGGCCCTACTTTTATTGTTTTGTATCATGGAGTTCCAAAGTAATGGGGGATGGTTCTCAAATTCTGTTTTCCATGCTGGGCTTGGTCTTATATAACATGGTCTCTAACCACTGCATTTAATAGGGTTAAACCATTCCATTTTGTATTAAATAAAATAAATTACTATGAATAGCCTGGAATGTAGAAAATACTTTTTTCATGTGGAAAGCTGGTTTAGTGGCTTCTCATATCACTTCCAATGCTAAGATTCCAAATCTATTATCCCAGGCCTTGATTACAGGAATGAGAAGGCAGTGTGACACAGCACGTGTGCTAGCTGACTGAACGTCCAAAGGACTTGTGTTCAAATCTCAGCCCTTGTCCCTTACTGGCTGTAAGATATCTTGTCCAAGACATTTACCCTTTTGACTGTTAAGTTCACGCATCTGCCCCATCTAACTCGCAGGGATTTAGTAGGAATGAATGGTGGAAACTAAATGATGATATATACACATATGACAAAGTACTTTGATAACCTCAGAGTCATATAATTACAAATATCTATCACAGTCACATTTGATATGGTCCCTCAACTATGCATGCATGCTGAAAGAACTATATGCTGAAATTACCCTGCTCGAACTTCTTACCTTAAAAAAGCGAGTGTTAGTGAGAGAAAAGGGAAGCTTTGCTAACCTCACTGCTCTGATTCAGCTCAGGCCAAGTCTGGTTTAGTGACGGCATCGATGGAGACTTGCTTGGAGGCGCTTCTGCAGGAGAGCCTGAATAACCTACCTCACCTGGCTGATCCCCAACGTCTGCAAGTTAAAAGGAGAAATTCTCTATAAACAATATATTTTAGTTTAGGAATATTTACTCATAAAAACCTAACAGAAGGTTTTCACAAGTAGTAATTTATGATCTGAATTTCCTTTTCTCACGTTCCAAAAACAAACATCTTAACAATCAGACAATCAGGCAATACTTATTCCTGCAACTTACTGTCTACCTGAAACCAGAGTTTTCCATGAAAATAAAATCTAGTTAGAAATAAGGAGAGAAAGAAAGAGTGTTGTACATAGCAATGCAATAGGGTACATACTTTGAATCTTTTTTTAGTAGGGATGGATTTGTACCAGTTCCCGAAGTGTATTCCATGGAATATTAATCAGTAAGGTATTTTTTAAGATTAGGTTTTCTATTCAAATAAATCTAGGGATACTATAATTCCCTGTTGGAGTGTCCCCACGCACATTTGTATATCAAAGACTTGTCATGTTTAAATCAGTTTTTCCCAAATATAAACCCTTTTTTATCAGATAAAAATCCCTCAATATTCCCTTGGCATATACTTTGGGAACTGCTGATTTACACTAATTCTCTCGAATTTTCTCTACAAGTCTTCCCTGTTACTTAGAAGCAGCAAATATTTTCAAGGCAGACAGCAAAAGGAGAGAAAGAGCCCAGGCATGAGCAAAAAGCAAAGTCAATGAGCCCACACGAAACAAACTTTTATCACTAGGCTCACCAGCATTTACAGACTTAACTGAGAGAGCTATAAATCCACGACAGGATTTCAGAGTGGTTTGTAAAGTATTATGTGATATCACGTTGTACTTTTAATTAGTTAAGGCCTCTCTAAGCTCTCAAATTGTAATTTTAAAAACAGAAGGAATTTCAATGGTAACTAAATTCTCATTCCAATCTTCCCAAATTTTACATGGCTTTGAATATAATCCCAGTCTGGAAATCACATTGATTGCCAAATTAATGGGGAGTACCTAATCTGTTTAGAACCTGTATCAAAAATATGACTCTAATATCTGTCACCATCTCATTGTTTGACCATGGGCAAGTTGAATAAAATAAATAGCACCTGAGTTTCTCCATCAGAAAGAAAGACATTGCCAGTAAATATTAGTACTATACTTCAGATTCCTATATAGACAGCCATATAATAACTTAGCAATGCATAGGTTTTAACCTTCCAATCAATTCATAAGTAAATCCTTCACATTTTAGTGCCTAACACTACCACATATTAGGCACTCAAATATTTATTGAATGAGTTATTTTGTGTGTTCTGCTTCATTTAAATTCATTCTCCTTTACCATTATTTTCCTAGAACCAAAATTAACTATTGCTACTTTGAAGAAGTCTCAAAATTTTTCTTCACCTATTCTGTTACATGACTATCTCAAAATAACTCCCTTTTACTCACCCTGACATTATTTCTTTATAGTCATACCACACTGCAAGTTCTAATTTGTAGTCCAGCATCATATTTTGATAAATTTTTATTTTCTAAGATCAAGCATTGTTGCTATTTCTTTCTTAATTCTATCTCTTTCTCAGTAAAAGTGCCAAAGTGATATAGAATGAGGGCAGAAATGCTTTATATAATGTTCTATGAAGACCTATTAACTCAAAGCTCTTAGAGAAAAACTAATGAAAAGACTATTTATAATAAACAGTAGCAGCAAATTCCTCATGGAAATAGCTTGTGGTTTTCAGTGTGAACAAAAATCATGGACTTTTCTTCCTATGGTAACAAAGGGAGATGAATTAGCCTAAGTTATTAAAGATGGTGGGGGAGCAGAGTCGCTCCCGGATGGACTCGCCGGTCTCGTCCTCTATGTTCACCCCCAAGCCCAGCTCTCTGGGGGCAGCTGCCGCCCAGCTCCACAGCGGTTTCAATGCGGACTGCAGCTAGGACGTCAAGGCGCTTGACAGCAAACTGGAGCTGGACCTCACCAGCAAGATGTTTCTAGTGAGCCCTACATCAGAGCAGTATGACAGCCTACTTCGGCAAATGTGGGAGAGGATGAATGAGGGATGCGGGGAGACCATATATGTCATTGGGCAGAGATCAGGAAACACGGGTTCGAGCCCTGGTCTGGGAAGATCCCACATGCCACGGAGCAGCTAAGCCTGTGCGCCACTACTACTGAGCCCACGTGCCACAACTACTGAAGCCCGTGCACCGCAACAAGAGAAGCCACTGCAATGAGAAATCCGTGCACTGCAACGAAGAGTAACCCCTGCTCACCACAACTAGAGAAAAGCCTGTGTGCAACAAAGAAGACCCAACACAGCCAAAAATTATAAAGTAAATTTATTAAATTAAAACAAAACAAAAAAACAAAAGGAAAGGGAGTTAAAGAAAGAAGGATAATAGATATAGATTTGATAGTTTACCGGAAGTGAAACTCTGTCAGAAGGATGGTGAATGAAGAAGCGTCTTTAAAAGATCTCCCAAAGCAGATATTAAAGAAAAGAAAAATGGAATACAAATAGTATTAACTATAGGATGATTAATTTTTCAAAAGAACCTATTTAAAAGTCATACTGCAGGGCTTCCCTGGTGGCGCAGTGGTTGAGAATCCGCCTGCCGATGCAGGGGACACGGGTTCGTGCCCCGGTCCGGGAGGATCCCACATGCCGTGGAGCGGCTGGGCCCGTGAGCCATGGCCGCTGAGCCTGCGCGTCCGGAGCCTGTGCTCCGCAACGGGAGAGGCCACAACAGTGAGAGGCCCGCGTACCGCGAAAAAAAAAAAAAGGAAAAGTCATACTGCATTATTATTTAAGTTTCAAATGTCACCTTAAGGCAAACTGGGGCCCTGATTTGACTTGTCTAGACCTCTGTTCTCCTGTTAGTCTTCTACTGACAAATTTAGGGCCAGAGTGTACACCATCCCCACTGCAGGGAAGTTCAGGTTTGGAATGGATTCTGGGTACCTCTTTGATTCACTAGTACCAAGCTGCAGTGGGTCCAGCCCCTTGAGGCTAAGAACTGAAGTGTTATTCACCCAAATAATTATACTTCATAGTCATTCCAATACAGTTATTTTCCTACAGCAGCAGTTCTTGAACTGTGAACCATGGACTCCTGGCAGTCCCCATGACACTGTTAGGGGGATCTAAGACGTCAAAATGATTCTGTAATAGTAATAATGCTTTTTCTCTGTGTTGGCATACGCACTGATGGTGCAAAAGCAATGGTGGGTAAAACTGCTAGCTTATTAGCAAGAATCAAGGCAGTGGCACCTAAATATATAGTGATTACTGCTACGATAGAGGAGTCATTGTATTCTTTACCACCATGCATTCCAGTTAAAATACATAAAAAATAAATAAATCAATAAATATGTATGACAATTTCACGGAAGGATGTTCACAATTAAGCAGTAAAAATGATTAATTTTATTACATCTCACCCCTGGAAACACATTTTTAAAATATTCTGTGGCAAAATGGGAAACAAATATGAAGCACTTCTCCATATTAAAGTGCAATCAATGGTTGTCTCAGTGTGATTCAGATGTCAGCTGAACAGGCCACTATTATTCTTGAAAGAACAGGTGATAAACTGTAATTATTCAGACTTTGCTATTAGGCAGGGATTTTCTCGAAAATGGATTAAGTGACCCTGTCCCTTCAAGGAAAATAACAATTTTTCAGTATTTGTTACTACTGACAAAGTTTGAGCTTTTAAGTGAAGATTAGAATTTTGGAAAACGTATATCCATGTCTATAAGCTCAAGAGCTTCCCAGTACTTCCTTGATAAGATAGGTTGTGATATTAACAAACACACTTTTTGATATTTTATAATAAAATGTCCCAACATTTGAAAGAGCTGTACAACTCAATGAACTGATATTTTACAAATAATCAGTGCATTATGTTACAAAGCCGTGCATGGGTAAAAGATTCAAAGTGCAAGACAGATCTACGTAACAGTACAAACAATTCATTAATATGGTTTCAGCATTTACACTGCAATTAACCTTTAAGAAATTACCATTTGTAGAGTTTTGGTGCAGTACCAAAGAATATCCAAAATTATCTGAAAACAGTCCTCCCTTTTACTACGTGAGGCCAAATTTTCTTCATGTACTAAGGATTGGCATCCTTTTTCTGCAAAGGGCTAGCCAGTAAATATTTTAGGCTTTGCAGGCTATAAGGTCTCTGTTGCAACCACTCAACTGTGCTGCTGTCAAAAGCAGCTACAGGTAATTCACAAAGGAATGGGCTTGGCTGTGTTCCAATAAATTTTTATTTATGGATGCTGAAATTCAAATTTCATATATTTTCATGTGTGATAAATATTATTCTTTTTTGAAAACAAAAACCACTCTTTGCTTGCAGGTTATACGAAAACAGTCAGCAGAATGGATCCAGCCTCAGGGCTTGGTGTGCCAACCCGTGATATACCTCCAACAAAGTAACACAGTCAGCAGATTGCAGAATGCAGCTAGTTGAGATTCTAAGCTGTCTTCTATTAAACCAAATATGAAAGAGATTAGCAAAAGTGTAAAACAATGCCACCTTTTTCACAATTTTTTTTATTTTGGAGAATATGGTTATTTTCCTAAAAATACCTATGCTAATATGTATGGGGTTTATTCTTGTTATTTTAAAATAAAGCAGTAAGTATTTTTTAAAAATGTATCAGTTTTAATTTCTAATAGGGTTACTACTGACAGATCTAAACTACAAAAAGAAAGCTTTTTGGGGGGGTCCACAAAAATTTTTAAGAATATAAAGGGGTCCCTAAGATGAGAAAGTTTGAAAAAAATCACTGTCCTAGAAAATTCAAAAATTATTTCTGGAATAAATTAGCAAAATTACACATTGCTTCTTTCCTAACTTCATATATAGAACAACAAATGGCAGTAGAAAAAGAGCAAATTACCTATGTTCTAGAAACTAACAGTCATGAGTCTGGGAAGAGGCATTAGGTCTGTAAATAAACTACACTTCCTTCAACTTGGCCCCTTATAAATACTCCAACAAAGAGCTTCATAGCCGCCCACAAAAGTTAGTCTTTAAGACTGTATCCTTACGGAGGCAGGGGTGTAGTTTTACTCTTACCTGATGCAGTGTTCCAACCTAGCCTCCTGCTGGAACACTGTGTCAACCCTGCCTCCCTCCTGAGGGTTCTGCTCTGCCCCTGACATCATCAGAGCATCAGGGCTGAAAAAGAAGAGCATGAGCCTAAATTATTTGTTAAAGTCAACCCCAAAAGGGCTTTTATGCAAAAAGTATTTCCATGTATAAAAGTGTGCCTGGAAGGCACAACCCAGTGTGATCATACGGATGTACTGTCAATCTACATTTAAAAGTTAGTAATGATAATATGAAAAGTGCGAACCTTATTTTCAGGATCGCACTAGAAAATAAAAACACTGTCAGTAGTTTTCATCCTTCTAGGCTCCATAGACCCTAAAAAGTTCCCAGATTCAGTTCAGTTCAGTGTACCTGCTGAACAACCTCTTTCTTAAAGAGAAAGAACCTCTTTCAGTTTCATTCTAGGTTTATAATCTACCCACTCCAAATTTCTCTTATTTTCCTAGTATTATATTCAATATACTATACTAAGAAATTGTTTCAAAAATGACTGCCAGCTATTATCAATCTAATATATATATATATATATATATATATATATATATATATATATACACTCCCTAAAGTCTTATGGTTTAAAACTTATTTTCTTTTCAAGTAGCAAAACAAATCTAGGAAGAAATCTTCAATTATGTAGGTTCAAGGTTCTAATATCATTTATCAGCTTCATCTAAGCAAAAAGTAACTACATCTTTTATTTATTTGAGATGTGAATATTGTTTGTACAAGAAAAAAACATTTAAAATTTAAAAAAACAGGTGTGGATAAATTTTAAGTTTAAAAATACCCCCTATAAATAGTACCTTTTTCATTCACACTTAAAAGACAGGGATAAGCAATCCATATGCAGAAAGAAATTAAAGATTTAATTTAAGATATGCTTTGTTTGCCTTGAATGATATTACATGGATCGAAAAACTAAGTTCTATTTCCAAAATTAATTCCACTTCTCCCCAATACTCCACAAAATGGAAACTTACTCAGTAAGCAGATTTTAAGAAGGACTATGTCGAAGTCTATTAGTTTTGAATTAAAACCAAAGATTTTTAAAAAATGAATGTAAAAACATGTCCAACAAGGTTTGAAAACAATAAAACATTTACCCCAAATACTAATTTAATTGCATCTGTTGCCTTTTTCCTTTTTTTTCTTTTTTTGCAGTACTGATCAACATTTTATAGCAAATACTATTTGGCTCAGCTATTATACTTCAAAGAATATTACCCACAGATATACAGGAGGTTTCCATTATCTAAGTATAGCTAAAAATGGAAAAAGCCCATTTAAAGTTAATCCACTTAAAATAAGGACTAAAATTTCATAAAGAGAAAAAAACAACTAAACTGGGGCGTTTTCTTCAAGACTTACACAGAAAATGAGTATAAAGAACAAACCATAAAAGATGTTAAAGATATTGGGTGAAATCTGGTGGCGAAATTCACAAAAGCATGAATTCAGTCAGTGAACATTTACTGAGGGCCTATAAGTAAATATAGTAAACAAAGATGCAGTATTGAGCAAGAAGACAAGGCTCCCATTGATTTCCATGGAGTTCTCGTCCTAACAGAGCAAGACAGACATCCTTCACTTCATTATGACTTTCACAACACAATCATAAAGAAAAAAGCTCATTTCTGCAAAAAATAATTAGGGGTATCGTTAAATATTCCCAAGGACTCTTACTAAATCCACTGATATTTAAACCATAATCTTTTAAAGCCCCTATTGTGTCATTCTTGCAGAGATTTTCTCCTTCAAGTATTAGCTAGCCTTGTTTGTCACTGTTTTTGCCAGGAATTTGAGGAGTTTAATTATTTTGCCCAGTTTCACTAAATGGTGCACCTTTGCCAATATTTACAATTGTACTGATTCATCACCTCCAATACCCCACTATCTGAAAAGAAATGACACGAGTGTTAAGAATGTATACATATATGGGGTGGGGGGGCTTGAGAATTAATTCCTTAGGTGTAAAGTTAATGATGAATATTAGTGCCTATTTTCATTTTCCTGTGCAACTAAAGGCACTTGGAGAGTAAATTTTCCGAAACAAAGATTTGAGGTTCTCTGTACAAAACAAAAATATGTGTATCTTTTTTTTTTGCAACACCAATTTAAAAGTAAAGCCAGGAAACTACCCGAAAATTCCATCAATAAGAAACTGGTTGAATTAAGGAACATTTACTAATTATGATAAAGAATGTGACAGCTCTATATGTAACAAAGTGCAGAAATGTACAACATTATTAGAAAAAAATCAAGGATGTACAGTGTGAATGCACGTGTTTAAAAACAGCTGCATGTGTTACTTCTGCAGGCTTTTATATGTTAAAATTTTCTGGGTGAACACAAGAGAAACTCTTAACATTGATTAACTCACATCAAGCTAATCTCAAGTATGTATTTTTGGTAAACGACTCATAAATAAAAAGTCTGGCTTTTAAAAATATTCATGTTAAAAGTACCACTAGGAGCTTGGGGAACTATGCTATGCACCATATCAACAACAATGAAACATACACTCAAGCTGACTGTACAAAGCAGCGATTATGCAGGAGGACACAGAATAGTGAACACATTCCTTTACCTCTCTGAGCATCTCAAGCAGATACTACTGAGGTGCTCATGTGAGCAGTGTGGTGTGAAGACAGGAAACAGTTTTAAACAACAAGTGGTTCAGCCAACTTAGGTATTTCAAAACTGCAAACGCCTACTTATGTGTATACTCAATTTGCACCCTGCTAGGTGCTTAAACATGATGAACAAGACCAATCTGGTTACTATCTGCTCAGGAAACTCTAATCTAGTTTAAGAGAGATTGACCAAATAATCGCAAAAAAACCCCGTAAAATTGAAACTGTGCTACAAAGATGATTCTTTGGAAATTGAGTTTAAGAGGTGGAGATTGAGTTTAAAACGTATAATAACTCAACGTGGGTTGTTTTTGTTCTTTTTTTTTTTTGCGGTACGCGGGCCTCTCACCGTTGTGGCCTCTCCCGTTGCGGAGCACAGGCTCCGGACGCACAGGCGCAGCGGCCATGGCTCACG
The DNA here is from genome assembly GCF_026419965.1 of Kogia breviceps. Taxonomy (NCBI): domain Eukaryota; kingdom Metazoa; phylum Chordata; class Mammalia; order Artiodactyla; family Physeteridae; genus Kogia; species Kogia breviceps. Next base: position 67,218,224 of record NC_081322.1, read on the forward strand.
GGCCCAGCCGCTCCGCGGCATGTGGGATCCTCCCGGACCGGGGCACAAACCCGTGTCTCCTGCATCGGCAGGCAGCTCTCAAACACTGCGCCACCAGGGAAGCCCTTTTATTTTTCTTTAAGATACAATTGTGGTAGGCTAGCAGGTCACCTTAATCTTTTTTTTTTTTTTAAAATAGAAGATAACCATTCCTAAGGTGGGGGAGGGATAAATTGGGAGGTTGGGATTGACATATACACACTACTATATATAAAATAGATAACTAATAAGTACCTACTGTACAGCACAGGGAACTCCACTCAATACTCTGTAATGACCTATATGGGAAAAGAATCTAAAAAAAGAGTGGATATATGCATATGTGTAACTGATTCACTAGGTTGTACACCTGAAACTAACATAACATTGTAAGTCAACTATACTCCAATAAAAATTTTAAAAATTTAGAAAAAAAGAAGACAGCTATTCCTAGAAGATTACCGTTCTTTCTTGAATTCAGCTTCAGAAAGCTTCCACAGATGAATTCTTGTATGTTTTCTTTTATAAGACAACGAACAAGTCTCCCTTTTTATTTACTCCAGCTGTCAAATTCAGTGATGTTCAATGTTAAATATTTTAATTCAGGTCTACACAAGTACTTCTGCCTCTGGTCCTTGGTTGTTCTATCTGGTATATTTAATCCTATAAATCTGTTCAAATGACTTTGGAAAAAATACATATATATCCCACCTATGTTTGCATGCCTACAGAAAGCTTAGCTTGTTAGTTCAAGCAACTGTAACTCAAGTCATCATTATTCATCATCTATTTTTCTGTAAGAGTTATTTAAATTGTAAATATAAAATACTTGTGGAGCTAATATTTTAATATGTCCCAACATCATAAACTTAAAATAAATGACTGTATTTCCAAAGACAGAAATGTTAAGGAAAAAAATCCTACTTTAAAAATGACACATATTTAGCATAATTTACTCAATAATTATTTACTGAGCTACTCAGTCCATGTCTGCAAAGTGCTAGGTCCTGAGGATACTACAATGAATATGATACATTTCCTGTTTTTTTAAGGTGCTCAGAGTGTAGTGGTAGAAAGAGGGAAAAAAAGAACAGGATTCAGCATAATGTGTGCCATAATGAACAGCACATAGGCTACGCTGTACGAGATCAGAGAAGACAGAAACCACCTTTGCCTGTAAGGCACAAAGTCTCTACAGAAGGAATATTTATGATAAGTTCTCAGGTCAGCCAAAAGAAAGTGTTTGGGTATGCCTCCTTTAACTGGGAACTTCTAAAAACACAGCTATTAAAAAATGGTTTTTAAGAATACTGATTGAATCACGGTGTCACATGACAATTTCTATATTCAAAGGACTTTGTGTCATGAATCTCAGGCTTATGATAGGTAGGAGAGAAAAGATTAAATGGTTCTTCCCACCTCAAAATAGAACTCCAAATTTATCATTTATAAGTAGGCAAAGCAGATTTTAATCTAATATTGTGTGGTCAAAATGTTTACAATAAATTTGATTGGAAAACCATATAATATTATGTTAGAATTGGAAAAAACTGAGTCTTTGACACCTTTAAAATTATAGTTAGAGCAATAGTGTATAGATACATGCAGGCAAAAAACCAGAGTGTCTCTTTGTTAAACAAATCTAACAGCTGTAAAAAGACAATGCCCAGGAAAGAACTTCTTGCATCATCAGCCTTAAAATTCCATCAGTAGATCAACATGACAAAGAACCAGACTTTATTTAAATTAAAGAAAGAAAAAAAAGACTCTACTGACTACATGCAAAAGCCAGATTCACCTATCTGAATCCAATAGATAACAAGATCAGACAAGTCTCTAGAAAACGACATACAACAGAATAAGCCTGACTTACTTCTTGTATTAGTATGCTATCAGTTTTTAAAAAATTAAAAGTAATGGAAAAACTCTACATACGAGCCCAATTTACAAATCAATGATGCAGCAAGTCTGTATCAAAATTGCTTCCCTTTTGGCTACTAGCAAAAAGCTAAATAAAGAAGTGATTTTTGTTTATTTCCTAATTAGGTAAACCAAAGAACTCTGAAGCAAAATTATCTGACAAAAACACTTAGTTTCAGCTCAAGTTAGAGGGTAACTGACGCCAAATAACCACCTGAAATGATCAGGCAAATCCTAGGATTCTCACAGGATAATGTTTCTAAAAAACTGAAACCAACAGTAAATTATTTATTTAATCAACCTATTGGTTGATAAAAGGTCAGGATACAATTCAGGTCTTAAAATATGAATGGCATCAAATCCACATTTCAGGTGGAGAAACAAAAGGAAAAAATAAGAGTAAATGGTTAGAACTTGCCCAAGGAAGGTCACAGAGTAATTAGCAATACTAGAAGCACACTCAGATTCTTAACTCCAAGGAGACTGTTCTCTTCCTGACAGTAATGACATGTATATCGTTCTTTCTGTATAATTTAGACAGTGAAGTCAGATGACTTGCATTTCTGAGTTAAACAGACGTTGCCCTTTTAAGAGCCAAATTCCGTTCTATCTTCTCTTTTTAAAAGCATAAAATTCCTTCCAACACAAAATACAAGAGAATTTAGATAGAAAAATGGAAAATAATAATTTAGTTTTAATTAGAAGCATTAAGAATTTAGCATTAATTTCCTCTTATTCATTCAGAATGTAAGAAAAACGTACTCATTTTTTACCCCTTGTAATCTTATTTCCTTTTAAAGAAGGCTACCAGTAAATATGAGCAGTTATAAAAGCATTCTTGTAAACATTTAAAAAAAAAGCACTATATCTACCATCAAATACAAATTTCCCAGATTTCTTTAGAGTCTGAAGAAAAGAGGTGGGCTTTTTAAAGGAAAATGCTTGCAGACTGCAGAGGTCTAAGGATAAACCAGACATTCCCTTCAACAAATCAAGATGCGTTAAATGGAAAAATGTTGATAATGAAGACAGGCTACTTTACCCACTTCAGACAATTTATAATGCAATTAAAGGCAGAAAAGTAACAAGACACTATGAAATGCTCTTCAGATCTCTGCAAGTCACTAGTGTAAGGTGAAACAGTGGCATGTATTCTTTATCTCTTTATTTAAAGTTTACTAAACAAACCAAGCCATTAATCCAGGTTCAGCCTGTACATCCTATTCTGATGGCAAATCTACGTGCTTCTGATGAAATGTTTATGCTCTTAAACTACGTTTTAACATCTATCTTTATTTTGCTTTAAGAATCAAGTGTTATGTTTATTAAGGCATGCAATCAGGTCTCTTCAGCTCCCAATCTTACCTGCTGAATCTTCCAAATCAATCAGTTTGGGCATTAAGCTTTCAGGGAGTTTTTCCGGTAAGTCGTAGCCATTCTTCCTAGCAACTACCAGATGAAAAGCAGCACAAAACTCATCCAGTGTCAAGGCTCCATCTTTATCAAAGTCTGAGAGTTCCCTAGAAGGAAAACTTATTATTAATATAACCATATTCTGCTTTGACTCCCTTTAGGTCTCAAAAAGAAGAGAAATCCTTTTCCCAGAAAATAGCAATCTATAATTTTTAAAATTCCATAGATGGAAAGATATGTAATAAAACAAATATAGCAAACTGTTAACTGTAGGCAGCGGGCATATGGGTGTTCAAGGAACAATTCTTTAAACTTTTCTGTATGCCTTAAATTCTCATAATAAAATGCTGAAGAAACAGTCCCAATAAATAAAGTCACCAAAAAATGACCTTTAACCCATATGCATTTCTAGTAACAGTATTTAGTTAAAGCTAGGCTTAGTTATTAAGTCACTGAAATTTTTAAAAACTGTTTTTATTGTTATCAAACTTCTACAAGTATGCACTTTAAAGCATCCAATAGAATTACAAGGCTTGATACAACGAAAGAGCAGCCCCACCCTGATGTTGATTTTCTGGTTGCAGATGCAACCATTTTTTTTTTTTTTTTGTGGTACGCGGGCCTCTCACTGTTGTGGCCTCTCCCATTGCGGGGCACAGGCTCCGGACGCGCAGGCTCAGCGGCCATGGCTCACGGGCCCAGCCGCTCCGCGGCATGTGGGATCTTCCCGGACCGGGGCACGAACTCGTATCCCCTGCATCGGCAGGCGGATTCTCAACCACTGCGCCACCAGGGAAGCCCTGCAACCATTTTTTATTCATTACCTTAAACTACATAAATAGCATGCATATATTGCTAGTTCTTGATTTTTCGGTTTTAGGCATTATCTACCTACTTCCTACCACAGCATCCTATGCTTCTAAAAACCTTAATAACAAAATAATTTAGAATGTAAAGAAATACACTGATATACAGTAGAAATAACATTTATCCAATAATTGTTTTTAAAAAATAATTTGTGATTGTAATTTGTGTTTTAATGGCTAATTTCAACTACACAGCAGCTATCCTGAGTCTCAGTCTATATTTAAATGGCAGCTAAGCACATCCTTAAGATCATGCCTTTGGTATAGGACTTACTAAACTTGTTAAAAAACAAATGTGATAAACATAACCATGTATGAGCAAACTAGCTTTTATTCCACACATTACGCTTTCAACAAGAAACAGGTGATAACAGCTTAAAGAATTTTATAGCACTTTTTAAAGAACTACAGTGTTATCACTTATTTCTTTTCTAAAGAGTGAGAGAGAAGCTGGCTATTATAAGGCAATACTGAGTTCTTTGAGAATATTCTTGAAAAGGTTACTCTAATAGTTTATTTTTTTAAATTCAAAAATCTACCTGCTATAAACTCCTCTGAAACAACCCACATTACCCAACTAATGATATACCACACTTACCAAATATGAGAAAGTTCAAGAATAGGAAGTTTTGATTTTGTAAAAAACTCTTTAGCTGCAGATCCTGAAATATTAAAACAGTGTTGTTTAATGTTATTCTGAACTTACAGCTCTAAGAATAAAATGTGAGGTAAGAGTCTTAAGACTTTTGTCACTGAGAAAAAGGTAACCTTAACATGTGTACATGTCATGTTTTTGGTTTCCAGTGATTATAAAGTTTTTAGGCGATTTGAGAATTAATTTATCCTTTATAATCTCTGACCAATAAAACCATGTTTTTGAGATTATGAAATTGAGATTGTCCTATCCCATCTAGAAGAACTTCTGTTTTTAACAACTCACCTGGAATAAATCCGTTTAGATCAGGCTGAATGGTTTTAAATTGATTTACATAATACTGTCTTTGTTCATCTGTTATTTTCCAGGGATCGTCATAACTACTGGATTGCCTACGAATTTCATTGGCAGTTGTAGCTGATGCTACAGTTCGTACTGTTGTCTGGTCCTGTAATGAAACATTTTTTCCTCAGTACAGTATCTATCTATATGATTACATGGACCAAGATCGCTAGGTTACTTATCCTTGAAAGTAAAACTTACTTTTTGTGGATGTTTAAAAAATAAGAAGTCTTCACAAACTCATCAGCAAACCACACATTTGTTATATAGGTTATTAAACATTTTTGCACAACGATTATATAAATGTGTAGAACGACAGCAATATGTAAGCAACAGAAAGTTATGTAAAATGTGCTAAGAAAGCCAAGCAAATATATTCCTAGATGCAGAAACCTTTCAAAACCTCACTATGGAATTAGCAAGAAAATCAGCCAAAACTTTCAGTGAAACATTCCAATGAAAACAGACTTGAAGAAAACGCACAGAGTTGTTTCTTTTGTAAAAGAGTGAACTTGCATTTATAAAATTTGCAACAGCAAAATATGAAAACAATGACTGCAGCAATACTCTGAATGAAGCAAATAAAAATGCAATACCAATAAAATGTCACACCTGGACAGAAGCAGGATGCATGGTTAAAAGAGTACTGGTTGGTGGAGTATCTGCAAAACTGACCCAGTTTTCTTGAGGTGGAGGTGGAGAGTGCCCTGACCATACTGCGTCACCAGAAGAAGAACCTGAAAGCAGAATGGGTAAACACGCTGACTCATTTTTGGAGGAAAAAAATAAAGTTGCCAGGTTTTTAATGATAACAAATCACCATACACATATGAAAGGTTTCTTTTAAATGCTAACTTTGAAGAAATGTTAACAATTTCCAAAATGGAATCTTTTCTGTCAATTTAAAATTATACCTCATTTGGTATAACCAATTTACTGCTGCAATAAGCTATATAGCAGAGAATCATTTTTACAACAAAGTATACTTCCCTTCACTAATATAATCTATACTTGGGAATATATCCCTAGGAATATTTATTTATTCATTTTACCCTTCAGAGACTCTGATTCCGATAAACCTTTGTCTAAGCATCATAGATATAAATAAATGCAATTACCACTCTTCAAAGTGATATATCTACTTAGAAACTTTCACAGTTGGCTTTTGCTTCTCTTTAAGGCACTTAACATATAATTAAAAACTGACTTGGAGGCAACTCTTCAAGGAACATTATCAAGTTTTCTTCAATTTACAACCCTTAATAAATGTTACTTTAAAAAAATTTCTAAATACCTGATTGTGCTTCACCAAAGGGAGACCAAAATGGCCCAGGTCCTGCAAGAGGCCTCTCACTGTTTCCTCCACTGGGATGACGGCTGTGCTTCCTCCATGTGTGTGGAGAAGCTGGTGGAGACTGCTGTGGCGAAACTACTGGGGATACAGGTTCCTAGAAAGAACATCATTACTTTAAAATTTAAATTTTAAGGTAACATTTTCATTACTAAGGCACTCAATAAATGTTTCAGTGTTAAGCATTCACACAGGACATCAACTGATAGCATTTACATGCACATGCTTACCTGCTGATCTGCAGATGTACGAGGCTGGACAGTATCATGGCTTGTGGATACCTTTTTCACTTGCCCCCTGCCCGGTGGTGGGGGAATTACACCAGAATAAGACCCTTGATTTTCAGAATCTGAAGAATATGAGGCTGCATGACGAGATTCCTGTTCATTCTTTGAAGCAACAAATCTTGGCAGAGGAAGGTCCTTTACTGTTAACCATAAAAATAATTATTATTTCAAAATAAAAGAGGGTATACACACGAAAAACTGAAATAAGAGATGAATTTGACATTAGAAAGAATTTTTGCAAAAATGGATACAGAAACAACAGACACAAAATCTTTATCTCTACAAAATTCAGATCATCTCCCTTAGATTGTTTACGGAAACTCTAACCTAGAAAGAAGTAGTAACACCAAACTGCCCTTAAGGAGTTAAGCTGTATTAAATATTCATTGCATGTCTGGCCCTATGCTTGTACTTTATATCTATCTTGTCTCATAACCATATCAACCCCATTTTACAGAGAAAGAAACTGAGACTCCAAGATACCAAGGTCATTGACAGTTAGGATTTGCACCCAGGTGAGTCGGACCCCGAAGCCTAGGCTGTTTTTACTCACACTGGTTCCCTAAAGGAAGATGTCAGAGCTCTAAGCAAAATAAGAATATGTCACTAAGTTTGAGACTAGATTAATCTAGATATTTTCATTGCAGAAATTCCTGAAAACATCTTACTGTTCACCTACCAAGGACACAGAACAAGGCGTTAGTTATACCCACCCACTTTAATCTAGCTTATGACACTCCTACAGGCAAATATTCTACATTCAATTTTAAATAGAGAAGAGGATAAAAGACTGAGAATTTCTCTGCACACTTTCAGACTAGAACAATACAGCAGCAGAACCATTTCTAGAGGAAAGTGTACTTCCCTCCACCATGATTACCAGAATTTCTCTTTAGAATCTCCACATTAAGAAGGGAAAACATTGTTTATTCAGCATTTATGTAAAGGAATTCAAAATTACCTGAAAAGAATGTAAACTCTCAACTCTAGAACAATGATATGTGGCAAACCAGAGCTCCACAATGAAAACTTCTGGGTGACTAATAAACTGAGCTGGTACTTAAAACTATGTTATAAAAATTCTAACCTCAAGTTTTCTCTTACCTGCCTTTCCTATGAAAACCAAAGAACTCTCTGCATTTAAGTTCCTACCTTTATAAAATTTCCATCTACTTAGGCATCAATGAGCCTCCAAATAACAGAAAAACAAATTATCCTAGGTGACATTTGTAAGGTGGTCAGATGCTTGTATTGGGGTTTTAGTCTGCCAATATTTTTAATACTGTGTCTGTCAATCAAAGTTTTGGTTAACTAATACTTTCTAATTTCAAATGGAGCTTTCATGGCTTTTCCAAACAGGAAAACACAAAGTATAATGTTGTTTTATACTTAGTTAGTAGAAAAGAATATAAGGAAAGCATTTATGAAGATGGGCACTATAATTCATCATTTACCTTGATAAAATTATTCATCTAAATTCTAAGCAATTTTTAGTAAATTACTTTTTAAAAATCACCATTTTAACAGTTTTTATATTACCATCAAAGATGTATGAAGTACATATATGCCATAACAGAGTTAAGACAGACATATTTTTCTAATATTAACAAATGAAAAGAGCATGGTAGTAAAAGTCATGACACTAACTCAACGTCACAAATGCCACTGAAACATCAGAAAGACTCAACAGTTCTGACTTTACTTCATTTGTGATTAGAAGTTCATTTTCATTTCAGTTACTAATATATTCCATATTTACCTGTATTTATACTTTCCACTCTTAAAGGAAAGCCAGACTGGGCAACAGCTACAAGTTTCAAAGCAATATAGAACTGACTTCTTCCAAAATAACCAAGTCTAGTTGCACCACAAAGCTCCATAATCTATAAAAGAACACAATGTTAACATTAAGAATATGACAATAATGCTTCACATAAGCAGCTATCTAACTTCTGTTTATAACTTCTCCAAAATACATAGCTGACATATGGTATATTACTCTCAACAGACAACCAACTTCCTCAAGTTTCAGGTTTAAATGTTTGAAAATAAAAAGGCACTGACCTTACAATAAGAGGATTATCATTCGCCTACACATTAAAATTCATATGATAAACAACTATATTTTATTAAGAACCATATCTTTTAGAAACAAAGGTACCATCTACTCTTCTTCATAAACACTGTGCATACAATAGGGCCAAAAGTTTCTGCAACTAATAGATTATTAAGCAGCCATTTAGAGTAAGTCATAAAATGACATACTAAGTGGGAAAAGGCAGGATGCATAATTTTAACTACATAAACACAACTTTTAAAACAACCAGATACATAAAAATTCTACCAACAAATTTGTTAGGTGAGATTAACAGTATGGTTTTTTTCCCTCTTATTTTCCAGATTATATTTAATGTGGTTATACTACTTTTCTCTAAAACAACAATTTTTGTTTGCTTTTTTTTTTTTTTTTTATAAAGCATGAAGGCTTTCAAGGATCATTCTAGTCACTCAACAAGTATTTCTCGACTGGCTACTACAAGTATCAGACTGGAAAAGAGAATTTTAAGTTACGAGATTAAATTATAATCCCCAAAGCTGGAGTAACATCTACTGTACAGACATCATAATCTTAAAACAAGCACTAAGTATTCTTGTCTCAGCTTCTCAAAAAATTCAACTTCTTGTACAAAGGGAACATATTTTGTCTATTTTCTTTTTCCCAAAACACTCAAAGGAAGATTAAGGTACCTGAGATGCTGTGGTACTAAATCATAAGTATTTACTAGAATTGCAAAGAAGCACCTATCAATGGTTCAGCAACATATCACAATTAACAATAACCATTTGTTTACTTGCACAAGGAAAAAAGACAGTCATTTTTGCTATGAATAATCAGCACAGGAGGAAGCTGCTGTTCTGCCACTAAGGGGTATCACTTACGTGTAAATTTTAAAGGGCAAGGAAAGGGGCAGGTTTACATTAAGGGAACTATGAGGAAAAGGAGGGCGAGAGTTAAGAATAGAAGAGCACACAGCCTTGCAGGCTATGCAGGCACTGTGTTATGATTATTGTGCCCACTTGGAACCCCTTAAGGGATCATTTCATATCTTAGGTGTCTTAAATATTCCAGGTAAATGCTAGATAAATAACGGGAAGACCTAAAAGGAGATCACCTGTAGTTTTCTTTATCCTTGTTACATCCGCTTCCAGTGCCTGTGGGACTTTCAGGGGGAGTTACCCGGGGAACCGTTAGAAACACAGAGGTCGTGTTCAGAAGGGAGCACGTTGAGGAGACATGCTCCACAGATGAGAAGCAGACAGGAGGTGATGACTGAAGTTGGGGGAGTAAATGAGACTGTCAGTAAGCCCAGAGCAGTGAAAGGACACCTAACAGGCAGGTATAAAAAGGACCCTATGAAAGAGATAGTGGGAAAAAGTACCAGCAGGAAGTGGGAAACCAAGGGTGGGAAGAGGCTTTGGAAGGTGGGAGCAAGCCTTAAAAGAAACAATCATTGCACATACAGGTTTCGGTACAGGGTGTTCAAGATGAAAACCAACCTGAACTCACCACAAGAACAGATAAAAATTAATTATGGAATAGCCATATAATGAGAAAAATATGTAGCCTTTAAAACTCACTTATAGCGTTAATGTTATGAAAACAAAAAGCAGAACACAAAGCAGTGTATACATAAGCATAACCCAATTCTATTATGATATGTAGATATAAGAGGTAGTGAATATGCCACTGTTTATTTCTGGGTGCTGAGATTAAGGGATAATTTCTATGTTTTCTTTACATGAGACTGTATTTACTACCCAAAATATATAATATCATTTAATCAGAAAAACGATAAATATTGATAATTTCTAAAAAGGAGAAACAGTGGGATCCAATTTTTAAAAAGAGGGGGGAAATGTACTCTGTTTTGCAATTAGGTTTTTGCTGCTCAAGCAGTTATCGAGACGCGGTAGGGTAAAATCTAGTTTGCAATTGGTTAAGGAATAAACAGGAGGAATTTAAGTAGAAAGACAGGTACAAAACGGGTTAAGATATTTGGCTTTGAAAGAAAGTTAAGTTTACAAGGGTAATTTTGCTTCTCTTAAGTCTCTGAGCTAGTCAGCAGAACAGGCACCAGAAATTAGGTCTTTTGATTCTAAACCCAAAGCTCTCCCCAGGACGTGGGGTGGAAATGGGGTGGGATGGGGTGGGATGGGGTAGAAGAGAAAGGAGAAATACTATCTTTCTATTGTATCAGACATAACAAAATCTTAAGAGCCTGTATGCCAAGCTGCCACCTCAGGACTCGGGAAAGATGTTTTGAATGAGGAGATAAAAGGAATCAAAGGCAATATATGCAGTTATTCCTCTACAACTGATCCTGGCTGCATCACCTAAAAAACTCACCTTGCGGCCCAAGTCAGGCATGTCTGTCACTGTGTGTCTCTCCAAGCTACCCCTACTGCAGAGGTCATAAGTTCACGAACACAGGAGAGAAGGAAAGGAGCTATGACATACAAATTTACAAAAATAATTCCTGATGAAGTAGTCTAAAGAAGTCTATCAAGAAGAAAATAGACTAAATTACCAAGAAGTCTAAATTACCATCACGATCTTGTGAATTAGACAAAATTTGTCTCTAAAGAAATGCTTGGAATAAATTCCTAGAAGCAGACCTGCTAGACCAAAGTATACATATGTTTAAAAATTAGCTATAGCCAATTGCCTTTCCAAAAGGTTACCGAAATTTATTCTCTCACTGTCAATATGAGAGTGTTTCTCATCTTTTTCACCTCATCTTTTTCTCCAGTAACTTATTTATTTCTGACCCCGTGTTACATAGTTCTACATAGAACCTGGACCTGTAACCTTCTTTTTTAATTACTTCAGCCTTATAATATTTAAATACCTAATAGGGTTAGCCCAGCCTTCACTTTTTGTTCTTGTTTAGAATTTTCTTTGATATTCTCACATTACTTAATCTTTCAAATAATCTTTAGAATCACGTATTGAAATAAATTGAGACTTTAATTGGGACGGCAATTCATGTACAGTCTGGTTCCTAACTTTAACAAGACGACTTCAGTGTTTTATCATTAAGGGCGATGCTGGCGAACACTGCAACACCTTTGTTAAACTATTCAGCTAGTTCCACTATTCTAATAGTTTTGTTTGGGGCTTTATATTTTAAAAAAACACAGAAAGATGTTAGTTTTACTGTGTGCATTTGGGGGCAGAAAACTAAAAGTTGATCATTTTTCCCTTTGGTCTTATTAATAGTTCTATTATTAATAGAGTTGCTAACATCAAACCATCCTTCGATCCCTGAAATGAATTCCATTTAGTCATGGTGCATTACTTTCTCAAATAATATTTATATAAAATTTTAACCATAATCTTAAAATGATTAAGCTTTTTAAAAAAAGCTATACCTGAAAGGTTTGGAACTGGCGTTAACATTGGCTTGGTAAACACAACTAGCAAGCTTTACTTTTTTCCTGCTTTAAATAGATTAGGAATTTCATGATCCTTAAAGATTTGGAAGAAAATTCACCTATGACACTGGGTAGGCAATATCTCTGATATATTTCTCTGTTTCTTCCAAGTTATTTGGAATAAACTAGGTTTTCTATCTATAAAATATTTGATAATTTCCTAGAAAACTACTTATTGCCTCTAAATTTTGAAATTTATTATTAGTTCAGCATTATTCAAAGTAGCCTCACTCTTTTAATTGCCTCTTTATGGTTAATTTTCCCTTATTCTAAATCATGTGTATTTGTGTGCAAGCTCACACAGTTGCCTGATCGTGAGAACTACTTAAAGCCCTTCTTAGGATAGATTCCCAGATCTCTTCCAATAGATTCTAACTCACCTAGGAAACCCAAGGCCAGTGAGTGGTTGCTGGTATACTACTGATAGCCACTACAAACAATTAAGCTTTATTTTCTTAACATTATAAAATTTATATGCTCATGGTAAAATAAATAAAATAGTACTTGGGATACAGAATTAAAAGTTCTTACAATACTCATCAAAAGTAACCATTCTCTTATGGTTTTCCAATTTTTTCTACATATATACAAACATATGAGCACACATACTTCACACACACTTTTTATACATGTAGGGTCATATTATATATGATTTTTTCCACATAATATTACTCAAAGGTCTTTTTATATCAGCATATATAGGTCTCTCATTTTTTAACACAGCATTCCATTGCCTGGATATTCCTATTACAAATTAATCAACCCCTTACTGATGAACATTTAGTATTTTCCAGCTTTCTATTACAAATAATGCCATAAACATTCATGTGCACGTATCTTTGTATACTTGTACAACTGTAGAACAAATTTCTAGAAATGGAATGCGCTTTAAAATGTAACACAGTCAAGTACTATTAACTCTGAATGACTGTAACATCTTACTGTCAGGCACAGAATCCTGGCTGCCTGGTCTGAGAGGAGAGGGAGGAAGTGGGGGGGGGGGGGGTGGAGAGAGGGAGGGGGAGGGAGAGAGAGAGAGAGAGGTGTCAAAGTTTTCATTAATTTTATTGGATTCAAAAAGGAATACTAGCCTTAAATAAATAGCATCAATTCCTTTTCTAAATGCTCTGTTTAATAACATTTACAAAAAAGCCACTAACTTCTAGGATGAAAAAATAAACTAGATTGTAGTTCACTTTAATACCTACAGAGATTACTGTGGTTGGGGAATAATTCTGTATCATTTATACAATATTTGAGCAAGTTATATAACTTTAATGTGCCTCAGTTTTCTCACATGTAAACTGGGGAAAAGAATATACTACTTCATATGTTGCTGTGAAGATTCAGAGACTGTACTTAATAGAGCACTTAAAACAGTGTCTGGTCCACAAATATCATTATTATCACTTTTTATTTACTACCTGATCATAATGTACTTTATTTAGTCAGGGACTTCAGAAACTAAATCATTCCTGAAAACCACATTTCCTTGAGAGCTGAGAACTAATGCCTTTAAGCACCAAAGTGGGTTTTATTATAACTTTTGATGAAAAGTTTTCTAAAAGATGGGATGTTCTCATGCCTTCACAAGTATTTTGAACTTCTGGTTTAAGACAATACACTGAGTACAGGAATCTACCTCCTCTCCTTTCAGGAGTCTTATTAAAATGATAGTAAGGGAACGCATTAAAAATAAATAAGAGGGAAAGGAAAACAATGAACTGACGGGAAATTTAAGTAAATTTTTACAATCAGAAAGCAGATGGAGTCATGCCTAATAAAGTAGCGTAGAAGAAATCAGTGCCAAGAATATCCATGGAGAAGAATCAATTTGGCCTGCAAAATGCAGGGACTCATCCAGAAATGCTAGGTATGACTGAGAGTGAGACTGGGACAGAGATGAAGCTCCCTATACCTACAGTTGCTCACAGAATATTAGCACTTTACCCTCCAAGTGAAAACAAACAAAAATCTAAAAAATGAAATGTCAGGGAAGTACTAGGACAGCTGATGTAGATAGGAGTTGTTGCCTCAGAGCAAAGCTTCTGTTTCTAGCATTTAGCAACCCAACTAAGAGCAGAATCTGACCCACTCCTCATAAAGTGAGGCAGCCTTTTGAGGTGTTATGCCCAAGTACACAGAGCTCAGTTTTTCTACTGCCTCAAAGATCAACAAGCAACTGAAGAAAACCTCCAAAATGGAAGAGAACTGCCAAATTTACAAATGGGAGAAAACAAACAAACAAACCCTGAAAGACATAATTCATGGAAGAAAGAACACTTAAAAATATTCTAGTGAGTATCCTCTGACAGATTTAATACTGTCTCACCCACAAAACAAGAACAGGATACTATGAAAAAGGAATGATCAGCGAATAAGAGGTATGGAAATACAGCCAATCCCTTGGTATCCACAGGGGACTGGTTCCAGGACCTGCCAGGGATACCAAAATCCTAGGATGCTTCAAGTCCTTGTAGCTGGCCCTCTGTATCCACATCTCTGCATCTGCAGATGAGGAACCCACAGGTACCAAGGGCCAACTGTATATTTGTTGGAAAAAATCTGCATGTTACTAGACTTGCACAGTTCAAACCCATGTTGTTCAAGGGTCAACTGTATACAAAGTTCAGTAAAAATACTAGAAGATTAAAAATAAAATTTCTCCAGAAGTAGGAAGGGGAAAGCTGAATTAGAAAATATGAGAAAAAAACAAAGATTAATCTAGATGGGCCAAATTTTTATTAAAATGAGGTCTACAAACAATACACAGAAAGGAGAAGAGTGATAATGAAAGAACAAGAGATTTACCCCAAAGCTAAAGGACAGTTTTCAGACTAAGAGAGTCTGAGTGCTCAACACAATGGGTTAGAGAATTCCTAAACACATTATTACTGTGGAACTTCAGAACAGCAAGGATAAAACAAAGATCCTAAGAGTAGCCAGAATAGGTGTAGGGGAGCACGATAAGGAAGAGGTACTGATCACTTAAGAAAAAACACTAACTGGACTCAGACTTCTCACTGATAACAGTGAATATCAGAAAACAATAAAGCAACATTCTCAAAGTTCTAAGAAAAATTATTTACAACCTAGAATTCCGTATCCAAATTAGCATCAAGATGATAACAAGAACAGACACTTTCACAGACGCAGAAATTTTTAAAAGTTTATCTCCTATGAACTCTTTCTTGGGAAAATGATGTTATTTAGCAAAATCTGGAGACAGAGAATCCAGGAAAAAGTAGATACACACCAAGAAAGCAGAGAAAGAAAGTTGCAGGAAAACAGCTATGCGACTGGGCAAAAGAGCAACCAGTTCAGATAAACTGCCAGAAGGCTCCAGGAGGAAAATTTCAGAAAAAGTAAAGGAGAAGGAATGGATATGAAGGCAAACAGTGCAAGGAAAAAAAGAAAAGGAAGGCAGTTGAGAAAGTATCAGAATGTAATCATAGTACAATGCCTGGATCTGCAGTAAAAATATTTACATCATCATAATGTAAATACTTTTTTACTTTGAATTTTTACACTCTGAAGTCAATCTAAAGTCAAAACAGTAAACAATTAAGAATTACGGTTCTAGAACAAGGTGCAAACGTTAGCAATATTAAATATGTACAAGTAGAGCTAACAAGTTGAGAGGGGGAAGGATAAGAAGGTTAAGGGAGAAAGGCATGGGCTTCTGGTCTAGCTGAACAAACTTAAAAAAATCAAGAACTCTTCTTAGATCTGTAAGAGAACACAGGTCATACAGCAAACTGCTGCCCCCAAACTGGAGACCAACAGAAAGCAAATATAGAGAATCACAACTTACTGGAAGAGAAACCCATCAACATCAACTTCCTCAAAACCAGTACCAAGGAAGGGAAGAATAAGCTGTAATCGATGAATTGCTGTAGGCTCAGTGTGTACAAGTTTGAGAGAGAAAACTGCAAGGGCCCCTTGTCATAGAGGGGCTCTACCTCCAGGAGAAACCTCTACCAGGTTCTCACAGAGAATACAGGAGAAAAACCCCTTGTGCTTCTGGCAGGGGGAGGGGAAAAGGAGCCATCTTGAAACCCACCAGAGAATTTTGGTCTTAACAAGGCCTGGCTTCAGGAGAAACTATTTAACCAGAGCCCAACCTGCCCAGTATTTATCAGAGCCTAACTAACCTGGGAGAAGGGAAATGCCATTCTACCCATCCTGTCCCTGTTAAGGGGGGGTAACGGGGATATGGGTGGGACAGAGAAGCAACTGTGAATTTCACAGTCCAGAGGCAGAGGTTCACTGAAAGACTGAGACATAATCATAAGACTACAGAATGCTTCGCCTCCTCCCATACCTTACCACCACATTACTAAAGATGTATTTATGGTATCATTAACCCAGTACCTCATGTCAGGCTATCATCAGATATGGTAGTGATGTTGGAATTATCACGCCAGGAATTTAAAACAACTATGATTAATATGTGAAGGGCTCTAATGGATAAAGTAGACAGCATACAAGAACAGAATAGGCAATATAAGCAAAGAAACGAAATCCTAAAAAACGCCCCCCCCCAAAAAAAAAAGCTAGATATCTAAAACACTATAAAACAAAGAATGCCTTTGATGGGCTTATTAGTAGACTGGACATGGCTGAGGAAATAATCTTCGAGCTTGAGGATTTCAGTAAGACCTCTAAAACTAAAAGAGGAAAAAACAGAATAGAATATTTGAAAACTGTGGGACAACTACAAAAGGTATGACATACATGTAATAAGAAGACAAGAAGGAGAATAAAAAGAACAGAAGATTTACTTGAAACAATAATGACTAAAAGTTTCCCCCAAATTAATGCCAGAAACTGAACCACTGATCCAGTAAGCTAAGAGAACACAAAATAGAATGAATGCCCAAGAGTATACCTAGTCTCTTTACAAAAATTAACTCAAAATGGATCACAGATCTAAATATAAAGCATAAAATTATAAAACTCCTGGAAGATAACATATGTATTCGGGGTCCTTAAGAAAAAGTGGGTTTTTTTTTCTTTCACCTAATGGGATAACACTATTAAGAGTTTTTGTTTTGTACTGTTCTTAATGACTTGTGACTTTTTCCTTTTTGCCAAGGTAGCATTTTTGCTCTATCAGCAGTCTTTCTAGTTGTTGTCTTTCTACCTTGTATGCCATGGCTTAGAACAGGAATCAACCTTTTCATACTGTAGAAAACAAGAATAAATAGTTCTTTAATAATAACTCGAAGAGCTCTCTGATGAGCAAAAAGTACACAAGCATCATTTTTAACTTCTGATACACAAAATATGGACGTGTTGGGGAGAGGGCTAACATTTACTGAGTGCACACAATGCTAAGCACAGTGCTAAATACTCAAGTTGTTCCCATCTAATCCTAAAAATAATGGAGTAGAATTAGTATTTTTATCATTTTACAGGAGAAGAAAGAGAATCAGACTGGCCAAGGAACTAAGGCCAGAGGGCTCAAAAAAGGGCAGAGCTATAATTCAAAGTCATGCTTTTAATCTTCTACCAAGACATGATGCTGTCCACTGTCCTTTTCCTAGAATAATGTCAGCTGCCTCAGAGCAAGTACCCTCAGTAAGTCCTAAAAGTTGAGTGCCTAGTACAAAGTGACAATGAAAGAGTAGTTTAAATGTATTAGGAAGGCTCTTTAATCCTATGCTCAGAACATGAGGTACAGGGAATTCTAACAAGAAAGGTATATGCAAGTTATTTGAGGATTTCAGCTTGAATCTATGAGCTGAATTATAAAGTAGAAAAATGCAAAAAAATGGAATGAGGAATAAATATATTCCTCATAACTATACATAATACTGAGAATCAATACATAATCACTGAGAATACTGTCAAAATTCTCTCCAAAATGAAATTTTATGAATGTTTAATAAAATATAATAGAAAGTAAGATCCTCCCTTTATAGTCACTATCAAGTTAAAATTGAGAAGGTGACTCCATCGCTTTCATTTTTATAAACATTCTTTAAATTTAAGTTGGACTGGGTCAATGGACAAGCTGTTTTTGCTGGCTTAAAAGCCTAGGTAGTTTGGTCTACCTACGTGCACAACACCGGCTCCCAAGTCAGTGTAACTTTTACTGTTCCATTAACTTGTTAGACTTGTCCCCACACCTCTCTGTGACTCATCAGCTTTACCGACATGGGAATAACTTGTAATGGAGACTCAGGTTTACTACAGAAATTAGAGGAAAACAGGGAACAATTATATTGAATACCTATTATTAGGAAGACTGTTTACTTGCTGTCCCACTTAACACTCAGAACACTTCTCTAATGTTGGCTACTATTATCCCCAGTTCAAAGGAAAGGAAACTGAGGCTAGTAGGTGGCAGTCAGGGTTCAAAGCCAGATTAGTCTGAGTCCAAAGCCTCTCTGTTCCCAGGTCCCTCCAAGGCATAGCTAAACAGAACTCTCAACATGGCATGTTTATGGGGCAGTAGTTCCAAAATGTATTCCAAAGAACACCAGTCAAGTTAAATGCTCTGTAGTTGAATAAACATACATTATAACTCCCTTGGTAACTTTACAATGCATTTTTAGTTCATAAGAGGCACTAAAAAATCCTACAGCCTAGAAACAAACCTCTTTTTGGTTTAGTATCTATTAAAATGCTTTAGAACTAGTCGTCCATAGATCAGATGCTCTGTATAACACACTTTAGGAATCAATGTTGTTTAAGAGCCCAGAGCAGTGATATTCAAAATTTGGTATCAGGATCCCTCCTTATACATGCTTAAAAAAATTAAAGAGGACTCCCTCAAAGTCTTTGTTTTTGTGGCTTATATTTATTGATATTTACCATATTAGAATTTAAATTGGGAAATTAAAATAACAAGCACCTATGAATTCATTTAAACACAAGAATAATCCTATCACACGTAACATAAAATTTTATGAAAATAACTTTTTTCCAAAATAAAAAATTGAGAATACATTGTTTTATATATATACAAATTTCCTTAATGTCCAGCTTATGAGAAGATTAACATCTGCTTCTGTATTTGATTCACTCCAATATGTTGCTTTGTTTAAAGATGCTCACTTCACACAGGTATGTGTTGGAAGACAAAGGACAGTTTTTAAAATTTTAATTAATTTATTTATTTTTGGCTGCGTTGGGTCTTCATTGCCGCGTGCAGGCTTTCTCTGGTTGTGGCGAGCACAGGTTACTCTTCGTTGTGGTGTGTGGGTTCTTTTGGCGGTGGCTTGTCATTGTGGAGCACGGGCTCTAGGCGCTTAGACTCAGTAGTTGTGGCACACAGACTTAGTTGCTCCACGGCATGTGGAATCTTCCCGGACCAGGGATTGAACCTGTGTCCCCCTGCACTGGCAGGCGGATTCTTAACCACTGTGCCACCAGAAAAGTCCCAATAGAGGGCAATTTAAATAGCCTTTTCAGATAAATCTGTTATCATTTTTTGATAACACACCAAAACTCTACAAGTGGTAGGTAGTTGCTTAAAGGTTAGCTGCAATATAGAATCCAAAGCCATATTAATAAACTCTTTTGCATACTCATATTAAAAATCCATTGGTGTATCTGGTGCACTGCATCCTGCTTTGGTCATATGTAAACTACTGGTTCATAGTCATGCAGATCTTCCAAATGTTGACACATTTTATTTACAAAATATTTTTTAAATTACATTTGTTAATATCACCACTGGTCTCATCAGAAAAGTCATTAAATACTGGGAAGCAGTCAAACACATGGTTGCAGCTAAGTTTTCCAAAATCCTGATTTTTGCCAGAAAGTTCAAATTTTATATCATTAGTAACAAATAGCATTAGTTGTTTTCCCTTAAGTGACAGTCATACTTGCTTCATTTTCAAGAAAATCTCTGCCCAATACCCAAGTAAGCTGTTCCTTCAAGAAAAATGGTGCTCCATTAAAAAAAAAAAGTCAGTACAGCTCACAACTCAAACAATAAAGTAAGTACTTTTCCTCAAGACAATCATCATTCTTCAGTATGCAGCAAATGTGCTTTATGCATACTTCCCACTGCATCACACAAAATACTAAAAAGATATAAGCTCAAGGGTGAAGATTTAATAAAATTAGTTTTTTTTTCTACATAAACATTCTTAAGTGTAATTGGTTTCTTTCTTGCATGGCAGTAAAGAATACAATACTATTACAGTTTGGTGACACTGCATTTATTTGTGCTAAGGAGTCAGTTGTACCCACCACTTCTTTTGTATTACTAATGCAAATGTCAACACAGGATAAAAAAAAAAAAGCGGGGGAGCAGGGAGGAATAACATATTAGTATTATTATGAAAATATCAGACCAGGGCTCTGCAGACCAAACTCTGAGAAATGCTATTATAGAGCACACTCTCTATATGGTAGTGACAGGAGGACCTCCTCCTTTGGTGGCAATGCTACATACTCCCTGCTCTAGAGCAGCCACTGAAAACACAATGTCTACAGGCGCAAGCAAGTATACCATAAATCAGTGAAACTGGCCAGATGGGGGATGTAGTAAGCTAAGGTGAGCAGGTGTGACAAGAGCAGCTGCTATTCAGCTCTAGCTAACTGCTGCTATAGGAGAACACCTGTCAAATGATGCCATCTTCAGATTTTTCTAAAGCTGGCAATCTGGAATATTCTATGATATTGTTCTCATTTTTAAATGCTAATGTGGATTCAGATAATTTTTTAAAAATATGCAGATCAACTAAAACACCTAGACCACATATCTACATATTCTGTCTCAGAGGGTATTCTATAGTTACTACAAAAATGGCATAAAATAAATGGCAAAAACTACAATAATGTTTCTTCAGGTCCTCAATCAGGGTGGAACAAAGTGAGACCAAGTTTCATGAAAGATAATCATATATACAGGTATTATTATATATTAACCTATCCTACTTATACAATGGTCCTACAGTGTTTCAGCTAAGACTCTGGAAGCCCTCCCAAATTATACTCAGGTCATTAATGAATCATTATACAATGGCTTTATATAAGATCTTGTTATCATCTAGAAAGTGACTCAAAGTACTGAGACAACTGAAGAATAACCAAAGGAAATTAATTAAAAGAAAATGCATTATTTCATCCTTCCCTGGAGTGTCAGGTCCAGTCCTTACACACACCCACAGTATAACTAATACAAGAAATCTAAAACACCTCTTCCTCCTTTCCTTCAATAAGTCAAGACTGCTCCCACTTCAAGGACTTTGCACTTGCTGTATCTGCAGTTTGTTTGCCCCTCAGACCTTTGCCTGGCTACTTCCTTGGTCATTCAGATCTCAGCTCAAAGTGCCATCCTTCCTCTGAGTACCCTACTGTTATTTATTGTCAGCATCTCCCAAAAGAATGAGCCTCCAAAGCACAGGGAAGATCTCTTATATTCCCACCACTTAGAACAACTCCTGATTTACAGTATCTATATACATTTGTTGGTTGGATACACGAATGAATGAAATATTTTTGAATCAACTTTGCTGCAGTCTCCTTCTACTCTTATACACACTACCAGATTAACAAACCTAAAGTATAGCTCCAAATAATGTATATTATTATATTTAAAGAACAAACTCATAATTCTAGCACTCAAGACTCTGTAAAATCATCCCAAACTGCCTTTCCAGTCTTACTTTGGTCAATCCAGAGACTGGGCTCACCTGTCTCCATACTTTTGCTTTTCTCTCTCACCAGATCACTCTCTAACCTACGTCTGCCTATTAAAATTACACCCTTCCTTCACAACCCATCATAACAGGCTCCTCCTTCCCGTAACATTTGAGATCCTTTCTACTCCATATGCAAATGACTTCTTCTTCCTTTGGACTAGTACTCCAGCTTCTACCATTTGAGTTACTTGAGTGACCTGTGTAATTAGGTTAACCGCACCACACACTCCTGACACCTCCTCCCTCCATTAAACTCCTTGTGGGCAGAGACCATGACTTAGTCATACTGGAACCCACCGAAAGATCTGGCACTGTATTTTGCCACTTAGTGCTGAAGAGAATTGCTCTCCCATGGTGCCCACATCCTCCTGATTTACGGAATTCATTCTGTTAGTCTTCACTTGAATTAAATCTTTCTTACTAGGAAAGATCATTTTTACCATTTCTTTAAAAATGAAACATTTTCTAATAATAAACATAGTTTGCGTTGTCCAATGTAGTTTGGATTACACATGATCCATGCACACTTGCATATCATCTTTGCTGCAGTACACTGTGGCAAGTAGAAAAGGTCAAGAAAAAAAAAGTCAATGGCAAAGAAGATAAGGGCATACATCAAAGCCCAATCATTCCAACATGACTTAATTCCCTTTCAAATACTGCTGTCAACACAAAGCATGTTTCACCTGTTTACAAGCTATGTGGACATACTAATCTCTAGTATTTTCCTCTGTTACAAAAACAATTTAATTTAAATACTTAGCAGAGTCCAACAAAGTGGGTAACTCATCCATTACTGGATTCATGAAGCATGTTTGCATTCCTAAACAACTCTCGCTATCACTCTGTGACCAACTCCACCGCCAATTTCCTACTAAACTCAGGTCTGAAGTGAAATGCAATCTTACCAACCCCTTTGAGATACTAAGTTGCACTGGGGCAAATATCTAATCTCACTTTTACTATATTAATTTCTTATCCAAAACCTTTAATGCTTTTTGCTTTGCTTACACAACTCAAATGTTTTTTTATTACAAGCCTACAGTTCAAAACCACATGGCTGGGGATTCCCTGGTGGCGCAGTGGTTGAGAGTCCGCCTGTCAATGCAGGGGACACGGGTTCGTGCCCCGATCCGGGAAGATCCCACATGCCGCGGAGCGGCTGGGCCTGTGAGCCATGGCCGCTGAGCCTGCACGTCCAGAGCCTGTACTCCGCAACCGGAGAGGCCACAGCAGTGAGAGGCCCGCGTAGTGCAAAAAAAACCACACACAAAAAAAACCCACATGGCTTCTTTGCTTTCTCCTGCTATGATTTTATCCTAACACTTAGGTAAATAAACAGGTATTCTCTTGATTATTTTCTTCCTTTCACTCATACCCTCATGCATAACTTCCATTTCACATTTCAACCACTTTCCTATCTCAGTTAAGGATGAGTTCTGCAAGTCTTTCCTCAATGGTATGTCCTCAGAAAGAACAAAGAAAACCATCGATACATTGCTGACAAATGGCACACATTATTCTGCAGACCACCTCAAAAATAAGATACGTATAAAATTTGTCAAATACTGTGGCTAAATAGCAATATCAGAATTTTCTTGTGCCCTTACTATATATCAGGGACTGAAATATCAAGTACTAAATAAGTAATAATCCCCTTTCTACACTACAAGTATTTGCAAAAGCTATATTTTTCAGTGTAAAGAAAAACTACAAATGTCTCCTATAACTTTTCAGCAGAAAAAAGTTCAAATATATTATACATGGTCTTTTTCCCTTACTAATATTATCAGAGCAATTCATCAAAGAACATACTATAACAATACAGATAACTGCTACAGGACTTAGAAGCTTAATATTAGAAGGCAGATTTCATTCTACCCGCTAAAAAAAGGAATCATAAAGAATGTATTGAGGGGGCTTCCCCTGGTGGCGCAGTGGTTGAGAGTCCGCCTGCCAATGCAGCGGACACGGGTTCGTGCCCTGGTCCGGGAAGATCCCACATGCCGTGGAGCGGCTGGGCCCGTGAGCCATGGCCGCTGAGCCTGCGTGTCCGGAGTCTGTGCTCCGCAACCAGAGAGGCCACAGCAGTGAGAGGCCCACGTAGTGCGAAAAAATAAAAAAAATAAAAAATAAAAAAAATAAAAGAATGTATTGAGGGACTTCCCTGGTGCGCAGTGGTTAGGAATCCGCCTGCCAATGCAGCGGACACGGGTTCGAGCCCTGGTCAGGGAAGACCCCACATGCTGCGGAGCAACTAAGCCCGTGCGTCACAACTACTGAGCCTGCGCTCTAGAGCTCGCAAGCCACAATTACTGAGCCCGAGTGCCACAACTACTGAAGCCCATGCGTCTAGAGTCCGTGCTCTGCAACAAGAGAAGCCACCCCATGAGAAGCCCATGAACCACAACAAGAGTAGCCCCCGCTCGCCGCAAATAGAGAAAAGCCTGCATGCAGCAACAAAGACCCAAGGCAGCCAAAACTAAAAGTAAATAAATAAAATTTTCAAAATTTATTTTAAAATTAGAAATAAAAGAATGTATTGAGTTAAATAATTACCATAAAAGAGAACAGAGGTTAAAAAAAAAGAGGACAGAGGTAGATTTTAAAAGTTTATGAAGTTCTTCTCTTGAATTTCTGAATGGTATAGGTAATTAAAAAGATTCCTCTTAGCAATATATCTGATTCCTAATTATATAATTTTACTCCCTTTGGGCAAAATAAACTCCTTTTGACAGTCAACTATGATAAGAGTAGTACATACAGACCAATGAATATTTTATTGCTTATAATCAGTATCACAGTCCTTAGTTGTCTAAACAAATAAAACACTTCTGACAGACTCAAATATAAAGATTCTAATATGAAAAATTGTATGACTGCCTATAGTTTATTGGTAGTTCAATTCAAGTCCCCACGTCCAATTAAAATAATTTTTTGTATTATCTACTTAACCAAAAAAACTTTAAAAAAACTGAAATATAGGTCAAAGGTAAGAAAGGATAAAAACAATAAAAATACAAAAGTGATTTGAAAAATCCCACAAACCGTCTAAAACTTAAGCTTACAGTAGTAGTATTTGCCTTTAGAAAATATTATTGAGACATGGAGATAATCTAGTAAAATCAATCTGGCCAATAAACTATACTTACGGTGACCATAAAATTTACATCCAACCTGAGACATTTGCAAGAGTGAAAGGGAGTACTATTTATAAGTATGCCTGGAGAAAAGGCATAAGCCAGGATTGTTTCAAGCAAAGACAGACTTACAACTGCCCTTCCAAAACACCTTTACAGATAAATGATTCCATTTAACCAACAGAAGGCAGAAGGTTACAGGAAAAGCCAACACTTAAAACATGTTCCCTTACAGTATGTCATATTGAGTATTAATCTTAATTAAAGAGTAACATTTTTCAGAAACCAGTACTAGTAATCAAGCCCCTCTGTTTTCTTACATGGAGACTTAACTGACTATTCTAGAGCCATAGCAACTCTAGTTTGTCAAAATTTTAAAAATAATAATAAAAGTTAAACATTTAAACACTGGGCTGGGCATCATTCTAAGCACTTTATAAATTAGTTCATTTAGTCTTCATAACAGAAACTTTCATCCCTGAAAGACAGACTTTTACTGCTATTTTACAGATAAGAGAACTAAAGGATAGAGGTAAAGTAACCCACCATAGTCAAAGGAAATGGGGAAGCGGAGGATTCCAGGGCATGTTCTTTCCTACTGCACTATGTTACCACTACAGCTCCTTTACTGGGAGGACTGGAAGCCCATGACCTTCCCTAAGTACACAGAAGAGAGTGGAGCTCTAAAGTGTCTGCACTCGGTGAGTAGAGTTAGAGTGAAAAGAGTTAAGCAGTTGTGATGTAATTTCTTGTACATATTTCTCTATCATTGACCAGTTGTCAGTAAAACACAGGCCTGGGAAATATCTATTATTTGTTTTGTTTGTTTGTTTGTTTACAAATTTATTTTTGGCTGTGTTGGCTCTGTTGCTGCGCATGGGCTTTCTCTAGTTGTGACGAGCTGGTGGGGAGGGGGGATACTCTTCGTTGCAGTGCGCAGGCTCCTCACTGCGGTGGCTTCTCTTGTTGCAGAGCACGGGCTCCAGGTGCACGGGCTTCAGTAGTTGTGGCACGCCAGCTCAGTAGTTGTGGCTTGCAGGCTCTAGAGCGCTAGCTCAGTAGTTGTGGCACATGGGCTTAGTTGCTCGGCGGCATGTGGGATCTTCCTGGACCAAGTCTTGAAGCCGTGTCCCCTGCACTGGCAGGCTGATTCTTAACCACTGCTCCACCAGGGAAGTCCCTCTATTACTTGTGATAAAGAGAAACCCATTTATCCCACTCTTAGGATAATGTTCTAACCTGTGCTATGGGCTATTATTGCAGGTTATTACAGGATGAGGATAACAATGATGATGATTGTGATGGTATTTAACACTGACGGTGTATATACAATGTGTCAAGCACTGTTCCAAGCTCAGTAACATATTAACTAACATAATCATCCTAACAACCTTATGAGGTAGGTACTTCTTTCAAAACAGAAAACTGATATGCTGGTGAGCTTGCTCAAGGACACACAGCAAACAACAGAACTTGGATTGAAACCCATGCACTTAACCACTACATTATTTCACAGGTATTTTCCCAGTGGTAAATTCATATAATAAGCTGTGCTATACCAGAGTTCTACTATGTTACATGATAAAACAAGAGTTGTTAGTTTTGGCGACTAGGTCACGAATCAAGTTTTGATAACTGTTTGCTATGTGAATATAGGTAAGTTACATAATATATTTCATTTCCTCGTAAATAAAAGGCAAATGTTAGATTCTACCTCTAAGATCCCTTCTAGTGAAAATATTATTTCTCTGAATGAAAATTTTATATCAAGTCTGTAACCACAGTACAAACTATCCTCTGAAAACATCTAATTTTAAAAAAATCTATTTCTGCCAAAGTACCAGGCACAGATTATTAGTTACGTGCCCCCTTTTTAAAATGATACATATTTAAACACATATTTAAAATGAATTGTTATGATGAGCAAAAAAATATAAGGAATTATATTCACTGTGTTGGGGATTTAAGTAGGATAATTAAGTCACTTGCTAAACTTTGTCCTGTAAATCTGCCTCCAAAGGAAAGATATCTGGTGTGAAATTCAAGCATCGGTGCTTTTGCTTTGTAAATGAGTGTTTTATCATATTTTTGTATTAAATATTTGATAACAAAAAACTTTCTGTACTCTAGTTTTTTATTATGCCTTAAGGTCAATTTTCCCCTTTATAGGAAGAGAACCAGTGTAATTACTCAAGAAAAATAGGAAAATGACTTGGCTTTCCACATTTGTTTTATAACTGACATTTAGGAACATAATGCACAGAATAAAACACAAACACTACTTGTCCTGAAACCAGGTGTATCTTACAAAATAGATAAAAATTGAAGAACAAAAATAGTACTAAATATAACCATTCAACTAATATGAACCCGTGGTACTGCCTTTAAAAAATGCTGATAAAGTATACATATCAATATCAAATGTTCCATGGCATTTTACTCAATTAGAAAATGCTATAACATACAGAAGTTCATGATGATTCAACGTCAGACCCCCTCAGTCCTTTGGGGCTTATCAGTCTTCCTTTGAGTTTCTTTAACTGCATGCTGTAATAATTAGGTGGTGGCTCAGAGTAGTTTTGCTGAAGACCTCCTTATTCTCCCTTGCTGGTTTACAATGATGCTAGTACCAAGATGCTTTACACTCAGTAAATCTTAATGAACATATCAAATATCAACAAAACACCTTCCATCCCCAACTCAGGATGGTAAGAACAAAGGAAAAATAGCCTCAGGATCTTCCAAAAAGCTACATCCTTTCTAAGAATATAATAATAGTAATAACTAATAGCTATATAGCACTACTCCAAATACCAGGCACCATAGTATTCTACTTATTTTACAAATTCATTTAGTCCCCAAAACAATCCTATACAGATGCTAAATTATTCTCAATATGCAGATGAAAAAAAACGAATGCCCAGAGAAACTAAGGCCCAGGGCAGTGAAATACTTGCTTGAGGGTCAAAAATACTAAGAATTCAACCGCATCTTTAAAATACTATTAAAGACTTTTAGTTGACCAAATGAGGAAATAAACAACATATTATCAAAATTGATGATGAAAAAGCTACTATTTATTGAGTGGTATACCAGTACTTTTCTTTTTTTTTTTTTTTTTTTTTCCCGGTACGCGGGCCTCACACTGTTGTGGCCTCTCCCGTTGCGGAGCGCAGGCTCCGGAAGCACAGGCTCAGTGGCCATGGCTCACGGGCCCAGCCGCTCCGCGGCATGTGGGATCCTCCCGGACCGGGGCACGAACCCGTGTCCCCTGCATTGGCAGGCGGATTCTCAACCACAGCGCCACCAGGGAAGCCCGAGGATTGCCTTTATAAATAAGTACTGGTAGGGATTGCCTTTATAAATAAGTACTGGTAGGGATTGCCTTTATAAATAAGTACTGGTAGGGATTGCCTTTATAAATAAGTACTGGTAGGGATTGCCTTTATAAATAAGTACTGGTAGGGATTGCCTTTATAAATAAGTACTGGTAGGGATTGCCTTTATAAATAAGTACTGGTAGGGATTGCCTTTATAAATAAGTACTGGTAGGGATTGCCTTTATAAATAAGTACTGGTAGGGATTGCCTTTATAAATAAGTACTGGTAGGGCTTCCCTGGTGGCGCAGTGGTTGAGAATCCGCCTGCCAATGCAGGGGACACGGGTTCGTGCCCTGGTCCAGGAGGATCCCACATGCCGCGGAGCGGCTGGGCCCGTGAGCCATGGCCACTGAGCCTGTGCTTCCGGAGCCTGCGCTCCGCAACGGGAGAGGCCACAACAGTGTGAGGCCCGCGTACTGGAGAAAAAAAAAAAAAAAAGACAATCCTCAAACAATTTAAGAACTATGCATTGTTACGTTCATTTTATAAATCAAAACAGTGAGGCAAAGAGAAAGTCCTTGCCCAAGGTCACAGACTAGAAATCAGCAGGGCCAAGATATGAACCCAACTCTGAGAAACTCCAAAGCCTGGCTTTTTCCATTATGTGTTTCCCAAACTTCAGATTCTTGCATACCACCATCACAAGCTCTGCCATGTCTACGGGCGACTTGTCCTATTATGTTCTTAATATTTCTTCTTTAAATCAAGACACTTTAAAAACTTAATAAATTTATTTGAGAAGGAAAATGTATCACTATATAAATGGAAACTAAGTTATCACCTGAGATAAATAGAAAATAACAAAAACAGTAATACATTCAATGAAAACAAAACTGCCATTTAATTTCAGCCAAAATACCACAGTCTGCAAAAAAAAACCTGTTAGTTACCTGTGTTAGAAAGGTGTTAAAAACTTACAAGTAACAAACCGAAACTTTCTCCTTAATCAGATTTGAAAAACAATTCAAAAATATATATAGCTTTCTCACTATGTGCTTTCGCATTTGTTGGGTACATAGCCCACACTTTGGGAAACAAATCATAAGGCTGCTCTACTGCCTCCCTTTAATTCAGTATGCAGCCATGTCTGCAGTCTTTCTTGCACTCATAATATTTTAGAGAATGCTCTAACAAGAAAAGTAGGCAGATTGTTATAATTAGTAGCACCACAGAAATGCCTCAGCCTCAGCAAAATGCTTTCCTCTGAAGTATGCACAATGTTCCAAGTACGCAGTAGGCCCTAGGAGGCATGTAAAGTTCTAACACATGTCCCCTATTCTTAAAAAACTTCTAACCTAGCTGAAAACATAACATACAAATGACAAAGATAAGCTATCATATAAGGCTGTAATCTTATACACTGAAATGTTGGTGTTTTGAACGCAAGTTTTGCCATCTGATGGAGCTGGATCTGAATTCCAGCTTATGTCAAGTATGCAGCCTCTGGAGCCCCAGTTTTCTCAGTTATAAAATGGAAATAATATATATATTCTCTAAGTTTAAAATTAAAATATGTCAAATAGCTCAATGCCTGACCCATAGCAGGTGCTATGTAATTAATACTTGTTTCTGTAAGAATTAGAGAGAAGTTACTATGAGTTGGAAATATTTGTTAGGAAAAAAAAAAAAAAAAAAAAAAAAGCCTAACCTGGATGTTAAAGAATGGACAGGTTTTTGGGTAAGTAGTCAAGATGGGCATTCGAACTGGAGGGGTGGCCGACAGGTCAAAGTAGGGATTATAGTGTGGTGAGGTAGTAAACTGGACCAAACTAGATGGAGAGGGTTCTAAATGCCAGACTAATCTTTACTGAGCACTTCTGAAGAGTATCATATAAGTTTTTAGAAATTCGCTTTTTTGTTCTTTAGCAATTACAGAAAAGCTAGTTAAGACTTAGGAGGCTACTGCAGTAGTGTAGCAATAACATAGTCAGAGCTCAGAAAATAATTTAATGCAAAGGACAGAAAAGGATGATTGGCTGAGATTTTTCAGAGAAAGAAAATCTGAAGGACTTTGTAGGCTGAAAATAAGAAAAGGGGTCAAAGCTAACTCTACACAAGAGAAAGACACAGTAGGAAGACAGGATGCTTAAAGATATATAATAACATAATAATTTAGCATCACAGAGGACAAAAAGAAGAGACAATATCCACCAAGAATTAATTCAGTATCAATTACAAGGGAGATGATAAAACAGAATGAAACCTAAGAAAATATAACTGGACTTGGTGGCTAGGATAAAGGTGAACTTTAAGAGTATCTTTTTTTTTTCTTTTTTTTTTTTTAAGGGGTAGGGTAGGAGGCACAGGAAAAAGTTAGGTCACTAGTACAGACAGTAGAGAAGAAATCTGGGTCATTTGTTACTTGGCAGTAAAAGAAAAATAGGAAGGCAGATAGATGGGTGTACAGTCAAATAAATAACACAGGAAGCAAAAAGGAACACTATTAGAAAATAACCATTATACAATACAATTAGTAAATTTGACAATTCTGTTTTTGCCCTTTGTTAGGTGTGAGAAACACAAGTTTGGATTTACTCCAGAAACAAGTCTTAGGGGTAATCTACAGAAATGTGATTAGGGAAGTAAAAGATTTCTATCTCTACGAGTTTTAAATTGTGGGTAGTATTAGAAAACCTAACTATAAATTCCTTTCCTCTGGTTATTAAATCCTTAGCTTCCTGAAGGCAGGCACAGAATACAGTAAGCTCTTAGATTTCAAAGGTTTAACATCAGTAGTTTCTACTATTCCTGTGAGATTTACATTGACCGTGACAAGTAGTATAATCTGTAATTCCGACACGGCACAAATCTCAATGGCCTGTGCTAGGGAATGTGCAATTGCTCTGTGATATCATGTGAGTGTACCTAGCACCCTCTCTCTAAATGGATTTGTGGTCTTCTCCTTTCAGCCAGGTACATTGGAACTGGACAAAAGCTGTGCTTTATTATATTTTATAAAGAAAATATAAGCAACAGTGCCAAGATATCCAGATTCCACCATGATTTATTTTAGTTGCCAACAAATTCCTATTTTGTTTCTTTTAAACTTCTTAAATTCTGCTATTAAAAAAAAAAAGAATAGGGAAAAAACATTCTGAAAGGGAGGGAGAGGGAACTGGCAATGTTGGTCAGCAAAGCTGCAAAGTCAAAACTCAAGAGACTTCTGTGCTATTTGTTCCTGTTCTTGCTGCCTCCTCCTCTCGTCATGCCCAGAATACTGACTGGGGTGGGGAGAGAGTACCCATAGCACTAGCAGTGGAACATCCAAGGCTGCAAGCTTCATCACCCCCACGTTTTACTTTCCTGGGTAAGGACCCCAGAAGTGTCTTAATTCATCACCCTAATCACATCCATGTATGCACAGCAATAGCAGAGCTAAGCAACTGGCTTCCCTAAATAGTTAGCTCTGTTTTATAAACATCTACTATGTGCTTTTGCTGCTCTAGATAATCATGAGGTCATGAAAGAAAAGAAACCTGAATGTTATTTATGGTTTACTTATAATATTTACTTATAATATTGTTGGGATGTAAATATCCTGGAAAAGCAGTTAAGCAATGACATAAATGAACAAAAAGCAGTAACAGTGCAAAACACATACAGAAGGATAGGCAGGAGGCAAATGAGAGTCAGAGAGAAGGTAAGGTTGTTCAAGTGAGATTTCCAAACATATAAAAACTAAGGCACATTTTTAATAAAAGGGAGAGGATGGAAGCACGGAAGCCGGGGGATGGTACTGCAGATGAAGAAAGTAACATTATGAGGAAAAAAAAAACCTAACAAGTAACCGTGTGAGAAACAGAAACAGAAAACAGATCTGCTAGAACACAAAGTCCATGTTAGAAGAATAATCAGAAACAAGATTGTGAGATGTGGGAGTGAGTTGGTAGATAACAACTACCAGTATGGGAAGATTACAGAAAGGGGGTTATCTGGTAGGAGGATTAGGGGAAAGTTCAAAGAAGCAGGATGTCAAACCATTGGGTTGGCCAAAAAGTTCATTCGGGGTTTTCCGTTTTCTTTCTAATTCCATGAAAACAGTACAACATTGTCTTTTATGAACATCAAGATTTTCCTTGATGATTCAGAATTTTTTAGGTAAATATCACATCTGGGATAAAATTTTTGAAGGAAACTAAAGAACTATAAAAAATGAGTTAGTTTACAAATATCTCAATATAGAGAACTCATCAAGAGAAGGATTTGCTCTGGATCCTAAGGAAAAATACAGAATAAATAAAACCTCAGTAACAGTGTAGAGAATGTAAAAGAAAAACCAAGTATGTATTAGTCAAAAGTCTAAATTAGAACACATTTTTGAAAGAGTAATGTACCAACTTGTCAGGAAAGCAATCCGACTTCCACTCATGCCTCCATGAAACCCAATATTGAGCTTGGTAGCACGTGACAGATGACTCTTTCCATAACTCTCCTCCCTTTCCTTGTTTCTCTGCTTTCCCTCCAATGCCTCAGGCAGCTACTACCTCAGGCTTCCTTTTGCTCTCTCCTTTCTTTCACTCCACAAATTCATCCTGGCTGATCTTATTTATCTATGGCATAAACTGCCATTCCTATGCTAAGGAGATCCAAACCAGGTTACCAAGAACCCTCTCCTAAGTTTCAGTCCTCTGGAGAAGCAGGTCCTCATAAAGTTAAACAAATTAATATTATCTAGATTTCACAGAGGAGACATTGACTAAGTCGGCTTTAGCAGATAAAGCTATTCTGTTTAGCCATCTTTTAGAATGTTATTTGTGTTTTAGAGTATTATTTGTATTTTATATAAAAAGTTTAAAATTTTATCCCTTTATTTCAATAAAATTATTAATTTATTTAGCAAACTACCGAAAGTAAACAATGGCATCTAAGTAAATGTAGCAGAAGGATCTATTTTTAAGTTTTATTTACAAAACTATCCCAAGACACGCTGCTGAAAGACATGGATAAACAGGACTTGTTACAATAACTCTTAGAACCTAACAGGACTCACAGCAGTACAGGGACTCCACAAGCTGGTGTGGCGACCTCAGCGTGATCTGTAAATGTCAAGTAACTCTAAAGAAGAAACTGGGGAATTTAGAATATTGAGAGATATAGTAGACGGTAAAGATATGAGCATGGAAGTGGGATAATAAGAATTTAATCATATAATATTTAGGAAGTAGAGCAAAGTGGTTAAGAAAAGGACACTTAAATCTAAGCTCTACCACTTTTGAGCTATGTGACCTTGTAATAAGTTACTTGTCCTTTCTTTATCTTCATTTTAAAAGCAGGGATAGTAAACTGTACCCACTTCACAAATTAATATTTGTAAAGGGGTGCAAACAGTACCTGACATACAGTAGGCAGTACACCGGCATTTATTATTACTATTATTATTTGAACTGGGTGCAATATATATTCAAGCTAGTGATAAGCAAACATATTTGGGGGAAAAAAAAGGATAAATCCATGCTCACTCATTTAACACTCAACAAATGTTAACTACCTACAATGTGCCAGAGATATAGTTGTGAACCAGATAGGAACCCCCTGCTAGGTTCTTGGAGCTTAGGAGAAAGATTTAAGTTTTCCAGAAGAGCAGGAACCATGTCTCTTCCATTCACCTCTGCATACTCCATGGCCCTGGTGCATACCCTGATGCATAATAGGTGTTTAATAGTATTTGTTGTTGTTGTTTTAACACCTTTAATGGAGTATAATAGCTTTACAATGGTGTGTTAGTTTCTGCTTTATAACAAAGTGAATCAGTTATACATATACACATGTTCCCATATCTCTTCCCTCTTGCATCTCCCTCCCTCCCACCCTCCCTATCCCACCCCTCTAGGTGGTCACAAACCACTGAGCTGATCTCCCTGTGCCACGCGGCTGCTTCCCACTAGCTAGTATTTGTTGAATTAATGAATGATGTAATTGTAAGATATTAAACAGAAGAAAGTACTCTGAATATACGGAAAGCAGAATTCAATAGAACCATCCCTGAAGAAACGGTACAGCAACGCTCCAGGATAACTCACCCTCAAGGAATTTTTCCACACATCTACTAATTGTTGAGGATCATGAGAGCATCCAATTTCTTATTAATTAAATGGGGATAATATCTGTCAGGCTTATATTATAAAGACTGAAAGAGATCTTGTGTTAAATGAGAAGCACAAAGCTGCAACGAGACGCTGATGGGAAAGGGTAGGCTAGACTGTTCTAGCTCTGAGGCTCATTCCTCAGCTAAATGCAATTTCTTTGACTTGGAGGTTGCTTGCAAACAGCTAAGACCTCTTACTTTAAATGTGCAAATGCCTTTTGGGTTTAACAACCAAGGTTCAACTCTTTGGAGGCTGGACTAAGTTCAGGTAAAGAGACGTTACACTTCCTCATCCACCTTGCCTTCCTAACAGTCTCAAGATAGTTTCAGAAAATTTCTGAAGTCATAAGTAAGAATACCTAAATCTCTACACAAAAGTGCAATTTACCATCTACTCTGAAAGGACATTTCAAGTACACTAAGTTAAGTTTGCATGCCTCATTTCTATTGAATGGCCTCATTCAGGAACCACCACCAAGTCTGCACAAGCTTCTAAAGCCACCCAGCTGCTGCTCTCAAGCTTTCAAATGCCCACTAAACCTTGCTGCCCAGATGGACTGAACATGACATGGATGTGCTCACTCAGCACATTGCGTTCAACTAAACTAGGCCCCCCCCCCACTTCTTTATTCCATTAATGGTTATCATCATTCCGCAAGCCACGTAGGCTCAAAACCTCAGAATTATCCTTTATTTTAGTATTTTGGTGGTACACTTCACTTCAGGAGTAAAAATCCTCTAATTACACCGTGAAAGGGAGAAACACAAGGCATTACTGATAGGATCAAAGGATTGAGGGCTGCGTAGTAAGTTCAATGCAACAAAAACAACAAAACATATAAAGCTAGGTTTGAAGAACAATGGGGAGATTTTTTACTACCATTAAAGCCAAGATCCTACAAATTATGAAATTTTCCTTAATAGAGCAGAGCTTGAGTGAACGAAACTTCTCTGATCACCCTCTAAGAGCCAGGCACTACATTAGATTTACATGTTACTTCACTGTGGTATTATGAAACTTTTGGATTTGGTATCATCCTCAGTCTACAGATGAGGAAATGGGAGTCTTCAAATGGGGTTAATTAAGTTACTTGCTCAGAGCAAGAAAGTTAATAAGCACTGAGGTGGAGATTCAAATCTAGAACTGTCACATTCCTAAGTCTATGCAATGTTGACCATACTCAATACTTGCTGATGCAGAAAATCACAAGGGTGTTGTAAGTAAATACTTTTCTATGAAATATAATTAAGTGCTTTAGAAAAATATGAATTCTTCTAAACTATTAATAACATACAATACCAATAAACACTGTAGTTTAAGCAGTCAAACCTCTGATCCTTCTAGTCACAAATGAGACAACAAGAAAAATCAAAAATACTCTTGAATAGTTTCTAGACAATAATTTCTTTTCGTAAGGACATAGATATTCCTATTTCCACATGCAACATTTTACATAATCCACAGACAAGAAGCAATAATCACTCTTAGATCAGCACTCTTAGCAGCTATTTTTTATCCAAAGGAGCACATTAATATAGGGACTTCTCTGGTGGCACAGTGGATAAGAATCGCCTGCCAGTGCAGGGGACATGGGTTCAATCCCTGGTCTGCTTAGATCCCGCATGCCGTGAAGCAACTAAGCCCATGCGCCACAACTACTGAGCCTGCGCTCTAGAGCCCGCCCGCCTAGAGCCCGTGCTCCACAACAAGAGAAGCCACTACAAGGAGAAGCCCACGCACTGCAAGAAAGAGTAGCCCCCGCTCGACGCAACTAGAGAGAGCCCACACACAGCAACAAAGACCCAATGCAGCCAAAAATAAATAAAAAATTAAATCTTAAAAAAAAAAAATATATATATATATATATATATATATATATAAAATGTGGCCCAAGATCTATCTACTTATGCAAACTCAAATTGGATACAGCAACTTAGAGATACTACGAAGACAACAAATCAGTGCCTCTAAGTAAAGAAGCTTTTTTTTTTTACAGAAAGAATCATGATAGTGACAGTAATTATTTCAATAAAAGAAAGCAACCAGAGGTAGTCCTGTAGATTGAAACCACTATTTCATTAAAATTATTATAATTGGGCACAATTATTTCAAACTCAGATTTTTGAAGTATATTTCTATAATTTTCCATACAATTAATTAAGATATCTGAGTTAAATGTATACAAAGTCAGCTTACTATTCAAAGTCAATAGATGGAAATTGATTTCCATTATTCCAAATCACAATTTTTTCAACCCCTTCTTAATCTATTAAATAATGTACTTATTTATACCCAGTTGTAATGAATCTTCATATGGCAATCTCTTCCATACATAATATCTATTGATATATCACCTTTCATATGATATTCAAAACACAAATGCATAACCAAATGCCAGATTACATTAAGTTACACTGAGGTTTTGTAATTAAAATTATATAGACAGCACAGAGTCCTTCATTCTCACCTGTGTATTCTCCAAGATGACTATTTCATGCATTACCCTCACTCTCCAAATTATTAAAGTTTTAATTTACAGTTTTGAGGTATAATTTATACATCACAAAATTCAACCATAAGTGTACAATTCATTGAGCTTTAAGAAAGTTTATAGAGTTGTGCATCATCACTACAATCCAATCGTAGAACTTTTCCATCACATCACCCCCAAAATCTTCCTCCAGAGTGTTTCCACTCCTGCCCTGACCTCAGGTATCCACTGTTCTGCTTTCTGTATAGATTTGCCCTTTCTAGACATTTCATATAAATGCAACCACACAATACATACTCTTTTCTGTTTGGCTTCTGTCATTTATCAGGTTTTTGATATTCATCTTTGCGGTAGCATTTACCAGTAATTTGTTCCTCTTTATTATAGAATAGTATTCCACTGTATGGATATACCATATTTTGTTTATCACCATTTGAGGGACATTTGGATTGCTTTCCAATTTTTGACTATTGTGAATAATACTGCTAAAATGGACATGTGCAGTTCTTTGTGTGCACACATCTTCGTTTCTGTTGGATAGATTCCTAAGAGTGGAACTGCTGGTTTGTATGGTAAGCATATGTTTAACTTTTTAAGAAAAAGCCAAACTTTTCCAAAATGGCTGTACCATTTACCTTTCCAAGAGCAGTGTACAGGATTCCAGTTTCTCCACAATACCAGTAATAGGTAATGTCAGTCTTAAATTATAGACGTTTAAGTGGGTGTGTTACAATATATCATTACAATTTAATTTGCATTTCCTTAATGACTAATGATGTTGAACATCATTTCATATGCTTATTGGCCATTTATAATGTCTTCTTTGGTGAAATACCTATTAAAGTCTTTTGCCCATTTTTTAATTGGGTTTTTTTCTGCATAATTGAGTTGTAAGATTTCTTTATATATTCTAGATTAAAGACCTTTACCAAGTTTGTAATATTCAAATATTTTCTGAGAGTCTGTGGCTTGTCTTTTTATTTTCTTAAGTATCTTCTGAAGTGTAAAAAGTTTTAAAACTTCATTAAAGAAGTCCAATTTATCAGTTTTCTCTTTAATGATCCATGCATTTGGTGCCATATCTAAGAACTCTGCCTAACACAGGGTCACAAAGATTTTCTCCTATGTAATATTTAGAATTTTTATAGCTTTAGGTTTTACAATTACAAATTTACAAAGTCTATGATTTACTTTGAGATAATTTCATGTACGGTTGTGAAGTATATAAAACAGTATGTCTAAATCCATTTTTTAAAATTTACAAATATCCAATTGTCCCAGCACCATTTGTTGAAAAGACTATCCTTTGCCCATTGAACTGTTCTGGCACTTTTCCAAAAACCACGTGATCATAATTATAAGGGTTAATTTCTGGACTTTCAATTCTGTTCCACTGACCTATAATGATTATCCTTATGCCAGTCACACTGTCTTGATCACTACAGATAAGTTTTAAAATTAGACAGGGTAAGTCTCCTATTTTGTTCTCAAAAATGCTTTGGCTATTCTAGATCCTCTGCATTTCCTTATAAATTTTAGGATCAGCTTGACAATTTCTACAAAAGTCTACTGGAATTTTGACAGGTATTTTACTGAATCTATAGATCAATTTGGGGAACTGCCATCTTAACATTCTATCTTCCAATCTATGAATACAGACTATCTCTCCATTTATTTAAAAAAAAAAAAAAATCTTTATTTAGGGGAATTCCCTGGCGGTCCAGTGGTTGGGACCCCACGCTCTCACTGCCGAGGGCCTGGGTTCAATCCCTGGTCGGGGAACTGGGATACCACAGGCTGCACAGTGCAGCCAAAAAAAACCAAAAACTTGTTTAATTTCTCTCAGTAATGTTTTGTAATATAAACATCTTGGTGCTCTTTTTTTGTTAAGTTTATTCCTAAGTGTTTTATTCTTTTTGATGCTACTGTGACTAGACTTTTTTTTCCCTTTCTCTCCTCCTATTGAAATTGTGGAAGTTTTCCGTTTCTTATCAAAGAACTGCTGCCCTGTGCGATCAGGATCCTAGACCATTCTTGCTCTCTCAAGGACTTCTCTCCTCATCTTCCTTCCTTCCCTTATTAATCCTAACAACTAAAACCACGCTGCAATACTCCTTATATACTCAAAAAAACAAAGACGTCCTTCACATCCTCATACTTCCGCTTTGGCCCCATGTCTGTTTCCTTTAACTTCTTTAAACCCAATTTCTAGTTCCTGGGCCACTGTGTATCCCTCAAGTCACTCAAATCTGGCTTCCACCTCTACCAGTCTATGACACTGGCTCATTATGGTCACTGATGACCTTTAGGTTGCCAAATCCAACAGCCATATTTCTGCCCATATCTTCTCAACCTCTCAGCCAAACTCAACAGTTAAGTATCCCTTTCTTGAAACACTTGCATTACTTGGCATCCATGACATCATCCAATATATATTCCCAATTTCCCTACAACCACTCGGGCTGTCCTTCTTAGCTTCCTTCCTAGGGGGCTTCCAGTTTACCCAACTTAGAAATGTGCAGTGTTCCTCAGGTTCCTATTTCTAACCAATCCTTCTTTCCTCTCTATAGTCTCTTCTTCAGTGATTTCACCTATTTGCATGGCTTTGAATATCACTAACACACTGATAAGCTTCAAACTGACATCTCCAAGCCAAATATCTCTGAGTTCCTCAAGATTTGATGATCCTCTCTGATAGAGGCCTTCTTAACAATCTCACAGGCTTCTGACAACTTAAGATTGAGAAAAGAAAACTCCCAAATTCACCATTACCTTCCACCCAAATAACACAAAAAACTCTGAAAAACCCATTCGTCTTCCAGGCATCCAATAATGGTGACTTCCAGCAACATCCCCGAATGTTTCCCCCGGTTATATTCCATATCCAATCCATTATCACATCCTCCTATTTCTACCACCTACAAATATCTCAAATATGTCCACTCCTCTCCACCTACTGCCTCACTAATCTAAGCCATCATGGTCTCCTACCTGAACTACTGTATATCCAGTGGCCAATCTGCTTCTGCTTGCCCCAGTGTTCTCTTCTCTACACAGCAGGGTAAACTTCGACAAATATACTTTGGATGCTGCCACTTCCCTGAATATAAACTTCCATTCTTTTATAATCCAAACTCTTTATCCCTGTGTACAAGGCCCTGCAGCTTGTGGCCCCTGCCATTCTCCCCTCTTGCCCATAATGCTCCAGCTTTTCATCTCCTCAAACACACAGAGCTCTTCATGTGCTGTTCAGGCCCTTTGAGTGGTCAGTCCTTCTATGTGAAACATCTCATTCTCACGCCCTTACCCCATCCCCGTCTCCTCAGAGAGGCCTTCCCTTACACCTAAGTAGGTCTGCATAGCCTCCCAGGATTCCCCATGAATACAGTTCTCTCCCTTTTTAACATTACCACAAGTTATAATCCATGAAGGCAGGGAAGATTTCTGAGTTTTCACCACCATATACACACCCTGAGTATAAACAGTAGCCATGAAGAAATATTTCCTGAAAATATACAAAACTGACTTAAGAAAGACCTATGTTCAGCTTTCCCAGGTCTGCCTGCTCGTTCCTTAAAACTGTCTTAATGCAGAGGTCCATGGGATGAGCTTGACTAGGTTGGGGGAAGGCTGGCAATCTCAAATTATATGCAAATTTTTGTGTAACTATGTTTTCTAAGCAGATGTCCAGCACGTGCAACAGGAATCTCTTTTTTTTTTTTTTTAACATCTTTATTGGAGTATAATTGCTTTACAGTGGTTAGTTTCTGCTGTATAACAAAGTGAATCAGCTATACATATATATATATATATATATATATATATATATATATCCCCATATCTCCTCCCTCTTGCGTCTCCCTCCCACCCTCCCTATCCCACCCCTCTAGATGGTCACAGAGCACCGAGTTGATCTCCCTGTGCCATGCGGCTGCTTCCCACTAGCTATCTATTTTACGTTTGGTAGTGTATATATGTCCATGCCACTCTCTCACTTCGTCCCAGCTTACCCTTCCCCCTCCCTGTGTCAAGTCCATTCTCTACGTCTGCATCTTTATTCCTGTCCTGCCCCTAGGTTCTTCAGAACCATTTTTTTTTTTTTTTTTAGATTCCATATATATGTGTTAGCATACGGTATTTGTTTTTCTCTTTCTGACTTACTTCACTCTGTATGACAGACTCTAGGTCCATCCGCCTCACTACAAAAATCTCAATTTCGTTTCTTTTTATGGCTGAGTAATATTCCATTGCATATATGTGCCATATCTTCTTTATCCATTCATCTGTCAATGGACACTTAGGTGTGCAACAGGAATCTCAAAGGAATCCACAACCAAAAAAGATGTTAGACGGAAATACACAGTCTAATAAATTCTGTCTTCATCACTTAACAAAAGAGGCTTAAATTCTACATAGAGTCAATTCTTAAAACAAAAGAGATGTGGTTTTAAGACTTTTAAGTCCTATAATTTATCAAACTGCAATAAAATTTGGTATATGGTATAAACTTTAAAAAAAGATTTCTGAAGCAAAGTTATTATTACAACCTGATTTTTATGTCATGCCTATATATGCAATCCATCAACCATAAATTCATTACATAGAGGCAGAGGGAAATGACAAATCAAGATGCATCTATCACAGGAAAGGCTACAGAAAATGAAACATATATCAGGGAAAACATCAGAAATGCCAAGTCTTATCACCCATTTCAAATTCCCACTGACCAGACACCTTGAAGAACTAAGTACCACGGACTTTAAAACACTTTCGTCAGTTCCCTCATATATAAACTCACCTCAGCATTCTAGGCAAGATTCTCCTCTTCAAATCTCCCAAAGTGTGTAAAAGAAATCAATTCCAGTTTCAAATAGCATATCAACGAATTTCAAGCTGTGTGGCTACTTTCTTAAGGATGTGGCCTGACACAGTGGCCATCCCTACACTATAACCTCTCCTTTGAAAACCCCAATTCAATCATTTCCATGGTGAGAACTAAAATCCAGGCATTAAAGTGATTTGTTCAAGGTCAGGGCTGGAACTTGCCTTCCATGTTTAGTTCTCCTTACATCAACTTCTCACACCCTTTTAGATCTCTGTCAAAATGCCTAGCTTGAATTCTCAAGACACTAAGACTCTAACTCTGGCCTACTGGCTAAAAAAAAGAAGACTAAAAGTACATTATGATATAGGAAAGAAAATAATTTTAAGTAAATATGACTACAGAGAGCCATGAAGTGTGACTTCTTTCACAAACAGTATGTTTTTCAACTGTGTATAGTAAAGTG
Source organism: Kogia breviceps (assembly GCF_026419965.1). Taxonomy (NCBI): domain Eukaryota; kingdom Metazoa; phylum Chordata; class Mammalia; order Artiodactyla; family Physeteridae; genus Kogia; species Kogia breviceps. The sequence goes on from NC_081322.1 coordinate 67,260,626, forward strand.
TCTGTTCAAGGTAAGATTATTTTTATAGTTTGTTATAATTTTTTAGTGATTACAAACAAAATCACTACTCCAGAACAACAAACTTGACATTTATTTCATTAAGTATTAAGTTTGTAACTTTCAATGCATAAAGGAGGCTTTGCTTCTCTATTTTAATCCTATCTCTAACGAGTAGTTCACATAATTGAACAAATTTCGAGAGACAAAATGGTTTATGTTTCATTGTCGTCACTTTTCCTCCATTAAACTACTGTGTTATTCAAATATTCTACCAAGATATTGCTCAACACAAATGAACTGAAAGATTTTCTCAGCCTCATTTATAGGATACATTGCTTATAATCTTCAATAAAAGAACAGTTAGTACTAGAAGCTTTTATCAAGCTATTATTCATTCAAAGTCTATATGAAGTTTTAAAACTTTTCCCAAAGATGAAATTTTAAGTAAAAGCTAGAAAAGCATACTGATTAGTGTGGTAAATAGCATACCTTCCCTAATGTTAATTCCTCATGATTAAATCCTATGAGCCAGATTTTTCTCCCCCTCGTCTTGTTCCTCTCTGGTGTGCAGCATAATTCTATAAAGCTTTAGCTTACTCGCTTTAGCTATTAACACACTGTCTCCCCAAAACAAACTCTTAAACTCAGAACAGGTTTTACTCTGGTATTCCAAAACAAGTGTAATGAACGTTTCTCAAGACGTTTGACAGTTGTAGCAATGTAAAACTCAGGATACCAACTACAAGAATCTTCCTATTTTTCTTAAGTGGCTGTGTTTCCAGACATCATCATACATAAAATTATTTATTTTGCAAAGGAGGAAATCCACACATATATCTCAAAATCAAATAATTTTAGGTCTCTACTCTTCATAAGAACTATGGGCAAACCAATCACATGAACAGTGAAAAGCAGGAAAGAGCTGAGGTGGCAAGAAGTAATGGTAAAGGAGAGGTACTCTATTCACTAACTAGTTATTTTTGTTTGTTTTGAATTTTATTTTATTTTTACCTTTTTATACAGTATATTCTTATTAGTCATCAATTTTTATACACATCAGTGTATACAACTAACTAGTTATTTAACTTCTCTGCCTATCAAGTTCCTAGTTAATAAACAAGAATACTACTCACTTCCCAGGGTTCTTACAAGGATCAAATGAGTTCCTGAATGAAAATGATCTGCCCAGTAAAAGAACATAACAGGCACTCAATAAATGCCAGCTCCTTCCTCCTTCAGTTCTGGGCCCTCTGTTCTTTGTCCTCTATACTCATTCCCTCAGATGACTCAGCTTTCTCATGACTTTTATTAACAAATGCTGAAAACTACCACATCAATCAAAGCCCTGATGTGTAAATCCATGCCTACAGTGTGAGAAGCTGTCTGGCCTCTACCTCCAAGATACTCAGGTGAGAAAGAGAAGAGACCCCAAACACGTGAATTTCACTGTAATAACCAGCACTCAGGGTGGACAAATCACACGTTTCCAACTATCCCCTGGAGATTTGCAATGCCGTCTCAAAATGCCTGAAATCAAACTCATTATCAACTTTTTAAAAATCAGGCCCTCTTACTGCCCCTTTTCTAATTGTGAGTGGTGTCCAACAGAGAGTAACACTTGCCCTACTCTTCTCTCATCAAAATATGACCAGGCAACCCAAGCCCATCAGGTCTATCTGCATAATCTCTACTTTATCTTCAGCCTCATTTTCTGTCCCACTGTCACCACCAGAGTCCACATCAGGTTTTCTGAATCTCGGCACTGCTGACATTTTGGGACAGGTGATTCTTTGCTGTAGGGGCTGTTCTGTGCATTGCAGGCTGTTTTAGTAGCACTCCTGCCTCTACCTACTAGACACCAATTGAACTGCTCCCTCTCCCGGAGTCATGACAACCAAAAATGTCTCCAAAGGCCTCCTGCGGGGGGGCAAAATCACACTCCCCGTAGTCTCCCCCACTCCCACATTTGAGTCCCATAGCCCGGTATGTGCAAGAGAATCAGTCCCCAAATTCGTCTCCAGTTTCTTTCCTCTACTTCCGGATGCTCTGATCTTCTAAATGCCTCCTAAAGCACTGCTTTTACCAGTCAGTTCTCTTAAATCTACAACTCCCTGCCACCTTCACAATTTGTTCAAAGCTCTCCACCCAGCCTTGATAATCTGGTCTCAATGAAACATTATCCCACAAAGCACCTCACACTGCGGCTACCCAGCAGCCCTTCAATAACACAGACCTGTTCATCCAGCCCCTCCTTTCTGTTCTACTGCTGTCACCCTGGTTTGGGTGCCCAGTACCCAGCATCCATTCCGGACCACTGCTCGAGCCTCCTTCCCCACCCTCTACTCTCTCCCTCAAAGTAAAAAACTATCATTGAGTCTCCATTGCCTACTGAAATATGAAATCTGCCTGTTCTTTAGAATCTTTCCTACCATGGTCTCTTTCTGACTCTATGTTCCAGTATCCCCAAAACACACTCTAGCTTCAGCAAAACCTGTCTATCTGCTAGTCCTTGCAAAAAGGCTCCTTCCCACACTTTCCACCTTTGGTCGTGTTTTTTCTCTGCCTGGAAGTCCTCTTCATCCCTCCACACTAATTTAAGGTCCACCTGGATTATGTCAAGAGGCCTTTCCTGGGCATACCCTCCTTTATCCTCTCTTAGGGCATTCACATTGCTTTATGTTACACATGTGTATTCCTGTAGTTTACAAGGTCCTTGAGAACTTCTTACTCCTGTTTTGATGCCCTGCAATGCCTAGCCCAGTGCTAAGTAAAAACTAAACATTACACGTGAGTTGCCCCAAACGTTTCCCACTTAGGAAGCAAGGGAGGGCTGTGTTTTCAGACAATGCTGAACTTCCATAAGGGAATTGTCCATATTTCTCTTTTGTTCCACATTTTATGTGTCAGGCCAATTTTTAAGTAAACTGCCTGCAAAATACCCAGAAAGCTGTAAGAATTCTGCTTCTGCTTCAGGGAGTTCCTAGTTTCCAACGTGTAACTGAATCCTGACTATTTACGCTATTTAAGTTCTCTCTTTATAAAAAAGGCAACAGAAATTTATTTTTGAGTGTTAATAAAATTGAGCACAACATGAAAATAACTTGGATTGGATTAAACATATTTTAAACAAAGGTTAATTAATGCTAATTTGCATCCCGAATAACTTAAAGTCTTCATGCACTCTTTTTTTTTTTTTTTTTTACAACATGCACTCTTAAAAATATGAAAGTCAGTTTATTTCAGCTCCCCCCACCCCAGACATAATAAGCCAAACAGAACACGGGGAGGTTTCCCCTTAATTTTAGTTTTTTAATGACTTGAAAGTATTTCTACAAAAAGAGCAAAATCATTAATGAGCATGTTCTGACCAGACCTACTCCTGTAAGTCTAACTCCAAAGCCATATGGTGAGCGTAGAGTACCCGCACAGCCGCGGACCCCGTTTTGTATGCCCCTGAGCTAAGAATGATTTTTACATTTTTAAAGGGCTGTAAGAATGAAAACAAAGAATATACATAAAGAGACTGTATGTGGCCAGCAGAGCGTAAAATACTTACTTTGTCTGTTTTCAGCAGAATGAATATGAGACTCCTAGCTGCTGATATGTAAGACACCGAACTTTTCCTCCCAAAATTTTTTAAAAGCAACGTAAAACAAACAAGATTATGCGAAAAGACAGAACTCATTCAATTTAGTCATAGCTAGTGCACAGGTAACTTCTAAAGCAGAGGCCTTGGGGACATTTTTATATTTCCCAGAATTTTTGTTAGAAGCACACTTACGCTTGAAGCGTTGAGAGCGCTTGGCCCAAAGCCACACTGGGGGTCAACAGAGTGCGGTCAAGGACCCAGGTGTGAAAAGTCCTCATTCAGGGCTCTCCGCAGTGCACTACATCATACCTATGCACGTGGCTCTAAGTTCTGGAGATCTGGATAACTGGCTTGGATCATCATAAAGATGAAGCTTAAAACCTGTTCCTGATATGCTGTTTAGACAGACTCTCACTAGCAGCTATGAATCATTAAACACAGAGTAACATCAATGCTCACCACATACATTAGAGAGGAACTTCCAGGAAGCCTTCTATTTTAAAAGCAGACGTGATGAAGAAAGCTTAAAACTTACTCTGCTTGCTCCTCTAGGGCTACAGATTGAAGCAAATATGCACCTTTGACTTCAAGTTGCTCAATACTTATCTCCCAACCCAATCCACAAATTCCACCAAGTGCTATCGAATGCCAATCGAAAACCTATCCAGTTTACATCAGCCACGCATCCTATAAAGTTCTTTTCATAGCTACTTGCAAACTACTAGCTAAAAGTTCAAATTTTTTAATCTCCCTAAGAACTGAGCTTCCTTAAAATATAAAAAAGTAGATACCAGGATCCAGGATTCAAAAACATGGTTAACAATCCAAGATCTTTCATCTGAAGTTGCTCTTCCAGTGTTGAAAAACACAGATTCTGAGGGGCAACCGAGAGATACAGGACTTACGCTCTCCAGAGATAATACACAGACCCACCCCCCCACCCCCACCCCCATCGTATCTTTGCATGACTTTTGTCCTCGAAGAGCAACCCCCTTCCCCTCGCGAGTCCGGGCCTTCCGGGCACCTGCGGCCCCGGCCCGCAGCGGAGAAACCCGGGGAAACCTGCCCACCGCCGGCCCTTCTGGAAACGGCGCCCACTCCCACCTCGAGGAGGCTGGCGGCTGGAGGCCCGAGCCGCCGGGAAGCTACCCCTCGGCGGCCGGCCGGCCCCCCGGACGCGGCGGATGGGGACGGCGGCGGTGTTACCTGGTGGACCACGTCGCTGGGCAGCTGTGCGGCCCGGAACAGCTCCAGCACCCGCCCGTGGGCCGCCACCTTCTTGGTGCTCTCGCTGTCGCAGTAGGAGAAGAGATCCGAGTAGTATTTCTGCTCCGCATCGCTCAGCGTTAAACCTTCCATCTTCGCCTCCGCTCACAGCCACCCCGCCCCGCATGCAACACCCAGGGCCCGGCCCCGCGACCCCGGGACGGCGGGGACTGCGCGCCGCCCGGTCGCCTCCCCCTCGCCCCCCGAAGCGGCGGGGAGCCCCGGCCTCGCGCGCGCGCCGGGGGCGTCCGAGCCACAGGGCCCGGAGGTCGCGGGGAGGGGGCCCGGCTGGGCTCGGCGCGCCGCCGCCTAAGAGGCTCCGCCTCGGCGGCCGCGGGGAGGGCGCGGGGAAGGAGGCGGGGGCCGCGGCGGCGCGAGGCCCGGACGGACTCCGCCACCGCCCCCGCCGCGGGTTCGAGTCTCCCCGGCTCCCCGCCGCTTCTCCCCCCCCCCACACACACACACTTCCCGCCTCGTCTGCCCCTTCCGTCCACGCCCCCGGAGAGGCAGCACTTCCCGGAAAAGTTGTGGGGCTCCTAGTCTAAAGTTTCGGGGGCTCTGGGCTGAGCGCGGCCGCCGCTCCGCCTCCCTCCGCCGCCATTTACTGCGCCCCGGCCCGGCCTCCGACGCGACCGCACCAACACTGACAGCGGCTGCCGCGCTCCAGACCCGGATGTGAGGCCAGGAGGAGAGAGCGCGAGAGGGAGAGAGAAACACCCACCGGGCTGGCTCGGCCGCTCCCTGGAGAGGGGGCTGCAGCGCCCCCTGGTGGCCGGGGTTCCCGCGGCGGAGGGCCGAGCCACCCTTGGCGCCCTGCGGGAAGAGCTGGGACCCCCCCCACCCCCCGGGAGCGGAGACCAGGGGGGAGCAGCACGCCTCCCATTCAGACCAGGAGAACTTAGAAACCGGCTGTAGTTTGGATTGTTTCAAAGCTTCTGGCACTAAACGGTTAATATCCATTGCGTGAAAGGGGAACATTGTTCAGGTTATTATTGTATCCGTCGTACCGTTTTGAGGTCAGATGTTACTGAGGATTATTTCAATATTTCTTTGTGCTCTGAAGGGCTATGAACGTCCAACCCCTCTGAGAACTCTCGTCAGACACCAGCCACTGAGACCTAACTCCCACTCTTGCTCCAAGCCGTGTTTACCTGAGAAACAAAGTTGTTGAATAGGGGGAAAAGCTGGCAAAGTTTTTCTCTGTACAAGGTGGTTCTGATCTCTAGGAACTTAGTGCTATAAATATATAGCATCAGCTCTATAAAGCTGTTTAGGCTCTGGACAGACCACAGGGGCTCACTCCTGTGACCCCCAATTTCCTCCTTTATGAAAATCATGTGGTTGCACTATTCTGCACCTATCTGAGAAGTGATTTGCAAGATATCTCAAATAGAATATCTTAGCAGTTTATCCTTAGCAAATAGGAAATATTTCAAAAACAGCAGCTAGGGCAGAATTAGACAGATTTTTCAGTTTTAGTTTTTATTTTGTCTGCTACAGGTTACTCCTCAGAGTACTGATCTTACAAATGACCCATAAAAGGAAAGTAATATTATAGGTTCAAAATCTTTTGTCTGGAATTCCAAAATTCAAATAGCACTGAAAATCCAAAGGGTTTTTTGTAACACTTTGTCAGCAAAACCTGCCCTGTTTCATTTGGAGGCAAATCTCTACTCAACTCACATGAGACTATTTATAGTCTTTATGTATGCTGTTTAATGTCAATATTCATTCATTTTACTCCAGGCTTTAATGGGATATTAATATACACACAGTTATAGGCATTGCATTACTTTTCTTTTTTAAAAAAAGAGGGATTGTGGAGCTGTATTTGAATAGTAGCACTTTGTACACTTACATATATAACATGCCATTAATCTCAAGTTTCTGTATCTCTAAAACTTTTAATTTGCCACAGCAATACCTCACATGTCCCTACAGGACACCTACCAGAGGGGATCAGAGACCCACAGATGGCCTGTCTTCCAAAGGTGTAAGAGAGAGGAGCATATGAGGTAGGCACTGGCTTACAGTTGTCTTCAGCATGTTTTTCTCCACCACCTTTCCTAGGCCTCCAAGCTCTTTCCTGCCCCAGGGCCTTTGCTCCTGCCACCTGAAATACTCTTCCCACAAACCTTTGCATGGCTTGTTCTCTCACACCTCAGGTCCCTGAACACATCACGTACTGAGAGAGAGACCTCTCAACACCTGACCTAAAATAGCCCAACTACCACGCTCTATCCCCTTAACTGAATTACTTTTCTTTATAACACTTTTCACCACCTGGCATTAACATGTATATTTGTTTACATTTTTAACACTGAGATACAATTGACATACAATCTTTTATGGGGGTGGGGGGAGTCCTGAACATCAGTGCTTATAAGGAGCACTGTATCTGCTTAAAGTCCCTCCAAACATACACACACTTGAAAAACCAGAAAGTCTTGCACGAAGGGGGGACATTCTCCACCCCCCAGCCAGGTACTGGGTTGCCTTGGTGCTGCAGGGCTTGACAGTTTCACAAATGAAAGGTATTTTTCTCTATATCCGTTACTTAAATTTATACTTTCACATACAAAGGGGAAAAAAATTATTTAACAGGCCCTTTGAGACCAATTCTAATTTCTTTCCTATATGTTCCTAGATATATCAGTTCTAAAAAGTGACATTATGAGAAAGCTATTTTAAAACAGCTGGGCTATATTATATAGCTACAAATTTAAAGATACTTGTCTTCAGGTAAGATCAAATAGTTGGTTACTGCTAGCAAATATCAACTGTTTTAAACTGGAAACCTATAATGAAGTTTTTAAAATAAATTAAATGCAGTAAAACTCATCGTTTCTGGTACACAGTTCTGTGAGTTTTGACAAATGCATAATGGTCATGTAACCACCACCAAAATCATGATGCAGAAACATTCTGTGACTCTCCCCTAAAATTCCTCTGGGCTTCCCCTTTGTACTACTCTGCCCTCTACCCTCAGGCCCTGGCAACCACCGATTTATTTTCTGTTTCTGTACTTTTACCTTTTCCAGGATGTCATGTAAATGGAATTACACAGTAATCAGCATTTTGAATCTGAATTTTTTTCACATAGCATAATGCATTCGAGATTCCTCCATGATCTTCCTTGTATAGTGGTTCATTTTTTAATTGTTAAATGGTTTTCTATTGTATGGATGATTATAGTAAACTCATGGACAGTGACAAATGATTGGGCTGGTAGGGCAGGGACTTGGAAGGAGGCAGTTTGGAAAATTAAGGAAGAGGAAGTCTGGGAGGAAACCATGTGGTTGAACCTATGGGACGGGGCATGACGTGTGACTATCTTTGCATCATGTGTTCACACCCACCAGAAAGCATCCACTATGGAGGAGGTATAAGTAGACAAAACAACCTGGCCAGATGATGTCAGGCAGCCTCTGCAAGCAGCCACCCCAGCGTTGGCACAGTGGCTCAGGAACTGAGTAGCTATTGTGGCAGCAATGGAAAGTATATATGAGCCCCACATCACAGCTTCCACTTACCAAGGCCAAATGTCTAACCTGCCAGCAACAGTTGAGTTCAGCTCAGCTCACTCTGGTGTCAGCTCAACACCAAGTTCAATTCCTGATGTAACATCATCCCTCGAGGAGACCAGTCATGTGTTTGGTGACAAGTTGATTTATATTTATAGGAATCAAATGTATCCTGGGCATAATTTGCTTTCCTGTTCACAGGGCTTTAGCCATCTAAGTGTTTAAGACCGTTTTTATCACCAACTTGTAATCTGCATAACATGACTTCAGACAAAGAGACCCTCCTTACAGCAATAGAAGTGCATTAGTGGACACATAACCATAACCCACTAAACTCACATTCCACATCATCCAGAAGCTGCTGACTTCAGAGAGTATAGAATGGCCTTTCGAAGGTGCAGCTGATGTGTCAGCGTGGAGATGATATTCTGTGAAGATGGGACCCCATACTCCAGGATGCAGTAACACCCTAAATTAACGATCCTGTATGTTACCCTGTCTCCAATAGGTAGACAATATGGGACAGAGAACCAAGGGATGGAAGTAAAAGTGGCCCCATTTACCTTTGTCCTCCATGACCCACTTGGGGGAGTTTCCCATCCCCTCAAACCTAGGTTGTTTTTATTTTTTGATTTTATTTATTTTTTATACAGCAGGTTCTTATTAGTTATCTATTATATACATATTAGTGTATACATGTCAATCCCAATCTCCCAATTCATCACACCACCAACCCCCCCCCCCCCCCGCACCGCTTTCCCCACTTGGTGTCCATACATTTGTTCTCTACATCTGTGTCTCTATTTCTGCCCTGCAAACCGGTTCATCTGTACCATTTTTCTAGGTTCCATGTATATGTGTTAAAATATGATATTTGTTTTTCTCTTTCTGACTTACTTCACTCTGTATGACAGTCTCTAGGTCCATCGACGTCTCTACAAATGACCCGATTTTGTTCCTTTTTATGGCTGAGTAATATTCCATTGTATACATGTACCACATCTTCTTTATCCATTCGTCTGTCGATGGGCATTTAGGTTGCTTCCACGACCTGGCTATTGTACATAGTGCTGCAATGAACATCGGGGTGTGTGTGTCTTTTTGAATTATGGTTTTCAACCCTCGGTTTTGAGCATCGGAAGGTCCTGGTTCTCACACGGGATGGCTTCCACTAGGAGGCTTATAATTAGCTAGTTATTATTAGTCCCATTAAACTTTATGCCACGAATGATGTTCTGTCACTTGGGGCTCCTTGTGCCAATAGATCAGTAGGGAACAAAAGAATCAACGTACTGGAGGGTATTGAACCTACTCATCAGGAGGTAATAGTACTTACTTTACACAATTGAGGCAAGAAGGAATATGTTTCACACCCAGAAGATCCACTGGGGTGTATTGGTCTCCCCTGTTTAGTTTTGATGGTAAATGGACAAGTATAACTGCCACAGATTGAGAAGGGCATGGTGACAAAGGCACTCAGACCATTGGGGGATGAGGGGCTGCGTCACCCCACAAGGTAAGCCACCTAGAGCAACAGAGGTGTTAGCTGAGGGTGAGAAGACATTCTCCTTCTCATTACTCTTCTCGGCTTCTCATTCTATTGAAGTAGAGAAGGGACAGTAAGTGTCAGATGCGGCCTTGAAATGAGCTGCTATTGTGGAAGATGTAGTTCACTCACATTCTTTTTGTGAAATCTCCCAGGAAATGAGACCCATCAGAGTCCTGGGGGAGTTCTTCCCATAGCAGGTACTATATTATGGGAAGCAAGTGGATCTGAGTGGTGTGAGCGTGGACCATGTGGTTGCTGTGAGCTACCCAGATCACTGCCCACCTCACCCATTTATCCAGCTGTTGAGAAGGTTGAACTGTCAGGGGCCCACAGCGGAATCCCTTGCCGGGAATTGCCCTTGGGAGAAGGAACTTGCCTCACCCAGGTTACACCCCTGCCTCAAGGGCAGCCCACATCAGGTGACTGGCCAGTGAATAAAGGAGACTAAAGGTCCTTGAACTGTTTAGGAACAACTCTGAAGAGACATCTCAGTTCCAGATCTCTTCCAGGGATTGGAGGGGGCCTCTGTTGTTACCTCATTGCAGTTGTCTCTCTGCCTAATTATGGGTGTTCTTTGCTTCCTACGGGTGCTATTCCCGACAAGAGTTATCAAGGAACTTCCTGTATGCAAATCTTCATTTCAGTGTGTTTCCTGGGGAACCCGATGTCAACCACTCACGCACTTCTGCTCTTATTAAGTGACTTCCTGAGTGCTTACCAACCTGTGGCACTTAATATTGTAATTGTTACAATTGGATTAAACAGTACATAAACAAATTAAGAAAACAGAAAGATGGCTTTTGTTTCTGTGGAAACCAAGAATGATACTGTGGGAAGATGTGATGATGGCGAATCGCTAAGAGAAGTGTCTGTTGAATTAACTGTGGAACTCATGGAGAAAGACTTGGAGTTGCAAAAAACAACACGGTATCTATGGGTTGGACACATGGGATATTCAATGTGTGCTTCTTGTTTGATTGACGTAGAGTTTGGAATGGAATATAGTTTCTTACCTGTGATCAAAATTCCTATTTTTTTATTTTTGAAAAATCTATTATTTTTATAAAAATATACACACTCTCTGTAAAAACAAAATAACTCAGAAAAGAACAAAGAAAAAAAATTACTTTGAATTCTGCTATCCACAGGCAACCTCTATTAACATTTGGATGAATATTTTTCTTGACATCATTTATTTAAAAGCCACACAAAAAGATGAGCATAAAATATCAAGTAAAGGGATGTATTTTATATATAGGATATATATGTATATATACACACATTATATTTTATGTATAATATGTTATATATATACATTACAAACATAATTTAAAAAATCAATAGATACTTTATATATTACTATATATTATTCTTGCATTATATATATATATGTACACATATATATATATTCCATCCATGTATTTGATATTGTATGCCTACTTCTTTGTTATATCTTTTGTAGCAGGTCTTTTTCACTCAACTATAGACTGTACTTGTAAAAGAGTTGTCCTTTTTTTTTCACACTTTATATGAATCTTATTTATTTTCCTCTTTCAGAGTCATCAATATAAATGATGTATAATCAGGTTAACTTGAAAAACCACAACTGTATCCTCCAGAAACCACATGAGGCAATCTTACACTGTCTTACCAGTGGGATCTATTTTCATTACCTAACTAGGAGAGAATCATAAAATGATTATTTTTTTAGATGTTGCAGTTGGGGTTTAATAATGAAATAGAAAATGCCAGATAAATGTAAGATCTCATATGAGCGTGAAGTTCATCAGGAGCAAAGGCAGAGAAATCCATACAAAATTGTTGGCACAGCAAAAATAAATCAACTCTGTATAAATAAAGTTCTCAGGGGAGACTAACCAAAAATGAAAAAGCACTTTTCTCCAAATAAAAATCAAACCAACAAATATTTATTATTTACTTTATGCAAGGAAGTTTCCCCCTAAGTTTCCTTTGTAAACATTTTCTCAATTTAGCGTGCTTTCAATATTTTAAATTTTTTAAATGGGAAGAGTCTAAATGGTTTCCCTATTCTTTAAGATACTGAAGCATGCAGAGGTAGTTGTAAAAAATACTAAATGCATGTTGCTTGTCATTAGTAATGTTTTCTTTTCTTTCTTTCTTTCTTTTTATTAGTAGTGTTTTCTAAAGCAAAACTTTTGCATTTAGGCAGGGTCACCTCCAAAAACTGCAACTTTTTAAACCAGTTATTTAACAAAAATAAAGCAACCTGTCTTTAATTCTACATCTACAATCTTTATTAGTGTCTGTTAACTCCCATCGCCCTGCCATGAAAACATTTTACAGTGTTATGGGTTCCATAACCTTTCATGGTGCTTAAGAGCTAGACATTTTCTGCTTGGTGAAGTATTTTCATTTTAATCCCATGTCATGCTTTGCTGTTGTCAATATTTCATTTTCCAAGGATGCTTAGAGGTTATCTCTGTGCAATCTTAAAAACTAAAAATGAATAAAGTGAAAATGAATATAAGTCTTAATGGCTACAGCAATAGGAAGGTATCAAGTTGTAATGAAAACAGATAATCCAAGTTTGAGGTAAAATAGGTTTGAGACCTGATTCTGGCAATTAATTAGCAGTGTAATCTAAGGCAAGTTTAACATCTCTCAGTCTCAGTGTCTTCTGTAAAATGGGATGCTTTATTTGGCCAGTATAAGAACAAGAATGAATGAATGTAAAAGGTTGTTATCTAACTGGTGTTTAACTACTGGAAGCTATTATCAGGGACAAACATGATCATTAAAAATCTGTTTGTTTATATTTGTTCTTGTTCTTTGTTCAAATAATTCAAACGGCCAGGGCTGATAACCTTTATTAAGATATAAATAATTATTTACAACATATGATTACCAGCTATAATATCCATTTCCTCCTAGTCTTTAACTTGTTACTATACTGTAAACCCTTTGGACAAAGAAAAACTGATGTGTCTAGTGCTTTGGGCACATTCAACAAGTGTTATAGTCACTAAGCGTGTAGTGCTTAAAATCTACGTATCTTTTTTCTTTTCTTTAATGATTATATACGTGTAGTGGGATCAAACATTTTAAACACTATATGTGGCTTTTTAATTTTCTCTAATACTTATAATCTTCATTAGTATCAGCATGGGGTTGAACTTAATTTTGTCAGTTATCGTATCTCAGAATCTTCCTGTTAAAATGTAATCACGAGTAATTCAGTCTCATTCACTTAAATGCTCAGCCTTTCGTATTTCTTCCTCTTTTCTCTGTTTTCCTCCCAGATGTCATGGGGGAATATGAGGACAAAAGATGGACATCAGCTTACACGATTTGACTGTGAGAGAGAAGGGGCCTCAAATCTACAGGCAGGAGTCCTTGTGCTGTCCTCTGGTTCTACTGCAAAGTGGCTGCTCTGGCCTGGTCCCTTAGTCTATGTTGAGGTATCCTCAGAGTTAGTCTGGTTGGGCCATCAGGCTGGTATCATGAAGTCACTTGTAGCCTGTAACCTCTAATCATTAAGTCTCTGCATTTGGTGACTTCTGTAGTAGTTCCACTGGTCCATGTAGGAACTTGGGGTAGGGGTGCTTCTTAGAATTGAGAATTGGCAGGTGGTTTGGTTAGCTATTGCTGTGTAACATGTTATCCCTAAACTGAACAGCAGAAAACATGATTTTGTGGGTCAGGGATGTAGGAAGGGCTCAGCTAAGCAGGTATCTTTTGTGGTATCTTCTATGTGTGGTCATCTGAAGGCTTCACTGGGCTGGATGTCCAAGATGACTCACTCATGTGGGTAGCAGTTAATGCTGACTCATCTGGGAACTCATTTGGGGCTATCTCCTGGAGCATCTCATGGCATCTCCATCTGCTTGGACTTCTTACAGCATAGTGGTTGGGTTTTTGGAGAGAGTATTTAAAGAACAAGCATTCCAATAGATCAAGGCAGAAATTATGCAACAGCTTTTTAATGCATTCTATTGATTATAGGTGAGTCATGATGGCCAGTGCAGATTTAATAAAGTGAAAATTATATCCTACCTTTTGATGGAAGGATCCACTGTTTTTCATTATAATGAATAAGCCACGTAAAATGATTTGCCTTTTTAAACCATACATATTATAAATGACAAAAAAATGAAAACAACTAACCAGGAACTAACCAGGGGCTTTACTTTATATCTTTTTTTTTTGGCTGCACCTTGCGGCTTGTGAGATATTAGTTCCCCAACCAGGGAGCGAACCTGAACCTCCTGTGGTGGAAGTCCAGAGTCCTAACCATTGGACCACCAGGGAATTCCCAAGGGCTTTAGTTTGGATTTCTCTGTTACTCAATCAATCTAACATCTTTCTGTTGTTGGCATTGTACTGTTGCCACTTTCCTATCAAGATTATGTTTAGGTCTCCAAAATTACCAGATAATTTTTTTCTATTTACCATGGGAATGATTCACCTATAAAACCACTTGATATTTTTGGGTGGTGTTTCTTTGCCAACTTTATTAGTTTCTGCCTAGCTTATTGGCCTATTCAGGTTTTCTTTTTCTTGTTGAATACCTCTTTTTTTCCTCAAAAATTTATCCATTGCATTAAGATTTTTAAAGTGACATAAATCTTTTTTTTTGACATATATCTTTTTTAATGTGCCTTTTGTAACTATTTTAAAGACAGGACATAATTAAGTTTCAAGATAGAAGATAAGTTTAACTACTTTCTTGGATTATTTTGAAAGAGATTTAGTGTCTTAAAAATTTTTTTTGTCATTGTGAAAATGTACTGTTTGGATAATAGCAAATCTAATTTTACCAAAATAAGTTTATTTGAGCTAAGAACTATAAAATTAACTGTATGCTACTTTCTGTAGCATATAATAAAGAAACTCATAAAGGTCAATCCCACAAGAAGTTGATAAGCTCACTGAGATTCAGTCTCAATGATCCCAGGATTCACAATGCTCATGTTTCCTGGATCAGTACTTTGATTTAAGAACAGAAAACTATTTTCCCAAAGTAACTCAATAAACCAGTTTATTCACTCAAAGAGAATACTTTTCAAAGGATTGTTTACTAGAAAGCAGTCATTAAGATAATCATTATATGTACAAAAAGAAATTTAAAAAATAGAGAAATTCAGCTGAGGAATCAAAACCAAAAGTTTCCCTGAAATTGCCTGGTAACCAAAATGAAATTTGGTTTTGTTGGGTTAGTTTGGCCTAATGTTTGTTGTTGATGGTTGTATTTGTAGAATTTGGAAACTTTAAAAAAACAAATAGCTGCTTAAACTGGCCCAGTGCCCCCAACTCAAGATATGCTCCCCAATTAGCCAGGTCTTTTCAAGTGACCAGGGTGAGGAGTAGTTACAGGGATTTCGTTGTGAGAGTGCATAGGAATGATTGGTTTCCACAAATTTAATATATATTCTTCTCTTTTATGACTAGAATTCTCCAACTAACAAATTAACGTTTTTCCTCCCTTTCCTTCCTTTTTTCCTTTGCTTCCTTCTTGTCTCTCTCCCCCCACCTTCATTCATCAATTTTTTTTTTTTTTTTTTTTTTTTTTTTTTAGGTACGCGGGCCTCTCACTGTTGTGGCCTCTCCCATTGCGGAGCACAGGCTCCGGATGCGCAGGCTCAGCGGCCATGGCTCACGGACCCAGCCGTTCCGCGGCATGTGGGATCTTCCCGGACCGGGGCACGAACCCGTGTCCCCTGCATCGGCAGGCGGATTCTCAACCACTGCGCCACCAGGAAAGGCCTCATTCATCAATTATTAAATACATACTATATGTCAGGCCCTGTGCTCAGTTTGAGGATTTCAAGAAAACATTTCTTGCCTTTAGAGAGGTAAGAAGCCAGTGAGGGTGACATTCACTATGAGTAAACAAGTGATTATAATACAGTGTGGTACACGGTCTAAGAGAGAGAAACAGAATACTCCTAGAATATATGGAAATTTTCCCTACGTAGACCTGGAGTGGTGAGAAGTAAGTTCAGTGTAATTTTTTGCTGTTGACCTGCTGTTGCTCTCTTTAGGAGAGAACTGAAGGATTATGATCAATAATTTGATAGATAGAAAACAACACTTGAAAGTTAACAAGATTAAAGCAAGGACTTGTCCAATTACGTCTTTGGAGCCGGGAAAATGGAGAATGGAACTAGAGGTGATGTTGAAGGCAAAGGTAAGTGAAAGACAGTGAGAAAAAGGAGACAAAAATGAAAGAGAGTTACACAAGAGGAATAAGTTCCAGTGTTCTGCTCTGCAACAAAGTTTGCACACATAGCAATAATATATCATACACTTGAAAATTTGTTAAGTGGGTAGAACTGATGTTAAGGGTCTTAATGGCAATACATTTCAAAAATAACAACAATATTCCCACAGTACAAATCCTTGTGTTGACCAGGCTGAACCTTAGTGGAGAGCGATGCCTGATTCTCTACAGAGAATCTGCCAGACCCCAGAATTTACTTGACATTTTCCGTTTTGTAATATCTGCCCTGTTGCCTTCATTATTTTGAGAAAAAGGTGGTTTATTTGGAAATAAGGCTAATAATATTCAATGCTTCTAAGTCTGCTCTAATTAGATTAACTAGAGTTATTTTAAAGAAATTATTTGATGTGATGAGCTTTGGAAGAAGAGAACTACCACTTCGTTTATATTTTACACCCAGGTACTTTTCTGCCTATTTCCTTTATATTTGTCTTTCTCTTCATTTTTCTCGGACCTTCATTGATATGCATTCATTTAATATACCAATATATCTCTAACCCTCTAAAGGTTTGAGTAGTTTGAGATGTGTGGAACTTTTAAGACATCCTGGGGTCTTTGCTCATACCTACAAATATCTGTCATGAAAATAGTTTGGTAAGTTTAGTTCATTTCAAGCAAATATTTATTGAACACCTACTAACTGTTAATAATTGTACTAGATGCTGAGAACAGAAAGGTGAATAACACGATCATTGCCATTGAGGACTCTATAGTCCAGTGGAGGATACATGTGTATACTACCTAACGATTCCTTTTCTGTCCCCTGTGTTGTACATTATATCTATGCACCTCCCAACCCTCACCCAACACCTCTGAGTCCCAAGTTGGCTTTGTTCCTAGTTTGAGGATGTCTGGTTCTCCTTTAATGGCCTTTGATCCCCTTTCATGTGAATGTTTTGCAGTAGCTTGTGACATTTCAGGCTGTTTTCTAGGAATGCTTTGTTTTCCCCTGCTTGTCTGCACTGGAAAGATGGAATGCAAACATTTCACCTCACTTCCAGGGAGGATTTGGAGTTAAGCTCTCCCTGCTCTCAAGGAGAGCAAAATGTTCAGGTTTTAATTAACAAATTACTTTCTAAGTTGTCAAGGTCTATTGTGAAAACACCACAGGAGAAGAAGGCGTCAAGAAGGGAGATCTCGCTTCTGAGAGAAAAGGGAAGTAAGTGAGGAGGGACTTTCCAACGAGAGGGGCTTACAGAGGACCTCTTGGGAGCCTGCGGGTTGATCCCGGAGAAGCAGTCTAGAAGGCTTTAGGCCATTGCTCAAGAGAAGCGGGGTGAGCGGGAAGGACTGCCAATAGGGGTGCTGTCTGAAGGCCCCATAGTCGTAAAACTCAGAAGCCCTGACTTCACTGGAAAAGCCCCTTGTCTAGGCACAGGGACCAAACCAGCCACTGTCTCTGTCTGCACTCTGTACTGCCCAGCGAGTGGAGCCCACTCAGGCTTACCCAAGGACACCGCCCTCCACTCTTGTGAAGACACCGAATATCCATACATCTGAGAGAGAAGGGCAGAAGCTCTATTCTTAGTTGGCATGGGGGAAAAGGGGAGGTTCCCCCACACTTGGTTAAGGGTGGAACCAAAGAAGTTAAATATCAGCCTGGGCTCAGATAATAACTGATCTCACCAGTACCTGTCTGCTTTCCCCAAGGCCGTCTGAGCTGTGATCACCCACACACTCATTTGCCACTGACACCTTTTCAGTCCTTATGGCCAGCCATTCCGTGAAAACTATCAATGTCAATGAATATTCTAGAAAAAAATTCAGGAAGAAACATTTATGTCTTTCCCTTTATCCAGCCCTCTACTACATTTGATTCCACCTTGCTTATATCCTGCCTTTTTTCTGAACTCGACCTTCATACTAGACCCCAGATTTGGTGCTCCTAATCCTTTGGGTTCTTTGGAATTTGGCTATCGTGCATGATTTTGAGTTTCCTTCAAGGAGGGCTCAATTTTTCTGCTCCTACAGCCTCCATGTCTCCTGCCCTACATGGAGCCCTGGTCAACTCCTGCCCCTTGACCAGTGCCCTAATCAGGCTATGTTCTCCCCTCACTAAATGGAAGGGAGAGATTCAGACCCTGTTCCTGAGCCTTAGGACAAAGTCCGGGTTACTGTTACCACAGCCCTGTTTCCAGTTAAGCTTACCTGTAAGGTCCTGCTATTAGGTTCCTTTGAGGTACCACACAAATGTGTTTCCTGAACCATAGTAGCTTTCTGGCAATTTCAGAAAAAGAACTTCTATTCTGTTCTAAAGGGGTAAAGAACTTGTATTCTGCTCTAAAACCAGGCCCTGGGTAAGCCACTGCATCAGGTAACTATGAGAGCTCAGATTTGTGGGCATAAGACACACCTTTACTTATCCCTTTGAGCACCTGATATGGTTTGAAAGGAACCCTTTGAATATCCTGAAATGCCTCATCCAACTGATGGGAAGGGGGTTTCCATCACCCACACAAGGTTAAATTACAGATTAACTTGTTTAAAGCTAAATAGAAAATTGAGTTACCATATCTGGGCAAGATCAGAAGTTCCTGCTGGGATATCATGGCAATTTCTTTCAGCTTCCTGGGTCCCTACAAAATGCAAGTCAGCAAAAGGGACATGGTACCCACTTTCTTATCTTGAAACTAAGCTGTAACACATAGATCCTACCCATCAATTCCAGAAGAGTCTGCCTGGCTTGCGGCACTCTCGACCACTGCGCCACCAGGGAAGCCCTGCTCGCCGGATTTTAATTCTCTGACCACATCTTCCTCCCAAGGCCTGGAAAGACAAACTCCATCATTTAATCCCACTGTACATACATAATAATAATAACTACTGTTCATTGAATGATTGCTTGGGGCTAGGTAAGCCTTACAGTTATTCTACAAAGAAAGTGTTATTATTCCTATTTTATGTATGAAGGATCTAAGTTTTAGAGAGATGGAGTCCACACACGGGAAGTGATAGCGGTGGGATTCCATCCACAGCATGTTGGGCCCCAAAGTCTGTCTTTTAATGTTTTCACCACTGTTGTATGAGTGTACAGCTTCACTGGACCAATTTTTTCCCAGTGAAAAAAGAACTTTTATTTTTAAAATTTTTTTATTATTGATTTCCTTATTTGGCTGTGTTGGATCTTAGTTGCAGCGCGTGGGCTTCTCTCTATTGTGGCATGTGGGTTTTCTCTTCTCCGCTTCTGGTGCCCAGGCTCCAGGGCTCACGGACTCTGTAGTTTGTGGCATGTAGGCTCTCTTGTTCAGGTGCGCGAGCTCAGTAGTTGTGGCACGGGGGCTTAGTTGCCCCACGGCATGTGGGATCTTAGTTCCTCAACCAGGGATCGAACCCAGGTCCCCTGCCTAAGAAGGTGGATTCTATACCACTGGACCATCAGTGAAGTCCCAGAACTGTTTGATAATAAAAAATTAGAGAGAATAAAAAAGCTACAGTAAACATCTAGCTTGAAACATTTAGCTTACTTTATGAGGCATAAAGACAGATATATAACATATATCCTAAGACAATAATATATAAATTTTAAAATAACAGAGTAAATTATTATACTTAACTTAGTGTTATGAAAGTTATTTAAATAGTGTAGATTCACTGGGTGCATATAATGAATTAAATGTTACCACACAGCAAATTTGGGGTGTTTTCAGAAGTACATGTCATTTGGCAGTGACTTATTAGAAAATTATGAACCTGAAATAAAACTGATGCAAAGATATAATGATACACACTAAATTAACAATGATGTACTTAATTAAAAGTCATTTATAATGAATCATAAACATACTTAATAATTCACTTAATGATAATTAAAAAGCAGACTAACAGGAACTGAAAACAAGAATCATCACAAGGTAATGCTGATGCCTCACTGTTAAGAAAGTGGCCTTCCTAATATGGCCAAATTCTAGTGCTTTGCCTGTGGAGATACAAGTAGGTGCTTTGAAACATAGTATGGCGACCATTATTCTTTCTAACCTCAGATTTTCCCACGGTGATGGCTGCCTACCCCATGTGTACGTAAGGCCTCTCTACTTTTAATTGGTTTGAAAATAATCGTTGAAAATAAAAGCTACATTTAGCAAGCTATTAGAGACTCTGTACTCTTGGGGGGACAGAAAAACAGCTACAAACAGAAGCTTCTGAAGATCATTGCAAAGTACTGAAAGAGAGCATTTGATAAAGGACTTAACACAGTCTCAGCTCAGGAATTATCTTGTAGGTATTTCCCCAACAGAGGAAATGGTTCTAGATATCAGACCAAAAAACCCTGTTAGGGGAAAGAGCAACCTATCAATTCATAGTCGGTACTAGATAAACACTTTAAAAAAATATATCTATAAATATATTTTTAAAAATAATTATTTAATAAATGTTTGTTTAAAGATTATAATTACCAATGACAAAAATAACTGTTTGAACTGACAAAATATTAGTATTAAAGTCTTGCATGACTATAACATTACCACTCATCTTTCTTTTCTCTCATGAGCTTTGAATTCCTATCAATGTGCCAGGAATTAGATAACCTCTAGGATAATCCCCATTGTTTTGTCTTTATTTCTGTGATTATTAAAGCTACTTTGTGAAAACCAATCTGATTTTGCAAATACAGCAATCCATTTGTAAGCTGTGAGTGCCCCTAAGTGGATAACTAATCTAACTTTTTGTACAGTGACAGTTTTTTTTTTTTTTGCGGTACGCGGGCCTCTCACTGCTGTGGCCTCTCCCGTTGCGGAGCACAGGCTCCGGACGCGCAGGCTCAGCGGCCATGGCTCACGGGCCCAGCCGCTCCGCGGCATGTGGGATCTTCCCGGACCGGGGCACGAACCCGCGTCCCCTGCATCGGCAGGCGGACCCTCAAACACTGCGCCACCAGGGAAGCCCTACAGTGACAGTTCTTACTGTGTAATAATACTGATATTTCAAAGACAATCTTCTACATACTTGGTTACTATTAGCCATTCTTCCTGCTATGTGGCATAGCTGGAGGAACACCCTGAAGCCACCTAACTATTCAAAAGAGAAACCCATGTAGACACATCTGGATTTTGAATTTTTTAATTAAAATCTAAATGTTTGAGTGACATAACCGATCAAACACAATCAGACTTTGTAAGCCCATGGAACTAATTAGCTATTTTAAGGAAATCTGTGGCAATAAAAACCATGTTCTGAGTTCCTAAGAAATCAATGAATAGATTGGAATTAATTCTAGAAGAAAAAAATCTCCATTTATCAAAGAATTCTTATGGCTTATTTAGAACATTACAAATAGTTGTGTTTTTTTTTGGAGGGGGGGCTGCACCGTGCTGCTTGTGGGATCTTAGTTCTCTGACCAGGGATCAAAACCGTTCCCGCTGTAATGGAAGCGCAGAGCCCGAACCACTGGACCCCGGGGAATTCCCCCAACTGTTAAGACCAAGAAAGAAGAAAATGTGGTATATGTGCCTTCCCAGCAAATTTTTGTTGTTTTATCCCTTAATTAAACACATAGAACAACTGCCAAAAAGACTTAAAGATTTACTCTTGTAGATAGATCTTTTCAATTTATGTTGACAAAACATCAAACTACGTTTCTCCTCTCTTTCTCTGAGGAGTTAAAAATGTGTACTGTGAATACATACTGATAACTGATAGTTAACAGGTAGCTTTTATAAAGAATTTTACATGAAATTAATAATGTTTAAAATTCACATCATGTTAGCCAAGATATGGGAGCAACCTAAGTGTCCATCAACAGATGAATGGATAAAGAAGATGTAGTATAGATATACAATGGAATATTACTCAGTCAAAAAAAAGAATGAGGGACTTCTCTGGTGGCGCAGTGGTTAAGGATCCACCTGCCAATGCAGGGGACACGGGTTCAAGCCCTGGTCCAGGAGGATCCCACATGCTGTGGAGCAACTAAGCCCGTGTGCCACAACTACTGAGTCCACGCGCCACAACTACTGAAGCCCATGTGCTCTAGGGCCCATGTGCCGCAACTACTGAAGCCTGCATGCTTAGAGCCCGTGCTCCACAACAAGAGAAGCCACCGCAGGGAGAAGCCCACGCACCACAACAAAGAGTAGCCCTTGCTCACCACAACTAGAGAAAGCCTGTGCGCAGCAACAAACACCCAACACAGCCAAAAAAAAAAAAAAAGAAAAGAAAAAAGAATGAAATTCTGCCATCTGCAACAATGTGGATGGACCTAGAGGGTGTTATGTTATGCTCAGTGAAATAAGTCAAACAGAGAAAGACAAATACTCTATGTTATCACTCATATGTGGAATCTAAAAAATAAAACAAACTAATATATGTAAAAAACCAGAAACCAACGGATATAGAGAACAAACTAGTGGTTACCAGTGGGGAGAGGGAAGGGGGGAGGGGCAAGAGGGGTAGGGGATTAAAGGGTACAAACTACTATGTATAAAATAAAATGTATATGTATAAATAAGCAACAAGGATATACTGTGCAGCACAGGGAAATGTAGACCATCATTTTGTAATAACTTTAAATGGAATATAATCTATAAAATATTGAATCACTATGTTGTACACCTGAAACTAATATAATGTTGTAAATCAACTATACTTCAATAAAAATAAATAAATAAATAATTTAAAAAATTCACATCACATTGGAAATGGTAATATCGATGAAACTTTCATTGTCGTGATTGCTTGCCACTCTCATTAAAAATGCATTCAATTAACTTTTGCATGTTTTAGTGGCTTATTTCAATTGAATATGGTCCAGAGGCATCGATACTGAGGACAGAGGTACATTAACCTCACATTAAAAAGGCAATGGAGGGCTTCCCTGGTGGCGCAGTGGTTGAGAGTCCGCCTGCCGATGCGGGGGGACGCGGGTTCGTGCCCCGGTCCGGGAGGATCCCACGTGCCGCGGAGCGGCCGGGCCCGTGAGCCATGGCCGCTGACCCTGAGCGTCCCGAGCCTGTGCTCTGCAACGGGAGAGGCCACAACAGTGAGAGGCCCGGGTACCGCAAAAAAAAAAGAAAGAAAAGGCAATGGAAATAGAATATAAATGCTGGTAATTATATGTATTCACTACATACTAATTTTTTTTATATTACCTCTTTCCTAGAGATTTGTTTAAATTTTGGTGAAG
Organism: Kogia breviceps; assembly: GCF_026419965.1. Taxonomy (NCBI): domain Eukaryota; kingdom Metazoa; phylum Chordata; class Mammalia; order Artiodactyla; family Physeteridae; genus Kogia; species Kogia breviceps. The sequence goes on from NC_081322.1 coordinate 67,283,936, forward strand.
GTGAAAAAGATATTCAGGCTACAATGGCTCAGGTATTTGGTGTACACATTGAATCTCTCATTTTAATAGCCCTGAGAAGAGTCAAGAGGTTAGAAAGTCAACCTTTAAGTCCATTCAACTAAACAATTGTTGAGTGCCCACTCCCTGCCAGGCGCGGTGCCAAGCTTTGCAAAGGATACAAAATGAATAAGACACTGTCCACCCTCAAGAGCTTTAGAGTCCACTAAGAGGAAATGACTATGGCACAGGTTCCGTACAGATTTACATAAATGTATTATTCGGAACAATATACCGTAGCAAATTTTGCCTCCCTAAGAGAGCTGTTGTGACTCACATCTCTGAGGAAACAAATGACTGTAGACTTACTTTCACTCCTAGGGATTAGTAAGTGGTAGAGAGAGACAAAAAAAAAAAAGAAAAGAAAGAAAGAAAAAAGAAGAAAAAAAAAAGGCAAATTCTAAAGCTTCTGCCGGGTCTTCCAAGCTGTTCAAGGGTCAGAGAGGAAGGCTTTTTTTTCAGCCCAGCACATTAATGAGACTTTGGAGTTTGGACCGGAAAGCTAAACTGCTCTGCACAATAGGAAGTGAGCTAGAGGTTTTGGGGCCGGAGAAGGGCCTTAGGAAGCAGCTGGGAGATGTGAGGACAGCCCCGGCAGCAGATGGGGAGGCTGAAGCTATGGGGAGGGGGGCCAGCGAACAATTCCAGAGGCAGGGCGGTGAGGGGACTTGTAAACGAGACTTTCGTATTCCATTATAAACTGCTTGCTTGGCTTTAATGTACCTTGCCTTCATCCTTAAACCTTTGGTAAAGCCTGACATTCATCACAAATGCCGAAGGTTAGTTTTGGGGAGGAGGGGGCAAGGAGTTAGTGTGAAGGGTGAATAAAGAAAGGAAGCTTTTCCATGTCTGCTTTGGGTAGAATGGCTAAATATTCACGAAGTGTGAGATGTAATTAGGATTAGAGAACTCAGAACCAGTGGAAAGCAGAACATACATCCTGAGAATTGCAAAAATAGAAGAGCATTGGACTTCCTAGAGGATTAAAGGAGTAAAGTTGAATAAATTTTATTAAATTTCAAAGATGATGGTGATATTTGCATTTCATGAGGTGACATGATATAACTGTCCTAGAAGATGTCCAAAGTGCTGGAGAACTCCCAAGAGAGGCATATGACACATTGGGGACAGAGGGGAATGGAATGAAGGAGAAGACGCAGGGCTGGGCACGTTGCTATATTAATTCATTTCCCAAGTTTTTTTGCAAAGAGGAAGGATGCTTCAAAAAGACACCCAATTTTGGGCTTCCCTGGTGGCGCAGTGGTTAAGAATCTGCCTGCCAATGCAGGGAACACAGGTTCGAGCCATGGTCCGGGAAGATCCCACATGCCACGGAGCAACTAAGCCCGTACGCCACAACTACTGAGCCTGCGCTCTAGAGCCTTGAGGCACAACTACTGAGTCCGCGTGCTGCAACTACTGAAGCCCGCAAGCCTAGAGCTCGTGCCCTGCAACAAGAGAAGCCACTGCAATGAGAAGCCCGCGCACCGCAACGAAGAGTGGCCCCCGCTCGTCGCAACTAGAGAGAGCCCGCGCGCAGCAACGAAGACCCAATGCAGCCAAAAATAAATACATAAAATAAATGTATTTTTTTTAAAAAGAGACCCGATTTTATTTACTCATGACAGCAACACTGCCTGTAGGTTTTAGGATCACTAATTTTTAGATTAGAAAACTGAGACTTGTAGAGGTTAATACCTTTCCTACGGACATACACAGACAGGACTGGAGCCACACTGGGTGCCTGGGTAACCTCTGCCTTGTAGGTAACACGTGGGGCTTGGTTAAAAAGTCAACATATGGCTTTGGCCTTAGATTTCAGGAGGCAAAGACATGGCAGGAAAGAAGGACTCATCAGGCAGAGGAAAAAAAGGCAAAAGCAAGAAAGTGGGGATTTGGTTGGTACAGATGAATCGTTGGCAGGGCAGAAATAGAGACACAGATGTAGAGAACAAATGTATGGACACCAAGTGGGGAATGTGGCCAGGGGGCGGGTGGTGGTGGGATGAATTGTGAGATAGGGATTGAGATATATACATTAATATGTATAAAGTAGATAACTAATAAAAACATGCTGTATAAAAAATAAATAAAATAAAATTCAAAAAAAAAAAAGAAAGTGGGGATTTTGTGATTTCAGGCCCAGGAGAAAGAAGGTACAGGCTGTATGCCGAGCACACAGAAAGTGCTAACTAAACTTTTACGGAACAAAACTGATCTCCACCTCTTCCCCATACTCTGGACCAGGTGAAGGAAGAGGATGGAGTTCAATGTGACTGACTCATGGCTTTCACAGATGGTTTTGGGGGGTCAGGAATCTGGAAGGTAGTAGGGGTTGTAGAAGGTTTTAAAAGGCATGGTAAAAAGTATATACTTTATTTAATGGACCATGAGGAAACCCTGAAGATTTTGAGCGAGGGTGTGTGAAAAAAAACAAAATTCAACTGTGTACATTTTTAAGATCTAATTGGTTTCACTGAATGATTTATTGAATGATTCATGAATCAGGTCTCATCCCATCTAGCAAGTAGAAAGGAGCTCCACGGAGTTGTACAAAATGGAAGCCTTTTATAGACAGAAGGGGGAAAAGTGTGGATTGTTTCAGGCTTAGGTAACCTACCTATGGGGGTGGAAGGAGGCAGATTACCTCATTGGAGCTGACCAGAAAATTCCATACTGACCAGTTAAGGCTACATTCCCGGGAGAGGTTGTAACTGCCATTAGGTTCAGTATTAAGCCCTGGTTTGCTGACGTGGGGCTTAGCACAAGTGACTCCATTTGGGGCCTGTTGTTTCTTTTTGAACAGGTGTGACATGATTAAAGCTGTACTCAGAAAATTAACCTGACAGTGAGGTGAAGGATAGCCCAGAGCAGGGCATCTCAGACTGGAATGTAATGCCAACTCTGTTTCAGTGAGTCTGTGATTCTGCATTTCTAACAAGCTCTCTGCCTTAAAGATTCTGACCCAGGGAGGCTAGGGTGGGTTCAGGGATCTGAGAACTCTGTATGGAGAAGCATTGGCAGGATGGACCAGAGGGAAAGTGACAAGTTTCCAGCTGGGAACTCTTCCTTTGTTTAGAGTCTCAGGAGAGGAAAAGGATTTAGAGAAGGAAGAAATGGCAATGGTAGAAGCCTCGAGGTAGCTCTTTATCCATCCTTGATACAGGAAAGGGTCTGAGTTGGTGAACTGCTCTGTCCCTTCCCAACCTTTCTGTGCACACATGCGGGTGTTTTCTTGCTGTCCCAGTCCTCTCCCCCAGCTGGTTAAAGGAACTTGAGGCTGTGTGACCCCAGCTTCTCCCAGAGCCCTCTCCACAGGGGACAGTGTCCATCAGCATGGCAGTATTCACCAACATTCTGCCGAGAGCTTTAGGGTATGCATGTTGGGGGGTCTGACCCCTGATTTCCTCTGCCTGAGCCCTGGCTTCTGTCTGTAATTCCTCCCCTCCAGCCCCAGTCTTGGACCCAGTGGCAAGATCTGCTTCTGTTTCTGCATCGGGTCCAGAGTATAGTGAGGGGATGTGGTGAAGATCACTTCTGTTCTGTAAACGCTTATTTAGTGTTTTCTGTGCTAGACATACAGGCTTATATCTTCTCTCCTGGACCCGAAACTTCCACATCAGAACTCCAACTCTGAACTGCTTTAGACGTGCTGCTTTTGAACTCAGCCTTAGGATATCACTTTTCTCCCAAGAGACTGTAGTTGACCCTATTGCCTGAATTCCCCTGCCTCCTGTTTGCACCCTCAGATCCACTCAGAGGATCCCACTTCTTTTTTTTTTTTTTTTTAACATCTTTATTTGAGTATAACTGTTTTACAATAGTGTGTTAGTTTCTCCTTTACAACAAAGTGAATCAGTTATACATATACATATGTTCCCATAACTCTTCCCTCTTGTGTCACCCTCCCTCCCACCCTCCCTATCCCACCCCTCTAGGTGGTCACAAAGCACAGAGCTGATCTCCCTGTGCTATGCTGCAGCTTCCCACTAGCTATCTAATTTACGTTTGGTAGTGTATATATGTCCATGCCACTCTCTCACATCGTCACAGTTTACCCTTCCCCCTCCCCATATCCTCAAGTCCATGCTCTAGTAGGTCTGTGTTTTATTCCCATCCTACCACTAATCTCTTCATGACATTTTTTTTTTTTTTAGATTCCATATATATGTGTTAGCATACGGTATTTGTTTTTATCCTTCAGAGGATCCCACTTCTTTCTGATCTCCAGCAGCCTAGAGCCACTTACTCTCCCTTACTATGTAATGATCATGACTAAGGGGGTGGGTGACAATGCCAAGTGCTATGGAGAGCTGCAGGGCAATGAGAACTGGGGACAGGTAAATATGTCTGCCAATCGTGAGTCATTAGTGACCTTAGACTAGAGAGGATACTTTTAGCAAAAAGGTGAAGGCAAAAGCCATATTATAAGTAGTGAAGTACATAGCAGGTGGTGAGGGCTAGAAGCAGCAAATTTAAAGTGTTCTTTGAAGAAATATGTCAAGAAAAAGAGAAAAAAAGCTCAGCAAGCAGCAGGATTGAGGGAAAGAATTGTGAATAAAGCAGAGGATTTATCAGGATTGTAGAAAAAGACAAATGCTCCTACAGAGACCTGAGAAAAAGGAAATCCTCTGTTGGCTACTTCTAGGGACATTTGCATTTTGGAAAGGGATTTTTCCATCCTGCAGACAAGTTTCATTTTGCCTGGACAGTGTGTTAAAAGCATTTCAATGAATTGCCTCATTTTTTTAAAAATGGGATATATATATATATTTATTTATTTACAAATCCAGATTTCTGTCATCTCTTTTTTTTTTTTTGTGGTACGCGGGCCTCTCACTGTTGTGGCCTCTCCCGTTGCAGAGCACAGGCTCCAGACGCGCAGGCTCAGCAGCCATGGCTCACGGGCCCAGCCGCTCCGCGCAGGCTCAGCAGCCATGGCTCACGGGCCCAGCCGCTCCGCGGCATGTGGGATCTTCCCGGACCGGGGCACGAACCCGCGTCCCCTGCATCGGCAGGCGGATTCTCAACCACTGCGCCACCAGGGAAGCCCTGTCATCTCTTGATAAATGGTAAGAGTTAGCAACACTGGGTAAACATTCCTACAGCTGTCATTTATTATTTGCCTGTCTCTAAAAGTGTTTGAATTTGCAATGTCTGTTTTAAAGCAATCTATACAGATTGAAATTTCAGGCATAAATTATGATGGTAGAGGAGCTATTTGGGGAAAAAGAGACTTTCCTAAGTAAGCACTCCCCAAATCTGATAATGTTGCTGGGTCCCTACCTTGCCTATGGGTCAGATTGTCCTCTGCTCATCCTGGGAAAGTGTCCCTACCAGAGACACCATGAGTGAGGGAGCCTGGGCAGAGAGCAGAGCAGACCCTTTATATGCTGCGGGATGGACTAAGAAGACATCAATGAACTATTGTAGCTAAAAAGTGGCAGAAGTCCCTTGGAATTCCTTGGAGCAAGTGCTGCCCCAAGCTTTCCCTGGCAGCTGGCTTCAAAGCTTGTCCAAACCGGTGGTTCCTAACCTCGACTGCACATAAGAATTACTTTGGGATCTTAAAACACAGATGTCCCAGAGATTATGATTTAATTGGTTTTGGTGGGTCCTGGGCACTGTGTCTTAGAGGTTAGCAGGTGATTCTAACGTGTAGCCTGATTAACTTGAACTGTCATGCTCTGTGGCATTAACCCCTTCCACTCCAGGCCTTCTGTCACCCCCGGACAACAGCTTGGATATTTGGACTAGAAATTGTTTTTCTTAGTGCTCACTTTGATACCTGTCTCCCCTGTGATCATCACAGCTGCCTGCCTGGCTGCTCTTTGCATGTAGCATTTAGCCCCTCATTTGGGTAAGAATTTAAAAGTAGGGGGCCTAGAACAGAGGTGATTTGTAAATTTTTTTGGTTGGTGGGTTGGGAGTGGGGGAAGAAATGCAAAAACTAAATAGTAGTTATCTTACTAAGGTTCTAAATAATTTTCCAGATTTTGTTGATTTTTTAAAACCACCTCTAACAGCTCTGTCCAAAAGAACTTTCTGAGGAAATAGAAAGATTCTGTGATGTCCAATACAGTAGCCATGAACCTCTTGTAGCAATTGAGCATTTGAATTGAGCCTACCTTGACTAAGGATCTGAAGTTTTAATGCTATTTCATTTCAATTAATTTAAATGAAAATGAAAATATCTGTAGGGGTTTACTAGTTACTGTACAAGGCTTTATTTTTATTGTACTATAGAGTTGCTATTGTCTATGATAGACATATTATGGGGTGATTCATCTCCCACACCTCCTTTGTAGAGAAAGGGCAACCCTATGTATTGGACACAGCAGATTGAACTCTGGGATAATAATCGATCCAAACTGGCCCAATTGGATTTTCTCTTTCAAGAATCTGAAATTGACACACTGAAAGCCTGCATACATTTGGTAGTGGTGAGCTGAGCAAGAAGGGTTGGCGCTAGAGCCTGTGCCTTGGACTCTCAAAGCCTTGTGCAACCCGAAGTTATGTTGGGGTGGAGACTAGAAACTCTGTAGTGAAGGTGGGGGAAGGGAGGAAAAGGGGGGCGGAGGAGGGAAAGAGAGAATAAATCACTTCAGATGAGTGATGGACATACTACCTGAGCTTTGTTGAACTCCATTGTTTCTAATTTGCATGTTAGAGAAGAGAAGAGAAAAAAAGAAAGAAAGATATGGAGGAAGGGGCAGAAAAGAGAAAATAATAAAGTAAGAAAAATATCTTAATGTAAGTCCTGGAAATAATGGTGATATACATTGTCTAATAAACCAGTTTAGAAAAGTCCTGTTCCTCAGTTGACAAAGAATGGTTCTCTTTCACATGGGAAGTTTGTTCTCTTTGACTGCTCTTTGAGAAAGAGACATGTAAATCTTAGCCCATAACGGTTTTCAATAAATATTTGTTGAATGAATGAATGAATGGATAAATGAGCAATGGGAAAAGGCAGCATCTTCCCAGGGCAGTCTATCAATGCTTTTGTGCAACAGCTTTTTTTCAGGCAAAGCATCTTCATTTGTTCTCTTTTTTGTTTTGTTTTGTTTAGTTTTTTGGCTGTGGCTTGCGGCTTGCAGGATCTTAGTTCCCCGACCAGGGATTGAACCTGTACCCCCTGCAATGGAAACGCAGAGTCCTAACCACTGGACTGCCAGGGAATACCCTGGTTTGTTTTTAAATTATTAATTGTTTATTAGTCTTGTCTTTTCATTGTTTCTTTTTCAAAATATTTGTAATTGAAATATAATTCACATACCATTAAATTTGCCATCTTCAAGTGTACGATTCAGAGGTTTTTCGTGTATTCACATGATTGTGTGATCTTCTTCATTATCTAATTCCAGAGTATTTTTCATCGCTAAAAAGGAACGCCATGCTCGTTAGCCCTCTTTCCTTCCTCTCCCTAGTATCTAGCCACCAATAATCCATTTGCTTTTTACTGTGGATTTGTCTGCTCTGGACATACAACTCCTGGCTATAGAACTAGGAGTAGAATGCTGAGTCAAAGAATTTAAAATATATTTTTAATTTTTTGAGGAACTGCTAAACTGTTTTCTGCAAAGGATGCACCATTCATTTTACACTCCCACCAGCATTGTCTGAGGGTTGTTTTCCCTGCACCCTCACTAACACTTGTTATTTTCCTTTTTTAAAAATTATAGCCATCCTACTGGATGTGAAGTGGTATTTTACTGTGTTTTTGATTTGCATTTCCCTGGTGACAAATGATGTGGAGCATCTTTTCATGTGCTTATTGGCCATTTGTATATCTCCTTTAGAGAAATATCTATTCATATTCTTTGCCCAGTTTTAAATTAGATTATTAGTCTTTTCATAGTTGAGTTGTAAGAGTTCTTTACATTTTCTGGACATGAGATCTTTGTCAGACATGATTTGCTAAAATTTTTTCCATTCTGTGGGTTACTTTTCACTTTCTGGATGGTGTCCTTTAAAGCACTGACATTTTAATTTTGGTGAAACCCAGTTTATTTTTCCTTTGATTGCTTGTGCTTTTGGTGTCACATCTAAGAAAATGTTACTTAGTCCAAGATGATAAAGATTTACACTTATGTCTTCTTCTAAGAGTTTTATAGTTTCTGCTCTTACATTTAGGTCTTTGATCCATTTTAAGTTTTTGTGTATGATGTGAGATAGGGATCCAATTCGCTATTTTCCTGTGGTTAACCAGTGTCCCAGCACCATTTGTTAAAAATATCATTCTTGGGAATTCCCTGGCGGTCCAGTGGTTGAGACTCCAAGCTTCCACTAAAGGGAGCATGGGTTTGATCCCTGGTCAGGGAACTAAGATCCCACATGCTACACGGCGTGGCCAAAAAACGAAAACAAACAGACAAAAAACCATTCTCTCCCCATTGAATGGCCTTGGCTCTCTTGTCAAAAATCAATTGACCATTGATGAGTGGGTTTATTACTGGACTGTCAATTCTATTCCATTTTCTATATGTCTATCCTTATGCTAGTACCATTTACTGTAGCTTTGTAGTAAGCTTTGAAATCAGGGAATATGAATACTCCAACTTTATCCTCTTTTTCAAGATTATTTTGGTTATTCTGAATCCCTTTCATTTCCATATGAATTTTAGGATCAGTTTGTCCATTTCTGCAAAAATGATGTTAGAAATTTGGTACTGCATTGAATCTGTCGATGATTTGGTGGAGTATTGGCATCTACACAATATTAAGCCTTCCAATCTATGAATGTAGGATGTCTTTCCATTTATTTGGGTTTAAAATTTTTTTTCTTTCAATACTATTTTGTACAAGTGTATGCACCTCTTTAGTTAAACTTATTCCTAAGTATTTTATTCTTTTGATCTTGTTGTAGATAGAATTGTTTTCTTAGTTTCAATTTCAGATTGTTCATTCCTAGTATATAGAAAAAATAGAAATATAACTGACTTTTGTATATTGATATTATTTCCTGCAACCTCGCTGAACTGGGTTATTGATGCTGTTAGCTTTTTTTGTGTATTCCTTAGCAGACATCCTTGTCTTGTTCCTGATCTTAGGGGGAATGCTTTCAGTCTTTCATCATTGAGTGTGGTGTTAGCTATGAGTTTTTTGTATGTGCTCATTGTTAGGTTGGGGGAAATCCCTTCTATTCCTAGTTTGTTGAGTGGCTTTAATCATGACATGGTATTGGATTTTGTCAAATGCTTTTTCTGCCTCTGTTGAGATGATGATGTGGACTTTTCCCTTTATTCTATTAATATAGTGTATTACATTGATTACTTTCCATTTGTTGAACCAACTTTGCATTCCTCAAATAAATTTCACTTACTCATGGTATGTAATTCTTTTTCCATTATTTCTTGAGGGCACAGATTTTACTTTTACTTCTTTATATTACCCAAAGCACTTAAACAGTACTATACTTGGATCCAAAATTAGTGCTCAAGATATGTAATAATCATTATTATTACCGTAATAACCAACATTAGCATGAGCACAAGGTGATGACAGTCTGAACTAGAATGATAGATCCAAATGATAAACCTCATTTAAAGAATAAGATAAAAATTAGAGACTATTGCCCATAGGGAATTATAAAATTTCCTAATATTGGTGAATAATCCTTATATTCCTGGAATAAGCCTTGTTTGGTCAAGATCCTCTCTTCTTTATTTTTAAGAAAATGTTATTAAAAAGAACATAGCCACAGGAAGAAAAAATTTATCTTAATTGGCCAACCTGCTGAAGAGTCAAAGTAAAACACACGCGTAACCAGTAGACAGATCAAGAAGCAGAGTATGGTCAGCACCCTATAAGGCCCCCCTCATGCCCCATCTCAATTACTATCCCCCACCCCCCAACAAGGATAACCACTATCCTAACTTCTAACACCACTGAATAGTTTTGCCTGCTTTTAAACTTTTATGTAAAATGAATAATAGGCTATTTCACTCTGCACCGTAATTGTGAGATTCAAGCATACCCTTCCATGTAGTTGGTGGTTGTTCCTTCTCCTTGGTGGGTAATTTCCATTTTTTGAATATGCTACAATTTATTAATCCATTCTAATGTTACTGGGCATCTGGGTGGCTCTAGTTTAGAAATATTATAAATAGTGCTGCCATGAATACTCAGTGAATATTTTGTACATGTCTCTTGGTGGATCTAGGTACATTTTCTATTGGTATATATACTCAGGATAGAATTGCTGTCCTGAAGATCCTTTACAAAGATTTTTTCCTATTCATTACAAGAGAGACAATTATATTTTTTAAAATGAACCTTGAAATATAGTGTTATTATTTTCCTCATTCCAAGAACATGTAACTTCTTAAGCAAATTTATTAGCCTATATGTCCTGCTTTATTCTGGAATTATCTGTAACTACACCAACCAATACAGTAGTCGTTAATCATATAAAGTTATTGAGCATCTGACATGCACTCTAAGAGCAAAATACACAATAACTTTGAAGATTTAGTACAAAACAAAGTTTATAATATTTAATTAATAATTTAAAAATATTCACTACAAGTTGTAATGATAGTATTTTAGATATACTGGGTTAAAGAAAACATTATATAAAACCATAGTATTAAAATTAATTTCAAGTTTCTTTTTTTAATGTGGCTCCTAGAAAATTTTAAATTACAGAAGTGGCTCACAATTATATTTCTATTAAACAGTGCTGGTCTATACTATGTAATTAAATAAATAGATAAGGATTGTCTTAAAATTTTATATGTACATTGCTGAAAGTTCTTTTTGACAAAGATCATGCTTTAGGTTACTTTGTACCCTCCAGTTTTGGCACATTGTTGCCGGTGCATGCTTGATAGTTAATAAGTACTTCTTAACTGCTAAACTTTATTTTCTGTTTTTTACGTTAAAATTCCACATCGCTTAGCTACATGATGATAATATTGGTAAAAGAACAAGAAAAGATAATGGCAAAAATCTGCATGGAAACTGAAGGAGTAGGAATTAGGTACGAAAAATATTACTTGGCGAGATTTTGATATTTCTTTCACTCAGAACAACTTTCTTGAATTGTAATTCTTTGTAGAGTACATGAAGTTTATGTTAACGCTTAGTGCAACATGTATAAACAAAGTATTTTAAAAGAGTGAACCCATTTTTATAGTAACAGGGACCTTTACTTGCTAAAAGTAATCGATTTCTCCCTCTCTCTCTCTTTTGTTTTCTCCCCATTGGCAAAGTACTGTGAAACACTACCTAGTTATAAAGAAGTGGCACAACTACAGATTGATTATTCATTTCACTGGATATTATCCGAATGAAGAATTGTGGTCATTGCCACAAGCCAAAGTAGCCAGGTCCTGCTTAGAGAATTGCTAAATATGATCGTTTCTTGAATTATAATTTTTGCATTATGTAGACTTTGAAAGATATAAAATACTACCTCTCAGCTTTCTTTTAGTGAGAAAAAATTAGTCCTCAAACGGATGGGGGGATTACCTTAAACTTCATGTAACATGAGAAACCTTGACGAATCAGACCTTTGCTGAAGAGTAATCTTTTGGTGATGGGGAACAGAGACTCATTCGAAGTCACACCCAAAGTCATAGGTGTTTATTGTGAAAGGGTAACTAGAACGCTCTTTGGGAAGTGGTGGGATCCAGTGCAGCCCTAGGGACCTGGATACTCATATCTTCCTGGGGAGCAGGTCTTTGTTGTTCTTAATATACCACTGGGTCTCAGCTTCCCATAGAGGCACTTCTACCACTTCCACCCCCATCCACCTTGTACTTCATCTTTGGTTTTTGCTTACTCCAGTGTTTCCTTTGTGGCGGCCCATTTTCTCTACTTCTGCCTCAAGCCCTCTCAGCTTCAGCCTTCCTGTCAGATAGCTCATTCTCTGTATTCTCCCCTTTCCATTTCCAAGGGAGAATCTGATTGGCTTATCTAAGGAGAGTCCCGGTTTGGTGAGGACTGTTTCTTCCAGGTCGCCTCTTAGGGTGATGGCCAGTTTATGGACTGTGTCTCTTGGTCACATGACCACTCTTAATCCAATCAGCTACGGTGGGGCGGGGCGGGGCGGGGGGGGGGAGAAATCTGGGGGCAGTTATTTGTGCAACCTTTGTCCTCAGAATAGTTTGAGTCAGTTCTCTCAGCAAGCTCTTGGTTTCCTTTATGAAGGGACGCCAGGTACAGCAAACATGTCACACACATACACACACACACAAACACACCCTGAATAAAACAACAGTTACTAAAATAAAGGATGCATGAATAAAATGATTGAATTATGAGGTTACATGTAGGAAATAATAAAGAGGGGAAGAAATCTATATTGACCGGGACCAAGAATTAGCTTTGTCCAAGTAAAGTTTCTTCGCAGTGAAACAAACTGGTTTTCAAACATGAATTTTCTTTTGCAAAACTGACCATCCTCTTGTCCCGTCTGTAGGTTTCTGAAGGCCCCTGCTCCTGGCTTACGTTCCTCCTAGGAGACCTCAGCATTCAGCGCGCTGGGGACGCTTTGTTTCCTAAGTTAGGAGAGGGATCCTGGCAGGAAGTCAACGCCCAGGATCAGATGCTGGGGTTGAGGATCCGTGGCTCCGAGCGGCGCGGGGGAAAGGCGGCGGTAATCGAAGCTCTGGGCGCATTTTCCTAGAAGCCTCCAGGGCTCCGCCACCTGTCTGGAGTCTGCCCGAAACTCAGGCATCTCCTCTCCTGAGTTTCCTCCTCATAGGCTTGTCCCTGGGAGTGTGGGCGGCCGCATTGCTGAGCACCGAAACTCTCCCCCCCCTCCCCCCGCTAGCCTTCCTCCTCCTGCACACCAGCCTTTCTTTTCTGCCTCAGTCACTTCCTTCCTCAGCTTCTTCCTCCCCAGTTCGTTGAAGAAGATAACCAGCCCGCACCGACGCAGCCCCAGTTTTCTCGGAAAAGAAAAGGAGGCGCAGAGGTGAGTGATTGCCCTGGGAAGGTGTGGCCAGGTAGGTATGAAGGATGGACGGGGGTAGCCGGTGGAGGCCAAGCAGCCGGGGGGCTCGTGGGCTGCGGGTGGAGAGCCGGGACCAGGAGGGGGCTAAGACGCCTGGAGGGTATAACTGACCTTGGGCTGAGCGGGTGCGGGGGACCGGGTGGGCGCGCCCCTGCGCCCCCCAACTCTCCAGCAGACTTCCGCCCTCGGCTCACGTGACGTTTTGCCGACCGGGGGCGGACAGGGCAGGGAGACCCGCAGCGTTTAAAGATTTTTACCGCGGAGCAATGTGTCCGCTTTGCGCTTGGGGAGCCAGTCCCGCAGAGCTGAGCGGGGTCGGGCTGGGAGTGAGGGGGCCGGCTCCCCCGAGGAATCTGGTGGCTTCAGGGCAGTGGACTCTGCGGCGCCGGCGGCGGGTGCGGATCTGTACGCTCCCGATTCTGTGTGCGGCGTGGGTGGTAGTGAGGGGACACCAGCGACTCGGGGAGCCCCGGGCTGGGTCCGTTTGCGTCGCTCGCTCTCGGGGCGCGCCGGGGGCGCACCGACAGCCGGGGAGCGCGGGCAGGCGGCGCTGGCGCGAGACTCTCGGAGACAAAGGCTTCCGGAATGCGGTTCCTCCTGGGGAGGTCGCCCGGGAGCCAGCCGTGCGCCCCGGAGCAGGGGCCGAACCCCGCGCTCCCCGGCTCTGCACTGGTACCGGTGGTGACCGTGTGATGATGGCCCGCTGGGGACCGGGTTTGGGGACCCCTTCCGCGACAGCTCCCAAACTTGGTGCAGGGATGACCAAATATGGAGTGTGTGCGCGCCTGCGAGGGGCAGGAAGGAACCCAGTCATTCTTTGACCCGCACCAGCTGCTCGTCAGGGATTGTGAAGGAGGGATGGGAAACAGTGGCCAGCCCCAGTGTGGAGAGGTGGCTCCTGATTTCAAGATGTCCCCACTCCAGTAGGCTTATTCCTTGACGTTAGAAAATTTCTAGGTATTGCCTCCAAACTTAAAAAAAAAAAAAAAAAAAAAAAAACCCAACAAAACAAAAAAGGAACCAACCACCCAAAGAAAAAAGCTATGAGAGTCCTTAAATATATTCTTAAGCGCATATTGATGGTGGAGCATTTCAGCATATGGCCCAGATGGCCCAGTGCTCCCACATTCCGCTTTCTTTGTGATTCCCACGCACAGTGCCTAATTGGATTCTGTCTCAATTAGAGCGCCCGACTAGCATCTGCCATCGCCTTCCCCTGAGCCTCCCACTGAGGGGCTCTCTTTCCCTTAGACTTGCTCTGCAAGCCCATGGCCTCTCATTGTTCTTGATCTCGCTGCTTAACACCGGTCCCAGGCTTCTGTCCTTATAAAATAACATGGGCCTTCCAAGGATTGTGCAACAGAGTATTTTATACTCCTTTGTCCTCATTAAATAATCAAATAAAGGTGTAAACCATGCCAAATTATGTATGCTAGCAATAGTTTCTAAGCCTGTTATTTTCCTACTCCGAAGGGTCAGTGCAGGGAGACTTTCCTACTTTCTAAGTGTCTGCCTTAGTAAGTACTCAGCATGTAATATTTCACACAAATACAACCCACTGTTATATTTAGTGCAGTTGGCATAATAACCAGCATAAAATAAATAAATAAATAAAACAAAATTTTTAAAAAGGGAGAAGAGCCAGAATGATGCAGTAGAAACGGCATTTAATTGTGGGAAGCCCCTCGGAGTCAGTTTCATCATCCATAAAATGGGGATAAATAATATTACTTCGTAAGGTTCTTAGGTTTACATGAATTAATGCAGATAAGGAGCCTCAGGCGTAATTAATTACAAAGAAATTCTGGTTGTCTTCCTGTCTTAAAATTGGATGAACATACATCTGCTTAATGTGATCCAGGAATTCACAGTACTTAAGGGTGGGATTTCCTCTTTGAGTCTCATTATTAAAGGAGAATTAGGTCTGAAGTGTGTGGCTGGTGGTGGGTGGAAAGAGTGGAAAACGATGTTAAGGAGATAAATATTCAGGGTGGGAGGAAATCAAAGCATCTGAGAATTGGAAAGGACTGTAATCCCCTTGGACATTTCCCTTTATTGTCCAATGTGGGCTGATTTCTTCATCAACCCTCAGAGATCCATATTACTACTGCAAACTTTATTCACTGTTAGACCGTTTTGATTGTTAGAGAAATTTTGTCTCATATGGCTTTCAAATCTGCCTTTCTGTTCCATCTATCCATCCTACCCAATAGAGCAACACAAAGACTATTCACATAAGTACATAAAAGGAGCTTTAATTTTTAAAAAATAGCAGCAGGTCTTCTCTAGGCTAACTTTAAACTCAAGATTCTTTAGAGTGCAAGTGACAGAAAGTTAAGCAAACCAGCACAAGCCAAACGAGGAAAGATTGGTTCATGTAACTGGAAAGTCCAAGGTCATATACAGACTCAATCATTGTTATGTGGCTGGATTTTTCTTTGTGTCAGCTTTATTCCTGGCAGGCTCTTTTCACATGGTAGCCATTTATATAGGGGCTGTGAGCTTATACCTTAAAACCCAGTAGGAAAGTGTCTTTTTACTAGTAGTTCTGGCAAAATTCATGGGCTGAGCCCATTGTTCAGGATGGGATCACCTATCCTATGTCCCAAACCAAGTATTCTGACTTTGAACCACTCTTGGAGTCCAGGGTGAGGCTCTACCCAAGACACGTGGGTTTAGAGTAAGGAAGGAAAGGCTCTATCCAAACAAACATTAGACTGCTGGTGCCAGAAGGCGGAATGGGTGCTGAGCGGGGAAATACAACAGCTGTCAACCACACTGACATTAACAGGTTTTTTTCTTACCATTATTCTGATGGCATGTCTTTCAGTTGTGTCCTCTGGGTATGTTTTAGCTTTTTAGTGTCTCTCTTAAACTATCTTGAATTGAATATAACGTTATGATTTCACCAACACAAAGTTCCCACATTTGGACACTATAATTTTTGATATTTGGTTTTATGTAGATGCATTAACCTAAGATGTTGCATTTTATTGAAATGTAGGCTTCTTAAATTAAAAGATTTACACGAAAGTGTAGCAGTGTAGTGGTGCTTTTATTATTAGCTGATAGAAAATCTGGGGTCTTGATCAATATCATTTAAACATAGATGTCATTCTTGTTTTTTCAAAGCTACCGAGAATTAGTTACAATCTGTCTGAATAAAGTTGTTTCTTCCAAATCATCACCCCAACGTAAACCATTCACACAATCCCACTCTTTTATTTGATTTGGAAAACTTACAATTTGCAAACAGACTGAATTGATTCCTTTTGCCCAGCTGCTCATACTTGCCAACCCTCATGTTGCTGTTTTCACTGTAAATTACTGCCTTCCTATAGAAACTCATCCTTCTTCCTTTACTTCTATACTTTACTTCTTTGATCCAACAAGGTTGGGTTTCTCTCCTCCAGCTCCACCTGCACGTTCCTATTTCTTGCTGTGTTTGTCTCCTCCCACTTTCCGTAGGTGTTTGCCAGGCCTCTTTACCTTTTCTGTCTGAGTGCACTTCCTCCCTCTTAGAGCTCATCTCTGTTCCTCACATAAATCAGCAGCTCCATGGTGACAACACCCACAGGGGTGGTTCCATCCTTTCTCATGTGTTTGCTCATTTTCCAGTCTGCAAACCAATTATTTATTTATTTACTTTTTTTTTTTTTTTTTTTTTTTTTTTTTTTTTTTTGCGGTATGCGGGCCTCTCACTGTTGTGGCCTCTCCGGTTGCGGAGCACAGGCTCCGGACGCGCAGGCCCAGCGGCCACGGCTCACGGGCCCAGCCGCTCCGCGGCACGTGGGATCTTCCCGGACTGGGGCACGAACCTATGTCCCCTGCATCGGCAGGCAGATCTCAACCACTGCGCCACCAGGGAAGCCCAACCAGTTATTTATTGAGCTCCTGCTCTTGGTGCCAGACGTGGTCCAGCAGTGAGCATGACAGTCAGATCCCCGCATAGAGGAGCTCACTGTCTAGTGATAAAAACGGAGAAGTGTCAATTCCAATCAAGTGAAATGAAGAGGGCACACGTGCTGTGGGAACACACACGGGAGAGCTCTCCTACTCCAGGGATTCAGGGAGGGCTTCCTGCAGGAAGTTATAGCTCAGCTGGGACTGGACGTGTGGAAGTTAGCCCCAAGAAAGAGGAATAGCCAGAGTCCGGGTTGAAAAAGAAACAGGGTATGGCAAGGCTGGAGGTGTGAGAGTGACGGGTATTTGAGGAATAAAAAGAAGCCCCATGGAACTGCAGCCTGGGTTCAAGGGAGTAGATTTGAGGCGGCTGGAATGGTGGAATGGTGGGCGCAGCCGAGCCCGTGGAGGACCCAAGGGAGAATCCCAAGGGGATTCTCCCAGCCGCTTTTAGTCCTGAACTCCATATCCAAAGATGAATGGTTTTCATCACAGGCTCTCCATTACAGTCAGGTTGCACTGGGCACTGCTGGGGAGGGGACCCAGAAGTCATCATTGCGCTGACCCCATGGTATTAAAATTGCCTTGGATCCACCTGGATCCGCCTTCCTTGCTGGACCGCAGGCTCCCGGAGGGGAGGGATTGTGTTGGTTTCTCCTGGTACCACCAGCTTCTAGCTTAGGGCCTTGCCCCAAGTGTGCCGCGGTTTGGTTTTGTTTTTTGCTTCTGTGCTTTCGTATATACTCTTCCCTGTGCCTAGAACATCCTTTCCCAACTGTCTACTGGCCACTCCTCCCCAGTGACAAAAACTTCTGTGGCTTCCTCCTTTGTGTTCCCTTAATGCCTTGGACCCACCACTGAAAGAGTGCTTTCTTGTCACAATTGCTATTCATTGCAGGCCTTTCTCTGCGTCTGGATGGTGAGTTCCCTGAGGGCAGGTCCTGTGTCACTCACCTTTGTATTTTTGGTGCCCAGAGCATGGGCTTCGAGTTCATAGTGGGTGCAAGGAGAATGGCTTCGTTCTTCCCAGTAGACTGTGTAGAAGAAGAGTGGGGTCAGCCCAGAGGGGCAGTTATAAAATTGGGGAAATGGAGGTACTCTAGGGCTGGGTGCATCATGCAAGTATTTTTAGGAAGAGGGCCCCAGTAAATTAATAGTTACAAATGCTACATGAAAAAAAGAAAGGGTCCTTGGATTTTGCAAGGTGTGTTTAATGGAATGTAGAAACTGTAGTAATACACATTTATTTTTTTCTCCCTCAGGCAGCAATGAATGTGGATCACGAAGTTAACCTCTTAGTGGAGGAAATTCATCGTCTGGGTTCAAAAAGTAAGTACTATAACATGGATACAGTATTTCTTCTGAGTTTGTGTTAGAGCAGGTAGGACTAACTTTTAGAGGCATATGAAGGGATCACCTAGGGATTCAAGACACGGTTAATGGCAGCTCTTCTGTCAGCCTCATATGATAACTGCTCTTAGCCTTGAAGTGATTTCTGGAGACAGAGAGCCACTGGGGTATTGTGTTTCTTATACAAAGAATGGTTGAGATATTTCATTATCCTTTGAATGGAAAGAAAATTGCTGTACTTCTGTAACCTAGCTGCATTGAAATCTTGTAATTAAATCGTGTTCAAATTTTTATTTGTCACACTATTAAAATTCATTTTTTTCTGCTTTACCCTGCCACCATTTTGCAAATTGCCAAATGACTAGGGACTCGGATTGAAATTTTAATAAATTGTCTTTACTTTCTCCAAGTATTTGAGTTTTGTATAATCAGGTGTTTATGTGTATATAACTAAAAGAACCCATCCTTTCTTTTAAAGTTAGCTTTCCCCCTAGCAGCATATAAGCAGCTATTGCAAAATTTGTGACATGTAAAATTGGTAGTATTAGTGTCCTTTTCCTAAGTTGTAATGAAAGCAACTGTTATGCTTGTAGCTGTAAGTATTTCGTGCATCTCAGACCAGACATACAAGAGTTTGAGGAGCATCTCGAAAATTGTAAGAGCAGTAGATACATTCAGCAACAACTGGGATAATGGAACCCAAAGTTTCAAAATTACATCATATAAGTGAAAAACAACTTTAAAAATTACCTTGAAAGAGTTGCTTGTCATTATAGCTTGATTCTTCTTACTTATAGCTCTGTCTACTTATGAATCACAAATCATTTGAAATAACAAGAGGTACCTTGAAAATTCCATTAAGCCATTAGTATCAAATGTCCCCTGTAGTTTTCTGTTGCTGATGTAACAGTACTATAAACTTTGTGCATGAAGCAACACATTTAATATCTTTTAAAAAATATATATTTTATTGAAGTGTAGTTGATTTACAACATTGTATTCATTTCTTCTGTACAGCAAAGTGATTCTGTTATATATATGTGTATATATTCTTTTTCATTATCATTTATCACAGGATATTGAAATAGTTCCCTGTGCTATACAGTAGGACCTTGTTGTTTACCCATTCTATATACAATAGTCTGCATCTGCTAACCCCAAACTCCTAATCCATTCCTCCCCCATATACCCTCCCACTTGGAAACCACAAGTCTGTTCTCTATGTCTGTGAGTCTGTTTCTGTTTTGTAAATAAGTTCATTTGTGTCATAGTTTAGATTCTATATATAAGTGATATCATATGGTATTTGTCTTTCTCTTTCTGACTGACTTTACTTAGTACGATAATCTCTAGGTCCATCCATGTTGCTGCAAATGGTGTTATCTTATTCTGTTTTATGGCTGAGTAGTATTCCATTGTGTATATGTTCCACATCTTCTTTATCCATTCAACTGTCGATAGACATTTTGGTTGCTTCCATGTCTTGGTTATTGTGAATAGTGCTGCTATGATCATAGAAGTGCATGTATCTTTTTGAATTATAGTTTTGTCCGCATTTAATATGTTAATGGTCATGTAGGTTGGGAGTCTGTCTCAGTCTGTTTGGGCTGCTATAACAAAATACCCTGGACTGGGTGGCTTATAAACAGCAGAAATTAATCGCTCATACTTCTGAAGGCTGGAGGTCCGAGATCAGGGTGCCAGCATGGTCAGCTTGGAGTCCTCTTCCAGGTTCTCAGACTTCTTGTATCTTCTCATGGTGAAAGAGACTAGGGATCTCTTTGCAGCCCTTTTATCTATCTATCTATCTATATCATCTATCTATCTATCATTGTGGTAACATTGGTTTATAAGATTGTGTAAGTTTCATGTGCTACAACACAGCATGCTCTTCTGTTTGGTTTGGTTTGTGCATTTATTTGGGGGGGTTTTGCTTGTTTGTTTTTTATATTCCACATATGAGTGAAATCATATGGCATTTGTCTTTCTCTGTCTGACTTATGTCACTTAGCATATTACCCTCAAGGTGCATCCATGTTGTCACAAATGGCAAGGTTTCCTCTTTTTTTTATAGCTGATGAAATCTTGCAGCCTCTTTTATAAGACATTAATCCTTATGACTCATGACTTTACACCCTTACACCCCCCATGACTTTGGCACCTCCCAAAGGGCCCATCTACTAATATCATTACCTTGTGGGGTTAGGATTTCCACATATGAATTTTGGAAGAACACAGACATTCAGACCACAGCGGAGTCTAATAAAGGTCACCTGGGCTAAAATCAAGGTGTTGGCAGGGTGCATTCCTTTCTGGAAGCTCTAGAGACTCTGTTTCCTAGCCTTTTTTCTAGCTTCCAGAGGCAGTCTGCCTTCCTCGGCTCATGGTTCCCTTTCTCCATCCTCAGCTTGCTAAGTTCTCACGTTGCATCACTCTAATCAAAGACATGGACAATCTTTCCTAATCCCATTCTTCTCCCACCCACTTCACCATATTCACTCGATGGAAGTTCAGGTTTTATTTATTTATTTATTTGTTTATTTATTTTTGGCTGCATTGGGTCTTCATTGCTGGGCGCGGGCTTTCTCTAGTTGCGCTGAGAGGGGGCTACTCTTCCCTGTGATGAGCAAGCTTCTCATTGCAGTGGCTTCTCTTGTTGCAGAGCACGGGCTCTAGGCGCTCAGGCTTCAGTAGTTGTGGCACGTGGGCTCAGTAGTTGTGGCTTGTGGGCTCTAGAGCACAGGCTCAGTAGTTGTGGCCCATGGGCTTAGTTGCTCCACGGCATGTGGGATCTTCCCGGACTAGGGATCGAACCCACGTCCCCTGAATTGGCAGGTGGATTCTTAACCATTGCGCCACCAGGGAAGTCCCTCAGTGAATCTTATTTTCGACAGTGATGCCCCTACCTGTGTTCCTCATTTCTACATTCTCAGTTTCTCCTGAGCTCTGTGATGAGCTCTGTCACTCCTGGGAGTAGTACTATTGTTTGGATTGTTAAAGATATTAAAGATATATTTCCAAACATTTGTCGGGTTTTCTTATTAGATCATTCTCCATGTCAGCTTAGTGTTTATTGGTCAGATTCAGTTGCATTTAAAAGTCTCACCTCTATATCCCTAGCACAGTGTTATTATTTGCTAAGGCAAACTGAACCTGCACTTCAAAATGAGCAGCTTTACAAACTAGATGACTACAAAGCAATTATCCTAACTTCTATAAGGATGAAAATATTTTGAACATTGCAACTTCACTAGGCCTTCTTGACTTACCTGTTCCTGGCAATAGATGACTTTTAAGTTGGAAAGCATCTATAGAGATATGTTATCTACTGACAGGTTATGGTTATTTATGTTGTATCTGGAATAATTTTGACTAATCTAAATTATGATTTAGATTAATCATATTTAGACTAATCTAAATATGATGTATTAGCCAAAGTTGGAGATTGATGAATTTAGTTTTACCTGTTTCTTTTAAAATTAAGTTCTTTAAAGTCTCTCATTTTTCATCCTGTAGAAAAGAATTAAGTGGATAAAGATTATTTGGAGATTTAAACTCCTTCGTATAACAAATATTTCTTGAGTGCTACCTTTGTGCTCAAGTGCTGGAGATGGGAAAATAAAGAAAATTCCATCTCAGCCCTTGTGGGCCTCTTTAGGTATTGAGAAGACAGATAAACTGGAAACGTGTATCGGGAAGTGGTTAAGAGTGTGTGCTCTAGGGGACTTCCCTGGTGGCGCAATGTTTAAGAATCCACCTGCCAATGCAGGGGAAACGGGTTCAAGCCCCGGTGCAGGAAGATCCCACATGTCGCGGAGCAACTAAGCCCGTGTGCCACAACTCCTGAGCCTGCACTCTAGAGCCCGCGAGCCACAACTACTGAGCCCACATGCCTAGAGCCCGTGCTCCGCAACAAGAGAAGCCACCGCAATGAGAAGCCTGCACACCACAACGGAGAATAGCCCTCACTTGCCACAACTAGAGAAAGCCCACGCGCAGCAACGAAGACCCAATGCAGCCATAAATAAATAAATTTATTTTTTTAAAAATGGAGTGTGTGCTCTGAAGTCAGACTCTGGGAATGAATCCTAGCTCTTCTGTATTCTTGCTGTGTGACCTTGGGCACATTTCTAAACTTTTCTGACTACTACTCTTTCAATGAGTATTGAAGATATTTGTTTTTCACACTTTAAAATCTCTAAAAGAAGGACTTAAAAAAAATTTTATTTATTTATTTTGCGGTACGCGGGCCTCTCACTGCCGTGGCCTCTCCCGTTGTGGAGCACAGGCTCCGGACGCGCAGGCCCAGCGGCCATGGCTCATGGGCCCAGCCGCTCCGCGGCACGTGGGATCCTCCCGGACCGGGGCATGAACCTATGTCCCCTGCATCGGCAGGCAGACGCTCAACCATTGTGCCACCAGGGAAGCCCCAAGAGGGACATGTTTTGTGATACATGGTGTGCTATTGTTAAATTGGAAATTTAATTGGAACATAAAATAATGGTGCTGTCTTGCAATCAATTGTGTCTTATCTTTGACAAAATGGTTGAGTTTTAATGATTGTAAAATGCATTGAACGGTTCAATAAATGCATTCAACTTTACTCAATAAATGTTAGCTATTATTACTGTAATTGATGGTGAATGCTTTGATTGATATATACTCAATTTTATAAGAAGAGCTTTAATAGCTCGACTGAAGGAATCATGGATGACTTCTCAGAGAAGGTGACATTTGAGTCCATTTTTGAAGAAAAAAGAATTTAGCTAAAAAAAAGGGTCTAGGATGCTGGGTAGATGGCTCAATATGGGCAAAGTTACCAGGGGAAGTGACTCCTGTCACCTTGGGTAACACCAAGGTGCTCATTTTGACTGTATCACAAGGTGCATGGAACGATATGGCAGGAGATCAGGTGAGAGATGAGTGCAAGGGCCAGAGGATGGAGAGTCTTAATTGTGAGTCCATGGTCTTCACTTCAGTTTGAAGGTGCTAGGGAGCTATTGAAAGAGTAGAGTAGAAGAATATCAATTTAAGCTTGCATCATACAAAGTTTCTTCCACATTTTAAATTCTGCCTCAATGTAGAGGGTGTATTTGGGGTAAACATGGAGAAGGGGAAACTGATAGAGAGTCTTGCAGTTACCCACGTGAGAATCAGTTTGGGCCTGAACCAAGGAATTAATTGTCCATGAAGAGGAGAGGCTAGAGCAACAGAAGATACAAAGAAGGTGGCATCACCTGGACATTTGTCAGATTGAGGGGTGAGTGGGCAGGAGAACTCTGAGATTACAGCCAGGTTTCTGCCTTCGGTACCTGTAAAAACTTAACCTAAATTGAGAATTTACCATAGGCTGGCACTCTATAGAAGACTTTACCTATATTCTATCTTTTAATCTTTGCAATAACCCTGTGAGGGGTATTTTTACCCTCCTAACTGCAACTCAGATTGCTTGAAGGACCTGCCAGGTTACCAGCAGCTGCACTGTTTCCTGTAATCAGTGAAAGATTCTCAGTGGTTAGGACTCAGCGCTTTCACTGCCGAGGGCGCAGGTTCAATCCCCGGTCGGAGAACTAAGATCCCGCAAGCCACAAGGCACGGCCAAAAAAATAAAGGGAACTCAAACAGGTGCATCTTTGCTTTCCAGGCCAAACATTCCCTGTTTTCCTTTACAAACTTATTTCCGTCTTCTCCTCTTAGATGGTTTACTTGCGGTGAGTAAATTAGCCACTCTAATTACTGTTCTCCTAGACACTTAATTGTTTCACCTGTGCCTAATGTCACATACCCCATTGCTCTCATTCGTAATTGAACCAATGTTAACTGATAAATGGATAAATAAAATGTATTATATCCATAAAAAAATAATTGAACCAATAATGATCATCGATCAAGTGCTTAGCATATGCTGGGCACTGTGCTTTGTGCTTTAGAACTGTGTCCCCAACCTCACAGTGTGGGAGGTATTAAGATCCCCATTATACAGATGAGGAAACTGAGGCCTAGGGACCTTACATAAAAGTTCTCAAGGCCAAACAGCTAGCAGATGGCCAGAATTTCAACTGAGGACTGTCAAGTTTTTTTTAAAAAGCTCTGTGTTATACTCCTTTTAAAGTCCAGAGCAGGTACTGCCCTTCTTGAAGTCTTCCCTTCCCATTCTAGCCCAGTCATCTTGTTCTTGACATCCAATCACGTACTGCTTTGTGCTGTTGTTTTACTGTATGTTTATTTCCTTGTGGGAATGGAAGCCATTTCTTTGATAGCTAGAAAGTGATTCTATACTTCCTTCTCTCTGCCTCTGGTGCCCAGCACAGGGCTGCACCCACAGTAGGAGTTTACTAAGCTGGAGGCTATAAGCTCTAACAGGGGAGTGCAGGAACTCAAGAACCCTTCTCACTGTGATGGCCATCTACTTGACAGGGGGCACAGCTTTGAGAGGGAAGAACTTGGAGCAGCGCAGTAGGATAGGACTGGGTCAAGGGTTCAGCCTGGTAGGTCAAAGGATACAGCCAACAGTTAGAAGATATCCTAGATTACCCTTTGAGACTTCAGTTGATTGACTTTTAGCCAAAGATCCACCTTATTTTTAAAAAAACCTTTTTTTTAAGAACAGTTTTAGATTTGCAATAAAATTGGCAGGAAGGTGTAGAGATTTTCCATATACCTACCCTCTGAGCCCCGCACATAGTCTCCCCCATTATCAACATCCCCTACCAGAGGGGTACCTTTGTTACAGTTGATGACTCTACGTTGACATATCATTATCACCCAGAGTCCACGGTTTACATCACATTTCACTCTTGGTATTGTACATTCTGTGGGTTGACTAATGCGTAAGGACGTGTCTCCCATCATTATAGTATCATAGAGTATCTTCACTGCTTTAGAAATTCTCTGTGCTCTGCCTGTTCGTCTCTCCTGTATCCTAACCACTGAAAACCACTGATCTTTTTACTTAGTTTTCTCTTTTTCCATAGCTTTGCTTTTTCCAGAATATCCCATAGTTGGAATCATACAGCATGTAGGTTTTTCAGATTGCTTTCTTTCACTAAGTAGTACATATTTAAGGTTCCTCCATGTTTTTCATGACTTGATAGCTCACTTCTTTTTAGTGTTTACCTTAACTTTTAACATCTATATTAAAAACTGGCCTTCAAACTAGATAATCTAGGGATTCTGGTAAATAAAGATTTCTTCATTTTGAAGGTCACCCACTCCTTCCCTGGGGATTCTGAGCATGTTCAGAACACAGAGAAACACTGCTCCTGATGCGGGGTTTCTCTTGTACTTGTTATTTTTATCGATTCAACAACTAACAATTAAAAAATCGAAATTTAGACAGAGAGAGGAATTGTCCACTGTAGTGCTGTAACACATTCACTTTTTTTTTTTTGCCGCACCGTGTGGCATGCTGGATCTTAGTTCCCCAGCTAGGGAGACCAGGGATCGAACCTGTGTTCCCTGCAGTAGAAGCACAGAATCTTAACCACTGGACCTCCAGGGAAGTCCCACACATTCCCTTTTTGTTACTGTTTCTTAGTTCTCTTCCACTCTCTGTCCAGATGACACTGAAGCTAGGAGATGTACCACACATTGCATTTATTCTATCACTTTTTGAATCTGGCAAGAGGCTCTACTGAATTTTTGACTGTTGACTGTTAAACTGTAATCTTGGTTAACCTTCAGTTAGATGTTTATGAAAGATTATGTGTATCTGCCACACATGGTGGCAAGAAACAGACTTTGCATTGGCTAACATTGTGTTTTCTCAAATTAGATGCTGATGGAAAATTAAGTGTGAAATTTGGGGTCCTCTTCCGAGATGACAAATGTGCCAATCTGTTTGAAGCACTGGTAGGAACTCTCAAAGCTGCAAAAAGAAGGAAGATGATTACGTACCCAGGAGAGCTACTTTTGCAAGGTGTTCATGATGATGTTGACATTATATTGCTGCAAGATTAATGTGGCTTGCATAGCTTTGTTTATTGTGGGTTTTTTTTTGTTTCTGGTAAACTGGAATATTACATCAAAGGACAAACATGTTAGCATACTTAATGTATTTTTATAGAACTTTATAAACAAAAGGAGACATTTTAGAAGCCTGTCCTTTTTTATATCTTGAAAGCAAATTTATGTATTACACTGTAAAATAAACAAAACCTATTATTTTTCTCAGGAATCTGGCTGGAAAATGTAGGCAATGAGGCTTTTTTGGTGGGGATGCAAGAGTGTTTGTTTCATAAATCATTCTTAGATAATTTCCACAGATATTTGACATTCTATGAAATCAAGAAGCAAACTTGAAGACCAGCTCCCACAATGAATGCAATGTTTATGTAATAAAAACATGTAACTCTCTTAAAATTGCCTTATTGCCTTATTTTGTCATTTGAGATTTACGTATCTCTCAGAATCGAGTTTTTGCATCAAGATTAGGTAACTGCAGTAAAAGTTATCTTGATTTGAAGAAAAATTCCCTTAAAACTACAGAATTTAAAAAGTAGGGATGGTTAGTGTTATGATTTGGCCCTATAAAAATATTAATTTTGATGTCTATATTGTGCTTGCCACTGGGATAGGGGACATGCCCCCGCAAAATGTAACCTAAAAACTTCACTTTCTAATTGGATTAGTTAGACCCACCTGAAATAATACAGGATTATCCGTGATTGCATGTTGCAGCTTGTAGTACAGAACTGAAAATGATACAGAATCTCAAGGAGGATAAGGTCAGTGAAAGGCATGATGGTTGGAAGAGGTATAGAGGAGGCAGAATTTGCAGGATTGGAGCTGATTATATCCAAAGGGAAAAAGATGGGATGGGTGAGGGTGATGACTCAAGGTAAGGCAGAGGGACATGAATTAACAAGGCATGATCTTGTGAAAGGTAGGATGTCAGGTTGACTGGAATGTTAGGCTAATTAAGGTTGAACCTTGGAAGCCAGGGAGAGGAGTCTGGGGAAAAATTGGAGCAGGGAAGTTTCATGATGAAAGTGATGTTTAGTGAAGGTAGGTCTGCCACTGGTAACTAGGGTGGAGTGTGGAGAGTGCAGGGGTAGTCAGACAAGCCAGCAAAAACATTGCTCAAGAATCTCATGGGGGTGGTGATAATGGGAAGGCAGAGGAAGGATGGAGTCCAAGCACATTTTAAAGGAAATTGAAACTTTGTCACCAGTACCTTTTCTTTTGTGACAGGACCCCAATTCAAACTAGACTAAAGAACAACAGAGGGCTTCCCTGGTGGCGCAGTGGTTGAGAGTCTGCCTGCCGATGCAGGGGACACGGGTTCGTGCCCCGGTCCGGGAAGATCCCACATGCCGCGGAGCGGCTGGGCCCGTGAGCCATGGCCGCTGAGCCTGTGCGTCCAGAGCCTGTGCTCTGCAACGGGGGAGGCCACAGTGGTGAGAGGTCCAAGTACGGCAAAAAAAAAAAAAAGAACAACAGAATTCACTGGTACTTCATAGTCATTGCTAACATTTATTAAGCATTTATTATGCTAATCCTCATATAACCCTGTGAGGTAGGTATTATAGATGAGGTAAGAGAGACACAGAAGAGTTAAGAGCTTCTCCACGCTTACCTAGCCAGAAAGTGGGCAAGTCAGGATTTTGAAATTTGACTCATCTAACTGGCAAGTCCAGGGATGGGATGGAATTCAGGCATGGCTGGCTCCAGGGACTCAAACACTTGTTTAAACACTCTGACTTTCCATATCAGCTCTGATGACTTCTTTGGTTTATTCTCATTCTCTTTCTACTCTAAATATGTTTCCTGCATATAGATGCCTGCAGGTAGTTGCACATTCGTCTACTCCTAGATTAGCAACTCTAGCAGAGAGAGAATTATATATTAATTATGAATTCAAAGAAAGGAACTCTGATTGGCTCCACTTGCAGCATAAATCTACCCCTCTGATCAATAACATTTGCCAGAGGGATGAGATATCTTGAATGACCTGGGTCATATGCTTGTTTCTGAGTGAGGATTGGGTAAGAGACTGTGCTTCACAGCCTCATCTCAAACAGGAGAGGGATAGTTCCCGGAAGGAAAGGATGCTGAGTACATGGGAACAACACAGGTTTAACATAGATACAAGAGATCTTTTGAGGATGAATCCATAAAATATATATGTGGCCAAAAACAAAAGATAAATGAGAAGAAATGGTCAAAAGCTACTACTCGTGTGGCCTTAGTAACTGAGAGAATAACGTGTTAGCAGAGATAGGGAAATTGAGTGGAGCAGAAGGGCTGGTTTTAGGGAGAGTTACATTTGGACATGGTGAACTTGGAGCATTTGGACGGGAAATGTGTAGTAAGCAAGTGAGGATTTGGTTCTGGAACTCAGGTGAAGGTTCAGAAATATCGACAGAGACCTGAGAATTATGGTTCAGGATTGATTTTCATCTCAATTTTGATATGTATAGATAATCATAATTCTCCCTCTATTATTATCTTTAATTTGAAATTTTAATTATTAGACATTTAGAAAACACAAAAGACATACAATCTACAGGCTTTGTAAAAGGCTGGGCTGAGAAACTGAAGCAATTTTTTTTTTTTTTTGCGTTACGCGGGCCTCTCACTGTTGTGGCCTCTCCCATTGCGGAGCACAGGCTCCGGACGCGCAGGCTCAGCGGCCATGGCTCACGGGCCCAGCCGCTCCGCAGCACGTGGGATCTTCCCGGACCGGGGCACGAACCCGCGTCCCCTGAATCGGCAGGCGGACCCTCAACCACTGCGCCACCAGGGAAGCCCTGAAGCAATTTTTAAAGGAAAGCAATCTGGGAAACTCACATGTCTGATGGCATTTTTTTTGAGAGCAGGTTGACCTCATAGTCAAAGACTCCCTTGAAAAATCTTCAGAAGTTGAGATAGTTACTTAGTCATTTTGTTAAGTATCTTCTTGGTGAGTATCCAATGGAGTTTCAAAGTTTCAAACCCATAATGATTTAGAATTTGAGAAATATATTCCAGAAAAAATATATCCATGGGGTTATTTAGTTATTTTGAGAAACTTAATAGAACAGCATTCCTATCTACTACTGACATCCATAATATAGTTTTATGTATTTTCCTTTAGATTCAGGATGGTCAATTCCTTTGTAACAATTTAATATATGGATAGTTCTTATTTGGATCATGGTCTTAACATTCAAAATCATAAATCTGATCCAGAATCACAGTGAAAATAATTTTTCTTGGCCATAAACTGCATTCCAGTTAATCATCTCAGTAATGAGTGTCATTGGCTATAGGTGGATGGGAATTAGAAATTATAAACAATTGTCCACAAACATTTCTTCATTCTTGCAACAAAAATGTATAGTATCTACTTTGTTCAAGTCACTGTGCTAGGCATTAGGGGTTATTATTATTCTCAAAGAGAAGCAAATAATTTGCACAATATATATTAAATATAGAAGAAGCTTTGGGTAAATGAGAGAGGGATACAGGTGCAAAAATGATGACTTGTTACAGGGTGGACTGGGATGAAGTGAAGTGTGCCTTAAAGCAGGAGGATGATCCGAAGGACTTTACTGGTGGAGTTGTTTCTGCCTACAAAGGAAGAGAAAGGCAGGTAACTTAAGGTAAAGAAGGATAGAGGAGTATTGGGAGCTGAGGCTGGAAAGGCTTGGGACATTAGTTTGAACACTTAAGACAGAAGAAACAATTCTAAGTGTATGTCTTAATAATAGTGAATTACAAAGAACTGTCAAAAAAAAAAAAACTTGGGCTTCCCTGGTGGCGCAGTGGTTGAGAGTCCGCCTGCCGATGCAGGTGACTTGGGTTCGTGCCCCGGTCCGGGAAGATCCCACGTGCCGCGGAGCGGCTGGGCCCGTGAGCCGTGGCCGCTGAGCCTGCGTGTCCGGAGCCTGTGCTCCGCAACGGGAGGGGTCACAGCAGTGAGAGGCCCGCGTACCGCAAAAAACAAACAAACAAACAAACAAAAACATATGAAATAATTTGATAAGTGCCACTCATTATGAAGTAACTTTAATTTGTAAGATCCATAACAGTGCTATTTTGTATACTGAGATTATACAAAACAAGCTATAATTATAGCTTGCCTTCAGAGTGAATGACTTAATTGAAAAATTGATTAATGTTACCACTTGTGCAAACTCAAATTTCCTTAAGTTCCCTCATAGAAAATCCAAGCACTCCTTCTTGTGCTGGAAGAACAATTTAAAAATAAGTTACAGAAATGTTGATTTGAGGAATTTGTCTTAATTGAACACTCACATCCCAGACTTCCCTGGTGTCTGAGCTGCTTCCTACGGTTCCAGACAATGAGGGAAAAAAAGGCCTACGGACTGACAGACAAAATACAAACATATGTGATGGCAAAGGAACAAGCCTGCTTTTTTCTGTGTGGCACGTGGGGTTGACCTCATTAATTTATAGCCTCGTATATTTAGAAAAAGTCAAGAGAAAGGCATGTACCTTTAATTTATTTGTCGTCGGATAATCGTGGAGTTTCCTTTTCCTTAACAAAAGATATAAATAACTCTTCAAAGAAAACTCACTCCTCAGGAGTCTTTTATGATAAGAAATCAGAGAAGACCACATTTTTTTACAGAAGATGATTTTGTATGAAAAGTCCTCTCTTGTGCTTTTGTGTATCTCTAGCAGCCTCAACAAAAGGGTTCTTAAATTTTTTTACCCCTGTAGTTCTCCTTTTAGTGACTGTTGTAGTGAGACACTTTGGGTTGGAAAGAATGGAGGCTCTTCACTGGGTAACGGAGATTAACGGTGAGCGTGCATACAGGGCAATTAGGATGATAAAGTAACGCACTGAAATAGGAGACCAGAAAATGCACCACAGCAGGGCTCCTGGGGGGTGAGGGACTCCTAACCAGAGGAGAAAAAAGCCATCAGAATGGCTTTTGTAGCTTTTTCAACATCTAACTATTCCGGAGATTCTGAGTGAATAAATCTGGGTTGGGCCCCAAGCATGTCCACGAAGTAGCATCTCCCAGTCCGATTCTAATGGACAGCTGTGGGAAAGAATCGCTCCTGGCTGCCTAAGAGCTTCTCTGTCAACACCACTCAGCTGTGTTCCTGGATCCACTTCGTTCTATTTGATTCTTCTGCTTGCAATTAGCTTCCTCATCCTTTATCGTTTCTCTATTGGTAGCTTCTACTTAAGGGTTAGTTTGCTCCCTCGTTACCTTGATCTACTAGCGTCAGTTCTTGCTGCTGGCTGTCTCATATGCTGAATGTCTGTATGTCTAAATGAAAACGCTTAATGTAAAAGAGTAGCACAGTTTGTCCTTATGGTGCCAGACCACCCCATAGGTCATTGGCCAGTTTAAGGATTGATTGGGTCAGCTGCCCACCCCTCCAATCAGCTATGCTGCAAATGCAGACAGGGAAGGCACATTGCCTGCAGCTGCTGCGACAGGGTCTGTGAGCTGAGCTGCCTTAGATGTGCCTGTGGATCAGGCAGGCAGTGTGTCTACATTCCAACCATTTCCTCAGAGGTTCTCTGTGATTTATAGCAGAATACGAAAGCAGTAACTTTCTGTTTGGAAGATATGACCACCCTTTTTTTTTTTTTTTTTTTGCGGTACGCGGGCCTCTCACCGCTGCGGCCTCTCCCGTTGCGGAGCACAGGCTCCGGACACGCAGGCCCAGCGGCCATGGCTCACAGGCCCAGCCGCTCCACGGCACGTGGGTTCCTCCCGGACCGGGGCACCAACCTGTGTCCCCTGCATCGGCAGGCGGACTCTCAACCACTGCGCCACCAGGGAAGTCCGACCACCCCTTTTAAGCATGAAAAATATTTCCTCTACAGGTTAGTTGTACTTTTAGTATTCGTGATTAAGAAAATACATAATACAAAAGATATAAAATACAAAAATCTACAATTTCAGCAAAGGTTTTTAAATGAGTTTGCATTTTATTACTTGTAAGAATAGTACTTACACTGTAAAGATATAATATAGTTATTTATGTATATAAGACACATCATTTATCCACAGAAAATGCTTGGTGTGCATATGGTTTCCTGGACTCCTTGAAATAACTCTGTGGCTCCTAAGGGGTGTTCTGTCCACAGGTTATGAATGAGTTTTGTGATACACTAAGCACAGGTCCTATATCAGGAAAGACTGCATCATTAACTTCAGTTCTTAGAGCCAGTGGTAGTTCTGCTTTTTCTCCCCTGGAATCTAGGCAGGCTTGTGACTGCTTCAGCAAATAGAATGCTGTGGAAATGATGCTAGTGGTTTCTGAGGCTAGGTCTAAATGGCCATAGAGCAGCTACCTGTCAAGAGTAATGAAATGTTGAGAGGGAGGCAGGGCTTCAGGGATAGCTTGATCAAGTAACTCAGTGATGTCACCAAGATCCTGGTTTTCTTCTGTTTTTCCACTCCACCTTCTGTGATGTCAGTTTCATAGATTTCATTCTAAGTATGACTTCCTTCCTGGTCAAAAAATAGCTGCTAGCAACTTCTGGGGTGACATGGCTCCTTGGAGAGAGAGAGAGATAGAGATGGAGAAAGAGAGAGAGAGAGGTATCTGAGAGAGTAAGAAAGAGAGGAGTTCCAAGGTAGAAAAAGCATCAGTAGGTTGTCAACTAGCTTCTAGTTCTGCTGTGGAGAAGTCAGATGAGATTCTAATTTCTTATCTTTTTTATGTGACTTTTTTTTATTGTGAAAACTTTTAGGATCTTTAAGTTTTGCTATATTGCACCTTAGTATGGATAATTTTTTAACCTTTTAATGTGGGCATTGTACTGATTCTTTCAATCTGGAAACTTATGTTCTTTAATTTGGGGAAATTTCCTTGCATTTTTTCTTTGATAATTTCTTTACTTCCATTTTGTGCGTGAGTGTGTGTGTCTCCCCTGCCTCCGTGAACTCTTGTTAGTTAGATGTTAGTACTTCTGAATTGATATTCTAGTTTTAAAAGTTTTCCCTTCCATCTTTTGTCTCTTTTCATTTTTCTAAGGGATTTACTTTGGTTTATTGTTTAAAATTAGTAGTTAAAATTCTATTTTCATATTTTAATTTCCAATACTTTTATTAAAGGTAGCATTCTGTTTCCACTTGTTGATACAATATCTCATATCTCATCTCTCTGAGGATTATAATTATGGTTTCACTGACATTTTCTTCTACTTCCTGCACTGTCTGTTTCAACTGAGGTCCTGTTTTCAATTTGTTTGTATCTCTATTTTTGTGTGTTTTTGCTGGAGTATTTCCTCAAATACCTAGAGGTCTTTGGCTTTCCATTCATATTTAATAGTGAGTCACTAAAAAGTGGATAGGCTCTGGATTGGGGGTAGATTTTGCCAACTTGTACTAGTGAGATTTGCTGTGTGATAATCAGATGGAAAGCAAGGTTCTCATTGTGAAAATCCCAAACATCGACACTGTACGTTGCTTAATTCCCTCTGAAGCCATTCAGTCTACCGAGAAGAATTCAGCTATTTTTTTGCCTGGGTGTATCTCATGGCTGCTGGCACTTGGAAGGAGAGTAGGAGGAGAGACTGGCAGGTCCTACTCTTTAATCAGAAGAGACTGGCAGGTCCTTTCTGGTCACCCCAGAAGTTGCTGGCAGCTATTTTTTGACCAGGAAGGAAGTCATACTTAGAATGAAATCTATGAAACTGACATCACAGAAGGTGGAGTGGAAAAACAGAAGAAAACCAGGATCTTGGTGACATCACTGAGTTACTTGATCAAGCTATCCCTGAAGCCCTGCCTCCCTCTCAACATTTCATTACTCTTGACAGGTAGCTCTTCACTCCTGTTTTCAGCTCACCCCATCACCCTTTCTCTCTACCATAACTGGGGTTCTCCGGTATGGAACTACTTCCTCTCCATTTTCCCATGTGTCTCTGTGTAGTGGGGAGTAGGGGGAGTTGTGTGGATTTATGGGAGGGGAGATGGGACCTGGGGAAAGTCTACCAGCTCAGTATACGGATGGTCAGCCAGTCCCCCTAATTCCAGTCACGGATCTCATTCCTGCCTTAAGGGTCCCCTGGAAGTGCCAGGTTCTGAGCCTCTCTGGGGCCCTGTGCAGTGGGGATGGCTCAGTCCCTATCGTAGATGCTTAGGTAGCACCTTTCTCCAGTCTATTATCATTCCTCCGTCTGCTTTCCAAACTCCAGAAGATTACTAATGTTGCCCATCAGTTCTGTCTCCTCTCATATTCTCTTTATCCTTGTGAATTTGTGACTTTATTTGCTGCAGTTAAGAACAGATTCAGGAGTAAAAGAATACTAAAAAGGTGATTGATTCACCACTGTTTAGGTGGTAAATCTCTCCCTTTCTTTTATTACCAAACTTTTCTCTAATGTTTTTGCTCCGACTCCCAGATCGCAAATGCAAGAAATTGAGAGTTCATTTTTAGCTCTACTTTGCATCACCTGTGATGGAGGTCACTGTTGTGTTGATTCCCCAGCCTATGCTATGTAGCCCTGTCAAAACCAGCTTTGCGGGATTCTTGCTTTCTTTGACTCCTTCAGCCTCCAGGTGGTCCAGACAGAGGATCAGGAAAGTCAGTGTGGTGTACCAGGAGAAGCCCAGAAAGATCTTATCCCTGGGGAATGTAGGATTTAGGCCATTGGGGAATACAATCTAGACTCATCATGTTTTATTTCATGTGAGTGTGTTCTGAAGAAATAGAAGAAGAGGAAGTGGGAGAAGAACTAGCACATCATATCAGGAAATAGTAGATCCTGCAAAATTACAAAATGGGAGTAGAAAATATGAGATCATTATTTGGGGGCAGATTACAAAATTTATTGGAACAACTTTATCTAATTGCTGTACAATTCAATAACAATTATGTGTCTGATTAAATAGGTGCCAAATTAACTTTGTAGAGTGCACTATTTGATTAGAATAGTAAACAGTCTATACCTATATTCAATATTTACTGTGTGTTGATGTTGTAATCAGCAGAGAAGGAGCTTGCTGACAACTGGCTGCAGGGAGAGGAAAAGGGTATTAGCACCCAGAGCCCGTGATAATGGTGAGGTGTTTTTGGAGCTGGGATCTACCCCTGAGTTCAGGACTCTGCCACTGCAACCAGGAGGGGTTCAGCAAATCAAAGAACTGGATCCTTGGCTTGGGCTGGTGGGAAAACATAATAACCTTCAAGTCTTGGTCTCTCCTCCTCTGTAAAATGGGAGGAATAATAATAATATCTAACTATACAGTACAAATCTTCCTCCACTTATAGGGTTACATCTGATAAACCCATCATAGATTGAAAATATCCTAAGTTGAACATGCATTTAATACACCTAACTGACTGAACACCATAGCTTATGTGCTCAGAATATTTACGTTAGCCCACAGTCGGGCAAAATCATCTAAAACAAAGCCTATTTTGTAATAAAGTACTGAATATCTCATGTAACTTATTGACTACTGAAAATGAAAAATGGAATGGTTGTGTGGTTACAGATGGCTGTAAGTGTTTCGGTGGTTAACCTTCAAGGTCGTGTAGCTGGCTGGGAGCTGCAGCTCACTGCCGATGCCCAGCATCACGAGACAGGGTCATACCACTTACCGCTAGCCTGGGACAAGATCAAAATTCAAAGTATGGTTTGCACTGAATGTGTATCACTTTCACGCCATTGTAAAGTCAAATAATTGCAAATCAAACCCTCATAAGTCAGGGACCATTTGTAACTGCTCATTAAATGTTAGTTGTTGCTCTTATTGTCTCGGTAGGGACTTTGTTGTTAGCGCTGTAATTTTCATCATCATTTGTTTTATGCAGTGTTGAAAATCACCTAAGTGTCAAGGGTGACTCTGGCAAACAGGAAGTGGTCGTGGTCAAGATTTCACTGCATCAGAAATCAAGGGGAGGAAACGAGGCTTACTGAAAGGCATAGGACTAAATCCAGAGACAAATTTACAAATGATGGTTTTTCTTTGGTGGAGTTTTGTTTGAAGGCCAAATCTCCACCTCTCATCACTCACCATACCTTCATCCATCCTATGGAGACTTTGTCTTTTTGTTCACTGGTGAATCTCTAGTAGTAGAACATTGCTAGCTCATAATAGGTGCTTAATAAATCGTTGTTAAATGAATGGATGAGTGAAAGAAGGATGGATGGATGGATGGATGGATGAATAAATTTAGCAGAAGAGCCTGGTTGCTGTTCTGAGCACCAGAAGTGTGCTCATGTATCACGGTCACTTACAGCTTAAAATAATAAGAAAGAATATGGGTTGGCAGTTACAGTTCTTTAATTTGGCAGAGTGCTATAGCTTTTTTAAGTCAGTATTCTGGCAGCTTTTATTATACAGTGTTTGGATGATAAATGAGTACTTTCTTACAGAAAGGTAACACATGGCTCCTGTATTTTATGAAATAACAAAGCCTTCATTTCATTGCCAGATTTTTAGACTATGTTTCATAATTAGAGAAATTAAAATGAGCCTTCACCAGATTGTGCCAAAGTTGAAAAGTTTGGGGATGGATCCAGAACAATCCAGTCTAAGGTTTGTGCCTATTTGGGAACTAGAGCCTTATGTACACAAGAGCTTGTGGTGCAGGGGCAGAGAGGATGGCAGTTGTTCTCCCAGAGATCTGTACCCGCTAGAAGATTCCACTATAAACAGGCCTGGCTGATGAGGCTGCTGTTGCATGTAACATTCCAAAGATAATCAAAGAACAGGAGTAGGAAATGGTAGATTTGGATAAAGGCTTGGAGAGCCTTTTTTTTTTTTTTAATTAATTAATTTTATTGGAGTATAGTTGCTTTAGAATGTTGTGTTAGTTTCTTGCTGTACAGCAAAGTGAATCAGTCATACATATACATATATCCCCTCTTTTTTAGATTTCCTTCCCATTTAGGTCATCACAGAGCACTGAGTAGAGTTCCCTGTGCTGTACAGTAGGTTCTCATTAGTTGTCTATTTTACGCATAGTAGCGTACATATGTCAACCCCAATCTCCCAGTTCATCCCATACTCCCTTCCCCCCTTGGTATCTGTAAGTTTGTTCTCTACGTCTGTGACTCTATTTCTGCTTTGCAACTAAGTTCACCTCTACCATTTTTCTAGATTTCACATATAAGTGATATTATACGATATTTGTTTTTCTCTCTCTGACTTACTTTGCTCTGTATGACAGTCTCTGGGTCCATCCACGTCTTTGCAAAGTTTGAAGGTTTGGAGAGGCCTCAAGCTCTGGGTTGAGAGAGAGGGAATGACAAAGTTCAGAGTATATTGTCGAATAAGAAAGAGGAGCTTCTGTAGCAGAGATGGGGCAGAGACACCAATAGAGGAGGAACAGGGCAGCAAATGGCCTAAAGAAGCAGCTGTTTGCATATTCTAGGTTAGCACCATGATTTCCAAAATGGGGTTCATTGCAGGGTCCACTTGGGAGCCCCAAACTGATTTCAACATGCCAGGTATTTCTTTAGTGCTTAGGGGCAAGTGATTTTCACTTTACATAGGGCTAAGAGATGCTTACTAGTAAGTAACCTACGAAGAAAGCTGAGGGTTGCTAAACTTAGATATGTATACGATGATGGTTAGAATTCCCATACTCTTTTGAAGGGGGTGTTTTGTTTAATGTTTATCGTCAGTGTTTTATTGAGTTAATTGTGATTTTCAATTGCTACCATTCTGGCAACTTTATGACTATGAATTTAGCGCTATTATTATAAATTTGTTGGTTGTTTGATTAGAACATTTGCACGTGGTAACACGTTTGAGGCAATGGCATGTTGGCCTATAATTTTCCATAAAACTAGACTTTGAGATATAAATAACCCATACTCAATTGCTAGGGTAATACATAAAACCTACAATCTGTGCTTATAGAGCAATAGTTTATTTTTATCAGTTCTTTCTGCTACTGGAAAATGAGACTATTTGGTACACTTGGGCTCATTTTTCTTACTTAAATGGACTCTGATCCCACAAGTTTGAGATACAGTGTTCAAACAGATAGCTTGATAAAACTTTTAACAAAGGTCAGCTACTTATTGTGCGCTGGTGACATGGAGGAAAATACAATTTCCATGAAAATTAGTTGGTTATGGTAAAAGAGAAACTGAGGGCAGTCATCAGTTAGATCCCTCAAACTATAACTTGCTTAATAAATAATATCCTGTAAACTGCCAAGCTTGCTGACCAGGCTCGCTTTAACTGTTCTTGCAAATTACATACCCTCCAAGCTTCATGTAGTTTAGACAGTGTATCACAAGACTCCTTTAACCACCTCCTACAGAGAATACCTCTGACCTATGGGTCGCTATTCTAATGGTTGCTTAAGTTGTTATTAAGAAACATGGAGTTAATCTTGCCCAGTTCAAACTGGCTGAGGCCACCAACCATTCAGTTGGGCTTGTGTGAGTGTCCCATGGATGACCTTTTGACATCAAAGGGACAAAAACTCCACCCTCACATCATGCAAATGCTGCCATTTTCTGAACATGCATCCCATGAAGAAGCATGTAACTCAGATACCCCTGCACAGAGCATTGGTTACCTCACCTTTTTCCAGTCTCAAATCACCTTCCCCTGCACATTATACTCTTCACCATAAATATCCCAAGGCCCTCACCTTCAGGCAGGTGGATCTGAGATTTGTTCTCCTGTCTCCTCACTTGGCTGCCTTGTGAATAAACTGCTTCTCTGCTGCAAACCTCAGCGTCTCAACATTTGGCTTGTTGGATGTCAGGCCAACGAATCTAGTTCTGTAACAAAAGTCTTAACTTCACTTTATTATCAAATACTTATAAGTCTATGTGTCAGGATTCAGCAAGATTTGATTGCAAAGCACGTTGATAGACCAGTGTCAAGTAGAAGGAAAAAGAAGCAAGCAGGAAGCTGGTAAGCCTGAGACTAAGGAAGCATATACTTCGGTAGCTCTGGGTTTCTAAGACATGGTCCCCATAGCTGAGTACGTGCGACACTCCAAGTTGACCCAATTAGGCTGAAGGTACCAATCTCTGTAACTCTGAGATGCTGATACTGGGAGTTCTCGAATCCAGAATTCTAGTCCAGAATCCTAGATCTTCAACTAGGGGAAAACATAGATGCCTCTTAATTACAGTTGACCCTTTAACAGTGAGTGGATTGGGGCGCCAACACTCTATGCAGTCGTAAATCCAAGTGTAATTTATCCATGTCAGCCCTCTACATCCACCGTTCCTCTGTATCTGAGCTTCCACATGGGTTAATTCAACCTATCGTGGACTGTGTAATACTGTAGTGTTTCTATTAAAAATATCTGCATGTAAGTGGACCTGTGCAGTTCAAACCCCTGTTGTTCAAGGGTCAACTGTAGTTACATTTCTGGCCTGCGTACTCTCTGTTCTGTTAGAATGTCTTCAAGGCTCAACTTAACCCAAATCTAAATGGGACATGAGAAAGGAGGGACGAGTAGGCTGCGAATGAAGGTCTGAGGCCCACAGTGATTCTCTGAACAGGTTCAGGTGTTGTCAGTGGCTTTTCAGGCGGTGACTCATGAAGAGGACAGAAGAGGGCGAGAAAGGGAAAGAATAGAAAAAGGCTCCTCAAAGCAATTTACTCATCTCTCTTTTAGGATCTGCCAAAGTCCAAGAGGACTCTCCATTTTGGGTTAAATTACGGGTTTATTTTAAGTACAATAAGACAAAAACTGAAGAATACCAAAGGCAAAGAACCGTGAATGGGTTTCTCTTTTTATTCACCATCAAATCAAATGATACATGTTCAAGTATACCCTACATGGCTTTCAGCCCTCAGCCCAAAGTGAAATGATGAAGGTGATAGTAATAGCTACCATTTATTACAGTTTTACTCTGTATTTAACAATGTACTAAGCACCTTACATACATTATTCTGTTTAATCTTTACAACACCCATGAAATAGGTATTAATAACAATATTATTATTATTCTCAATTTATATTCTGATGCTAAGGGAATCTAGTAGCTTCCTAAGGTTACTTAGCCAGGAAGTAACATAACTGGGAGTCAGAGCTCTCTGTCCACTGTTCTACACTGTCCTCAAGAAGTTCACAACCTAGTTAGGAAGATAAAATAAATGCACGTGAAATAGTCTAACAGTTGTCTCTATTAGTGCTTCTATGTGCCATTCAGGGCATATGAATCACCTGGAGCCCTTGGTAAAATGCAGATAGCATTTCAGTAGGTCTGGAGTGAGGCACAAGAGACTGAAGATCTGATAAGCTCCCAGGTGATACCAATACTGCTGGCCATAGACTATGCTTTGAGAAATGGGGTTCTGTCTCCCCTCCCCCTCCCCTCCCCCTCCCCTCCCCCTCCCCCTCCCCCTCCCCCTCCCCCTCCCCCTCCCCCTCCCCCCGGCACTAGCTGTTGCTAGAGGACCTTGTGGTGCAGGGCAGTATTTCTGGAATATCTTTTATGAAGTGAATCCCACCTTCCTGGTTCTTACAATATCCACGGAACACTGGAACTACTCTTTTTTTTTTTTTTTTTTTTTTTTTTTTGCGGTACGCGGGCCTCTCACTGTTGTGGCCTCTCCCATTGCGGAGCACAGGCTCCGGATGCGCAGGCTCAGCGGCCATGTCTCACAGGCCCAGCCGCTCCGCGGCATGTGGGATCTTCCTGGACTGGGGCACGAACTCGTGTCCCCTGCATGCATTGGCAGGCGGACTCTCAACCACTGCGCCACCAGGGAAGCCCTGGAACTACTCTTAATTCAGGAATTTTGACTAAGTAGATTCACTTTTAAAAAATGGAAATACATTAATTTGTTGTAAATTTTATTGCTCTTTTTCTAGAATAAATGATAAAGTGCACAAATCTTACATGTATAGCTCCATGAATTTTTACACACACACATATACACACACACACAGACACACAGATAACTACCACCCATATTAAGATATAAAACTTTTCCAACCCTAGAAGGGTCCCTCTTACCCCTTCCCAGTGAATATTGCTCCCTCAGGTAACCACTGTTTTGACATCTATCCCCATAGATCAGCTTTGCCTATTTTTGAACTCATACACATGGAATTGTTTAGCATGCGTGTTTTTGTGTGTTTGCCATCTTTGCTCATCATGGCGTCTGAGAGATTCATCCATGTTATTGCATGTAGTAGTAGCTTGTTCTTTTTTTATTAGTGCATAGCGTTCCATTATATGAACATTCCACAACTTATTTATCCATTTTAATGTTGGTAGAAATTTAGGCTGTTTACATTTTGACTATTAAGAATAAAACTTGTACTCACCTTTTGGTGGGTGTATACATAGAAGTACTGGATCGTAGAATAGGCATCTATCTAGCTTTTGAACTATATTTATAAAAAGGAACTTCTATTATGGGCTTGAGGAGCTAGTTATTTTTTCCAAATGCACAGTAAATATTCATATTAATAATATAATAAAATATTAATAACATAATTATTACTGTTTACCCATGTACCACTTAAAATTATTTCACATATGTTATTTTGGAAAACATTGATAAAGCAGAAAAAAAGCTGTGGGCTTTGGAATGAGACACTCCTGGGCTGGACTCCTGGCTCTGCTGCTTTCTACAGCTGTGTGCTCTTGGTCAAATAATTTATATGATTTAAGTGATAGTTTACAATCTCTGAGTCTCATATTAATAAACTGTAACTTTATATTAATGGCGTGGATGAATCTTACAGAGATAGACGTTGAGGAAATGAAGCTGGAGCCCAAAGAGTACACATTTATTATACATTTATTATAATCATACAAATCATACATTTGTATGATTCCATTTATATAGGGTATAAAAATAAGCAAAGTGTATCTTTTTTTTTGTGGTACGCGGGCCTCTCACTGCTGTGGCCTCTCCCGTTGCGGAGCACAGGCTCCGGATGCGCAGGCTCAGTGGCCATGGCTCACGGGCCCAGCCGCTCCGCGGCACGAGGGATCTTCCCGGACCGGGGCACGAACCCACGTGCCCTGCATCGGCAGGCTGACTCTCAACCACTGCGCCACCAGGGAAGCCTCAAGCAAAATGTATCTTTGCCATTGGAAGTCAGGATAGCGGTTACCTTTGAAAGGAAGTAATGATTGGAAGATGGCTCAAAGGGAGCCTTGTGGGGTGCTGGAAAAGTTTTGTATCTTGATCTGGATAGTGGTTACAACCCCTCTCCCCTTGCACATATACATTCATATACATGCAATCATATTTATATATACATATACAACATAATACTTGGAGTGCTTTGGGGGTGCTGGTCAAGTTCTGTTTCTTGATCTAGATGCTGGCTACACAGGTATGCTCAGATTGTGAAAATTCATCAGGCTACGTATATGACATGTACTCTAGAGATGCTTTCCTTCTCTGTAAAAATGAGGATAATAATCAAAATAATGCCTACTTCAGAAGTTTGTTGAATGATGTATAAAAAGTATCTGCTCAGTAAATATTAGTTCCTTTGCTCTTATTTCCCCATAGACTAAGAGGTGCAGCTAAAGGAAGAATTAGAACTTATGATGCAACATGAAAGCATCCACATTACAAAGTATTAACTTTATCATATTTACATTTTACTAAAAAAAAAAAAAGCTTTAGGGTAGAACTGATGAACAGGTGAGAGAGGGACTGAATGCAAGAAGTGTACTTTCCAGACTCATAGATGGGTATCTTATCAGTCAGCGTCCTCTAGAAAAACAGAATCAATATGGTATATATATCCATGCACATATAGATTTATTTTAATGAATTGGCTTATGTGATTGCAGGGACTGGTAAGTCTGAAATTTGTAGGGCAGGCCAGGAGGCTGGAAACTCAGGCAGGATTTCTATGTTGCAGTCTTGAAACAGAATTCCTCCTCTGGATAATCAGTCTTTGCTTTTAAGGCCTTCAACTGATTGGACGAGGCCCACCCACATCATGGAGGGTAATCTTTTTTACTTAAAGGAAACTGATTAGAAATGTTTATCACATCTAAAAAATACCTCCACAGCAACATCTACACTAGTGTTTGTGTACCATAGCCCAGCCAGTTGACACATAAAATTAACCATCACAGCATCTGTAAATCCTGTTTAAAATTAAGAGTGAGTTATGTACTCTGCTTAAATGGCCCTGACTAAATATTTAGTCAGAGCACATTAATCTTCTTGTAGATATTTATATCCATTCCAAGTGATATATGATCTTATTGTTCAATGTTGCATGGGCCACAGGCAATGATGCTAATCTTGGCTGAGATATCTTACTCATATAGGAGATTAGATATCTATGTTACAGCAAGAACATCAGATAGCTAGCTAAGTCTTCAGGAATCCTCCAAAATCTTGTCAGATCATATCATAGAAAACCCTCTCCCACTAAAATACTGGATATAATGGCATCCTTCAACCAATGAAGGGGTGGAGTTCCAAAAGCGTATTGCTTTTTTGTTGTTGTTGTTGGAAATTGAAACATGTTTTTCCCCAAAATAATGTTATAAATGGTGGCTATTATGTTCCCTGGCTCCCAGAAAAACCTAGATAGATAGTATCTCCATTTGTGTAATTTTAACAATTCCTTTAGGTAATTAGCTTCACAATTAATTTCCAGTTCACCTAGTCCCCTTTCTCAGACCTCCTGAAAGTATCAGAAATGAGTGATCAGGTGCTCCTGCCAGAAAGGTCCACGGAGAAGTTCAACAAACAAAAAAATGTTTAATTGACAAATGGACGTCAGGATTATGTCTACCCCACAGAAGTATTTCATTTTGATCCATATGTTTAAAAACAATTAGAAGTAGTTATTGACATTTAAAAATCAGGAGATTTCTCAAAAAAAAACAGATTCCTGGATTCTCTTGAAAAATAAAACAGAACAGGAGATCTGATAATACTAGGTCAAGATTATGACCCAGCGGGCTTCCCTGGTGGCGCAGTGGTTGAGAATCCGCCTGCCGATGCAGGGGACACGGGTTTGTGCCCTGGTCCGGGAAGATCCCACATGCCGCGGAGCGGCTGGGCCCGTGAGCCATGGCCGCTGGGCCTGCACGTCCGGAGCCTGTGCTCTGCAGTGGGAGAGGCCACAACAGTGAGAGGCCCGCGTACCACAAAAAAAAAAAAAAAAGATTATGACCCAGCAAACATTGGTGGGAACAAAGTAACAGTAGCCCCTGGCGTCTGCTCACTGGTCACCAGAGTCCTCCCTGGCTGACTTCACTGCTAAGAAACCAGCACGGCCCTGTAGGCATCTGACTTGTGACCTCTGTCCTAGAGACACTCTGTGACCCCTTGCTGGGGGCTCTGTCACAGATCCAGCATCTGTCAGTTGGGCTTTATGGCCTCTATTTCTCTCCTCCTGTCTGCCAGGTAGATA
This sequence comes from Kogia breviceps, assembly GCF_026419965.1. Lineage (NCBI taxonomy): Eukaryota > Metazoa > Chordata > Mammalia > Artiodactyla > Physeteridae > Kogia > Kogia breviceps. The sequence continues at coordinate 67,328,472 of NC_081322.1, forward strand.
CACAGCACTAGGAGCCCTGTCCCGTGGGACGCCTGCTGCCCAAATGCTTCTCCACGACTGGAGGAAGAGGCTTAAATCCTTAAACCCTGGGGGCGGGGGGCGCTGGGAGGGTGGGTAGAGTTGAGAGGGGGAGGTTCTCTAGCCTTCCTTCCCTTCCTCACCCATCTGCCTGCTTTTATCTCTTGTCTCCATTTCTTCCTTCTGCCTTTCTTCTCCCCCTTTGCTTTGTCCTCCCTCCTTCCCTCCTTTCTCTCTTTCTCTCAATCTCTCTCTCTCCTTTTTTTTTTTTTTTTTTTTTTTGTGTGTGTGTGTGTGTTACACGGGCCTCTCACTGTTGTGGCCTCTCCCGTTGCGGAGCACAGGCTCTGGACGCGCAGGCCCAGCAGCCATGGCCCACGGGCCCAGCCGCTCTGCAGTATGTGGGATCTTCCCAGACCGGGGCACGAACCCGCGTCCCCTGCACCGGCAGGCGGACTCTCAACCACTGCGCCACCAGGGAAGCCCTCTCTCTCTCCTTACCGTCATCCTAGCAGCAAGTTTTCTCCCCAACAGCTCCATGAGCGCAGGTCCTCTCCGCCTCCATCTGCTGGGGAGGGTCTCATGCTTGGGACCGGGGTGGGGACAGGGTTGCCACCATTTAGGTAGAGCAGGGCTGGGGCCAGAGCTGTGGGTCCGAGTTAAGAGCAGGGGCCCTGGGGCACAGGCTGATGGCTATAGGTAGAAGAGGTGAGCCAGGACCATTTTCCTTTCCTTTTCCAGCCCTTCTCTTTGGGAGTCACTTCTCTTCTCAAAGGTGACTGGGGAGGAGGCTTTAGCCAGAGAAGTTTCTCTCTTTTGACTCCTTCCTGACCTCTCCTCCTGATCTAGCCATTCCTTTCTACTTCCCTCTCCAAACAGTCCTGAGCATCTGCCCCCAGCAGGCACCTGGTCCGGATTCAAAGCAGGGGGCTGTGCTCGCTGCGGAGAATGAATAGCGGCCCAGGGCACACACTGAGCTGTGGCATATCTGGAAGGAAGAGGGCGGAAAGGGACGTCCTGTGTAACCCTGGAAGGGAGAGCTCATTCTGAAGCAATTCCGTCAGACTCAGTTTCCCACTGTGCACTGAGGGTTAAAGGGAGAGGCCTTTACTTTATGTATTTACCCCACATTCCTGGAGCATTGTGCCCTGTCACCCTGTGCAGGTGTGTTTCAATTAAGTAGATTATATGATCATTAAAAATAAACGCTCAACAAGCTAAGGAAATAGTTTCTCAAGTCCAATCTTCTTTCTTTCTGTGCATATCATGCCAGGGTTTCCAGCATTGTAGAAAGGGCCTTTAAAAATAGTTACTAATCGCTGCATATTACAGGGAAACAAAGACTGGCCAGATGTTTCAAACACAGGGTTTATTTTAATGTAGTCAAAATAAATCTGGGCACCGTTATCTATTCTCAACTGTGAGTACGTAATCAACACATGCTGCATCATGGTGCCTGTATTATGGTGATTAAATGGACAATCCACATTGTTAGTATTCAGTTAGCACCCCCAAATGTTTATTAAATGCTGACATATTGATGGAGCCGTGATTAGACTCTACATAAAACAAATTAATCAGACAGGTAACCACCCAGGCTATTCAAAGTAAACAATAATACTAAGCACATAAAATAATGACCTTAAAAAAAAAATAAAATAATGACCTTAGTCTGATAGGCATGGCATTTTCAGAAATGGCTGGGCTCATTCCATTTTACCACTAGTTTCTGTGGAAATATTAACATCATTAAAGCTATGTCAGCTATAACAGGATTGGATTTTTACCTATATTTGTACAAAAATACATATATATACAAGCATTTTCTACATTCTCATAGAGATTGTAGCATTTTAAATTCCCATTTCTCAGAAAAGGATAAAATAACTGTTAAATCAAGTTTTATGAATCCCCTTATGCTCTTTCTTTATGTATTTCAATAAGGGAGGGGTGGAATCAGGAAAGCCTTGAAGAGGGATACAAGCTGCGTGTTAAAAGAAGAGTAGATGTCTGCTATGATGACATGAGGGATGGAGGGTTTTTTAGGGGAAAGATGAGAGAGAGAAAAGGTCTAAAAACAACAGACAACGTAGTGTAGCTCAGTTTGTCTGGAGTGCGGGATGGGAGAAGCATGGTCAGAAATGAATCTAGCAAGGCAAGTGTCAGATCATACTCTAGGACTTAATGTTTCATTTGAAGATGTTGGTGCTTCATTCTACAGCCAACAAAGGCCATTTAAAGCTTCAGTGGCAAGGTGAGACTCTAATAAGAAAACACTGCTACCAGAGAAATGGACAAACCAAAAGGCAAGAGCTCAAACTAAGGCAGTCATTGTAGGGATGAAGAAAATGGAAATGACAGAGATGTTAGGGAGATAAAATAATTAGGGCTTGGGCACCAGGTGGACACGGGGAGTGAGAGAAAATGAACCTTGGAGAATGATGCAAGTTTCTGGGTTGGTTAAGATGTCAGGATTGTGCTTGGCTGGGAAAGCTGGCGATGCAGTCTACTGCTGTTGTGCACATTGTGATGTGGGCAGGGTCGCAGGCTCCTCCTAGCTCTCTGCTCAGCTTTCTTTGTGTGGGCCTTTATCCTTGTGTTGTCATCTTGCTATTGCAAGACGCATATGCTATCACATCTGTGGTCCAGGCTGGATGGAGAAGACTGGCCAAGGAGGAAAAGGCTGAGTCTGCCCCATTTAAAAGAGTTTTCCTGGATGTCCCATCCCTGTCATTATAATATGCATTAGCCAGACCGAGTTTGTACAGCTACTCTTCGTTGCAAGAAAGTTTTTAAACTGCGTATATTGCCTCTCTGAACGAAATAGTTGTTCTGTTAGTGTAAGAATGAATTTTGGGTGAACAACAGAAGCATTTTCTACAGGTGATCAGGTAGATGTTGGTTTCATACGCTGAGGCAGGAAACATAGAACGAGTAGCAGGCCTGAGGAGAAGGACAATGAGTTTAGTTATGGATGTGCTGTGTTTGAGGGGCTGTGAGTCAACAGTTGTGATATTCACCTGGCATCTGAAAATCATGAAAAAGCACAAGTGATGATAGTTTGGGGAATCCTTAGCCTATAAATGGCAATTGACCTTTCTCAGCATAATAATAATTGTTACTAATTATATGTCAGGTTCCTTTAGGTGTCAAGGCAGATTGTTGATTTGTTTCCTAATAGCAGTAGTCTTCAAACTGGGTACTCCTGGGCATAGAAGACTTTCCCAGGGACATCCAAGCATACGTGGTTTTAAGGGAATCATCTTCTAGGTTCTCAATACCCATACATACTCTTACTTGAAATTGATCAGCCTGAGAGCTGGCTGCCATGTTTATGAAGGTTCTTCATTCTGATATCTCCTTTCCCAGAGGTCCTCTTCCCCCTTGAAAGGGAAAAACATGCTTCCACTCAGCTGGAATTTCATATTATGTCACGTAATTGCAGATTTATTGTAAGAAATACCATTATTTTCTTGTTTCATGATTTATTGTTAAAAATGAAAAAAATTAATTCTATTACCTCTGCATAATTTAGATCTTGACTTCACTGCTCTCAGCAATCTGTTTTATAAGATGTGCTTCATAATTTATTTCTCAATAGTTTTCATAATATTTCTTAAAATACACATTAATAGACTGAATTGAAAATTGAAGACAGAATTATTCTGAAGAGAGTAATTCTGATATGACAGCTTGTACCAAGTCAGTCAAATGGTGAACATTTTCCACAAATTCAGTGACCTAAATCTGTTGTCTTAGCTCATCAAAGTTTTGACACAAAATATAATTAAAACATGTGATGAGATAAAAATAATTTTATTAAAAACTATGACTGTGAAAAGTTTAATAGAATTTTTATTTTATCAACCTCTTTTGAATATATCTTATGATAGAAAGTACCTCTAAGTCAAAAGTAGCATGTATAATTAATAGTCATTTGATATGTCTTGGAAAAGCTTTCCTGGTGAAAAGACCTAATAACTAGATAAAATTTCTGTTACAAGCCAGGTGGTTTCCAATTCTTTTCTTCTAACAGAAATTGAAGGCAAACCTAATCAAGTTGTCATTTGATAGAACACGAAAAATTTTATAACAAATCACTAGGTGCTTTTGACATAGAATGAGTTCAAATAATTGAATGACTGTGTTTCAGCAAAATCTTTTTTATTCCCAGTATATTTATTTATCTAAACACGATTTCTTAGTCCCTACATTTATACAAATCAAAAATAGGAATAAAATATACACATTTGCCTTGCAGATAATATGATGATCTAGAAATGACTCGAACATAGAATGATATTACATTTGGATAAATTTATGTGGAAGAGGTTGAATGGACTTAGCAAGGAACAAAGTAAAATTTCTGACTGCTAAATAGAATTTTTTGTTCAGCTCTTTTAAAAACAGACGTGTGGGTATCAAATCGCTAGGATATTTATACTCCATTGGCTACTTTTAAAAGACTGAGGTAACAGTTGTAGTAATGCATCAATATTTAATGCACACTGGAAATGATATTCTTTGCAACCATTAAACCTTATGATAACCAGTACTCCTGGAATCAGGTTTTAAAATATGTGAAGAGGTACACAGTTTTGCAAAGTCTTTATGCAACACATAAGCTTTTCAGGTTGTGGAGCAAACTGTAATTTGAAGATCACTAATATATCCTATTGTCATTCATGGAAAGCTGGTCCTTCAGACTCTCTTGGGTTCCAGGCCCCGTGTACGTTGGCCATGCACAACACACATCTGTTTTCTGGGCCCCGCCCCTCCTCCAGAGCCACAGTTTTTCTAGGATGAGATATTATTGTGATGAGCTCTTTTGGGTCTCCTTGAAGGCTGATCCTGGGAGGCATTCTGAGGCTAAACAGTGGCCAAAGAAGAGAAGCCAGGATAGACCTGGACACCACACCTAAATGAGGTCTAGAGGTCTAAGTCTTCTGGTGAAATTGAAGTCCGTGTTACGTTCAAGAGCAAGAGAATGGGTAAGGAAGAGCTTGTACAGGTGGCCACGGAAGGAAGTCAGGGGCTCTGAGAATGAACCCTGACAGCCACCTCTTGAGTCTTCGAGGTCTGAATAAGCACAATAATACTGTTTGGCATAACCGATTTCTTAAAAAGAGAAATAAATGGGTTTTTTTGGTTTTTTTGTTTTTTTAGATTCCATATATATGTGTTAGCATATGGTATTTGTTTTTATCCTTCTGACTTACTTCACTCTGTATGACAGACTCCAGGTCTATCCACCTCATTACAAATAACTCAGTTTCATTTCTTTTTATGGCTGAGTAATATTCCATTGTATATATGTGCCACATCTTCCTTATCCATTCATCTGTTGATGGACACTTAGGTTGCTTCCATGTCCTGGCTATTGTAAATAGAGCTGCAATAAACATTTTGGTACATGACTCTTTTGGTATTTATTTTAAATTTTATTTTATTGAAGTATAGTTGATTTACAATGTTGTGTTAATTTCTGCTGTACAGCAATGCGATTTAGTTATACATGTATATACTTTCTTTTTCGTATTCTTTTCCATTATGGTTCATCACAGGTTATTGAGTATAGTTCCCTGTGCTATACAGTAGGAACTTGTTTATCCATTCTACATACATAGTTTGCATCTGCTAATCCCAGACTCCCAATCCATCCCTACCACCCTGCCTCCTTGGCAACCACAAATCTGTTCTCTATGTTTGTGTCTGTTTCTGTTTTGTAGATAAGTTCATTTGTATCATATTTTAGACTCCACATATAAGTGGTATCATATGGTATTTGTCGAGAAAGGAATGCTTTTAATGTACAAGAAAATGCGAAGAAAAAAAAAGACATGAAGAATATTATGAGAAGAATCCACATTCAACTTACCAAAAGTAAATGTTACCACTTTATTATATTTGCTTCAGCTTTTTCCCAATTAATTCTAACTCTATCAGCAATATAGTGCAAGTTTTTAGCTTAGGAAAACTTGGTACTTTGATGTGAAATAGATTTTTAAAAAGAAATATGTGGGTTGCTCCTTGTATCCTTGAAACAGTGAATTTCTAGTCCTTGATTGTGTGGGATTCATAATAATATCTAATTGAACTCTTCTGTTTTCTCACTATAACTAAGTGATCCTTGAAGTCCTTGAAGTATTATGAGTGTGCTCAAGAAACTCCTTTCTACATTACTAGTTCAAATCCAGCTTCAGATCACTAGAGTGGCTGCAAAACAATTACTATTCATGATGTTCACTGACACTGTAAAAACCATCATCAAAGTAATTTAAAATATTGTCTGATTCCCAAATTTTATGATAAGCTCCACTCACCGATCCAGACAATGATATTTTTATTGTCAAATTAAGAGTGAGAGTGGGTGTCATGTTGAGTGTTTGTTCTGAGCTACATATAACCCAATTCTCATCTCTACTTTGTGAACACTGGTGTGTTCACTATGTGTTGTGGTATTTTGCCAGGTTTCACAAGGGAATGTTATGCCCCCTTCAACTAGAATCAGAGAATTTCGTATTTGTGGTCATGACCCATATGAAATAAATTTTTGCTGACCCCAGTACATACGCACACACACATACACATTAGTACACAAATATATACATATGTATCCTACTGGGTTGAATAGTGTCCCCCTAAATTCATGTTCACCTGGAATTTCAGAATGTGACCTGATTTGGAAATAGGATTGTTGCAGATGTAAAAAGATGAGATCATACTGCATTAGGCTGGGCCCTTAATGTGATATGACTGGTGCACTTGTAGGAAGAGAAGAGACACAGAGCACACAGGAAGAAGGCCATGTGAAGGTGGGGACAGAGATTGGAAGATATACAGCTACAAGTCGAGGAAGACCAAGGATTGCCAGCAACCAGCAGAAGCTAGGAAGAGGCAAGGAGGAATTCTCCCCTGGAAGCTTCAGAGGGAACATAGCTGTGCCAATACCACCCGGTTTGTGGTGTTTTGTTATACTAGGAAACTGTATTTATCTATCTATTGATCTATCCATCTATGTTTTCACAAAATAATGCTCACCTATATTATTTGCAATGCACTCTAATATTTTTTTGTATACTCTTATTATATTTTGTTTAATTGTTGGCTATGATTATGTTGATTTCATTAGGATGCCATGCTCTTTTCAGTAAATCTACAGCATGGCAAGCACTGAACTAGATACTCCTAAAGGAGAGTGCTTGATATATTGGAAAATGTCTGGAGTGTTTAATAATTAATGCAAGAAAGAAAGCCACAGTGGTCACTTGCATTATAATGGTATCATTATTACATTAATTAAAAGTCCCCAAAGGAATTGAAAGTTTAGTGTGCTTCCAGAAGTGTGTGGATATTTCTGTGCCATGATTCATTCAATGGCTCCACAGAGAACACAAATAGGAAATCCACTCTTCAGCCCAACTCAAAGACACCTGAAACTACACGAATAGAGCTGGGTATAACTGTACACCTTTAAGTTTTAAAGTGAGAGGGACTGATTTTCAGCAAGATCTCACCAGTCAATAGATAAGTGACTTTAGAAGAAGTTAATAAATATCTCTGAACTTCACTTTTCTCATCTGAGAACTATGGAGGATAATACAGTCTACCTCACACCATGTATAGTGTCAGGCATAGAGAAAGTGCTCAATATATGTGAGTTGTCATCTATTCCCTACTTATTTCATACTAGTGGGTTCAGAGAGAGTGTCAGTGGAGAGGTCACAAGGACATCAGAACCTAAAAAGGGAGAGGAGGAGATGCCTTAGGAAATAGAACTACCATACTACCCAGCAATCCTACTACTGGGCATATACCCTGAGAAAACCATAATTCAAAAAGAGTCATGTTCATTGCAGCTGTATTTACAATAGCCAGGACATGGAAGCAACCTAAGTGTCCATCAAGAGATGAATGGATAAAGAAGATGTGGCACATATATACAATGGAATATTACTCAGCCATAAAAAGAAACAAAATTGACTTATTTGTATTGAGGTGGACGGACCTAGAGTCTTTCATACAGAGTGAAGTAAGTCAGAAAGAGAAAAACAAATACCATATGCTAACACATATATATGGAATCTAAAAAAAAAAAAAAAAAAAAAAAAAAACCGGTTCTGAAGAAACTAGGGTCAGGACAGGAATAAAGATGCAGACATAGAGAATGGACTTGAGGACACAGGGAAGGGGAAGGGGAAGCTGGGACAAAGTGAGAGAGTGGCATGGACATACATACACTACCAAATATAAAATAGATAGCTAGTGGGAAGCAGCTGCATAGCACAGGGAGATCAGCTCGGTGCTTTGTGACCACCTAGAGGGGTAGAATAGGGAGGGTGAGAGGGAGACGCAAGAGGGAGGAGATATGGGGATATATATATATATATATATATATATATATATATATATATATATGTATAGCTGATTCACTTTGTTATACAGCAGAGACTAACACACCATTGTAAAGCAATTATACTCCAATAAAGATGTTAAAAAAAAAAAAAAAGACGCCTTAGGGATCACCACAGATGCCACAGAAAAGCAAGGTCCCAGGAGTAATGATAACAACTGGTAATTTTTTTTTTTTTTTTTTTTGGCCTTGTTGCAGGGCATGTGGGATCTTAGTTCCCTGACCAGGGATCAAACCCATTCTCCCTGAAGTGGAAGTGCAGAGTCTTAACCACTGGACCACCAGGGAAGTCCCAACAACTGGTAATTATTATATGTGGTTCTAATATCTAGTCTGGCTAGATTTTGCCATGTTCAACTAGTCATTAACTTTTGCATTTGTTTCTGCATTAGTCTAGTAAACTGCAAATATTAGGATAATAGATGGGCTCTTATAACAAAACAGTGGCTCGAATAAGACAACAGTATAAATCTGTCATGTAACAGTCCAGAGTTAATCAGGTCAAGGTCAGTGGGAGGCTCTGTCATCCTCAATAAGCGTCTTCTCCTTCCCAAAGCTCCTCATTTACCACACAGCAGAAAGGGGGACAGAGCAGGAGAGCACACATGCCTTCCTTTTGGGGGACACCACTCTGAAGAGGCATAAATCACTTTTATCAACCTCCCATTGGCCAGAATTTAGTAATAAGAGGACACCAAACTGTAAGGGCTGCTGAGAGATATACTGTATACCTTGGCAGTCATATGGCCCCTAGAACTTGGGAGTTCTAGCATTAAAGGGAAAAATGGATTTGGTGGACATTAGGTCTGTGCCATGGTTCTCCTCTGTTGCCTTCCACATATGCATATTCTTCTTCCCATACACTGAACACCTTCACTCCCCTAAAGGAGGCAATTCAAACTCCCTTCCAGATATTACAACCAGCTCCAAGTCCAAGAGCTCTGGGTGATGTGCAGTGTATTTTAGTTGGGCTGGCAATAGAGCATTTGGTTTGCTGGCCCATAAATAAATAGAAAGTGTTCTTTCCTCTACCTATGCTCAAAATACAATGGAGAAGTAGAAACAAGGTAACTTCAATAAATAATATCATTTGGAAAAGAGGACAGGAAGCACATGGTGAGGTCATTGGTCAATGGGAGTTATAAATTCTTCTTGCTAGGTAGGAGCTGTGAAAACTTGGGTGATGGGGCTTCCCTGGTGGCAAAGTGGTTAAGAATCTGCCTGCCAATGCAAGGGACACAGGTTCAAACCCTGGCCTGGGAAGATCCCACATGCCGCAGAGCAACTAAGCCCATACGCCACAACTACTGAGCCTGAGCTCTAGAGCCCGCGAGCCACAACTACTGAGCCCACGTGCCACAACTACTGAAGCCTGTGTGCCTAGAGCCCGTGCTCCACAACAAGAGAAGCCACGACAATGAGAAGCCCGTGCACCACAACGAAGAGTAGCCCCCACTCACCGCAACTAGAGAAAGCCAGCGTGCAGCAACAAAGACCCAACACAGCCAAAAATAAGTAAATAAATAAATTTATTTAAAAAAAAAAAAAAAAAAAACTTGGGTGATGAAGTAAGGTCCTTGATTAGACCCTGGATCTTCTCCTTGGGAGGAGCACCCCTGTCCATCACCCCTCATAGTCCCTGGCTTTCCTCTCTTGGTCCATTAAGCCCTCTGACTGCATCTGAGGGGGCACTGGAGAGTGTGCCTTCCCTGGGGCAGACAGCTTTTACAGTTGTATCTGTGGGTACAGGAATGAAGGCCTGGGTTGCTTTAAGGGTCCAAGAATGATATGGATCTGACGCCTGGGGGAGGTATTCTTCCTGAGACTGCCACTAGAGTCATGAATTCAAGACCACGACTTTTCCGCTGTGTTCCAGTGCCAGGAAACTGGAATCAAGACATCATCTTTGCTGCTCCAACAGTTCATGACACTTAGGAAGCTGAGAACAGGCCCTTGAATGTTACTGAATAAAAAAATGAACAGAACATGGCAGGAATATGGCCTCTGCCTCATTTCTGCCTCCTATTTCTCACAAAACTGTATGCACTTGACAGAATACAGCTCATATCCAGAACCCCAGCTGCAAGGGAATTTTAGAAAGCTCATTCTTAGATTTCTGACGGTTGCATCCAGAATGAGATGGGTTGCATGTTGAGTTACCAACTCACAGTATCCATCACAAGGGTTATAACAGAGTGCATTTACTTAGATTAGGGAGTTCACTATGACTCTCACTGATGTTAATTTAGGAGATCTTATTGCACAGTTAGAAGTCCTTAAGCCCTATAACTTGGGGGGGGGGGTGTTGGAAAATTCCAGAGTCTTTTTATGCACTGGAAAGGAATTTTTGTGAATGTCAGCGTGCAGTGGAAGGTGCTCCCAAGACCTCCGGCAAGATCAGGCCATACAGACTGAGCCCACACAGTTCTCAAGGGCCAGCACCGGATCCGTGAAATGGGAGCGTGGTTAAAGAGGCCCCGTCATTTTACCATTGGACTAAGGACAAATTAGGGCTTCTTGGACCTACTCTGGCATGGAACAGGAGTCATTTGCTTCTTCCCAGATAAATGGCAGGATGACAAGATAGATGTGCCATGCTCTGGTTTCGTAGCCTTAATAATAGCATCTCCGTGCAACAAATATAATATCAAGATTGCTATTGCTGCCGCAGCCGCTAGGATGACTCACTATTGATGCTATTATGAACACTACAACCCTCTCTACAATGAAATCTGGGCAAAGTGGCCGCCTGTTTGTCACTCTAAAGTGGCAACACACCAAATGGTAATTTTGTAGGCTGCAAGATGGAAAAACTGAATTCAGCTTTGTGGGTACCTTACCATGAACATGTAATTTGGATTTAAAGGATTATCTGAAAAAAAGAAAAGGATTATCTGGCTCATTTGCTCTTTTGTTCTCATGGACCACATTTAACTTATCAAGACAGATCTGATTATTAGTACTGTATCTTAAGGATTTTTCTGGTAAACTGATAAAACTACATAAATGATACGCTATAGGTAACAAAAAGGCCAGCCTGTTTTTAAGCCTGTGATGTCCCAGCGAACAAAATTGCACAAATCATGCTTACTTTTCATATACTGAGGTCCACCAGTAGATTTGAATCTGAGTACATTTGTGATTTGAAATGCAGGTTATGAGTAAAGGAAGTTTTGAGGAGATTACTTCATGAGAGAACAAAAGACAAGTTCCTTCCAGTGGTCAGAAGAAAGGTGTCCCTTCTGTTATCATGATACCTAAATGGAATGTTCTAAGTCTCAGCAGTAGTCCCATTATTGTTCACAGTGGAGGATCTATGTAGGGGAATGTGATGGGATAGGAGGGTCTGAGATGAAGAAGGAATTTTTCCTCTACATATTTCTCTATTCCTCACTACCACCTCCCTTCACACCCCCCTGCCCCCCGGTTCTCCATTTCTGTCTCTGTCTCTCTCTCACATCCAGGCACACGAAACACACTTTTTAATCTTTACCTGGTTTTGGGAGGCAACGCCACTCGATAGCTAAGTTTGGACTTTGCAGTCAAGCTCCACTGTGGCCTAGTTCTAGGACTCTGCTAGAGCTATTTAACTCGTCTGGCCTTCAGTTAACCCATTGGGAATCACTACGATCATACCAGCCTCTTAGTGTTGTTGAGGGACTAAATGAGGTAACATCTGTGAGATGCTTAGTGCAGAACGTGGCACATAGTAAATTCTCATTAAGTAGAAGCTATTTCTTTTATTCTCAGAGAACAATTACAAACCACATTGTGAAATTGTAATGGACAGGAATTATGTTTAAATGTTTACAAGGTTCATTTTTGGAGGAAATAGCATTAAGAATAAGCATATACCAATATGTTATTATCAGAGCACTTATAAATATCTCATGGTAAAATAACAAGAAAATGGTGTTTACTATCAGTCCTGAAGTTCAAGTCTACATTTGGCAGTTAACCTTAATTCTTAAGAAGTGGCAGCAGCTCCTTTAGTCCACTGTAATGATGTTAAATATATTAAAATATACATTAAATAGTTTATAACGTTGTGATAAAAATGTATAACCCATATGCAAGGGGGTAGAGCATGAAAAAGTAAAAGAATTTTTTAAGCATGGAAAAGGGCTCTCTGCAGGGATGGTGGTTGGAGGGCTAGTTGCAAGGTCTGCATATTAAGTAAAGATCTTTTTGTTTCTTGCCCTGAAGCTGTGGATGAAGAGAGATCTTTTCAAAGGAGATCCAGGAAGCAACTATAGAGAAAAGAGTCATCTATTCCTAAGGAACTTAATTCTCCCCACCAAAAAAGACAGGGTTAGTAGAAGCCGCTGTTCCCAGGAAGGTGTGAGCAGGGACCCAAGATTCTGGAAGACACAGGAGCATTTGGAGCTGAGAAGTCGAGTGAGCCATAGCAGCACCCAGGGAAAGAGCAAAGGCTTACTGAGGCTGGTGGGAAGATCGGACCAGAGGGTGAGGAGGGCCAGAAAGAGGTTACTGATCTTGAGGTCTTGCAGCCAAGACATGTCCTCTTGGGAGATTGTCTTTGGCGGCTGGTGAGCAGAGAGAAATCACAGTTTCGAGAAGGCAGAGCGAAGGATAAAGAATCGCAGATCAAAGCAGGAGTCCTAGCTTTGGGACCTCATCGAGAGTCTGGCTCTCAGGGATGGGTTTGGTATTGTTGTGAATGGACATGAATTCCACCGTGATAGGACGTACAAGATAAAAACACTGAAGTAACCGTGGTCACCTGAGAAAAGGCAAAAGGCCTAAGGATATTTGGGGAAAATCCTGCAAAGTCCTGACTACTGCCAAAGACAGAGTAATCTGGCCAGGTCAAGCCTAGAATACAGGAGAGGGGAAGGCTGAGGACCTTGACTAGGACTGAGGCTGTGTCCATACCCGTCTGTGTCTGGACACACTCACCAGTCCTTTGATGAGAAAGTATGTGGTGATCACATGGAAACCATGCCTGGGTATTACTCCTTATTGGTAACAGAACATAAATATATGTCCACGTTAAAAACTTGGCACATCTATAGTGTCGCCTGGATTCCTCTCAATTAATCTCTGTATGTTCTCAATTCTCAAGATAAAGAATCCTGTTCAGATGTTTCAATAACATCTGATGTTTCAGTAACATCAGTTGCATTCAGAGAAAGCTGAATCAAAGTAAACTAAACTTCAGTGGATCCAGATGACTGTCGACTTGGAAAGTACCATGGTGCAATTGTAATAATAATAAGAGCGTATATTTTGGAGTCAGCCAGATCCAGGTCTGAAACCCATCTCTAGCACTATTTAGAGCTGTGGACATATTTTTAACCTGTGCTGGCATTAATTCCTCATGAGAAAAATGGGGACGCTAATGGTAACCTTGCAGGGCGGTTTGTTTTATAAGATTAAATGACCTTACACATGGAAAGTGTTTGGAACAAGGTAGGTGCCCCGTAAATGTGAATCCCTTTTCTCATGATCTTGACCTTGCCAAGAAACACAGACCCAGATACAGTTCTGACAGTCACGCTGAAAGTTATGACCCCTGGGCCAAGATTTGCCAAGTTGTACAGGCTTCCAAAGGGGCCCTAAGGTCTCTGGAGTCAGACTGACTGGGCTCAGAACCACTCAGTAGTGGTATGAATGTGGAGGAATTGCTTATTCTCTCTATGACTTAGATTTCTTACATGTCAGTTAAGATGGTCATACCCACCTCACAGGGTTGTTTTGAGTGCTAAATGAAATAATTCACATAAGGCACTTGGAATGATCTAAGAAAGGCAGACTGAGGTGAAGTCCGTAGAGACAGATTTTCCAGAATGTCAAGATCTGATGTAGCAGTCTCCAGAGTTGCCTGGTTAAGCCTTGGTCAAAGGAGCACTGGAGGGTAGCGTGTTGATTGCAAGGCCCCTACTAGTTCCTGTAGATGATTCTCGATAGGCCACAGTAGCTCTCCAGGGAGACATTTTGGCATAGGTACAGAACCTGGGAATGGCCAACTTAATAGAGCCAATCTCTGTGGCACTCTAATCCCTTAGGGCCAACTGTGGCTGAGTAGCCTTTCCTCAAAGTTCTACACTCTGTTTATTTTCTTATTTGCTTATTTTCTCTTCTCCCCACTTAAATGTAAGCCTTCTGAGAACAGGGACATTGAATTACACACTTCTGTATTCCCAGTGCCTAGAACTGAACCTGGCAAGAAGTAGATGAGCAGAGGCTCCATAATATTTGCTGAATGAATGTATAAGCATTCCTCTGCTGATCACACAGATTATTTCTTAGACTTGTATCCAAGGTGCTATAATTAGTCAAGTCTCTTCTGGTGAAAGTGACAGCAACCCCACACCAAAGAGCTTAAGTAAACAGGAAATGTATTAGCTCATGTAACCAAGAAGTCCAAGGGTTGGATCCATGGCCTTGAACAAGGTAATCAGGATCCCATAATCCTATACTAGGATCTTATATGCTTTCCTCTGTGTTAGTGTCATACATTGGAGATAAATATTTGTATGCGGAAAGTTTATTGGGGAGTGCTCTTGGTATCATGTGTGAGGAGAGTGCAGAAAGTAGGCTTGGGCAGATGGAGGCAGCTGATTCTGTGGGGAGCTCTGGAACTGGAAAACCCTTCAGGGTTGTTTCGCTTGACCCATTATTCAGTCATTGGGTCAGGTGGCTCTGTCTGGCTGATGGCAACTCATGGAGAGCAACTCATCTGAGAGCCACCAGCTGCCAATATTCCAAGCCACTAGGAAAATGAGTGCTCCAGTTCTGAAGGTGTGATCTTCATGCATCCAGTTGGTCGACCTCAGATTCAGTATTGGCTTAGGATTGTGAATTTTAAAGTCTACATAAGGCCAAAGATATCCTTGGCTATCTGTTTTGTACATGGATCTGTCATTTTGTAAGGGATAACTTCTCTCTCATATCTTCCTCTAGAGAAAGACTCCCCTAAACCCTAAGAACTGCTGACATCATTTGTTGTCCTGACTCTCCAACTAGGATTTTGATGTGTTTTCTGGCATCACAAAATTCATTTTTTTCCCACTTATTTGAGTTTATACAATTTCATATTTAGTTTTTTTTAGCTTAGTCTAAAACCTTTTTTCATTATTAACAACTCTTGGGAACATCATTGTAATGATTTAGTAGCATATGTTCTATGAATATATCAATAGTTGTTTAAGATAATTTCTCCATAATTTGGACATTTAAGTTATTTTCAATTTTTGTGCTTATAAATAAATAATAACATGCTGTGCATGTCTGTTTGCATTTCAAATTATTTCTCATGATAGATTCCTACCAGTAAAATAACTGGATCATAGAATAGGAACATTTTTATCCTCATTATTTTTTTAAAATTGCAAATGTAATGATTGCTTACTATAAAGTATGCATGATATATAGGGGATTTAGCTCATAATTTTCTATTAAGCAGTAATTAATATACATAGCTTCCCTCCCAAACAAATAAACCATCTCTTATTGCAATCACCTGGACTTCTGTTTCCTGATGATCAGTATTATGCTTCTATTATCTTAGAAATTCTTTCTTAGTAATTGCTTTGAAGTTTGAAATCACATTGTCAACAATCATTTCAACTTAACTCTAAGTTTTACGAATTTCTCTGCTACTTCTTTCTTCTCTGGGAATATCTCCTCTTTACTTGCTCAGTCCACAAGGTCACAGTGGGAGCAGCCATATTCTTATACATGACTTTGTCACTCAAGCTACAGTTGATTGTGGACCTCTGGTGGACCTCTGACCCAAATTGAGATATAACCTCCATTCCCTGAGAAAGTTAGAGTTGAATTAGGAGGTTCAAGGCTCAGTTTGGCTGTTGGCTTCCCTCTTGAGTGAAGAGGTTATAAATTCACTTCTCACCATGTAGAATGGATTCAGATAAATAACATTTTTAATGCTTTCTTGTGTTTACAAGGAAGAATGAGAAATTCCTAAATGCCAAAGACTTAGATTAGTAAAAGCACAAGGTAAAACTATGACAGCCCCTGACTGAGGTATTATCAGATTCAGTATCAGCTTAATAACTTGGATTTTAATGTCTGCATAATGACCAGAGACATTCTTGATAAATTATTTTGTACATTGATCTCTCACGGTCGATTTATTCTTGTGATGAAGCAAGAATAATTAGACATATTTTAATAGCTGGAAAGTCTAATTTCTTCAGATTACCATTGATTTTCATTTTTAAAAGTTAAACTCTTTCTCTAGCTAAAAATCAGAATCATTTTAAGATCCTACTCCAAATTCCATTACAATGGAGATTGGGATGGCAATAAATTTTATACATTAATTTAGAATTATTGATACTTTATAATAAGTGCCTTCCTACCTAGTTATACCATGTGTCCCTTTTAGTTATTTATTTGCTTGTTTCATTTTTTGGAAACTTAGGTTCAGAGAGTTGACTTCTACTTCTCATCATCTTTGGTTTATTCAAGGCTATTCTCTCATATATTTTCAATTGCCCTTCATGTCTGAGAAAGTCCATCTGTGGTCAAAGAGAATAAAGCTGACCTACAGAGAGAAGAAAAAGAGAAATGGTAACAGGGGCAGCGATGCTCCTCCTGGGTCCCAGGCACTGTTTCTAGTCTGTTGCAGAGGTCCAACTACATCCCTACTCCTGGACTCTGTATCAGACAACCTCTAAGGCACACTTCAGATCCTTTCAGCCCCGCCTGTCTCTGGAGTCTTTGAACAGTTGTTTATACCAATAAGCAAGTAGCTCTGGGTGAGCTCTAACTTCACTTAGGCACAACCAGACAGGGCCTGCTGCATGTCTGCACTGCTTGACTCTCACTTTCTTCCTCTTACCTCCTTGCTGGGGCTTCCCTTTTGGACCTGCAGCATGGGAAATTTCAGGATCTGTGTCGTGCCCATTTATGGCTGTACCACCTGGAAGTGCAGAGAAGTCACCTCCCTGTGGGGCAAACCATTGTGCAATGGAGTCAGGAGCTGTTGAATAGAATGTTCTGATATTCAGTCATCCACATAGCCTCCTGGAAAATAGATACTCCTGCCAGATCACTCTTTAGACACCAAGGGATGACCAGTTTAGTAACATACCCTCGTTTGGCTCTCCTTCCTTCCCTTATGGCTTCCTTTCCCCTCACTCCTCCCAGGCTTGCATGCTCTAATTAAATAGAAGCACATAAGCTTTTGTATCAGGCTTTGGTTTCTAGGGGACTCAATCTAAGATAGATTTTAAAAAATAGTTTTGCATTCTTATAATAACTTGCCCTTTTGCCTAAGCTAGTTCACATAGATTCCTGTTACTTGTAAACAAAATAGATTTAAGTAATAACACCCTTCTATTATTATTTATTTTAAATTTTCTCTGGAGAAAAATCTTTAAGAATTTCTTTCAAAAATTTTATGTGGAAGGCAAACTTTTTGACTTTATGGATGTGTATCATTTTCCCCTTTGAATCATATAGTTTGAATATAGAGCTATGGTATAGCCATAAAATCTGTTATCCTTAAAGGTTTGTGGAAAGTGGTTTATTATTTAAACACCCTGTCTAGCAGCTGATAAGTCTGACACCAATATGATTCTCATTCTTCTGTTTTCTAATATGTTTTTGGAATTAAAAAAATTTAAGATCAGAAATTTCATGGTCGATCAAGATGGCAGAGTAGAAGGACATGCACTCACTCCCTCTTGTGAGAGCACCAGAATCACAACTAACTGCTGAACAATCATTGAAAGGAGGACACTGGAATTCAGCAAAAAAGATGCCCCACGTCCAAGGACAGGGGAGAAGCCACAATGAGACGGTAGGAGGGGTGCAATCACAATAAAATCAAATCCCATGGTCGCTGGGTTGGTGACTTGCAAACTGGAGAACACTTATACCACAGAGGTCCACCCACTGGAGTGAAGGTTCTGAGTCCCATGTCAGGCTTCCCAACCTTGAGGTCTGGCAACAGGAGGAGGAATTCCTAGAGAATCAGACTTTGAAGGATGGCAGAATTTGATTATGAGATTTCAACAGGACTGTGGGAAGTGGAGACTCCACTCTTGGAGGGAATGCACAAAGTAGTGTGTGCATCAGGACACAGGGGAGGGAGCGGTGACCCCATGGGAGGCTGAACCAGACATACCTGCTAGTGTTGGAGGGTCTCCTGCAGAGGAGGGCAGTGGCTGTGTCTCATCATGAGGACAAGGACACTGGCAGCAGAAGTTCTGGGAAGTACTCCTTGGCATGAGCCCTCCTGGAGTTGGCCATTAGCCCCACCAGAGAGCCTGTAGGCTCTGGTGTTGATTCGCCTCAGGCCAAAAAACCAACAGGGAGGGAACCCAGCTCCACCCATCAGTAGACAAGAGGATTAAAGTTTTACTGAGCTCTGCTCACCAGAGCAACACCCAGCTCTACCCACCACCAGTACCCCACATCAGGAATATTGCACAAGCCTCTTAGATAGCTTCATCCACCACAGGGCAGACAGCAGAAGCAAAAAGAACTACAGTCCTGCAGCTTGTGGAACAAAAACCACATTCACAGAAAGACAGACAAAATGAAAAGGCAGAGGGCTATGTACCAGATGAAAGAACAAGATAAAACCCCAGAAAAACAACTAAATGAAGTGGAGATATATAGGCAACCTTCCAGAAAAAGAACTCAAAATAATGATAGTGAAGATGATCCAGGACCTCAGAAAAAGAATGGAGGCAAAGATGGAGAAGATGCAAAGAATGTTTAACAAAGACCTAGAAGAATTAAAGAAAAAACACCTAGAAAAATTAAGGTACAAACAAACAAACAGAGATGAACAATGCAATAACTGAAATGAAAAATACACTAGAAGGAATCAATAGCAGAATAACTGAGGCAGAAAAACGGATAAGTGACCTCGAAGACAGAATGGTGGAATTCACTGCCATGGAACAGAATAAAGAAAAAAGAATGAAAAGAAATGAAGACAGCCTAATAGAATTCTGGGACAACAGTAAATGCACAAACATTCGCATTATAGGGGTCCCAGAAGAAGAGAGAGAGAAAGGACCCAAGAAAATATTTGAAGAGATTATAATCGAAAACTTCCTTAACATGGTAAAGGAAATAGTCACCCAAGTCCAGTAAGTGCAGAGTCCCAGGCAGGATAAACCCAAGGAGAAACACGCTGAGACACACAGTAATCAAACTGACAAAAATTAAAGACAAAGAAAAATTACTGAAAGCAACCAGGGAAAAATGACAAATAACATAAAAGGGAACTCCCATAAGGTTAACAGATGATTTCTCAGCAGCAGCTCTATAAGCCAGAAGGGAGTGGCATGATATATTTAAAGTGATGAAAGGGAAGAATCTACAACTAAGATTACCCTACCCAGAAAGGATCTCATTCAGATTCGATGGAGAAATCAAAAGCTTTACAGACAAGCAAAAGCTAAGGGAATTCAGCACCACCAAACCAGCTCTACAACAAATACTAAAGGAACTTCTCTAAGTGAGAAACACAAGAGAAGAAAAGGACCTACAAAAACAGACCCCAAACAATTAACAAAATGGTAATAGGATCATACATATTGATAATTACCTCAAATGTGAATAGTTTAAATGCTCCAACCAAAAGATGCAGGCTCGCTGAATGGATACAGAAACAAGACCCATCTATTTGCTGTCTACAAGAGACCCACTTCAGATCTAGGGACACATACAGACTGAAAGTGAGGGGATGGAAAAAGATATTCCATGCAAGTGGAAATCAGAAGAAAGCTGGAGTAGCAATACTCATATCAGATAAAAGAGACTTTAAAGAACGTTACAAGAGACAAGGAAGGACACTGCATAACGATCAAGGGATCAATCCAAGAAGAAGTTATAACAATTATAAATATATATGCACCCAACATAGGAGCACCTCAATACATAAGGCAATTTCTAACAGCTATAAAAGAGGAAATCAACAGTAACATAATAATAGTGGGGGACTTTAATATCTCACTTACACCAATGGACAGATCATCCAAACAGAAAATTAATAAGGAAACACAGGCTTTAAATGACACAATAGACCAGATAGATTTAATTGATATTTATAGGACATTCCATCCAGAGACAGCAGATTACACTTTCTTCTCAAGTAAACACGGAACATTCTCCAGGATAGATCACACCTTGGGTCACAAATCAAGCTTTGATATTTTTAAGAAGAATGAAATCATACCAAGCATCTTTTCTGACCACAAAGCTATGAGATTAGAAATGAATTACAGGGAGAAAAACATAAAAAACACAAACACATGGAGGTTAAACAGTACGTTACTAAATAACCAAGAGATCATGGAAGAAATCAAAGAGGAAGTCAAAAAATACCTAGAGACAAATGGCAATGAAAACACGACGATCCCAAACCTATGGGATGCAGCAAAAGCAGTTCTAAGATGGAAGTTTATAGCAATACAAGCCTACCTCAAGAAACAAGAAAAATCTCAAACAAACAGCCTAACCTTACACCTAAAGGAACTAGAGAAAGAAGAACAAACAAAACCCAAAGTTAGTAGAAGGAAAGAATTCATAATGATCAGAGCAGAAATAAATGAAATAGAAACAAAGAAACCAATAATAAAGATCAATAAAACTAAAAGCTGGTTCTTTGTAAAGATAAACATAATTGAGAAACCGTTAGCCAGACTCATCAAGAAAAACAGGGAGGGGCTTCCCTGGTGGCGCAGTGGTTGGGAGTCCGCCTGCTGATGCAGGGGACACGGGTTTGTGCCCCGGTCCGGGAAGATCCCACATGCCGCGGAGCGGCTGGGCCCATGAGCCATGGCTGCTGAGCCTGCGCATCTGGAGGCTGTGCTCCACAATGGGAGAGGCCACAACAGCAAGAGGCCTGTGTACTGCAAAAAAAAAAAAAAAGAAAGAAAGAAAGAAAAAGGAAGAAAAACAGGGAGGGGACTCAAATCAATAAAACTAGAAATGAAAAAGGAGAAGTTACAACAGACACCACAGAAATACAAAGCATCCTAAGAGACTACTACAAGTAACTCTATGCCAATAAAATGGACAATCTGGAAGAAATGGACAGATTCTTAGAAAGGTATAAGCTTCCAAGACAGAACCAGGAAGAGATAGAAAATATGAACAGACCAATCACAAGTAATGAAACTGTGATTAAAAATCTTCCAACAAACAAAAGTCCGGGACCAGATGGCTTCACAGGTGATTTCTATCAAACATTTGTAGAAGAGCTAACAGTCATCCTTCTCAAACTCTTCCAAAAAACTGCAGGGGAAGGAACACTCCCAAACTCATTCTACGAGGCCACCATCACCCTGATACCAAAAGCAGACAGAAATACTACAAAAAAAGAAAATTACAGACTAATATCACTGATGTATACAGATGCAAAAATCCTCAACAAAATACTAGCAAACAGAATCCAACAACACATTAAAAGGATCATACACCATGACCAAGTGGGATTTATCCCAGGGATGCAAGGATTCTTCCACATATGCAAATCAATGTGATGCACCATATTAACAAATTGAAGAATAAAAACCATATGATCATCTCAATAGATGCAGAAAAAGCTTTTGACAAAATTCAACACCTATTTATGATAAAAATTCTCCAGAAAGTGGGCATAGAGGAAACCTACCTCAGCATAATAAAGGCCATATACAACAAATCCACAGCAAATGTCATTCTCAATGGTGAAAAACTGAAAGCATTTCCTCTAAGATCAGGAAAGAGACAAGGATGTCCACTCTCACCACTATTATTCAACATAGTTTTAGAAGTCCTAGCCATGGCAATCAGAGAAGAAAAAGAAATAAAAGGAGTCCAAATCAGAAAAGAAGAAGTAAAACTGTCACTGCTTGCAGATGACATGATACTATACAAAGAGAATCCTAAAGATGCCACCAGAAAACTACTAGAGCTAATCAATGAATTTGGTAAAGTTGCAGGATACAAAATTAATGCACAGAAATCTCTTGCATTCCTATACACTAACAATGAATGATCAGAAAGAGAAATTAAGGAAACAATCCAATTCACCATTGTAACAAAAAGAATAAAATACCTAGGAATAAACCTACTTAAGGAGGTAAAAGACCTGTACTCAGGAAACTATAAGACACTGGTGAAAGAAATCAAAGATGACACAAACAGATGGAGAGCTATACCATGTTCTTGGATTAGAATAATCAATATTCTGAAAATGACTATAGTATCCAAAGCAATCTACAGATTCAATGCAATCCCTATCAGATTACCAATGGCATTTTTTACAGAACTAGAACAAAAAATCTTAAAATTTGTATGGAGACACAAACGACCCCAAATATCCAAAGCAATCTTGAGGGGAAAAAAATGGAGCTGGAGGAATCAGACTTCCTGACTTCACACTATACCACAAAGCTACAGTAATCAAGACAATATGGTACTGGCACAAAAACAAAAATATAGATCAATGAAACAGGATAGAAAGCCCAGAGATAAACCCATGCACCTATGGTCAACTAATCTATGACAAAGGAGGCAAGGACATACAATGGAGAAAAGACAGTCACTTCAGTAAGTGGTGCTGGGAAAACTGGAAAGCTACATATTAGAGAATGAAATTAGAACACTCCCTAACACCATACACAAAAATGAACTCAAGGGCTTCCCTGGTGGCACAGTGGTTGGGAATCCACCTGCCGATGCAGGGGATACGGGTTTGTGCCCCTGTCCGGGAGGACCCCACATGCTGCGGAGCGGCTGGGCCCACGAGCCATGGTCGCTGGGCCTGCGCGTCCGGAGCCTGTTCTCCGCAACGGGAGGGGCCACGGCAGTGAGAGGCCTGTGTACTGCAAAAAAAAAAAAAAAAAAGAACTCAAAATGGATTAAAAACCTAAATGTAAGACTGACCACTATAAAACAGAGGAAAACACAGGAAGAACACTCTTTGACATAAATCACAGCAAGATCTTTTTTGACCCACCTCCTAGAGTAATGGAAATAAAAAGAAAAATAAACAAATGGGACCTAATGAAACTTAAAAGCTTTTGGACAGCAAAGGAAACTATAAACAAGACACAAAGACAACACTCAGAATGGGAGCAAATATTTGCAAATGAATCCACGGACAAAGGATTAATCTCCCAAATATATAAACAGCTCATGCAGCTCAATATTAAGAAAACAAGCAACCCAATCAAAAAATGGGCAGAAGACCTAAATAGACATCTCTTGAAAGAAGACATACAGATGGCCAAGAGGCACATGAAAAGCTTCTCAACATGACTAATTATTAGAGAAATGCAAATCAAAACCACAGTGTGAGGTATCACCTCACACCAGTTAGAATGGGCATCATCAGAAAATCTACAAACAACAAATGGTGGAGAGTGTGTGGAGAAAAGGGAACCCTCTTGCACTGTTGGTGGGAAGGTAAATTGGTACAGCCACTATGGAGAATAGTATGGAGCTTCCTTAAAAAACTAAAAATAGAATTACCATATGACCCAGCAATCCCACTACTGGGCATATACCCAGAGAAAACCATAATTCAAAAAGACACAAGCACCCCAATGTTCATTGCAGCACTATTTACAATAGCCAGGTCATGGAAGCAGCCTAAATGTCCATTGACAGACAAATGGATAAAGAAGATTTGGAACATATATACAATGGAATATTACTCAGCCATAAAAAAGGAAAAAAATTGGATCATTTATAGAGATGTGGATGGACCTAGAGACTGTCATACAGAATGAAGTAAGTCAGAAAGAGAAAAACAAATGTCATATATTAATGCATATATGTGGAATCTAGAAAAATGGTACAGATGAACCAGTTTGTGAGGTGGAAGTAGAGACACAGATGTAGAGAACAAATGTATGGACACCAAGAGGGGAAAGTGGGGGGATGTTGGTGGTAGTGGGATGAATTGGGAGATTGGGATTGACATGTATACACTAATATGTATAAAACAGATAGCTAATAAAAACCTGCTGTATAAAAAATTAATTAATTAAATTGAAAAAAGATAAATTACTCATTATTTAATATTTACTTTGTATTGCACCTTACTAAACTATTTTATTGTCTCTATTTTTAAGTGAGTCTTTTTAACTGCCCAGTTATTTGATCATATTATGTAAATGATGATACTTTTATCTCTTCGTTTACATTATTACATCACTGATAATGTTTTCGTATTGCCAAAACAAACAGTAGCAAGGATGAACATCCTTTCCGAGTCTTGATTTTTGAGAAAATGCCTTTGATATTTTTATTTGTTCAATATATTTGCTATTGTTTTCTAATAAACACTCTTTACTATATTTAGGAAGAAAAATAAAATTAAAAAAAAGAAAGATATTTCATGATCAGTTGTGTAGCTTTTTCAGTTGTGTCCTCTGAGAAACAGACCTGAGAAAGTGATTTTTATTTAAAATTTTATTAAAATTTTATTTAAAATTTTTCTTTTAAATTGAAGTATAGTTGATTTACAATGTTTTGCTAGTTTCTGGTGTATAGAAAAGTGATTCAATTTGTATATATATATATATATATATATATATATATATATATATATTCTTTTCAGATTCTTTTCCATTATAGTTTATTACAAGATATTGAATATAGTTCCCTGTGCTATAAGTAGGACTTTTTTGTTTATCTCTTTTATATATAGTAGTATGTATCTGCTAACCCCAAACTCCTAATTTATCCCCCCTCTTCCATGTTTGGTAACTGTGAATTTGTGAGTCTGTTTCTGTTTTGTAAAGAACTTTATTTGTGTCAGTAGTGCTGCTATGAACATTGAGGTGCATGTATCTTTTTGATTTAGAGTTTTCTACAGATATATGCCCAGAAGCTGAGAAAGTGTTTTGAGTATAGGAGACTTATTAGGGTGTAATGCTTGGGAAAAATAAAATGAGGAGGAAGAATTGGTCAGGGAGAACATTTGGATCATGATACAGATATGATCCTTATGAAACTAAAGGAGTGAGATTGTCATCTGATAGGTTGAACCAAGCCTTGGCCAACCCAGCAAGGAGCTCTGAAACAAAAATGTCTGTTAGGGACTTCCCTGGTGGTCCAGTGGCTAAGACTCTGCACTTCTACTGCAGGGGGCGAAGGTTTGATCTCTGGTTGGGGAACTAAGATCTCCCATGCCACATGGTGAGGCCAAAAAAAAAAAATTGTGCCATGTGCGTTCATTGGCTGGGGACTACTTGGGAAGGGCAAAGGCTCTGCTCAAAAGCTAAAATATAGATCCTAAAGGCTCCAACAGCTGGTGGCTGTCAGCTAACTACACTCCAGGCAGATGAACAGCCAGTTCTTTCCTGATGAAAGAATGCAGCAGCTGGCTACCTCCCTGTGTCTTTTTTCATTTACCCTGCTTGATATTTAGTGGCCCTTTTGATATGATGCTTCCATATTTCAGTTCAGGGAAATCATTTTATATTTAATCTCTTACACATTTCTTTCTACTCTTGATGTTTGTTACTTCTGAAACACCTCTTACTCAGCTAGATAAATTATCTATGTTGCTTAACTTTTCTATCATCTTCATCAATCTTTTAAACAGGTTTTTTTTTTTTTTTTTTTTTTTTTTTTTTGTGGTACGCGGGCCTCTCACTGTTGTGGCCTCTCCCATTGCGGAGCGCAGGCTCCGGACGCGCAGGCTCAGCGGCCATGGCTCACGGGCCCAGCCGCTCCACGGCACGTGGGATCCTCCCGGACCGGGGCACGAACCCGCATCCCCTGCATCGGCAGGCGGATTCTCAACCACTGCGCCACCAGGGAAGCCCAATCTTTTAAATCTATATTGAAAAAGGTGTCCTCAACCTTATCTTCTTTTTCCTATATTACCTTGGGTTCTTCTGGGGTAAGCTTTCTGTTTTTTCATTTTGACCTATCCTTTACATGCCTCAAATGTCTGGTGATTTCTATATATGTTTGTAATAAGGAACATGGTTGATCATTCAGGGTGTCTCCTTGTGTTTGCCTAGCAACTGTGAATCTCTTTCCATAGCAGACTGTCCCTCCAATAGAAGGGCTGATTGTAGGGTTCTCTGTACGTTATACCAATGCTAACCTTCTCTTCATGAATCATAAGAGCCTTTGGAGGGACTCAGGCAGTTGGACTTAGAACAACATCAACTGTCAGATGAAGCAAATTTCATTTAGGGGCCAAGATAGTGTGGGAAGTGTTCAGGGAATTTCTCTCCTGGGTGTGAAAGTCTTCAATATGAGTCATATGGGTTCAAAGCAGGCTTATTCTATGTTTCTCTTTGGCCCACGAGACAAAACCTTACTTATTTTAAAGAGTTGTTATTCTAGGGCCAAATATTCCAGGGAAGAGGATTAAGAGAGGAAGAGAGATACATGTAGAGAAAGCTGGCCTAGGTATTCCAACTTTTTAAGTAATTATCATGATGATTGCCCCATGATTTATTCTAGTTCACTACCTTTTCTTACTCTAAGCTTGGAGTTCCATTAGGTTCTCAGAGAGCAGCATACTTCTCCAATCCAAATTCTATTTTGTTACATGTCCTTAATTCTAGTTTCTTTGTCAATTTGATTTTATACTCTCTCCCAGTTCTTTAAACTTTCTAGACAGCTAGTTGCACTCTTTCATGTATTTTTTCCATGTATCTTTTATACAATTCAGTGGGATATGGGATAAAATGATGATAAAGATGCACTCAGTCTGCCATCTTAACCTAAAAGTATAAGTACACAAGACCTTTCTAAGTCTGTGTGTGTATGCATATATATATATGCATATATATATGTTTATAAAAATATGCATTATACATAGATATCATCTACACATAACTGCTTTCCTTGAAGGTTTTACAAACTTATATTTTTATTTGCTGAGCATCAGTGTAATATTCCACCATAGCACCTCCACAAATGGATTTTATTAAACAAATACACAAACAAAACTTATCCAATTTCATAGATATGGCATCTGCGTTAAAAATGTGCAGTCAGTTTTAGTAAGGTGAAACTTTTATTTTAACTTTATACTATGGAAAAATTGTAAACATATACAAAAGTAGAGAGAATTGTGCGAGGACATATATATGTGTATAATAACCCATGTATATCCTCATATTTATACATATTTCTATATGTAACCAGCTACATCTATATGAAGTTAAACATAAATGTATACTGTCTCCGACTTTAATCCATTAACACGTGCATCCTTCTAGGTACCTCTCCTTGCTTCTCTGTAATCTCTCACTCCAGCAGTGAGAAATCAGGGTCCCACCATCCGCCATCCTTTTACTTAATTGTTTAAATTCAGTATACATGTAGAGCAGTAGCAGAATTGTTAAATCAAATTTTGTGGGAAACAGCTTTATCAGCTAGAGTACAGTGTCTATATACAGTTTCTGTTGCCTTTAGTTTTACAGACTCCACTCGTTTCCAAAGTTTGAGGTCAGTGCCTTCCTCCACTTCTGGCCCCAACTTCCTTCAGTGAGGTTGTTTCATATATTTGTAATATAGTTAGATTGTTTTGTCATATTCTGCATTCCATTCTGGTCTATGCCGCCACATACCTCCTAGATAGTTTTATTTTAATTTGCAATAATTCTTGCACTCTGTGTTTCCAGGGTTATTTTTAAAAATTAATTATTTTCTTCACATCTAATTTGTAAGGCTTTCTTTATCATTTATTACAGTCTATGTCTACTCTTATCTGCTTCTTTGCTCACCATCTGTATGGTACATGAACCTCCTAATCTAGAACTTAGCATAAAAATTGATCTCCTGTCAGTGCAGAGAAAAACACAAAGCTTCCTTGGAGACACTGCCCTACAACCCAGGCTGGATGGGATTCCCACAGGATAAAACCCGGTTAAACAAGGTCACTAACATACACAGAATGTCACAAACCAAACAGAGAGATGATTTACCGTGAGTAAGAGTCAGCAGATACAACAAACATGCCCTCAGAAATTTGAAATGCAAGATGAAAAATGAAATGAAATATGAAAAAGATTATAAAATAAGTCTGAAAAACAAATAATAATGTCTATTTATGGAGTTAAAAACAAGGTAAAACTAAATTCTAGAAAATAGTTTGTAAGTGAGATAGACGGGAGGATTTTTTTAGGGTGTTGTGTTCTAAGTCCTGGTACTTAGACTTTGTTAAGTATCCAGGCAGATTAGTTCTGCTGAGGACTGATTCTAGGTCTTGATGAAAGTGAGCACTTTGACAAACAAATTGTGTACCAGGTACATTTTACTGTGATAAGCTTTAAGCATAACAGAGAACATGAGACAGGAAGATATATTCAGTGAGCGTGGCTTCTTGAGTCTTCCCAAAGGCTTCACAGACAGGTTTGAACTGGGTAATAGCATTCTGCCTGTTTCAGGTAAAGCAATGTTTATCAAGCTTCTTGTACCCCCAGTTTTTCAAATTTCAACATGATTAGCTATTATGGTTTCAAAAGCTGCCTTTATATAGTTATGTCATTGAACACCTGGTTCTAGGTACGGAAGTTGTGTAATAATGTGTAGGCTATGCAATCAGCTGTCTCCTGGGTTTCAAAGTTGAAGAACAATTAGGTACAGCAAGCTTGACCAGAACCTGCCATAGCATGTTAACATTTAAGAAGAAGTAAAGTGAAAGTAAAGTAATAGGAATATAAAGTAAGACTTCCAAACCCGTTGAAGAATAAACGACAATGTATAAAACCAAATTCATTCAGAATAAAGCAGGGAGGGCTTCTCTGGTGGCACAGTGGTTAAGAATCCGCCTGCCAATGCAGGGGACACGGGTTCGAGCCCTGGTCCTGGAAGATCCCACATGCCACGGAGCAGCTAAGCCCGTGCGCCACAGCTGCTGAGCCTGAGCTCTAGAGCCCGCGAGCCACAACTACTGAGCTCACGTGCCACAACTACTGAAGCCCACGCACCTAGAGCCTGTGCTCCACAACAAGAGAAGCCACCGCAATGAGAAGCCCGCGCACCGCAACGGAGAGTAGTAGACCCCGCTCACCGCAACTAGAGAAAGCCCGCGCGCAGCAGCGAAGACCCAACTCAGCCAAAAATAAATAAATAAATTTAAATTTAAAAATAAATAAATAAATAAAGCAGGGAATGAGAAAGATATAGACAGACAGACACACACACACACACACACACACACACACAGAAAGAGAATCAGCAGTTTAAAAAAAACCTGCCTATAAACAAAACTAAACATCATAAGGCCAAAATGGTTTTATAAGCAAGTTTACTGAATCTTCAAGCAACAGAACAGATAATTTTCATCTTATACATAATATTCCAAAGAATAGTTAAATAGGGACAATCTCCCAATTCATGTTATGAGAATAATGTAACCTTGAATCTAAGGACTGAACAAGGAAAATTATTGGCTAATTTTACCTGGAGACACAGGTACAAATGCAGCTGGAGAGTGGTTTGAGCATATCATTGACTCTTCCAGTAGGGGGAGCCCACTGACAGTATCCATCCTCATGGTAGCTTCTTCCCAATGGTTGAGTAGTTGATCCTGAGGGATCAGGTCCTGATCTGAGAACCTTACTGATAGACACTTTTTTTGTCTCTCACAGTATAGAGAGTCAGGTTGATACCTGTTATGGGTTGAATTATATCCTTTATCCAAAATATGTTGAAATCCTAATTTCCAGTACATGTGAATATGACCTTATTTGGAAATGGGGTCTTTGCAGAAGATCAAGTTAAGATGAGGTCATGGCCGAATATGACTGGTGTTCATATTACAGTTCTTATGACTTGGGGAAATTTGGACACAGACACAATCACACAGGGAGAATGCCACATGAAGAGAGAGGGTTGGAGGGATGTAACTACAAGCTTCATACTACCAGAAGGTAGGAGAGCAACATGGAACAGATTCTCCCTCAGAGACCTCAGAAAGAACAAGTTCTGCCAACACATTGATTTTGGACTTCTAGCCTCCAGAACTGTGAGACAATATATTCATGTTGTTTTAAGCCACTGGTTTGTGGTACTTTGTTATGACCACCCTCCCACCCCCCACCATGCTCAGGAAGCTGATACATTACCTATAACTTTAGTTCCAAGACAAGCAGAAATTCCGTCACTCCATAACATATTAGGATTGGGGCCAAGACGGTATAAAGATCTTCCTGGTCTCCATTCCTGGTCTTCCTGGTTCCCATTCCTCTGTTATGTTGGTGGTTTCCCAGATACTCATGCCTAAGGATGGAAATAATTGTCCAGCCTGCTATTGGAGTATTTTCTGGCCATCACCAGGTGGAGGTTTCAGGTGGGGCATTGTATAGCATTCTACTACCTCCCCCTAATATTATATCTTGGTGGAGATCTTCTCTGGGGTTGAGAAGAGGTCTGGCTGGCACCCAGGCCTTCCCTCCCTACTCCTATATATTGGGTTGGCCAAAAGTTTGTTTGGTTTTTTCCGTAAGATGGCTCTAGTCACACTTCGTTGTCTTTAACTTCGTTCGAAACAATTCTGTTAGATTGTATGTGACAGCTGTCATATCAGTGTGCATTTTTTTTTTTTTTCTGTACGTGGGCCTCTCACTGCTTTGGCCTCTCCCGTTGCAGAGCACAGGCTCCGGACGCGGCCATGGCTCACAGGCCCAGTCGCTCTGCGGCATGTGGGGTATTCCTGGACCGGGGCACGAACCCGTGTCCCCTGCATCAGCAGGCGGACTCTCAACCACTGCGCCACCAGAGAAGCCCTATGATACATATTTTTGAAAAGCATGTCAGCAAGTTAGGGAGCAGCTCATGGGAACCTATGTAAAAAGTCAGTTGTGGTGGCTACACCCTTTAGCTTTGAAGTTTTGAAACTTTTAAACTCAACATCTACTTTTGATAAGCCTACACACATTCTTTTTTTTTTTTTTTTTTTTTTTTTTTTTTTTTGCGGTACGCGGGCCTCTCACCGCTGTGGCCTCTCCGGCCGCGGAGCACAGGCTCCGGACGCGCAGGCCCAGTGGCCATGGCTCACGGGCCCAGCCGCTCCGCGGCACGCGGTATCCTCCCGGACCGGGACACGAACCCGCGTCCGCTGCATCGGCAGGCGGACTCTCAACCACTGCGCCACCAGGGAAGCCCAACACATTCTTAAAGTCTCTTTGAAGTTTCAAAATAAATGGAAAAGTAACTTCCTATGAATCTATCATTATTTAAAAATAAAGAGGTAAAAAATGGAGTCTTGTGTATTAGTTTTGCTAGGGCTGCCATAACAAAGTATTACAAACTGGGTTGCTTAAAACAACAGAAATTCATTGTCTTTGCAGTTCTAGAGGCTGGAAGTACAAGATCAAGGTGTCAGCAGGTTTGGCTGTTTTGAGGGAGAACCTGTTCTGTACCTCTCACATGGTTTCTAATGGTTTGCTGGCGATCTTTGGCATTACTGGACTTGTAGCTGCATCACCCTGATTTCTGCCTTCATCTTCATATGGCGTTCAACCTGTGTGACTGTGTCTGTGTCCAAATTTCCCCTTTTTATGAAGATATAGTCAGACTAGGGCCCACGCTAATGACCTCATCTCGATCATCTGCAAATACTCCGTTTCCAAATAAGGTCACATTTGCAGATACTGGGTATTAGGAATTCAACATATTTTTTGGGGGGGTGGAGGGGACACAATTCACTCCATAACAGAGTATATGAGCTTTTTATATTTATCAAAAGTAGATATTAGGTTCAAATGGTTGAGAACATCAAAGCTAAATGGTGTAGCCATCACAACTGACTTTTTACATCAGTTCCCTTGAGATACTCCCTAACTTGCTGACATGCATCACAGCCTTTTAAGCTCTTGTTATAGCACTCCTATTCCCTGCCCCACCCCAAATCACCCCCCCAAAGTCAGCAAATTAGAGGATTCAGAGGTCTCACTGGGGTAACTTTCTCACTGTCAGTAAGTTTGGGCTCCCCAGATGAGCAGTACTCAACAGTAACTGCCCATGTAGTTTTCTTGAAAAATTAAGTTTATAACTGTGGGAGATAAAAAATAATTAACTTTATTTCAAAATCTGAATTATGCTAGCAACATCTCCCCCAATACATACACACACAGCACAGACACACACACACACACACACACACACACACACACAAACACACACATATACGCACGTGCGTATGCACAATACAAGGCTGAATCTACTGCAGAATAGTTTTCACAAAGGAGACCGTAAGGCACCGACTCGGTTTGGATCCTGCAGAAGGTGTTCTTGGGCAGCAGAGAGGTTCCGGGCTGAATAGAAAAGAGATCCCGTACAACCTGGCCTTGAGCTCCTTACCATCAAGCCTCATCTAGAATCTTCCCTCCGCTCAAATTCCTTCTCCTGACTGTGTGCAGGGCTGGTGCCCTCTCATTAGTCGCTTCCGTTACCTGCTGTTTATTGCCTTCACGATATTTATTTTTCAATTTCTAATTATAATTTTAAATCTGCTTACTTGTTTATTGACAGTTTTCCCCCACGAAGCCCTGGAGAGCAGAGAGTAGCCTGGCCTATTCAGCGTCTCGCACATAGTGCAGTCTCAGTGTTTGCTGAATGAATGAATGGGTGAATGAATAAATTTATGATTGAGGGGTAGTGGCCTCAAAGACAGCCTGTGACTCTTTCAATATTTTGCAAGGTCAGATATTACACCATTCCCACAGATCCTATTAATGTCCAGCATACCTTATGCCATGTTTCCACCTGAAGATGATAAGGATGCTCTGTTTAATCCTGTCATGTCTTGCTACCTGTTGATGACAGCTGCTGCTATGTTTGCTATGGGAGCTACAGGTACTGATCTTTAAGCGTTGATGGCATGGTCCTCAAGGAAAGATGGTACAGGAAGGTCATGTTGGATTTTCAAGCAAGTCTCATTAAAATTTCACTCTCACTTAATTAGCCAGTGAATAGTTTTTTATATACCTCACAAACTATCCTTATTCGGCTCTACTCTCTCTTGGAAACAAAAGTAACATTTAAAACAGTATGAGAAATATTTTACAATTTTTTTTTTTTTTTTTTTTTTTTGTGGTACGCGGGCCTCTCACTGTTGTGGCCTCTCCCATTGCGGAGCGCAGGCTCCGGACGCGCAGGCTCAGCGGCCATGGCTCACGGGCCCAGCCGCTCCGCGGCACGTGGGATCTTCCCGGACCAGGGTACGAACCCGTGTCCCCTGCATCAGCAGGCGGATTCTCAACCACTGCGCCACCAGGGAAGCCCTATTTTACAATTTTTAACAAGGAACTAGGTATAACTCTAATGGTATTATTAGATTCTAAAGTTCAGCAGAAATGTTTTAGTGAAATATTAATATAATCCATTTCCCTGCATGGTCATGGGACCATCATCATAGGTCCTTAAGAGCTACCCACTATGTTTGGGATAATGGGAAATTTTATATTATCTCAGAATTATCTTTAATTGAATGGGGTCAGGGTAACATTTGGTCTGCTGAAAATGAGGAGGAGATGTTACTACGAGTATGCATTTCCATTCAAATAAAGATAATACGTGGTAGGAAGGGAGAGTGAAGAGAATGATCCTTGAGTCATAATATTTCTAAATCTCTGAGAGCAGACCCAGGATTAAACAGACACAGGGACACAGTGATAAATATAGAACTTAATCTGAGCCACTTAATGACCTTCCATTAAGATTATTTCAATTCAATTACAATGAAATTTAATTACTATTTACTGAGTGCCTAGAAGAAACCAAGTTTTGATCATGGGTTTCTTGGTATTCCTTAATTGTTCTCAGTTAAAAGCTCTGTTCCAGCTCTGAACATAATTCACTCTTACGCATCTAACTCCCTGACCTAATCTGGGCTCCTCTATTCTCATAGTAAAATTACACTCTGTTCTCTTTCAAAATTCTGCTTAAGCCTCATCTCCTTTAAAAGCCTTCCAAGACTAATACCAGTGGATGCCTCTTGTGGTATTTATCACCACAATCTCTTTAATACAAGCAGAAATGTTGACTCTCAAGAAGAGAAAGTATGAACTGTCCTCTGCCTGGCTTCCATTCTCCAAATTCCCTACAGACACAGTCCTGGCTACACATTAGAATGACCCAGGGACCTTTAAAGAAGTTCTTTTTAAGAAGTTTAAGAAAAACTTTAAATTTGGGAGCTCTTTGCCAGGCTAATTAAATCATAAGCTCTGAGGGTGAGGCTCTCACAGTTTATGTTTTGAAATTTCCAGGTCATTTTAATGTTTGTCTAAGGGTGAGACTCTGTCTTGCATAAAGCAGGATTCTCACATGCCCTAATTTGTCCATTTAAGTATATGTTTGTTTCTTGCTTTGATGTGTGTCTGTGTGTATGTGTGTGTAATCTCATAGAATTACTATTTTATTTATATATTTTTTGGCCATGCCATGCGGCCTGCGGGATCTTAGTTCCCCAATCAGGGA
This sequence comes from Kogia breviceps, assembly GCF_026419965.1. NCBI lineage: Eukaryota > Metazoa > Chordata > Mammalia > Artiodactyla > Physeteridae > Kogia > Kogia breviceps. The sequence continues at coordinate 67,363,303 of NC_081322.1, forward strand.
TTGAACTTGTGCCCCCTGCAGTGGAAGCTTGGAGTCTTAACCACTGGACTGCCAGGGAAGTCCCTAGAATTACTAGTTTTAAAATTAAAACTTGTCTTATAGTTCATCTCTTCCAATTTATTTTTTATTTTTGGAAATCTCCTGCAAAGGACCTGGTTTACTCAGTCCATGAATGAAGAAACATCTGAAAAATTTCAAGATTTACTAAGCTAACGATGTTTGGAATATAACTATTTAGAAAGCAAATGCAAGGGTCTTTTTTTTTTTTTTTTTTTTTTTTGCGGTACGTGGGTCTCTCCCTGTTGTGGCCTCTCCCGTTGCGAGCACAGGCTCCGGACGCGCAGGCTCAGTGGCCATGGCTCACGGGCCCAGCAGCTCCGCGGCATGTGGGATCTTCCCGGACCGGGGCACGAACCCATGTCCCCTGCATCGGCAGGCGGACTCCCAACCACTGCGCACCAGGGAAGCCCTGCAAGGGTCTTTTTTAGTTGTAATAGCAGACCAAAGTGAACCCACAGATCAGTAGAATAGTGATGCTGTAGTGGACACACCTGGGCTCTGATGTCATGAGACGCCAAGTTTGGCTCCTGGGATGTTGAGGCTGTCTCAGCTCTTCCTTCCTCAGCCTGTTTCCTTATTTGCAAACATGTGGAAAGTACTGCCTCCTGGCTTGTTTTTTTAAGACTAAATTGGATAAATATTTATGAAAGTAGATGTTATATAGTTTAATTTTTTTAACAGTTGTAAAATTGTGAGAACTTTCTTTCACTGACCTTAAAAAGGTAAAGAGAAAAAGAATTATTTTGCATTTAAATAGGTATTTCTTTATTTTGTCAATTCTAATGATTTTTAAATATCTCAGATTCCCAGCATAATCTGGCTTAATCTGGCCATTTGGTTTAAAAAAAAGTATCCATTTCTAGAAAGCACTCCTGCTTTCTAGAACTCAGTCTGCTATATTCTTTGAAGCATATGATAGAAATATATGCTCCGTTGTTCAAAAGGAATTCAGCATATTAGGAACCTATGAGAGAACTAGTCTACAGTGTTGAAAATATATCCCTTTTGAAATTTGTTTAGAGGAAGAAAAAGTTAATTACTTACAGTGAACAAATCTCTTTTATGAAGTTATGGTTATAAAAACCCAAAGCAGGGCTTCCCTGGTGGCGCAGTGGTTGAGAGTCCGCCTGCCGATGCAGGGGACGCGGGTTCGTGCCCCGGTCCGGGAAGATCCTACATGCCGCGGAGCGGGTGGGCCCGTGAGCCATGGCCGCTGAGCCTGCGCGTCCGGAGCCTGTGCTCCGCAACGGGAGAGGCCACAACAGTGAGAGGCCCGCATAACGCAAAAAAATAAAAAAATAAAAACCCAAAGCAGAGGACATGGTGATTTATCCATCACAAATGAGGGAAGGAAAGTTAGAAATGCAGAGACTAATACTGTGTGCGCGCGTGCGCGTGCGTGTGTATGTGTGAGTGCGAGTGTATCTTCCTGATGGTCTTCTTCTAGTTTGAACCTGGAGGAAAGCAAATATCAAAGCACTTTTCTACTGTGCCCAGGGCAGCCTATCAGAGGAAGAAAAACAACAGAAGATAAGATCTTAACTAGAGTAATGAGGGCAAGCACTTGCTTTTAACCTCAGAAGCAGGGGAAGTGGTAGAGTTTCAAGGTGTTGTTTGCAAAGTCTGTAGTTTTGCCTGAGTCTGGAGTGATGCAGATGTCTCCCAAGGCCTCTCGGTTTATATGTGACAAATTTTAACATCGAGTTTATTGGGCTAAAAATTAAACAAAAAGAAATGTCATTCCCTAATATTTTCAGGGAAAAAAATTCTTGGAAAAATTATTTTCCTATATCTCGTATTCCCAAAGCCTTTCACCTGCTTGATTTTAGGCTAGGGAGATCACAGAAATTGGAACAACATAAGAAATTGAGGGATGACGGTTGAGTCTAGTTAGAGAAGGTATCACATTGTACTTGGGGGTGACATACCTTTAAATCTTAACTGTATACACTATGTACTGTGAATGTAAGTTGGAATAATGAGCTATGCTATTTACTTTGATCCAAAGGCATTGTTGGATATATAAGTATGTATCTTATTTCACCTCTCTTAATTCTCTACTCTTCAGACCTAGGATATCTTAAATTGTCACTCTATCTACTCAAGGGTTTCTCCACAAATTATAACATAGAATCTTCCAGAGAGCAAAACTATGACCAATCGAGAGAAATTATAAGGAAGCAAGATTCACCTTAACATACAAAGGAACTTTCTGGGAAACAAAAATCTCCAATAATGTAGTAGCCTGCCTTAGCTCACTGTCATGGGAAGAGTTCAAGTTAAGGCTAAATGATGAAGCAAGTTTGGAGTCAGTCTAAGGCTAAATGATCATCTGCTTCAGGACTTAGTAGAAGGAGTTACAGGGCTCAACAGGAGGTCAGATTGCAAGGTCTCTTCCCAATGTAAGATTGTATGACTTTGGATAAAATAAATCTGACACAGAATACTTTGGTTTCTGCCACCTTCCTGATTTTAGATGATAAGTATTTATGAATGATGATGATCAAGTATTTATGAATAAGGCATAAACTTAAAAGTGACAGAATGGAGAGTATGGCCTATTTGCAAGCTGGAGCCCCTCTCGCTCTTTCAGGGGTTCCTTAGAGAACTTTGTTAGTAGTTTTAAAAACGGAAATACCACCTATATTGTCTTGTCTCCCTTTTACGAGTATTCCCTTGGTTCTCTTACATATTACCTGCCAATGTGTTCTTCTGTTTCATGTTTTACCTGTTCATTATGTTCAGTTATACCCGATTACAGGATACTTTCATGGAGGATTGATTTCCATGGCAGACTCGAGTGAAATCATATACATCATTTCACCAATCGTTTCACAGCAGACATTAGGGTCTGTCATTGGTGCTTTGGGTGAAAAATGTATTGCATAAAACAAAATTTATTTCTTTTAACTTACTAGAAGCGATTTCAAAACCGATAGCAAAGTTTATTCCTTACCAAAAAAGGGGAGGCTGCAGATAAAATAGAGTCCTCCTCCCCAGGGCCTGGGCATTGCATATGTTAAGACAACAGCTGGCCTGGGGTATATTAATAAACAGGCATTGTCCTTGCACCTGGCTGGGGATCATTCTGAGACTATAACCAGTGCAGCTGCAGAGGTTCTTGTCAGATTTCTCTGAGATAGAGAAATGAGAAAAATAATCATTTTAGAAATATATAACATTACTGGCCCTCATGAAATACCTCTGATACTCAGGAAGGATAAATGAAGTATATAGTAGAATAAAATTATTTAGAACAGCCTCCAAACTTTTTAGTCTATTTTTCTACTATCTTAAGAATAAAGAGCATTGATTGTAAAGAAAATCAAAGTAGAAGAGGTATTAGGGTAAGAGGGAAATGTGGGGCTAAACACTGGTATTTGAATATGAATAAATGCTGTGTGAGTCACCTATTCCAAATAAAATAGGGATGCGGTTATGAAAAAAGAAAAAGTACGGAAAAGATTATTTTGAGAAGAAACAAAATTAAACTTGTACGGAAGACCTATTACATACCCCGGATAAAAAGATGCTACTGAATTTCTTCCACACCCTTCCTTCTCTCCCCTTTCATTTTATTCCATCCCTTTCTACTTCCCTTTTCATTCCCTTTTCCTTCTCTCTCCTTTGCTTTCACAAAGATTTCCTAAACACTATTTGTCAAATCTATAAAGTTGAGGAGAACGCAGCTCTCATATAGCTGCCGGTGTACTCAGAGAGTCAGTGTCTGCGTAAATATCAATAATTCAAAATATAAGTTAGAACAGACCCAAGGGGGAAGTGAATTACAGAAAAGGGTGGCGGGTATTGAGGGCTGGGAGAGATTGAGCCCTGCCAGAAGTCAGGGAAGGTCATACAGGGGAAATGGTGATGGGAGAAGAAAGGAAGGAGGTCGACTTGTGAGAGACCGGAGAGGCGTAATCTACAGGATCTGGACACTCAGTGGATGAAGCGGGAAGAGTGATGTGGAGACAAAGATGGCTTCAGGCTTTCAATGATTATTATTGGTTCGTCACAGAGTTAGGAAAATACACCGGATGGATGTGCGTGTCCTCTCAGGGCCGCCTCTATTCTCGCCCCACTCCAGCTATGAAGGAGGATCAAACACGACTTTTGGTTCCCCCCAAAGAAAATCCACCCCGGAAGCCAGTGTTGAGAGGCTGGTATTTTACACGAGGTTTTCTATTGTGATATACGCGTATATGGAGACTGGGGCAGTTGGTTACAGGGCAAAACATTTCCTCAAAGAGGCGAGTCTCCTTCCTCAAATCTCTTTTCTCCCCCAGATCTCTCCCTCTCCCTCCCGCCAGTTGATGCTGGCTACCTCCCTGTGTTTCCTCTTTCCTCCCTTTCGTAACACCTCCAGCTTCCTCCCCTTCCAGTTTCCTTCCGGCCCACCTTTCCCCTCTCTCTGCTTAGAAATGGATCTCACGCCCACGCCTCCTCACCCATCACTTAATCCTGTCTCCAAGTGTCTGTAGTACCAAGGATGACTTCATTTGTGCTCAGCAGACAAAAGATTCTTAAGCTGAATGATCCACCCTCTTTACAGGGTGGCAGATGGATTTGAAATACTCGGTTTTTATTTCTGTCACGCACAAAATGTTGTCAACCTTAGTATCTAAAGCACTGCTGCGTGAAGATCTTAAATATTGTTTTGTGATCTCAGCAGCTAATCACAAGTACTGGGAGATAGAGAATCAATGCAAATGGTTCTCAGTGCTCTTTGACTGGTGGTGGGCAAGTAGATTTCTCATCTGTGCCGATCATTCTCGTTCTGTGCATTTTTATCTGCGGAGATTTAACATTATCCTTTGTTATCTGGTGTTCGTCTCAATCACCGTGCTATGGAGACTCTTCTGTCACTCACTTGGCCGGTTCACCCAGGCTGCCCTGTACCTGTTGATGAGGAAGCTGGTCGTGGTACAAAGAACTGGAAAATGCCACTTCCCTTTCACACCTGTTTGAATACTGAAGAAAAATACTGCCTTCATAAAACCAACCATGGAAGCATTTACATTCTTTTTGCTTTTCTTTCCCTTCAAGACACATCTTGTCACCCCTTTTCATTGAATGGATTAGCAGTTTAAGACTCTTTGATACCAGATGTGTGAATTATGTTGACAACCTCTTTTTCTGTTTGCTCTTTCTTTTTCTATTATCAGGTGGAAATCTAACTCCTGACCATATCATTTTTAAAAAATGCAGTTTAACATGGGATCAGAACTCATCTCCCAAGAACTCCCTTTGTTTTGTGGTCTTGGGTTTGAGGGGGAGCCTACTATAAACTTGATATAACTCTAACCTCTCGTTGATTCTTTGGGCACCCACCCATCAGGTTACTAGACTCTTTTTTCCCCTCAATTTATTATTCATTATATTTAACATTAAAGGTGAGCTGAGATATGTACACTGTAGAGAAAATGAGAATCTTTCAATTGAAAGTGTCTTGATTTTGTTAATGTGAATTTTGCCATGGTGAGAATGCCCCCCCCCCTTTTTTAAAATACGATTATTTATTTATTTTTGGCTGTGTTGGGTCTTCGTTTCTGTGCGAGGGCTTTCTCCAGTTGCGGCGAGCGGGGGACACTCTTCACCGTGGTGCGCGGGCCTCTCACTATCGCAGCCTCTCTTGTTGTGGAGCGCAGGCTCCAGACGTGCAGGCTCAGCAGTTGTGGCTCATGGGCCTAGTTGCTCCATGGCATGTGGGATCCTCCCAGACCAGGGCTCGAACCCGTGTCCCCTGCATTGGCAGGCAGAGTCTCAACCACTGTGCCACCAGGGAAGCCTGAGAATGCCTTTTTAAAATAATATTGTATCCATAATAAAAATTCGAGTTTTAAGAAGGTTAGGTGTTTGCAGCAAAACTTGCCTATTTCCTTTGGAAATTGAACAGAAGTTCCCAGAATCTCTCCTCAATGATGACATCTGCTCCAGCAGTTTTTTTGTTTTTTTTTTTTAAATTTGGTTGCACCAGGTCTTAGTTTTGGCAGCCGGACTCCTTAGGAGCAGCATGTGGGCTCCTTAGTTGTGGCATGCTAACTCTTAGTTGCAGCATGCATGTAGGATCTAGTTTCCTGACCAGGGATCAAACCTGAGGCCCCTGCATTGGGAGCATGGAGTCTTATCCACTGCGCCACCAGGGAAGTCCCATGCTCCAACAGTTTGAACAATGAAATTGCAGTTGTGTCCCCTCTGTTCTCCCATAGAACTTTATGCATATTTCTATCACATTATAATGAATTTTTCTGCTTAGGCAAAACCATGTAAAATTGCTTTTACTGAACTGGACTTTGATGATAAGACATCAGCTCACACTGAGATGTGCTATAAGAAATAGCCCCACTCCTTCACTATAAGGATATTATTGGGGATGCTCTTCAGGATATCAATAGTATTGCATTTGTAGGATCCTTGGGGGTTTGTTTGTTTGGTCTTATATCAGGACTAGCTATATTTTTCTTGAGTAGTTGGTCCGCTTTTATCTGGTGGAAACTGTGGATTGTGTAACTGACCATGTTTCTTCTTTTACAGAGATTGCTAAAAAGCTTAGAGCCAGATTCCTAGTGGATCCTTAGCAAATACATGTAGGCCTTCATTGTATTTATTTTGTGTATTAGTCCTCCTCTATTGTATGATCCCATCATTGCTTTCCCTTTGCCTTATCTTTCTCATTTTCTTCTAATATACTTCATTTTCTTACGTTGCACATCTCTTTGTTCTCTGTAAGTCCTTTTCTTTTCTTTTTTTTCTTGTAAGTCCTTTTGAAGAAAGACATGAGAATAAGGACATTATCTGTGGCTTTCTCTCACCAGGCTCTGAACTCCATGAGAGTGGACTGGGTTTGTTTCTTCATCACTGCAGTTGGTTCTGGCACAGACCTTCATTATATGCTCAGTAAATATTTTGAAAACAAACCAAATGCAGTTGTCATTATAAAATGGAGAAGAATCAGCTGGTAATTCGATCCATGCCTGTTTTCTCTTCTGTGGTAAGACAAAGGGAAAAGACTGTGAGTCAAATTGTCACCTATAGAAAAGAAGTCAGAAGATCTCCCATATGTGAGTTAAAGGTAAATAGATGGAGCAAATCTAAAGTTCCTTCTGTTTAACCTGCTCATGCTATGGTCGTGACACCTTCGTGACTTATAAATGAACGGTGCTTGCTATCCGTCTATTACAGAGCTTTGCATAAAATTGGTACCAGAAAAATACATGTTGAGTAGTTAAATCTACTTCTTTGGGTATTAGGTTAGGAAATGGAGTCACCTAGAAGTCTGGGCAGGAAATGTCTGGCACTTCTTTCATCTTAGACTGAAATCTAAAAATGTCTTGAGAAACCATTGAACCCAGGATTTTTGGCTTAATCCAGAGTTGGTACAAAAGACATCTAGCTCACTGGGCAGCATCTTCTAATGGCAAAATGCCCAGTGTTAACTAGAGCTTTCAAATCTTGATTAATAGTAAATTAATTTTGTTCTTTAAAAGCAAACAAACCAATAGGGTAAATATTGGGTTCTTTTTTACCCTTATGGGCTTTCCCAGGATAGAATGTGCTACCAATTTATTTGTGGGTATTGAAATTCATGGTATTCATCTAAACCAAATAAGATATTCATGGGATTGCCTTTCTTTAAGGTCAAAGACTTTTGTCCTTAAGGCCTATGATTTCTTCCTTCAAAATGTCTGTCATGTACATCCTTTCCTCTGGTTTCCCCATTGACCTCCTAATCCCAAACTCTCATGAGCTCATCCCCAAAATGATACAGTAGATTTTCTGCTGGCTTCCGAGTCACCACTTTTTCTATCCTATCAGTCCTGAATGTTACTGTCAGACTATTCTTCCAAAAATACTGTTTTCATTGCATCCTTTTTTTCATCTAGTAACTTGCAATAACTTCTTATACCCACACAAATCAACTTCAAACTCTTGGGCAAAGAAAGCATTGCTTCTTATAATCTTCTCCCATTCTGGCTGCCAGCTGTGTATACCAGAGTGCACGCTGTTGCAATCTTCGCCTCCATGTGTGTCCCTGGTTTTGGCTGTCTCTTTAAGGTACCTGTATTTGCACACAACAGGAAGTAGTGTGTGGTTTGTTCTTGGATGAGACTAAAGTTGTGTGCTGAAAACAGTTTATCCTTGACCTAGAACAAGCACTGCTTTTAGAAAAAAAAACTTGTTTACAGTTAAAAAAGTAGACTGTTAAATAGCATTTACAGTTAAAAGGAGGGCCTTTGAGTAGCAACAGTGAATATAAACTTCAAATGCTCCTGCTAATAAAAATAATAGCTATTGTTTATTGAGAACTTACTATGTGCTAGGCACTACACAAAAATTATCTGTCTTAACTCTGAAAGAGATACCATTATCATCCCTATTTCACAAATACGTTGCCGAAGGTCACACAGCTAGTAAGCCAAGCCTGAAACCCGGGAAGTTTGGCTCTGTGCATCGTCTCCTAACCACACAGCTATAATAACACTTAATAGAACCAAAATCCAGTGTCCACCCTGAAACCTGACGAATGGGTGCTCTAGGAAATAACAAAGAATGTTTTGGGCTTATGTGCTAAAAGAAATTCCATCTATCTGGAAAAAAAAAAATTTTTTTCTGGGGAGTTCCCCGGGGGTCCAGTGGTTAGGACTCCATTCTTTGACTGCCAGGGGCCAGGGTTCAATCCCTGGTCAGGGAACTAAGATCCTCCAAGCCAAGTGGCCAAAAAAAAATTTTTTTTTCTGAACAAAAGCATGCCTTAGCATGGGCCCAAAGCTGGCCTAGGTGGCTGTCTTCCCACCCCTGCTTCCACTTTAGGCTGGATCCTCTAGTTATTGTTCACAAGTTACATTTCACAAAGAAAACCCACCGTTTAGGGAGAGCAACATTTTATTCCAAATCAGGCCATTCGCCTCAGGACTACAGATTTGAGAGTGGAGTGGAGTCCATGCTGTGATCCTCTGTGGGAGCCTCTTGACTAAACCCAATTTGACAGTTTTAATGGTGTAAAAAATGGCGCAAGCCAGAAATACTGGAATCAATGTCTCGGCATTTAAAGAAGCTTCTGATAGAAAGGTGATCACAGACAGTATATAAGTAGAGACCCCTGACTAGGTGGTCAGTGGAACATGGGAAAGCCCCTGCCTAGAATTTAGATACAAAAGGACGTTTTACGTATGTTGCCTCAGTTGCCTGTGACAGTATAACCAAGTCCTGCTGATTCACAGAGCCAACTGTCACACCTCTTTATAGCCTTGTGTTCAGTGGCTCATGTTGGTAGCCTAAACTTGGCCATGGTAGGAGCGTGTATACCTTGGGCAGGTACAAACACTGCAAGTCAGGACTCCTTCCCTTCCCCTCCTCAGTGGTTAAAACAAGAGCACAGCATTGACACTAGCCCAAGAGCTGCTTAGAACAGCAGCTCTGTACTAGTTCTCACAATCCTGTGGCTTGAATGGGCTCATCTGGACAATCTGCTCTATATGGTGAAGCTGTGGTGACTCATATGGCTGCATTCAGCTAGGATGGGATTTCTCAACCTTGGCACTACATTTGGGGCCGGGACAATCCTTTGTTGTGGAGGCTCTCCTGTGCATTGCCCGATTAACCACATCCTTGGCCTCTAGCTACCAGATGCTAGAAGTGACAACCAAAAATGCCCCCGGGGGGGAAAAGCTGCTCAGGCTGCGAACCATTGAGCTAGGAGCTTGGCTGAGGCTGGAAGACAGCTTCTTATCTTCCAGCCGTCCAAGATCCTTTGTTAAGGAAAAATGTATTCCTGAAACTTGTTTAAGATGGTTAGGCGGACTTTATTCAGGGAGACTACTACAAGGGGAGAGAGATCGGGCTAAACTCCAAACACAACAAGAAAAACGAGGAATTTATAGCCGCAGAGCTGGGTGGGGGTCAGTGGATGGAAAATTACTGAGAGGAAACATCAGGGGTAGGGAGAGTCTGGCTAAACCAACTTGATAGGATTCTTGCTGAGGTCAGGCCAGGGCAAGAAGATACAAAGGGTGGGATATTTTTGCTAAACGGACCTAATCAACAAGAGGGCTCTGAGGAGTCTGATTCAAGTTGGGTCAGGCAAAGAGTCTTTGTCACCTCCTCCACTGGACTCTCATCATTCCACGGTCTGGTTCAAGCTCCTTCGCAGCATAATGTCTGGCTTTAAGAGAGTATGAGTAAACGCTGGGACGGGAACTGGAGCAACATCAGTTTTGTTACATTTTTAACTGGTCAAAGCAAGGCACAAGGCCAAGTCAGACTCAAGGGGAGGGGAAATAGACTTCGCCTCTTGAAGACAGGAGTAGCAAACTTCTGGTCATCTTCAATACATGTAGTACCATATTTACATCCAAGTACTCAGAATGAATATTCTGCAGAAGGAAAGGCAATCTTGAGAGAGAATTCTATTCACTATCAAGCAAAATTAACTCCAGAAACGTACCCTTATAACTGGACTAAAGGTGAAACTGATTCTTCATGTGATGGCAAAGAAAAGAACTGTTATCATACTCAGAGGGTACAGGAGATTTATTTTCAGATTCTAGAGTATTTATTATAGCAAAAGTTCTGAACAAAAGTTGGATGCTACTTCTGGTTGTAATATTGGTCAAGATGTCTTCCCATTGGAAAAAAAAAGTAGTCTTTAGTAGGTTGTGGACACTAATTTTTTTGTTCTTCAATGGAATAATGACAGCATAAATACACTTCTGAAAATGGAAGCAGTATCGTGAATGTTCAGCTGTTTTACATAATTTAGAATTAGTACTTAATGCATCCTTATCATTATAACAGCTGGAGTTTATAGAGTTTTTAAAGATCTTTCCCAAGACATTTTCCGAAGAACTGGTTGCATACAAGAGGGATCCATTGTCTACCTTTCATTTGAATTTTCACCATTGTATCTGTTCACTTGAACGCTAATGCTAGAAGTAGTTATTTTTTGCTCAAAGGCACTATTTTCCCAAAAAACTATTTAGCAGAACTCTAGTTTTACAGGATGTTAATGGTATTACATGTAAAGGAATTTATAGGTTGCATAAACTTGGGAAATTCTAAGTTAGGAGTAAGCAGGTTTCTTTACTGCTGGACTTCTTAGGGTCTTTACTATAGTAATGTATATCATGACTCATAAAGTATGCAGTGTTTCTTAGACTTATTTAACCATTGAAAGAGAGGCACATCTTACATAAGCAGTGTTCCTCAGGATGCCCTTGGTAGAAATTGTTCTAAGTGGAAATAAAGGAGGAAGAGGAGTCTTGAGAGAGAATTCTATTTAAGATCAATCAAAATTAACTCCGGAAACAGGCGCGCAGTAACCTTAGCACTTAAAAAAGTTGTATCCTTGAAGCAGGCATTCGGATCCAATAATGTACTATACTGTGTGTTTGTTCTAAACATCAGTAGTGTTTTGAATAAGATGACTGAAACAGTTTGAACAAAAATAATTTTGCAAAAGTTTCAAATTCGTGAAATTTAGTCATCAAAGATTGATTAGTTGAAACAGTAATTTTAAAAGAAAGAACCAGAACAAGTCAGTACCTTTTCTCACTCTTTTTGTCATATTGCAAATAAAAATTGTTTATATTTACAGTGTACAGAGACTGATGTTTGGATATACATATATATTATGAAGTGATTACCACAATCCACCCCTCTTGTCTTATAAACTAAACTTGAAGCCCTAAGGAATTAGAATTTGGATTGCAAGCAATATATTAACATAACTGTGGGCAACTTCTCAGATGATTTTCAATGATCCCCATCTCCTGGTATTCATGTCCTTGTGTGATCCTCTCCCCCTGAGGGTGGGCTGAACCAGGGACTTGCTTTTAAGGAACAGAGTGCAGCAAAGATGATGGATCTTACTTCTGAGATTAAGTTGCCGGAGACTGGCTTCTGTCTTGCTTACTCTCTCTTGCTGTCTCACTTGCTCACTGGGATGAAGCTGCTGCCCTCTGTGGGGACACTCACATGACAAGGAAATGAGGGAGGCCTCGGGCCAGCAGCCCTGAGGAACTGAATCCTGCCAACAACCTCAGGAGCGATCCTCCCCCCAGATAAGCTTTGACTTGACAGGACTGCATCCCTGCCGATACCTGGGCCGGAGCCTCGTGAGAGACTCTGAGCCTGAGGACCCAGCTAAGCCATGCCTAGATTCCTGATGCAGAAACTGTGAAATAATGCATGTTTGTTGTTCTGAGCTGCTAAATTGTGGGGGTAATTTGGTAGGCAGCAATAGAACTAGTGCAGTATTATTAAAAGAGGTATTTAGAGAAGACCAATGCTGTATTATTTAAATCAAACCTTATAGACAGTTGAAGGAAAGACAAAAGCATAGTGGTGAAATCGTGCTTTAGAGTGGTAGTGTAGAAAAATACTGATTTAATTGGGAGGAAACAAAGAGGATCTTGAAGATGAAATCTAGGTGATGAAAGAGTCTTGGAATTTTCAGTGCTGGTTTGGGAGGAGATATAAGGTGTAGAAAGTGATATTAGCATGGTCACTGCAATTGCTGAAGAAGATATGACTGTCATAGGGCTCCTTGTTATACAAAGCTAGTCTCCTTTGGATTAAATATCACACTAGCTATGGGAGAAGGATGTTATGTCTACCAAGAACATAGTAATATGGTTTTAGAAGGCTCTTTCTCCCCCCCCCCCTTGACCTCTGGTTTGAACTATTCTTTTCTTGTGTTCTTCTATATATTCTTTTATCCCACAAATATGTGTCGAACACTTACTATCTGTGGTGCCTTACTGTTTTAGGCACCGAGGATTCAACAGAGAAATCCTCACCCTCCTGAAATCTACATTCTAGTGAGGACAGTAAACAAAGTAAATAAACATTAAAATATATCATATAGTAATAAAAATAAAAATATGTAGCATAGTAATTAAGTACTATTGGGGAAAAAGAAAGCAAGGAAAGGAAAGAGGGAGGGTGAGTTCTAGCTTTCTTAGCAGTTATCAAGGTTTGGACTGTAACCAGCTGTGCGTGTCCACTGCTACACTGGGCCCATTGTGATCTTGATTGTTTCAGCTCCACCTGACAAACACTAGAGTGTCTACAGCTTCCTCTCTCCCCTTTGTATGCTCCATACTTATTCTTGCTTTCATGCCTCTTTAAAGGGCTCATCTTCAATGCTTTCCCATGAAGCCTTCTTTGACAATGCTAGCTTCTGCTAACCTATCTCCCGGGGACCTGAGGGGACCACTGTATGAGAAAAGAAATGTTTCCGTTCAGGTTAATAGGTGATTAATTTTTTTTTTTGTTTCATATGTGTTTGTTGTACTTGCAAGCAAAGCACTCTTTTTTTTTTTTTTTTTTTTGCGGTACGCGGGCCTCTCACTGTTGTGGCCTCTCCCGTTGCGGAGCACAGGCTCCGGACGCGCAGGCTCAGCGGCCATGGCTCACGGGCCCAGCCGCTCCGCGGCATGTGGGATCCTCCCGGACTGGGGCACGAACCCGTGTCCCCTGCATCGGCAGGCGAACTCTCAACCACTGCGCCACCAGGGAAGCCCCAAAGCACTCTTGATGGTAGGCTCATCAGAGGAACTATAAAAGATGAGATATGGTGCCTATCTTCAGAGAATTTAAAATATAACGGGAGAGAGAAAATGCTCTCTCTGTGGTGCGAAGACCTTGGAAAGAGAGCCTGTATAAAATCAGATACTTCATGGTATGGTATAGCAAGTGACTTTCAGACTTTTTTATTGTCATTTTTCATTTGTCTGCAACCCCAATGAGAAATGGACTTGTGTGTGTATAAAACTAAATTTTACAAAATAATATGTATGTTTTACAAAACAATACTTAATTTCTATATGCAATGCACTCTGATATTTTCTATTCTATTGCAATTTACAAAAAAATCCCGAGAGAAACCCTCTGAATTAATTTTAAAACCTGTCAGGAGAATGTGACCCACAGTTTGGAAAACATTGGTGGAGCCAGGTGGTAGGCACACAGAGGTGGAAAATGAGAGTATGGGGTGGTATGAGTCCAGGGAAATCTGTCTTGCAAAAGATTATACTTGAACTACTCCTTGAAAGCAGCATCCTGTTTAGGTTCTTGGGGTCCAAGACAGTGTTAATGCTGAGCTGGGACAACAGTATGAGCAAAGAAGTCACTGAAGTGGAGTAAGCAACCAGTACAGGGGTCACTGAGAGCAGGAATCTGACCTTTTATGTGACTGCTTTTGTATATTATGGAAATAAAGTAAAAGTCAAACTAAAGGCCTGAACAGAGATTTTGAGGGCACATATTTGAGAAAAAATTACTGTTGATAATTGGGAATGATCTAATAGGAGAGCAGATCTATGGCATTTAATAATCCATATTATTATTTATATTAGTATTCCATTTTTGTCAAAGTGCTTTGTAATCACAATTATCATTATTCCTCAAAGTAAACCTGTGCGCAAAGGAGAAGCTATTTCCAGAGGAAGAAACTGGTGCAAAGAGATAATATACATTGTTCAAGGTATATTTACTTAAAGTGGTGTTAGCAGATCAAGCTAACTCTGGCCCAGATGAGTTAGTTCACTCTGAGAGTTCAGAAGACAGGGACAAACTTCAAACAAAAAAACCAAACAGAACAAGAACATTGAAACAATGACCACTTATTCTCATCCAGCCCTGAAGATTAGCTTGGTCCTTTTCTCCAGGGTGTAAATTGTTTACTTTTGGTGACCTTAATTTGTTGCTGTGTTTTATTGAATTTTGCAAAGACCTGGGTGATGGGGCGAAGTGATGATGTTTGGAGAAAGGAAACCTTGGGTAGAGGTACGATTTTTCTGAAATTTATTTCAGAGCACGCGAGTTGATCAGGGAAATTAAAGGAAGAGAAGCCAAGTGTGGCTCTACAGAGCTCAGTGGCTTCCTCAGTTTTCCTAGAGATCTTCCCCCAGAAGCATCTGAGGGGAGGGCTTTGTGTCATCTCTTCCATCTTGTGCTTTTTAGCCTGGTTCTCTCTCTCTTTTCTTCCTTTCTTTCCCCTGTCCCTCCTTCCCTCCTCCCTCTCTTTCTCCTTCAGAAATGGTGGGGAAAAGGGAAAGATAAAAGGGCTAGAACAGTAGGATTCCTGTGAAATTCCACATGTTGTAAGCAAAGTAGAAAATGGAATCCTTGAACTGTACCTAAGTTTTGTTTTTAACATCTTGAATTTGGTACATTTTTGTTGTTGTTGCAATAAAATCAGAACTATTGCCTGTGTGTCAGGCAATAGTTGACTAAGGCTAAAAATAGACTAGCAAGGTTGGGCATGGAAGAAGTGGCCCGCTTCTCCTTCCTCCTTTTCATTTTGTTTCAGTTTGAATGAGAAGGAGGTGGTTCACACAATGAACAAGAACAGCAACTGGCTGGGTGTCTGTGTGCTTTGAGCCAATTATGATATTTTTGTGGGAAAGTTTCCAATTCTGAAGTCTCAGTTATGTAGAGGTGGGAGGCAGCTGGTGGGAATGTCTGTCTGCAGGGTACATGCACCATTACTCTGATTCAATATGGCATGACAGCAACACGCTTATTCAAGAAAATAATTATCTCAATTTTCCTGTACTTTAAAGCTTCTTCATCCTCACCATTAAAGAAAAAAACCAAAACTCAAAACACTTAAAGAAATAATAAAGTCAAAGCCAAAGTTACCAAAATATTTTGAGATCTCTCAGCCATGTCTAGTGAGGGGTATCAGTAATGAAATTAATTTAAGTCCAGTGGCCCACATTAACTCACTTCATTCCTCCACAGCACCAATACTCTCCCCTTGAAGTCTTCCTTTCATTAACTACCATCATCCTTTCCTCCAGTATTCAGAATTTCTTAACTCTCTCCTTCATCCCTCACGTCCAGGTGGCCACCAAATCCTGCTGCATCTACCTTCAAAGCATTTGTCCATTTACTTATTCATGTATTTGTCATGCATTTATTAAATACCTACTGTGTACCATGCACCGCATTGGATACCATGGATACAGTGACGACTAAGACAGACAGCTTCTGCCATCACAGAGCTTATAGCCTAGTGGGGGCCCAGACAAGAGACAAGTGAATCGGCAATTTCAATACTGTGTGTGCAAGCTTTTGTGGTGGGCAAGGTACAGGGAGCACATGGGGCTGAATCTAACTTTGGGGTATCAGAGAAGGCTTCCTAGAGAATTGATGATTTAGCTGAGACTTTAAGGTTCAGAAAAATGTATCCAGCAGAAGAATAATGGAATAAATGGAGGATGCTTTAGGCATCCTCTGTTCAACAAAATTTTATTGAACACTAACTGTGGGTCAGGCTTTATGCTAGACTCTGCAGAATTAGTTAGAAAGATAGACAGTCCCGGGTCTTCTAGTGCTTAGGGGAGTTGGGGTGGGGGAGAAATAGACATGAAAGTATAGGCACAAAATATCTATTATAACTATGAGGTGGCCCTCTAAAGAGTCACTTTCCTCAAACAAAATTAGGGAATTAAAAGATTCATCACTTCCCTACTGAAAAGTCCAATCACCAATTGCTCCTGAGTATCCAGTGCTCTTTCCTGTAGCTCCAGGCTCTGGAACAGACTCTGCTATAAATGCTCAGAGTTCCCAGTCAGAGTCTCCCCATTAGGTGGGCACAGGGTGGGTACCTCCCTGTCTACCTCTTTATGCTTCAGAACACAGCCTAAGATGCTTTACTGGAGAGATGGGTTAATTAAAGAAGATCACACTATATAGGAAGGGAGAACTGTAAATTGTCAGCTAACATAGTTTTTGCTCCATAGTTTACGGGGAAAGTACTTAATTTATACACTCAACAAATATATGCTAGCTGTCCTCTGAGGTGCCCAAGACACATAAAATCTCCTACCTATGGAGCTTTCATTTGAGAAGCAGATAGACAGGAAATAAGTAAACTTATACTTTGACAACATAATTAGAGATGGATGAGGTGATACTTCTGACAGCTCTTCTGGGGAGGTGTGTCAGTTATATCATCATGAAGGAAGTGATGTGTTTGAGCTGAGACCTGAGGGTTGGGAAAGAGCTGGTTTTCCATAAAACAGAAAAAGAGCTGCAGAAAAAGAGACCATGTGAAACTCTTCCCAGGGTCCCCTGCCCCTCAAGTCACTACCTTACCACAGGTGTCACCTTCTAATCTCCACCTGCTCACAAAAGTGGCCACCTATCTTTCAGGACAACTCAGTCCTATCCAAGGGGATTGGGTTTCCCCTCCAGGCACCACCTGCTTCTTGGTCCCAGGCGATGTTCAGTAACATCCCTGAATGGCGGGTCCTGTTTGAGTGAGCGGTTTCACCACTAGGCTGGGACGGCCTTCCATTCACGGACTCTGATGTGCTTTCCCATTGTCTAGGAACTCAACTCTATTTCTTTAATTTCTGAATCTACGATTGTTTCTGAATGGCAAAGCCTTTCGATGGATGATTAATTAGAAAACCTCTGTTTTCCATTCCTGTTCTGGTCACCCGCCTATTTTTCCCAGACCATATTGTTCTAAGCCTCAATTGCATGAAGGTCAGGAGGCCCCCGACTAACTCCAGATGCCATTGAATTGGCGTTCAGGGCCATTTCAGGAAGGTCGGTCCGCAGGCGCCGGGGTGCAGCAGGGGCCCGGGAGTGAGGGCGCCCCGATGACGTCACTCCAAGGTGGCCGGTTCAGCGCGGGGCGTGACGTCACGCGGGCGGGCCCAGCTACCGTGAGGTCACCTGGTGGGCGCGGCCATGCCGAATCCCCAGTGTCGTCACGGGAGGGGGCGGGGCCAGAGCGTGTCAGCGAAGCCGAATCAAAACAAGCCCGAGACCCGCCTTTTCCCTCCGGCTCGTGAGCTTCTAGCTTGCGCCCCGAGCCCGCGGCGCCCGCGCGGCTGCGAGCCTCGGATGGCCGCGCGCCGGCTCCAAGAAGCCGGGGAGGGCGCGGCGGCCGGGATGGCGCGGCGCGGGCCGCGCGGCTAGACGGGCGCCAGAGGAGCCGCCGGCCCGCGCCCTCCGTTCTCGGCCTCCCGGACCGGGCGCCGAGCCGCTGGGAGCCGCCTTCGCTGACGCGGGGCACCTGGACACTCGCGAGATGCCCAACCCCAAAAACAGTAAAGGCGGCCGCAAAAACAAGCGCGCCAACAGCAGCGGGGACGAGCAGGAAAATGGAGCCGGCGCCCTGGCAGCGGCGGGCGCGGCGGGCGCGGCGGCCGGGGGGGCCCTGGCGGCGGCGGCCGGCTGCGGAGCGGCGGCGGCGGGCGTGCCGGGCACCGGGGGCGCGGCGGGCGCGGGAGGCGCGGGGCCCGGTGCCGCGGCCGCCGCGGGGGCTGCAGCCGCTGGCGACGCCAAGAACGGTAAGACGGGGCCGGAGGGGCGAGCTCCAACTTCCTCGCCGACGGGGACGGCGCGTCGGCGGGGCCCTGGGTGGCGCGGGCGATGCGTGGACAATGCGAGAGTCAGGAAGTGCTCACCCCGCCCCTCCGCCCCGCCGCGGTTGCCCCTTCCTGGTCCCCACGCCCGGCGGCGGCGATCGATCGGCGGCCCCGGCTCGGTGTCCGCGCGGCGCGCACGTCGCGCGCCCCGTGCAGCCTGCGCCCCAGACTCCGAGGGGCTCCTGGGTGCCCGGCTGCGGCGGCGCTCCGCTCGGGCCCTGCCCGTCATGCCCGCGCTGGCAAAGCCGAGCGTGTGCCCCGGACCGGGGAGAAGGAGGAAGGAAGGAAGGAAGGAAGAAGGAAGGAAGGAAGGAAGGAAGGAAGGAAGGAAGGAAGGAAGGAAGAAAGAAAAAAAGAGCTGCCCAAGTTGAGAAGAATGGTCCGATTGAAAACTTAGGCACCAGTTCCTTCTTGCCTCTGCTCGCCTCACCCACCCTCCTTCCCCTCCCCAGAGTGAAGGAGAGCCTCAAATCCCAGAAAACCGAGGCTTGATGTGTCGATTGCCACAGGTGAAGAGGCCCCAAGACATTTTTACTGTAGAGGGGGGGTGTGTGTGTGTGTGTGTGTGTGTGTGTGTGTGTGTGTGTGTGTGTGTGTGTGTGTGTGTGTGTGTGTGTGTCGCGCTGGGGGCGGGGTTGTGCTCTTTAATTCTCTTGCTCGCTTGAGGAAGGAAGAGAATCTGAACTTGACTTCCGTTCTCAGCCCGGAGTTTAAAAAAAAAAATCATCCTCTATTTAATTCTGTTTCACATTTTTAGAAGGAAGCCTAATAATCTTAGTGCCTGAGTGCACCTTTTGAGGGTGCATTTAAGGAATAGTGAATATGTGACATAATTTTAGTTATAGGGCAAACACTTTTTCGGGCACTTTTTCGGACTTGGACAGTTCTTTCAATTCCTCTGGTCAGGCAGTTTTTCAGGACAGGGAATATAGGTGTATTTTAATGAAGGGAGTTAGGTTCTTTTTATCTAGCTTTTAACTTGTAGGTTTCAGCTTTTGAAGCCATTCTTTACGTAGATGACTCACTTTTTAAACAGGTTACCTGCACTTCGAAGAACCTGACAGTGATCTGAACAGAAGAGATGAAAGGTAGCCTATTAGGAACAGAACCTTTGGCCCCATTGGCTGTGTCTCTGCAATTTTGAAATAGGAAGTTTTTTTTTTTTTTTTTCCAGAAACAAACATCCCATTTGTGAATGTTTGAAAATACAACTTTTGGCCAGACTGTCTTCTCCATGTTCTTTTGTTTTCCTCGCTCTAAACTTCATTTTGGTATTGATGTGGCAAAAGGAAAGAAGACAGACTCCTGGCTCAGCCATTTAGAGTTTTGTCATCTTGGGAAGGACAGCTTTTCTGAGCCTCAATGTCCTCACCTGTAAAATTGGGGAAAAGAATTATATACTGATTGTATTGGCTCCCTCATAAGGTTTTTGTGAGGCTCAGAGTGTCCTTTCCCTACCCAGTCCCCAGTACTTGTTTTAAAGGCTTGTTACATTTGTAACAAGCTTAGTAAAGTTTCTCAAGAAACGTAAGTGATCAGTGAACGATAGTTATCATTCGCTCATTCAAAAGATATTAAATATTTACTGTGTTACAAGTGCTGCTTTAAGTATTAAAGGAGAGGTGGCAATCAAGAGAGGACATCTGCATGGGTCTGGCATTCCCAGGGTGTTTCTGGCTTACCCCGCTGTTTTATTGTCCGAGTGGAAGCTTCAGGTTGACTGTTTCCTCTTCTTTCTCCAAAAGATTAGGCCACTTTAAGGTGTGAGGAAATGTTTTTTTCGGGCTGGTGGTATCTCCTCATTCGTAAACATTAA
Organism: Kogia breviceps; assembly: GCF_026419965.1. NCBI lineage: Eukaryota > Metazoa > Chordata > Mammalia > Artiodactyla > Physeteridae > Kogia > Kogia breviceps. The sequence continues at coordinate 67,383,571 of NC_081322.1, forward strand.
GCTTATGGTTATGGTGTCCCTATTAACTGCTCTCCTCTGAAGTGACAATCTAAGGTATATTTAGCAGTTCTGTATATATCTGTGTGAAGGTATGTATTTCTGATTTGGAGCTTGTTTTATTAAATGAATGGGGGGAGGAGGAAGAAATGGGGCAAACACTGCAGTAATTACAGTTAGAGAAGGTACAAACTTGAGTTATGTTAGAGCAGTGAGTTGAATTTTATGTTGCCAAATTCTTGGTTCTGACCTGGTGTGAAGTCTCAGTGAATGACGCACCTTAATTTGAAGAACCTCTCACTGCAGTTGATGATAATTGAACATAGATGCTGAGGCCTCCTGTGTGCAAAATTGGTAAATAAGGAAATTATAAATGCTTTTTTCTTGTTTGTTTTTTGCCATTTAAAGCTGTGCTTTATAATATAGGGGTGGGAGAAGTGCCATTGGTGAATTTTTAAAGGAAGGGGCAACTGATATGTGCAAACCCTCAGAATCAACTGATAAGGCCCAATTATTTTAAAATTTAAAAATGACATTAATCAACTATTATGGTATTTCTAAGTATATTTCAATTTTTAAAATTTAGCTGTGACATTCGATTTTGTGATTATAAATATTACCTATCAAACAGTTATTCCAAGGGTGTAGTAAATCTACATTCTATTAATCTTTTAAACAGTTTGTTCTCACTGTTCAAGTCAGTTGTGATCTACATCGGCAAACATGCAAACTTAATGACTTCACCTAAAGTTAATAGTGTTTGTAGTTGTATGGAGTTTATAGAATGGTTTTGTGTCTTGTGGTTCTTGGGCAGCATGGACACTAGGGTAGGATAATATTAGTTCTTAGTTTTTCACTGTTAGTCAGTAGTTATAAATAACTACTGGTTCTATAAAAAAAAGATTTGCTAGTTAGGGAAAGCTTGGGGAAGCCAGGGCGGGGTTGTAATTGAGGGAGTTGAACAAGTTGCAGTTGGGCTTCTTGGGTAAGTTGCATGTCAATTGTAGGGACTTTATAGCCCTAAAAAGAAATTTATTAGTATTTTTAGAAATGAAGCTTTATTTTAGATATGAAGGGTTTTTTTTATTTTTAGATATGAAGGTTTACAAAGATTTCTGTAGGGACTGGAGTAAAATCGCTGTCCTCTAGTCCTATATAGTAAACATCTGTCTGCACATATTGCAACATTTTGATTGTAGGTGGACAAGATTTGCCAGTCATTATCTTTAGGATCTAGTAATCATGCAGTGGGTTGTACCCACGTAGTTTCGTTCTGGAATTCTGGTTGCATTAGGCCACTGCTTTTTTGCTTGAGGCCTAAAAATATATGAACCTTGGTCATAGTATCTACTTTTTAATGGGCCTGGATCCCAAGTCCTTTTATAAATTCCTGTTTTATGGATGACCATGGTTCACCACTCCACTCATTCCTGACTGACACCAGAACCCCTGGGCTGCTGAGTTTGCCTTCATTCATTCAGCAATTCTTTGTAGTAGATGGAGTCAGTTTATCTGGTGATTGACCTTGCATTCAGTAGACCTGGCTCCTCAAATTACTTGCTCTGTGATCTGGGGCAAGTCATTTGACTTCTCTGAGCCTCAGTTTCTGCATATTTAAAATGGGATTATAGTACCCACCCATACATGTATAATAAGATATCTATATCTATTATGTATTATTTATATATACATATATATACACACACACATATATATACACACACAGTGACTGACTTATATGATATGAGCTTACTAAGGGTTAGCCACTTGTCTTAGATTCTGGAAATAGTGTTTGAGACAGAGATTTAGCTGCCAGAGGTTTGCTGAACGTGCTCTTGGGATCGTTCCTAGTGGGGGAGCGAGGGAAGCAGGACTAGGCAGAGGGAGGAGTGAATGTGATGCAGTGATTACAGGTAGCTCTGGAGCTAGGATGGCCCTGCAGAGTTATCTTACCTTGAGGCATGAGGGCGGGGCCTCCTCCCCCTCGGCCCGCCATTGACCGGTCAGTGCCCTGGGGGTTGGCGTCTCTTAGCTGGAGAGCCTCCGTGCAGAGGGAGCTGAGAGCCTTCAGCTGTTGAGTGAAGGAGAGCTGCTGGTCGTGTTAGATTCTTCACTCAGACCACTAGTGCCATTCACCTAAAATACAGGCGTGGGATAGATAGTTCTCAGGAACGACTAAATCTTCGCAGAACAGGCCAGGAGGTAACCATCATAATACAGTAACATTGTTTTGATGGAAAATGTATTCTGAATTTCATACGTCTGCTTACAAGTAGATTTTTGGAGTGCCACCTCTTCCCCGTAAACACGAATTGTATTTTTCTCATACTTAGGCCACCAAACATACTTCTATAGTCCTAGGTTTATATTTTATATATATATATATATATATATATATATATATATTTTTTTTTTTTTTTTTTTTTTTTTCCCCCGTTACGCGGGCCTCCCACTGTTGTGGCCTCTCCCGACGTGCAGGCTCAGCGGCCATGGCTCACGGGCCCAGCCACTCCGCGGCCTGTGGGATCTTCCCAGACTGGGGCACGAACCCGTGTCCCCTGCCTCGGCAGGCGGACTCTCAACCACTGCGCCACCAGAGAAGCCCTATATTTTAAATAGTTTCTCTTTTTAGCTGTTTACTTAAATGTTTACTAATTTATTTATTTATTTTTAAAGTTTATTTAATTTATTTACTTATGGCTGCATCGGGTCTTCGTTGCTGCGGGCTATCTCTCGTTGCATCGAGCCGGGGCTACTCTTCGCTGCGGTGTGCGGGCTTCTCATTGCCGTGGCTTCTCTTGTTTCAGAGCACAGGCTCTGGGCGCGAGGGTTTTAGTAGTTGTGGCGCGCGGGCTCTAGAGCGCAGGCTCAGTAGTTGTGGCGCACGGGCTTAGTTGCTCTGCGGCATGTGGGATCTTCCCGGATTAGGGCTCAAACCCGTGTCCCCTGCATTGGCAGGCGGATTCTTAACCAGGGAAGTCCCTCTTTACTACATTTAAATTACCTATGTCCATCAGAAGGAAAATGCAAAATGTTTGCCTGCTGTTTATTTTAAAATCAAGGAATATTTATTTGAGGGTCTAAGGTATGTAGAGCACCATTGTCCTCTTGGAATTTTCTTACCTTATTTAAAAGTTACTTTTTTATGTCTTTAAAAATGTCTACTGGCTTTAGACCTTGTCTTTTGAAATCCACCTTTGTAATGGAGATTGCTAGAAAATATTGCCTCATCCATCAAAGCTTCATGTTGTGTACTTTGTATATTATAGTAAGAACCATTCCATGCTCTGCTAATGGTGTCTTATGCACAGTCCTTACTCTTTCTCTTTTTACTTGTTACAGGACCTGAGTCTTAAGTTCTAGATCCCAGACCTTCAGTGTCAGCTTTCCTATAAGTCCAAGAATATATATCATTACATAGAAAATTGAAAACAGGAGATGAAGTGGGAAATATCTTGCAGCTTAGTCCTCCTGTGAATTTACTCCAGGCTGTTAGCTATGTACAATTTAAAGAGTTTGAAGGTATCAAAAGGAAGACTTTAGGGAAAAAGGTCTGTCTTGATTGATTTTGATCAATTGATCACCAGCTCCTTGGAATTTTTAAGGAGTTGATTTAATTAAAAATATTTCATTATTTTATTATTTTGCCAGTAATAGAATGGGTGTAGTGGAAAAAAAATTTTTTTTAAGTAGAGAAAGTGGGCAAAGTTCTCTTTGACTTTCTAGTCAAGCATCTAATCCTACCACTTAGGTCACCATTGTGATACATAGTCTTATAGCCTTAAAAATTTTTTTCTTACAGACTTTTAAAAGTACATATACAGTTTTCAGGGAAAAAAAGATCAGATCATATATTTTATAATCTGCTTTTAACATGTATAATACTTTGTGGCCATTAGCAGAGCAGTAAATACAGGTGCATCACTATTTTTAATGATTGCCTAATATGCCATCTTATGTCTGCATCTTGGATAAACTGATCATTCTGCTGTTGTTTGATCTTTAAGTTCTTATTTGTACATCTCTGGGCATTATTCAGTTACTTCTTTAAGATAAATTCTTACCTGTAGACTTGCTATGTCAAAGAATATGCACATGTTTATGACTTTTAATAAATACATGCTTACAGATTGCCCTATGGAAAGTTTGTGGCCAGAGTGCCCTTTCCCCACAGCCTTTTCAGGTCCTAGTTCTTATTGTTTTAAAGGCATGCTGGAGAATTGCTGGTACCCCCAAATGTATCAGCAGTAGGAAGGCCCCATTTGGATCAAGAGCCTAGAGCAGATGCTGCCACTCTTTTCTAAGGCCACATTTATTTCCCCTGTGCTCTTTAGTGATTTGCTGCCTCACAAGGGTTCAACAAAATACCTAATAATGGTGAATGACATTTTAGCAACTGGTGATAGTTAGTGAAGATGAAAGCATAAGCCTTTGAAATTCTGTCTGCACCATTATTCTAATCTTAAGAAATAACGCGTAGAATTTTTAAAGTTTTAGTCAAAAACCAAACTGTTTGAATAGACCTAGGTGTAACCCAAGGTGCCACAACTTACTGGCAGAGTGACTTTGGGGCAAGTGACTTAACATCTCTCAGCCTCCATTTTCTAAATGCAACCCTTTGGAATGTTTTTGCAGATTAAGAAAAACAGTGTCTACGAAAGATCTTGGCATAGGGTCTGGCGGATATAGACACTATCAACAATATCTTTTATAAGTTTTGTGATTTGTTCAGCCTTATCCAATTACAAAGCTTGTTAAACTATTTTGTTGAAAACAGATACTGAGAGGCAGTAAGATGGTTTCTGTATTAATATAGAAAAAGACTGTGGTATCATACAGGTTCTTATGCAGGCATTGATTTGACTATACAGGGTTTTCTCTTCTTCCCTCATCATCTCTCTCTGATCATAGTTTACCTTGAAAAATCAGATGATTTAGCCAAAAGAAAAAAGTTAAAAACATAGTGTGAGAACAGTTTCCTCTTCCTTTCTTCATTCATTTATTTATCCATCTCATATGTTTTTTTTGTGGTACGCGGGCCTCTCACTGTTGTGGCCTCTCCTGCTGCGGAGCACAGGCTCCGGACGCACAGGCTCAGCGGCCACGGCTCATGGGCCCAGCCGCTCCGCGGCATGTGGGATCCTCCCGGACCAGGGCACGAACCCGTGTCTCCTGCATCGGCAGGCGGACTCTCAACCACTGCACCACCAGGGAAGCCCCCATCTCATATGTTTTGAGCGCCTGCTATTTGTCAGGCACTGTGTCAGGCTCTGGCATTACAAGGACAGAAGAATTGGGCCCGGGGGCTTACGGTCTAGTTGGGTGTCTTTATGGAAATAAGAGCAAGTAGGTTATTGCATGTACTACACAAGGGCAGCTGTGGAATAAAGAGCAGGAGCTTGTGAGGTGGTCACATATTGGATTAAAGCTGGGGATTGTGTCTGAGGGCAGGGGCAATTGAACTGAGCACGTGGAAGGGAAGGGTAGCTCAGAGGAGGCGAGGCACTGAGGGTGTTCTTTCGGGATGAGCCGGGGCTTAATATTATTGAGAGGTAAACAAAAGACTCTCCTCTCTCCCCAGGTAACAACTTGAAAGTTCATTCATTAGCTTGTGCTTTCGTTTGCTCATTCACTATTTTGTTCATCTATGCACTCATGCATTTACTAAACATTTATTATGTGCCTACTGTCTTCTATGACTGGAAGTGTAATGTCAAATTATACTTGGAGGCCTCAGAATCTGCACCCCCCTGGGCTTATGGTGGAGCTGGGACAGAGACATACAAACATCGGCAGGCGTGATAATGTGCTATGGGTGCCCAGTGGAAGAAAGGATTCATTTCCTGGAAGAGGGGACATTTGAGCTGAGTGCTGCAGGAAGAGACGCAGTTAGCTGTGAAAGCCGAGGGAAGGATGTTTCAGCAGGAGGTGGTGGGAATGAGCCTTGAGTTCTGGTTGCTGCCAGGAGTCTGTGGCTGGTTTGAGGTACGGTGGTAGGACACGGGACTGGAAAGGGAGTGGGGCCAGACTGTCAAATCTGGATGTTTTGTCACCAGTGCAGAGCCATCCCTGCAAAGGGGGATAATCATACGTAGTTGGCAAGCTTGTAAAGTTATTGTATATTTTAACAGAATGGGTATCTTTGGGCCATTTTCCTTTTGATACAGCTAATCAAGGTTTGGTGGTACAACCTGTTGTGGACTGTTGATTGTGATTTTTCAGTAAAGTAGTGGGTACACTGCACACGCTGCCTTTCTGCACAGCAAGATGAAAGTGTCACAGCACCCAAGGCTGCTGTTCGGAAAGTCTGTCTTAATTTGTGGGCACCAGCATTCTGATGCTTTGAGAGCCGTGGGAGATTAGCTAATTGAGGTGAACTTCAGAGAACCCAACGCCAAGGGAGGGCTTGGGGCCATCTGAACAGAAGGACTGTCTCTGGAGGGAGTGGTTGACCCTGTGGTTTATTTTTCATATCTTGGTAGAAAAGTATCTGTCTCTGTGCCAGGTTGGACTAATTATCTTTGTCATTTTATTTTTATCCTCATCGAATCGGTTTCACAAGGATAAACTCTGGTGAGGGGGGGATGTCATTGTTTTCTACAAAGTGACTATGTTTTTTAAATCTGTGTGTTTCAGAAGGCTTCCAGTTCTCAGTGGTTGGTGAAATAGTAGCTTGCTTTATTTAATCAACAGGATGCTTTAGCTTGATTGTATTTGAGAGGTTTTTATAAACTGGCAAAAAATAAGTAGCATTTCTAATACTTAATAATTATATGTTCTGATTTATCAGAAGTAGAAAGGAAAAACAAATTATTTCTGCAAAATTATACTTAGGAGGATAATACTTGAAAACAATCTAAGAATTAGAAACGAAAGATATTAAGAGGAAATTTAAAGAAAAGTGAAGGAAGAGGAAAACTTAAAAAGGAAGTGTTAACTGTTAATCTTACAACTGTTTAGAATAATTAATAAGAACATTAGCATGGTTCTCATATGCACACACAGTGCAGTGTATTTCACTGATTTAAATTGTCAGAGAGGAAGAACTTTTCCTCTACCCTCTTAGGTTAATGGATTTGGGGCCTGCAAATTAAGCTGACAAAAGACAGAGCAGCAAGAGAAACGATAGATTTACTCACAGAAGAAATGTGACTCAAAGGGGTGGTTATAATTTGTGGCTTATATACCATCTTAATAGGTGAAGGGGAGGGGAGAAAGGCACTTCTAGGAAAATGAGTGGCTTCTTAGTAAGAGTAGGAGAGGGGGGCGAGAAAGGACACCTATAGAAAACAAATGACTTTTTGAAAAGATAAATGGGCCCTAAGAGAATAGATGGGAGATGATAGATAGTTTTGTGACAATGTCTGTTTAGGTGTGGTGTGGACAGTTATCTCTGGTGGTAAAAGTCAGTCTTCCCAGGTTGCTTTTTGGGAGGGGATTTATGACAATTGAGTTCTTTTGAGAGGCTCTGCTTTTAGGCAGATAAGAGATTTCAGGAACTCAAATGCCTTAAGCTCAAAATAATTTTTAGGCCACACTGGCATATTCTGGACCCCTTCAAAATTTGTTGCAGTTCAGTATCACCCCTGTAATAATAGCAGTTACAGATAGATAGCAAAAGATAGTGTCATAAATCCGGATTTCTATTTTTCATTTTATTGGAAATTTATTAGAAATAGGTGGCCTGAAGGCATATGCTTTTATAAAACTGATAGAATGACTGTAGGCGAAGGTTAGCAGGGTATCAAGTTGCTCCTATAAGTGAGGGAGATGTTTGTCAAATTTAAAATGGATGTTTTTCCCAGGGGTTAGCATAGGTTTGATATCTTAGATCATGTCCCTTCAAGTTATAAAAGCATCTCAGGAGAGTCTTTTGACGCTAGTGTTGAAACTAAATCACAAACTGTTTTAGGTTTCTAAATGAGCACTCCTGAATGTGATGATTATGTCAATATAGTATTTAGTAGAACTGTAGTATTACAACATAACTTCTTATTAAAGTGACACATTACTTGTTATGCCTGACAGACCTCAGTATCTGGGCAGAAATGGAGACTGAGGAATGGGGGGAATCAAGGTCTGGCTATTTTTGATTGGCAGCAGGTGCAGTCTGTAATCTGAGAGGCTGAGCCTGGGATGCTTGGTGACTGTTGTTAACGAATAGACACAGTGCTGCCAGAAGCCATGGAGAGAGCCTGGCACTGGGAAACGGGAAGCATCCTTCTGTGGTAGAGGCAGAAACGAGCACGTCTGATACACAGGGCAGCTCCAAGAATTCCTCTGTTTCCAACTCCTCAGATCTGTTCTTATTGGGCAGTGCTTACATGTTGGAGTTAACGTTAGCCCTATAATGATATGGTTCCACTCTATTAGGAATTTAGTTTTACAAATGCTGACGATGTGCTGCAGTTCAGTAGGAAATTAGGTAAGACACCTGGATGGTAGGTGTGTTGGGGCTACAGAACCCATGGACCCATAGGAAGGAGGAAAAGCTGTTGTCAGCCACAGGAGCACTCCCTTTATGGAGTGCTGACTGGAAGCCAAGCGGGACACCTAGCCGTCTGTGGTCTGCATTGGAGGATGGGGGCATTCAGCTCCAGGGACAGCCTCCTTCCCTTTTTGCAGAAAAGGCACACTCGTGTCAGAGAGATGTGCCTGATCCCGCTGTGGCAGTTGGATCCTATGTGATACTGGCTCCATTTGACTGATACGCAGACATGTGTATGAAAAATGAACAAGTTTTTAAGTAGAGGGCTTAAATTTAGTATAAAACCATTAAGGAGGCAATAGGCCTATTTAAATTACTTTTAGAAGGCCTCATGCTTATCATTCTGGTACTTGAACTCAAATTGAATTTGTGAAACAAGAAAACACTTGACCAAGGAAGCACTTAGCTGACACGTCTTTCGCTCCTGTTAATCTGATCCTTCTCATTATGACACAAGGACTTCCTGGTCTTGGGATCCTGGTGATAGTGAACATTTGAACTGACACTTCCTGTTCTTAATGGATCACAGTTCATAGAGAGGATGCGATTATCTTCTTTAGGCTACAGTCCTAGAAGTGAGATCACTGGTCAGCAGGCATGTGACTTTCAAGGCTTTGATACATGTTGCCAAACCGCTTTCCAGAAAGGGTTTCCCCGTTTCCACTATCGCTGGCCCTGCATGGAGTGCTTCTTTCTTCACACCCTTCCACAGGGATTTTGATAACCATTTTCACCTTTGCCAATCAGATAGATAAAAAATCACATCTCGCTGTAATTTGTATCTGCATTTATTGGATTGCCAGCCTAATGAATGTCTCTTTATATGTATATGGTTCATTTGTATTTTTTCCATTTGTAACTTTTGTCCGTTTTACTAATGGGATAGTTGTATTCTCATTGATCTAAACAAGGTCATTTTATATTCAGGATACTTTTGGACATATGTCTCCCCTGGCTTATTGTTTATCTTTTTGCCTTGTTTAAGGTGTTGCTGGTTAGACATGTTACAATTTTGTATGATCACAGAACATCCACATAGAGATAGAACCTCAAGAGAAAGGGGAGAGTGGGGAAAAGTTGTCTGTGAAATTACTTGTAGGAAGAGCAGTTTTGGCCTGGCATCAGGGTAGTGACTGAGTTCATTTGGGAATCAGTGCACAGTAATGCTGTTACATTTGTGAGGGTCTGTTTCCTTTTTGTATTTAATCTGCAAAGCTCTGTTTCTTGGAATTGGTTACAGTTCCTGCCGCCCTCCTTGACCTCCTCCCTGACCACTGCTGTCTGGTTGACAGCTGAAGCTCCTGTGTTCAACACCTGTCATTTCCTGCGCATTCCTAAAATCCCCTGTGGTTTTTATTCGAGCCAGTTCCAAGGACTTTGAAACTTGTAGACAAAGGCTTGTTATTTACTTATCGCCTCTGCTACAAACTGAGGCCTCTTAAGGCTAAATTACCCATAACTTCCTTGTGATAATAAACTTAAATGCTGAATCATAGGAAAGTTCTCACTTTTGTCTTTCTGGCGCTTGTGCTGAAATTACATTTCTGTGTTAGTAAAATGAGAACGTAGTACTGAATTGAACCAAGAGTTTATTTGCACCCTGTGTGTCATGCTGATCCAGTCTGCCCTGTGCTTCTCAAATGTCTGTGGCTTGGAAGAGGTTCCCAAACGCATTGCTTGTTTAAAGAGTGTGAGATTTGAAAGACACAGGTCATAGCTTGAGGTCCGCCATTTTGCAAGGCTGATGAACCTTTCTGACCCCAACTATTCTTCTCTGTGGCAAAGGAGGATAACGTGTTATTGTTTGTGACTAACTCTTTGCAAAAAAACCATAGATCTGTTTGAAAAAGCAAATGGTTGTGTCATGATTTGGGGTTTTTTAGTGTTTTCTAGTTGGGTTTTTGGTTTTTTGTTTGTCATGTGTTGGTGTGGCTGCTTCCCCTAGTGATGAATGCATACTCCGATTTGTTGAAAGAAGCCAGGGCCAACCTGGGCTTTGCCCCACAGAGTTTGCAGTGAATGTTACTCCCCCAACATCCTTATTCTGCTTCCTTGGGGGAACCTTTAGTTTCTCTACAAGTTCAGGTCTGGGAGCTCTAGCTATGTGGATTTTCCCAGAGAATATGCAGTGCTCACCTGCTGGTCTCAGGGCAAGCCCACCTCCTTGAGTGAGCTCCTTCTAGAGTTTCTGACCCCACTGTGGGGAAGGACTGTGGAGGCTGAAGCCTTGGGGAGGATGCTTTCACCAGCCTGAGGATAGCTAACTTGTGTATGGTTTTGTTGTGATCTGTGAATCATCTGTCCCCAGGTTTCATTATAACCGCAGACTGTTCTGTGGTTTTAACCATTTGATTAACAGAGCCTTACTTTTGGCCTGTTGTACTTCATGATTTACACTGGTGTGCCTGTATCTGTAATCACACTTTCTTTAGTTTGTATCTCCATTCACTTCAGGCCTTTCTGCTTTCTGCTCTTTATCTGCCTCTAGGGTCCTATGGAGTGGGAGTTTGTGTTGTAAAAGCATGTGGAATGCTTACTTATGAATTTCAGTTGTTTCCTTACCTCCCTTTCACATTTTGCATTTTAAATAAGTTTAAAGAATTGTGACTGTACCAAACCGTATTATGGATTTTATCAAAATAACTTCTACAGGCACGTGATACTGGGTATGTATCTGTATCAGTGTGTTTATGTAAATGTATGGATGTGTTTTTTTAAGTCATTGTTTTTCTTGGGATTTGGTTGATTAGAAACAAACCTCCTCTTTGAGATGGTCAGATTTGAAATTTTTGACTTTGGAATATATCAGTTTTCCTCATAATTTATTTTTTAATGTTCCATGAGATATGTGATCTAAAGATGACTTGGAAGAATTTTTAAAGAATTAATTTGAAATGTTTTTCTCTTGACAGACTTGGAAATACTGTTTAGAATTCATATGGAAAATAATCATATATACATTTGTATATATTTATATATTTTAATAGAACTGTATTTAACTGGACAAATTCTCTTATGGCAAAAGACAAATTTCTGGATATTTTTGGCTGTGTTTGGTCTTCGTTTCTGTGTGAGGGCTTTCTCTAGTTGTGGCGAGCTGGGGCCACTCTTCATCGTGGTGCACGGGCCCCTCACTATGGCGGCCTCTCTCTATTGCGGCCTCTCTTGTTGCGGAGCACAGGCTCCAGATGCGCAGGCTCAGTAGTTGTGGCTCACGGGCCCAGTTGCTCCGCGGCATGTGGGATCTTTCCCAGACCAGGGCTCGAACCCATGTCCCCTGTATTGGCAGGCAGATTCTCAACCACTGCACCACCTGGGAAGCCCTTCTGGATATTTCTGGTAACTCTTTTATAAATGAGGTTAGAAATGAATGGTTCAGAAATGAATAATTTTTTAAAAAATAAATTTATTTATTTTATTTTATTTTTGGCTGCATTGGGTCTTTGTTGCTGCGTGCAGGCTTTCTTTAGTTGCTGCAAGCTGGGGCTATGGCTTCTCTTGTTGCAGAGCACGGGCTCTAGGTGCGCGGGCTCAGTAGTTGTGGCTTGCGGGCTCTAGAATGCTCAGTAGTTGTGGTGCACGGGCTTCATTGCTCTGTGGCATGTGGGATCTTCCCGGACCAGGGCTTGAACCTGTGTCCCCTGCATTGGCAGGCAGATTCTTAACCACTGTGCCACCAGGGAGGCCTAGAAATGAATAGTTTTGAGTCTTTGAAAATAGTCATACTATGAAATTATATCTGTGTTCCACAAAAGTTAGTAATTGGAAAAGGAATGAATATCTAGTTAAAATGACCTCATTGGCTTAATGTATCACTGGGCTGTAAACTTTGAGCTTCCTCTGCAGTAGGAACTTTTATGGCATGCTCTCCTGAAAACAAGTGATGTTATAGCAGCTGTGTTGAGTGTGTATATGTGGTGAACTACGGGGCTTGGACATTAGACATAATTTATTTTTGAGTCTTGTTTTCACTTTTACTGAGGTCTGTATAAGACTTAGACACGCCCTCTCCTTTGACAAGTCTTTCCTTGTTGCAACAGATTCTATAAGTTGCTTGTTGGTTGCTGATGCATCAATTCAGAAATAGGTTGAGTGGTGTGGCCCACAGGCCAAAGCTTTGTCTTTTCTCCTTAGATCACAGCAGAGTGACGGCCAGGGTGGGAAGGATTGCTGTGAAGCAGGGGTCCCCAACCCCCAGGCCGCGGACTGGTATCGGTCCGGCCTGTTAGGAACCCGGCCGCGCAGCAGGAGGTGAGTGGTGGGTGCGTGAGCGAAGCTTCACCTGCCGCTCCCCATCACTCCCCATCACTCGCATTATCGCCTGACCCCCCCCCCCCACCGTCTATGGAAAAATTGTCTTCCAGGAAACTGGTCCCTGGTGCCAAAAAGGTTGGGGACCACTGCTGTAAAGTATTTTCCCAGGTTTATTTTGATGCGAAGGCAGGGGAGCTGAAAGAGTGTATTTTTCAGGGAGTTCAGCAGGACAGAAAAGGCACATGGAAAACAAAGGAGTGTAAGGATTTAGTTTAGTTTAGGGCACTGGTAGAGTACGGAAATGAATGTAATCACGTGTGCTAGGGGGTTATTGATTTAAATACAGTAGTAACCCTAAAAATCTTCTTGGGGGTTGGCATGTTGACCCAAACAGGGTTCAGGAGAAGCAGGTTGAGCTTCTGTTTCTCAACATCAGTGCTGTTTCTGCTGCCCTATTCGATAGTCTCCATACCGGTAGAGCGCCGTTTCTTTACATTCTTTCCAAGAAAAGTTGCTTTATTCTCGTTAAGAAACGAGTAAGCCTTTGCTCGTGGCTTATTTTATTTTATTTTTTTTTTGGAATTAGCAATTCTGTTAGCTAGAATAGATTTACCTCATTGTCTATCTTTGTTTTTAAGGAGTGCAAAGATTGGGAAACCTTTAAATTGTAATTGGGTTTAAGCACTTGCTTTTTAAAATAAATGTATTTATTTCATTTATTTTATTTTTGGCTGTGTTGGGTCTTCATTGCTGCATGTGGGCTTTCTCTAGTTGCAGCGAGCGGGGGCTACTCTATATTGTGGTGCACGGGCTTCTCATTGCCGTGGCTTGTCTTGTTGCGGAGCATGGGCTCTAGGCGCGCGGGCTTCAGTAGTTGTGGCTCGTGGGCTCCAGAGCACAGGCTCAGTAGTTGTGGCGCATGGGCTTAGCTGCTCCGCGGCATGTAGGATCTTCCCGGACTAGGGCTCGAACCTGTGTAGTTTTTAAATAATTCTGAAGATTAATATGGACATTGACCATATTGAATAAACTTGTGTAACCAGATCATAGTAAGCAGTTCTACAATTTGGAATGAGACACTATTCCAAATTATAGAACTGCTTACTATGATCTGGTTACACAAAGCTGTTGGTCATTGCCTCCTCTCCTTATAAACTGGCTCTGTGTCCACTGTGGGTGGGAATGGGAGAGGGAAGGCCCCTTACCAGCTGAATGGCTTGGGCAGGTCCCTAAAGGATCCTCTCGTGGGCTCAGGACGTGTTTGTAGAATCTGAACCAAGGGATCATCTTATTTCTATTCTGGTATTTTGGTATTTTGAAGAGACATTCAGGGAAAACTATGAAACCATTATCTTCATCCTGATATTCAGCCTAAACCAGACATATTTTGGGTCCATGTCCTTTTAGGTCTTGACATGGCCTTTGGTAGACAAGAAAAAATATGAATTTTCTACTTTAAAGTCATTATACATATTTCTTACTGATGTCAGAGTGTTGGAGCCAGAATGGAAATTTAAAAATGGGTAAAATAGAAGCCTGTAGCTTTCTATTTAGTTTGAACTTGAGGCTGGGTAGCCTTGTGAGTTTTAATTGAACGCAAGAAAAGAGTCTAGGAGAATAAACCCAATATATTAAGAGAGTGTTAAAACCCCAAGTTGTTAAATATAGTTGAAAAGCACATTGTTGTTTTGTTTTTTGGTTGAGGGAGAATGTGAGGCTTTCATGTTTATTTGGATAGATTTTGTCTGAGTGAAAAGCCTTGTGTTTAAATCCTACTCAAAGCATAAAAACGTGTTTAACTGAATGTAATCTCCATGTACTCAACTTGCCACCCTCTTTGGAACAGTCTCACACACTAAAATAACATAAGGGAGGATAAACTAAATCAGAGGTTAAGACAGATATGCTTAAGTGAGCTTTACTATAGCTCCTATACTAATTAAAGCAAGTTGACAAAATATTTTGAAAGTTTTAGCTTCCCTTTTGTACCGGACTTAGTGTCTTTTAAAAATTTTTAGTAGAGAAAGATCTCAAAATATTTGAGAACATTTATTTAAAAACTTTTTTAGTTTTCACTTCAAATACCAGTTAGTCAAGAAATGATTTTTAACCCCCTGGTGAGTTTGAGGTGTGGTGTGGGCACAGTGGTCCGGGTCCACTCCTTTGCCTTCCGATCTGCACTCTGCACTGCCCCACAGGGAGGGATGGCAGCTGAAGCAGAGGCTTGGGGCGAGGGCCTGGTGGGTGACCAGGTGGGAGATCCAGCCTGGGGACCTAGTTGTGGAGCTCCTTGATCACAGCCAAAGGACGTGGGGCTTCAGTCTGGGAGTTTCCCAGGTTCCTGAATGTGTGTATGATGTCCCTGATGTCGTCAAAGTGTAATTTTTAGAAGGCTCATTTGAAGGTGGTGATAAAACTTTTTTGTTTGTGTATCCTCTAAAAGAATTTGAGAAAACAAAGTTTCTTTTGCATATTAATACTGTCACACCCACTTTTTTTTAAAGGTTTAAGTAAATGCAGAGGATACAGTCTCCTGTTTATTGTAAATGGTGTCATTTTAATCTATTTAAACAGAATCCAAATATCATAGTTTATTGTAAATGGTGTCATTTTAATGTATTTAAACAGAATACAAATATCATAATAACTTGCTAACCATTATCAGCCATTTAAAAGATAATGGTCAGAAATTTTACATTTTTTCTTTAATTTTAAATTCTTACCCAGAATCTGTCTGATCTGAAGAAAGAGTATCGTCCTGCTTGAAACTCTCTTATTGATCATCTTATCATTTTTCTGTAACAAAATATGTATTTGAACTTAAATCTGTATTAAGAAGCACTTCTGGAATGACAGAAGAAGGACATCTAAAAGTCTGCCTTTCCATAGAAACAATGAGAACACTGGCAAAAATGATCAAAATCAACTTTTCAAAATTCTAGAAATTAACTGAAGGCTTGTAATAATCCTAGGAGTGTTTATTCGGGAAAATGATTGAATTGTAGTAAGAACAGTGAATTTTGTTTTCTTTTAACTTGCTTTATTCCCATTCCTTCTCCCTAGCTCTGTGGTAGCTTTATTTTTTAAAATTTATATATATATTTGAAGTATAGTTGATTTACAGTGTTGTGTTAGTTTCAGGTATACAGCAGAGTGATACCTGAATTACTCTGCTGTATGTGTGTGTGTGTGTGTCTGTGTGTGTGTGTATATATATATATATATATATATATATATATATATACACACATGTATGTATGTGTATTTATGTATATACTTTTCAGATTCTTTTCCATTATAGGTTGTTACAAGATAGTGAATATAGTTCCCTGTGCTATTCAGTAGGACCTTGTTGTTTATTTTTTATATAGTAGTATGCGTGGTAGCTTTAAAACAAGCAACCTCATAGTCACTAGAGGGAGAAGAACAGGTTTGGAGCTTCCCCAAAAGCCCTAGCCCCAGGGAACTCTCACCATTTGACCTGTCTGGAAGGTCCCTGGTAAAGCCTCATTCACAGGGCTGGTCTGTATTTGACCTGGCTCAGAGGTCACCCAGTGTTCGAAGCCCTCTTAGGATGTCTGCAGAAAACACTCAGCAGCAATTATTTATCATTGCAACTGCCTGCAGCAGTGATACCAGTTGGAGCAAACAAGAAATGGGTCAAAAAAGTTAAAAAGAATGTCTTGGAAGTAGGAGGTCCATAAGGGGCTTTGAGAAGCTCTGATGTATTCCTGGTGCTCTAGAAGCCTGTGCACATGGCAGCGCTCTGGGCATGTCCAGGAAAGACCTGAGGAGGCCCTCATTCTCACCTCTGGCTGATCTTGAGGGTCTGAGTAAGCAGAGAGTAAAGGCTAAGTAAGGTTGTGAACTGTTGAAGCATCGAAGGCTGGCCCAACACGCACACACAGCCCCTTGGCGAAGGATGGGACACTTACTGGTTTAGGGCATTTAAGGAAGTCTCTGTCCAGTTATTAGCTGACCACTAAGCTAACTGAGCAGAAACTTCAGTGGCTACACGTGACGAAAAAATAGAGACTTTACAGAATTAAACGTCACTAAACAAGCAGCAGTAACAACAACAGAAGCATGTCCTGTAAGGAGACAGAATCTGATTTTGAGTTGCCACTTTATGTTATTTAAAGTGTCCAGTTTTCAACAAAAAAGTATAAGATACTCAAAGACATAGGAAAGAATGGCTTACAAATTTATTCAACAGTTGCAGCCCCTGTGTTAGACTCTGAACTGGGCACATAACAGGTGTTCAAAAACGTTATTTGAATTGACTTGTAATTAGCTGATTTTCAGAGACCCCATGTATTTTCTTTCTTCTGTAGTTAAGTGTTTAACCCTAAGACAAACCCTGGTGTTTTTATTACGTCTTCTAAAACAGGGTCTTTATTAAACGATAACTATTAAAAGAAGCCATACATTTGCCCAAATGAGTGTTTATTAATATCCTGGAAAATTTGAAGGCTCTTTCTTTGGGTAATTATGTATAATAAACCTGCTGAGAAAACTGACTTATTCAAAGACCAGATCACTTAGAAATATTTCCTATATGAAGTTTACCTGTATAGTTTGAGTTTTTACAGCATTTTGAGAATATAACTATTGTACTGTTTTGCAGATGTCCAGATCTCTAGAGACCTGTATGTAGTCAAGTACTCATATTATCCTGTATTTGACATTTTTAAAAATTTACGTATATTTTATTTTATTTTTATTTATTTGTTTATTTTTAAATATCTTTATTGGAGTATAATTGCTTTACAATGGTGTGTTAGTTTCTGCTTTATAACAAAGTGAATCAGTTATACATATGTTCCCATATCTCTTCCCTCTTGTGTGACTTCTTTATAGTAAAGATTCAGAAGATTTTAGTGTCAGACCTGGTAAACTGGTGTTAAGTCTACTTATCAGGATATGCTGATTTAAAAAATCTGGCCCTAAATTCAATCAAAATAGTTAGGATTTATCTTGTTTCTTTTGAATGATCAATTAAAAAAAATATTATGCCCTTTAAAAAAATAAATAAATAAATAAATAAATAATAAAAATAAAATAAATAAGCTACAAGGATATATTGTACAGCACAGGAAATATAGCCAATATCTTATAATAACTTTAAATGGAGAATAATCTATAAAAATTTTGAAACACTAAAAAAAAATAAATAAATAAATAAATAAATAAATAAAAAATCTGGCCTCAAATCCATAATATTTGCAGATGATAAACCTTTACCATTTTCACGATCACTTGCGATGATGGAAGAAATTCAGGGTTGTCATGCACTGTATTGATGTTCCCTGATTCATTCCAGGAGCATAAGGAGGAAAGCGGAAATGCTGATGGCATCACATCTGTGCACAGAGTGGAACAATATATCCTGGTTCCAGATACTCATTTGTGTATATTTTTCTATATTTTTCATCATTCTTTTTTATTCCAGTGTCTGTAAAAACGATGAAGCAAACCTGCTGGACCCGCAAGCTTCAAAACCCCGTGTCACTGCAAGGAGAAGATGCTCACTGAATTTGCTTTGATGCTAAGCAGCGGGGCAAGGGATGATTAATATCTTAGAGAATGTGGTCAGAATTCCAAAAGGTGTTGACAGATTCCTGCCGTGGCTAATGCTGAGCTGGCCAGTATTCAGAGTGACATGAGAAAGGGCAACCCATAAAGCAAACAGTGGTTTACTGGCAATTGTAATTGCCAAAAGGATGGGTTTACAGTGGATCTCGAGGTTCATAGTTAACTGTTAAAGAACTTGGTTAGCAAAAGCAAGGGTCTTTTGTTGTTGTTCACTGTGGAAATAATATTGCATCTAGAGTAGGCATGTGTGTGTGTGTACACGTGCATGTGTATGAAATTACATTGATAAGGTGATATCTAGTTATTCATAGATACGCTCATGTACACATATATATGCCCGCATGTGCCTTATTTCACTTGGCACCTTTTATAAACTTATTTTTCTTGTATTCTTATATATGAGTACATTTATCTATGATTAGTTTACCAATGAATATGACTTTTATTATAAAAACAAGTTGTCGTCATAATTGCTAATGCCATTAATAAAAGCGAGATGACTACAGTAATCTGCTATTCTTGCTATTAAGTTCTTACATTGGCGTTTTTTCAGTAGCCATCCCAGGAAGATGGAGTTGGTTGGATTCTTGTAGTCATCAGTGGTAATGTGACCCTGCGGCAGGTCCAGATTGTGTGGCCACATCTGTGATACTTGCAATTTCTCAGTTCATTGCTCTTTTTCCTGCCTCTCCCCTTAGAGCTAGTCTCTGCAGTGAACATGGGATTCTCCTTTTCATATTTTCCAGAAATGAATTCCTGGGTTTGCTAGGTGAGGGGGGAGAAGGGGAGAAGGGGAGGTAAAGAGGCTGCTGTTGTTGGGAAGAGCTAAGTGGAGGCAAGACTGGGCCCACATGAGGATGACAGTGCCCGGAAGAGTCTAGGCTCTGTGGGTTAGAGCCCAGGAGAGAGACCCCCCCCCCTCCACACACACCCAGAAGAAGACAAGGCGGGGTGGAGTTGAGGGGAGTCTGAGCCCACTTCACCATGTCTAATTTCACCAGTGAGGCTGGGAGCAGGTGATGGGGGAGGCAGCTGCACGGTCCAGGTGGGGCAAGGAGGCCAGAGGGGCCAGGTTGGCTGGCAGAGCTGAGGGGCAGGAGCCGGCCCGAGATGTGTCTGAGAGAAGCCAGGTGGGCTGGGAACCGTAGAGGCCTGGGTATGAATAGCAGAGTGGGACGCTGGGCCCAGGGGAAGTGGGTGAGAGGCGTGGCCTGCGGGATGGGGGAGGGGCACGGAGCGGGTGAGCAGAGCGGCTCCAGCACCCTCCGGCTTGTGCCGCAGGCAAGGCAGAGGGGGCAGCCTTTCCTGAAGGTGCTGTGTTTGTGGGGCTCCTGGGGTCGTGGGTCAGCACCGGCCTTCCCTCTCACTTTGCACCCTGCTCTGGGCCGACTTTGGAAAGTGAGAAGGGAGGGGAGCACCTGGGCCCCCGTCAAGTCCAAGTTTTGACACGTATTAGGCAAAGCTGATTTGAAAGTTATGAGGAGAGATGGGGAATGGATTTTTGTTTTGATCATCTGTAGCCTCCTTCTAAAAATAAAGTGGCTTTCAAACATACATGTACTACTATAAGAAATAATAAATAAGTGCGAATATTAGTAATAGAGATGATACTCTTGGGAAAAATAATGGACGTCTTGAGGCATTACAAGAGATAGGTCGCAAATGTGGCTTTCAGATTTCCAGCACACAGAGGAAAGAGGCAAACAGTGGCCTCAGTGGAAAGAAGCAGTGGCCTGCACTACAGTGTCCATCAGATTAACAAATGAAGCAAAACAAAACCAGCGACTTATAAGATGTTACAAAATACTGAGCAATGTCCATGACCATGTCCTTTCATAAATAAAACAAATTATTAGGCCTGCTCACGTCATTCAAAACAGCCTGTCCAGGGAAAAAAACAATGTGGTCCAAGTAAGCAACTCTGGGACACCTGGCTTGACTAAGGGATAGCTTTTATCTAGCGCAGGGCTCACACACCCAAGTGAATCCAGGGTCCTGGCATATGAGTAAGTATATGAACGGGGCTGGAGTGGAGGCCTGGATGACCCAGAGAGGGCATGATACATCTAAAAGTCATTTATACTTAATAACAAAAAACCCTGTACTGGCTTAATAAGACAGTGCAGGCCAGACCACCCCACTGGAAGTCTGATCTAGAGGAATGTCTGGACATCATCTATGGACTCTTTCTTAAAAATTGTTTCTCTCAGTTGAGCTTTTGGAAGATATTGAACAGCAGTGAGTTATGGATCGTATTCTTTGACAGGTATCTGGTCTGCAGATAACCCATGTTGGCCGTTAATCATGTAGCCATATGTTTTACCCGTTGGACAGACTGCGGGGAGGTGAAGCCATTTGTCTTTTAAGCTGAGGGCTTTGGGAATCCAGAGGCAGGGGGAGGGGCCAACTCCACTGTGGTCTCTGGTCTCCAGGCACCATTCTGGGTGCATCAAGAGAGAAGTAAGTTAACGCTTTGGGCACGCTGTGCGTATAACTTAGGTGGTAAAATGGGAATTACATATAAAAAATATGATTTAGGAGTTTTGATTATGGACATATTTTGAATATTTGTGCAGGTAAAGGGGAGGCCATTGACAAGGATAATCAAAATCAGGTTCTAGAGTGTTTCAGAGAAGCAAGGAAAATGCTTTAAATTTGGATTATAGTACTTGAGGATGACGTGAAGTCTTTTCTGGGGTCTTTAACAGTGGGATAGTTTAACAACTGGGCAGTCTCTTTGCAGTTATATATATACACACATACAGGCACACATGCACACACTAGTGCACATACACATATACTTAATCTGGAGTTCTGTTCCCATCCTATGGTGTTGTGGTTTGGTTCCAAGAGCTCTTGGACCGACCTCTCCTTCAGGGTGAGTGCATGCAGTACATGAAATGCTAGGGTGCTATGTAGTTCTCCATGATACAGTGCCCTCAAGATCTAAATCTCCCAAGTAGGAGAAAAGGCAGCCTGCTAATTTATTTCCTAGTACAGTGTGATCCCATTATATGTGAATTGAATTATGCAAATTTCAACTAATGACACATAAATAATAATAAAAGCTTCACATTATATGGAAAATTTCAACAGGCACATTCCCCCAAGTTATGCATCAAGCCGTCTCATATTTTCAAAGCCAGCAGGTCAACTGAATTATAAAAATGCTTTGTTACCCAATGTCATTACCTTTTCTTTTAAAGAGAAATACCTACTAACCCTTGGCAGTATTATGTGAACTCTTGTTGTTTATAGAACTTTTTCATGGATTTTGGTGACATTTGTGTTATTATTTTAAAATTAACTTATAATTTAAACCTTTATTATAGCTTTCAAAATATCCAAGTATGCTAATACTGGTACTGAAAAACATCCTGAAAATCTGTAACTTTGGAACAGAAATGTGATAAAACACTATGATATGCCATGCTGTCAATTTATGAGGTACAACTGAGAAATATTAGAGGTAATGCTGATATTAAAAAGCACCAGTAAAGCAAAAATACAGCACAACGGCTGCAGATTTATGCATTCTGAGGATGCATTTCCCCATACTCTACCCCCAGACTAGGGGATAATCAGTCTTGAATTATGTAAGTTCTTTAGGAACACATCTCATGAATCAAATACAGCCATGCCTTTTATGACTCCCTGTTATCCAGGCTTGGAAAAGATTGTTTAGGTTGAAAAATACACATAGCAAGATACTTATTTGTCTGACACTGAGTAGAAAATCTTTAAGGGGTTAGAAGAAGTAAATTTTCCTTCTTCTTTAAAACTTGTCAGTAGATATTTAGTGAATTATTTTACGCACACCACCCTGCTTTGTTTCTTGTAGGGAAGCAGAACATTTCTTGCACTTATTTACAGACGGAGAAAGGAAGACGGTCACTTCCTGGTTGTAGCTTTGCTCTAAACACATTCACAGTCCTTTGGTTTTACATCAGGTAATATAAAGTGATAAAGCTTTTAATAATAATTGCTTATATTTAAATGGCGCTCATTATGTGCTGGACACTGTCAAACTGCCTCAATAACTCCTTTGATTTTCATGGCAACCCTTTCATGGAGGTGCTCACTCTTATTTCTGCCATTTTACAGCTGAGAAGATAGAAGCACAGGGAGGTTGAGTGACTAGTCAAAGGTCTTAAAACTAATACGTTTAGAGCCGAGAGTCAATGCAGGCTGGCTGGCTGGCTCCAGAGTCCATATCCTCAGTCACCATGCCCTGGCCTCTCAGGAAGCTCAGCGATGAGTATCCTCTGCTCAGAACCGTCATACCCCGAGGGGAACTTGCTCTGCAAACAAGCGGCTGTGTTCCCATGTAAGAAGAATGACTGTATGGAACCAGATCCCTGTCGTAAGATAGTTGTTCAGAAACCCTGAAGTTTGCCCTTGGCACCTGGATGCTGAAAGAGGGTAGAATAGGTTATGGTAAGTCTGAGGAAGGGAGGGTGAGGGCCAGGCTCTGCCCCAGAGAGAACCCTGTGCTGAGTCTAGAAGGCCTGCTGCGACTCAGGGGCGGAGCGGTGAGCTGTGCTCCTCAGTGGCCACTGTCCTGCCCTCTCCCTCCTCCAGCACCCAGTCACTGCAGAGTCCTGAATCCGACCGGGCCGCACTTGCCTTCAACAAGACGTTTGTCAGGCATGATACAGTCTTCACGGTAGTGGGTTTACAATGATGAAAGTGACCGAGTCCCTGCCTTAGGCTTTGTCTAGAAAGCCTCATGTGACTTCAGAAGCCCCTCCTCGCCCCTCCACCCCGCCGAACTCCCCATCTTCTTGTGATGCCCGAAACTATTTTAAGAGTGGTGAAAACGGTACATTTCACAGTTAAGAAGCTGAAAATGGCAGTGTCTGGTTTGGGGAGGTTCCTGTTAGCGTGAATGAGTTTGTCAAGAGCTTTGGGTTTGTTGGCCAGCCAGTGTAAATGACTGCAGTCAGGTCCCTCCCTTTTACTAGGTTGGGGAGGACCGAGGCCTGAGTGGGTAGGAAGGATACAGGATGAGAAAGAGAGTGACAGACTTTGCCCAAGTGACGTCAGCCTCATTATCTTATTGTCCAGACTTGAAACTACTTGAGATTTTTGCCCAGAATGAGGTGAGCCCTGATTATTTTCACTTGGGCAGGGAGAAATAGAAGCCGAGTACAGAATATTTGACGGTGAAGCTGT
This sequence comes from Kogia breviceps, assembly GCF_026419965.1. Lineage (NCBI taxonomy): Eukaryota > Metazoa > Chordata > Mammalia > Artiodactyla > Physeteridae > Kogia > Kogia breviceps. Next base: position 67,407,080 of record NC_081322.1, read on the forward strand.
AGAAACAGGTACTGGAGTGTTCGTATACATTTTGTAAAACCATGCTGACTTTGTATAAAGGAACGTTTTCTCATTTTGCTTGTTAGTCAAGCTATCACAGCTCAGAGTAATGTCCCAGGGGAGGTGTGTAACACAGGCCCTCGCTGAATGTGGGATTCCCTTCTTTCCACTTCCCCCTTAAAGGTTTGGTTGTATCAGGTGTTTATATTCCATTTATACTTTTGTGGGACTGCTATTCTTAAGAGCTAGGAATTTTGTAAATTTAGAAACGGCTTTCAGGGAACAATCAAATACATTTCTATAATATGGCTAATTTGTTATAGGTGTGATTTTTGAATGCCACCAGTCCTGTTTTTGACAGTTAAAAAAATGTTTCCTATATGTTTCAGTAAATTGTAAGACTTAGGAATTTGAAAAAGAGCCATGACATTATTCATTTACTTACTTTCTGAACACCTAGTGTGTGAAATGTGAAAATACTTTTCAAAGAAATATCAAGTCCATCTCAGCATTTGAAATTTAAAATTTTGGATATCTGAATGCAAGGGTACTGCGAGGTCATTCTTTAAATTTGATTTCCTTAGTCCTGGGTTAATATCACTTTGCTTATTGCCATTACATTACAGAGTCACTGCCTTTGAGGCTGTTCCTCTGAAGGATTAAAGACAAAAGCAACTGAACTTTGTTTAATTGACTAATTAACATTTTAAGATACTAAAGGTGTCTACATTTCAGGTGACTACAGTTAATTTACCCCGTATACATACCACTCTTCTTTTCTGTGTGCTTCCCTGCACTAGTCTTTCTACCTAGGGTTACAGCCGTCTCTCTTCCTTCTGCTCTGCTTGTCATGTGTGGGTTTCATGTGCCAGTGTCTTTTCAGTGCACCTTTATTCAGCACGGCATGTGTGCAAGGCATGAGCCCGGTGGTGCCAGGAGCACAAAGCTGAGTAATAGGCATCCTTTCCTGAGTCGTCACCCGCTGGGGACCAACCACAGTGGGGACTCAAGTAAGGTTCAGTCTGGAACCTTCCTGGGGGTGGGGAGATCAGGATGCAAGGGAAGAGGGGAGTCCTGGCATCTAGAGATGGGCCTTGAAGAATGGGAGGAAGGGGAAGAGGTTTACTACGTGCTCTAAGTCCCTGCTCTAAGCACCACCTGTGTATCAGTATATTTCATCCTTTTAAGAGCCATATAAGGTACATTCAGTTGTTATCTGCATTTTATACAGAGGAAGCTGACACAAAGAGAAGTAAAGTAACTTGTTCACGAGCACACAGCTCATCAGTGGTACTGCTGGGGTTCTAACCGAGGTAGTCTGGTTGCAGAGCCCATGCTGTGAATTGCCACACTGGACGGTTGGGATTTGGAGAAGTGAAGATTAAGTGTTGTGACACCTGGGAGGTAGATGGGGAAGCCACGGTGATCATGGGGGTAGACAGGTCGGTTTGGGCCATTTGGCTAAGTTCCTGGAATCCGACATTGAAGGGGATGATTATAACATAGCCATAGGCTCTGTGGGTCCCATCACCTCTGCCACTTCGTTTGGTGGCATTTTGTATCATATGAGGCAAGTCTGTCTTCTTTTCTCTGTGGTATTCAGGATAACCTAAATCCCGTGATAATGTTTCGAGGGCCCTTTTGGAGCTACCATCTGAACTTGTTGGTTCAGTAGCTCCGTCGTATTTCCTAGTTCACTGGAGTGATTCATTTTGTTTGTTTGTTTTTATAAAGTGAATGGTGTGGTTTTTTAAAAAAATTTCATTTTATTTATTTTATTTTTGGCTGCACTGGGTCTTTTGTTGCTGTGCGTGGGCTTTTCTCTAGTTGTACCGAGCAGGGACTACTCTTCATTGCGCTGCTCTGGCTTCTCATTGCGGTGGCTTCTCATTGCGGAGCACAGGCTCTAGACGCACGGGCTCAGTAGTTGCGGCTCGCGGGCTCTGGGGTGCAGGCTCAGTAGTTGTGGCGCACGGGCTTAGTTGCTCCGCGGCACGTGGGGTCTTCCCGGACCAGGGCTCGAACCCGTGTCCCCTGCATTGGCAGGCGGAATCTTAACCGCCGCGCCACCAGGCAAGCCCCAGGAGTGATTCATTTTTAAAAGAACCCTGAAACTGCCTTTCATTACACCCACGTCTCAGGAAGACCTCATACTACACTGTTACAAGTACTGACATACGGCTAATTGCACTGTGAAGGATTTGGACTTTTTGAAGCTTACTGGTATGTTTTTCAGCAGATAACGGAAAATCAGAAAATAAATTCCCTTGGTACAACATCACACCAGAAGAAAATGGTGAATGTTTTTGAACCCTGTCTGGTGTTATTCCAGTAGTAGAAATCTCCACACGAGAAAAATCGTACCTTTGGCGTGAACGGGCTAAGGTGGGATGGTAGCTTTGATCTCACACTTGGCCGTGGGTTGGAATCCCACAGCCCGCTGGCTGACTTTCTCTCTGCGTGTTTCTCCCCAGAAGCCCCTTGTGCCACGCCGCTGATCTGCAGCTTCGGGAGGCCGGTTGACCTGGAGAAGGACGACTACCAGAAGGTGGTGTGCAACAACGAGCACTGCCCTCACAGCACCTGGATGCACCTGCAGTGCTTCTACGAGTGGGAGAGCAGCATCCTGGTGCAGTTCAACTGCATCGGCCGGGCCCGCAGCTGGAACGAGAAGCAGTGCCGCCAGAACATGTGGACCAAGAAGGGCTACGACCTGGCCTTCCGTTTCTGCTCCTGCCGCTGCGGCCAGGGCCACTTGAAGAAGGACACGGACTGGTACCAGGTGAAGCGGATGCAGGATGAGAAAAAGAAGAAGTCGGGGTCGGAGAGGAACACCGGAAGGCCCCCCGGTGAGGCGGTGGAGGAGGCCAAGAAGTGCCGGCCGCCCGCCAAGCCCCAGAAAGGCCTGAGCCACGACCTGCCCCGCCGGCATTCCATGGACCGGCAGAACTCCCAGGAGAAGGGCGCTGGGGCCGCAGCCTACGGGGCGCGCTCGCCCTGTGGCTCCCCGGGCCAGTCCCCGCCCACCGGCTACTCCATCCTCTCCCCCGCCCACTTCAGCGGCCCCCGCTCCTCCAGGTACCTCGGGGAGTTCCTAAAGAACGCCATCCACCTGGAGCCTCACAAAAAGGCTCTGGCGGGGGGCCACGTGTTCCGAAACGCCCACTTTGACTACAGCCCGGCGGGGTTGTCAGTTCACAGGGGGGGCCACTTCGACGCGCCCGTGCAGTTCCTGCGGCGCCTGGACCTGTCCGAGCTCCTCACGCACATCCCCCGGCACAAGCTGAACACTTTCCACGTGCGGGTGGAGGACGATGCCCAGATGGGCCAGGGCGAGGACCTGCGGAAGTTCATCCTCGCGGCCCTGAGCGCCAGCCACAGGAACGTGGTGAACTGTGCCCTGTGCCACCGGGCGCTCCCAGTGTTCGAGCAGTTCCCGCTGGTGGACGGAACTCTGTTCTTAAGCCCCTCGAGACACGACGAGATCGAATACGATGTTCCCTGTCACCTTCAAGGTACAGGTGTTCACTCACCTTGCCTGTTTTCTGTTTGTGAGAAGTGAAAAGCCAATTTTAACTGATGATGTGTTAATGATGCTTAATTTTAACTGGTGATGTGTTTTTGTTCTAGTCAGGAGCTAGCTAACTTTTGAATATTTCAGCTCTGCCCGGTGAGGTGGTATCCTCTCCTCTGATGTCACACTATACCAAGTACAACGGTCCTGGTGGGTAATTTTATGTTTCTGTCTTGCTGTAATTTGAAGAGAGGAGTCAGGTGTATAGGTTTTCATAATTGGGAGGAACTTCAGAGAAGGAATTGCATAAAAATGTTTCACTTGCTATAAAATAGGTGCCTTTGAAACCTATGTTACTGTGCCCAGCAAGCTGTGTATTCTCTCTGATCCTTGTAAACGTAACACAGCGAGGGAAGGGTCGATGTGTTTTTAGATTAGTTGAATTAATCTTGAAATGTATGAAAGGTGAGACGTTCTTGATAGCAGCAAAAGGAAAATGAGAGCTCAGATATTACCCTGGTGGTGAGGCGTGGGGAGCTTCTTATTAGTAGTGCTGTGGATGACATACAAAGACTGGGACATTTCAGCCAGAAAATGAATAACAGGGGCTGGGTCAGTTGACAGAGAAATCTGTCAATTCATGTAAAACTACTGAATTTATATAAATATGGGATCCATGACATATAACCCATTTATAACTTTAAAAGTGTGCTTAAAAAAGCCTATAGTAAAAATGATATATCCGCACCTGTCTTCTTCTCACCCACCCCTGCTGTCTCACTTCTCAGAGTGAGATACTTTCAAGTCTTAACTGATTCTTCAGGTTTTTACCATCATAATTTTAAAACTGCTATCTTCATTCTCCGATTTTAGATATTACCTCTAGATTTACTTTTAAGGTGGATGATGGTTCATGCTTTCTTGCATCTTCCCCTTTCTCTCAGGATAATCCATCACAATTCTTGGTTAAATCCTTAATGATTTTGTTATTATGAGTATATAAATATTTAGTGCTGAGCCAAGAAGTGTAGATGTATTTCCTATTTAGAGAACTGTATGTTCTGGGACTCCTTTTGTTTTTATCAAAGTTAATAATTGCTTCACATTTTCATTGGCTTAGCCTTTTTTTTTTTGAAGCTTTGGCTGGCGGTTCTAACTCTCCAGCAGCTCTACAAACCACCTTTCAAAAACATGTCCACATAGCTGTCAAACATTTTTATGAATTTTTTTCTAGAAATTTCCTTCATGGAGCCTTTCATCTTCCTGCTCCTGTCTGTCCTGCTGCACCTAATACCTGCTGTACTACATAGCTGTCCTTCTAGGAATTCTTTCATCTCTTTCCTATTTTTTATCTTCTGTTTCCTAGATCCTGTACTTTCTTTTCTCTTGGTAAATTTCCTCAGTTTGTTACGAAGCATCCCCTAGGAGCTTTCTGAGAAGGGAAGCATGGGAATAGATGCTTTGAGATTTTGAAAGTCTGATAGTATCGTGATTCTATCTTCACACCTCCAAGTTATAATTATTTTCCCTTTGGAATAGTTTTCCCTTTGGAATATTTTCCCATAGTCTTCCAAGTTATAATTATTTTCCCTTTGGAATTTTGAAGGCATTACTTCACTGTCTCCTGTTTTCCAATGTTGCTACTGAGAAGTCTAACACTATTCTTATTCCTGGCCCTTTATTTCCCCTTTCCATCCTCCAAAGGTTTTTAGATTTTCTCTAGTATTCTGAAGTTTCACCATGATGTCTTTTTTTCCATTTGTTGGGCTTTCTTGGCTTTTTGATTTTGTAAACTTATAGTCTTCAATTTGGGGAAATTTTCTTTTGATTTATTTCTTTGATGATTTCCTCCCATTTTCATTTTCTTTCTTTCTTTCTTTTCTTTCTTTCTTTCTCTCTCTCTTTCTTTCTTTCTTTCTTTCTTTCTTTCTTTCTTTCTTTCTTTCTTTCTTTCTTTCTTTCTTTCTTTCTTCTCTGTAGAACAGTTAATCAGATGTTGGACCTCTTAGATTGATCCTTTTATTTTTTTGAGGAGGGGGGGGGATCCTTTATTATGTATATTTTTGGCCCTGTTCATGTCTTTATCTTTATTCTGCTTTCTGGAAGATTTCTCTGATTTTATATTCCAGTATTTTTACTGAGTTTAAGATTTTCTGTTATCTATTATATTTGTAATTTCCAAAAGTTTTTTTTAATAGCATCCTGTTCTTGTTTCATGCATGCTATTTCTGTTTCATCTTTCTCAGCAGGGAAAGGGAGCTGAATTTGCGAGGAGTGGTCTCATTCATTCTCTAGAGTTTTGCCTACTGTCCTGTGTCTTTTAGCCTTTGTTATAGGGCAAGACACTCTAAAACTTAGTGGTGTAAAACAGTGATGATTTATAATTTCTCACAATTCTATGAGTTGGTTGGTTAGGATGGCCTCTCACACATGTCTAGCAGTTGGCAGTCTGGTTGGTCTTGGGAGCCTCAGCTAGAATGGCTTATCCCTGTTTATATATCTTTTCATCTGCCGGTAGACTAGCCTGGGCTTTTTCACATGGTGTTCTCAGGATAGCATTAAAGGTGGTGAGAATGGAGCTGCATGGCCTCTCTCTCTTGAGGCTTAAGCTTGGGACCGAGTAACATCACTTCCATCACATTCTGTTCTTCATAAAAATAAGTTGTAAGGCTATCCCAGATTCCGGGGATGATTCAACAGACTCTGCTTCTTGATGAAAAAAGTTGTATAGAATGTGTGGTTATTTAGTAATTTGTTATACCCCACTCTTTCTCTTTCAGCACCTCATCTCAGCCTCCCCTGTGCTTGCTGTCCAGTTTCAGAGCTAAACCATTTATTATTTCTCCCTCTAATTTCTGATCTCATATTCAGTGTTGCAAGTACCTCATAGTTTCATGGAAGATAGAATTTGTATTTTGTTACTTGTACTTTATACTGTGTGGGGATAATTTTAGAGGGAAGTAGATGGAAACATCTTCACTTTACCATTTTATGACTGGAAGTATTCTTTATGAAGATGAATGAGGGTACAAGGGTACAGGGTACATGAGAGGAGAGTTGTCCTTTTTCTATGCATGATGGACAAATCCTTTTCGTTTAATCTGTTCACCAACCAATCAAACTTATGAATTGCATACTTGTACTGGGTACTATCAGTCCTTGCCACTCATCAGTCTATAATCTTAGGATGTAAGATGCATTTACAAAAGTGTAACTAACTTTACCAGGCCTAAGGCACTAGTACCACCTTTGGAACTGGTATCACCTGGTTGTTATGTACATGAAGCAACCTATCATTTCCAAAGAGGAAGGGGACACTTTGGCCTGGGTAGTCAAAGGAGGTAATGTGAAGGCAGATGTCAAGAGGGGCATTGGATTTTGATAAGTACACGGTCTAACTACACTGGGGGTTTGTTGATAAGAAGTAATGTAAGCAAAGGAATAGTTGTTCATAAAAAGGTGAGGAGACAGTGAGAGAACCGAAGAGCACCATTTGGTTGGAGCAGAGGTTCTAGAGTAGGAAATGAGTAAGGTAGGTGGAGAACAGGTTGTGGCTGTCCTTTCAAGCCATAACAAAGAGCTTTGCCATATTGATGAATTGAAGGGTTTAACAGTATTTTTTTAAGCCAATGGTTGCTTGGGGGAAAAGTTGCTTGAAAGGGGTGGAAGCTATACAGTTGAAACTTAAATCTGTATTCTAGATGCAAGGAGAAGAGAGACAGCTGGGTGGTGATGGGATTGAAAGGTGGGAACAGCTGTAAGAGATTATTTTAAAGGAAAGATCACAGCTTTGGAGACAGCTTTACTGTACAGGATAAAGATGTGTCCTTGTTGGCTCACTTTGGCTCTAGACCAGGTAAACGGTATTGTCACCAACAGGAGTAGAGAAAGTTGGGGAAGGGACCTGATCTTAGAGGAAAGAAGATGGGGTACTTGTGTGTATTGGGTTTGAAGAGATGTTGGGACTTTTGTGTGGAGGTGTCTTTCACAAGCGCTATTAGAAATAAACATTTAGGATGAACACTGAAGCTAATTTTATAAAATTAGTGGCTAAAAGAGTGGAAGAGGCCTTGAATGGGGAGAAAAGAGAAAGAAAAGGAGGAGTATATGACAGAGCCCAGGACCAGATCTTAAGGGTACCCATCAGAGTAGATGGAGAAAGGTAAAAATTTAGACAGGCCTAAGAATTCTGTGTGTGTGTGTGTGTGTGTGTGTGTGTGTGTACACCTAAGTACATACACACATTATCCAAATAGATAATGGATGCGTTAGGTGTACACTACAGAAGTCTTGAGAAGTTTAACTGTCGATGATAAAATCTGAGGATCTGGTTGTTTTATCAGCACCAGACAAGTCAGTGCCATAAGTGGGGCCTTGTCATATGTCCGTGTTTTTTACTGCAACATCTTGAAGTCCATGCCATCTTTTTTTATAACAAGCCAGTGTCAATAATTTCTTCCATCACAGAGTTTCAACCATGTATTCTTTAAGGCATTTTCAGTTCCAGTAGGAAGGCATGTTCCAGGCCACAGGATTCCAGGCTGCAGTTGATTACACGCTGCTGAAATAATGTGTAATTTCCAGCGGTGGACCGTGTGGACTGTCATCCCCTTGCCCTGGGCTCTTTCCCCCTCAGCGCCCTCCCCAGCCACCAGCTCCAGCCTCTCTTCCCTGATTTTTTCCAGAAGAAGATGTTTTTGTTTGGTTTTAGCCATTTATTAAGGTGGATCGAGTTAGGAATTTCTTTTGGTCCAATAGTTCTTTACCACTTAGAACCATAGGTAATTATTCTCTCAGAAATCTGCTTTTTGTTTGAACTCACAACCCTAGAATTTAGAAATTTCAAATTCTCAGTATTTAGGACAATATATAACAGTAACTGAGACAAATTCCCAGCCAGGAATTCCGTGAGGTAGCCTGGAGGTTAAGAGTCAGACGAGTCTGGACCTTGCTATTATTTATTATCTTTTTGAACTCGGGCAAGCCATTCCAGCTCTCTAAGCTTCAGTTCCTCCTATCTGAAGGGGGAATAACAGTAACGCCTACTTTAGAGGGTTGTTGTGTGAGGGTTAAATGAAATGATTCACGTAGCCTCCTAGCACAGTGTCAGATCCTTGGTAAGCACTCGGTGAAAGTTCCCTGTCAACTTCATCATCACGGTCATTGCTACCAACATGTGACTTCTCCGTCCGTCCCCGTCCCCACCCTTCCTAGCAGCCACCTTGATGTCTTTGAATGTTTGAGATCTGCAGTGTTTGAGAACTCCGTCTAGGACGGAGATTGGAAATGAAGCCTTTTCCGCGGGCTGCTAGATATTGAACTGACATCCTGAAATGCCCCAGGCCACTCTGAGTGTGAGATTGTTTTCTTTTCGGTGCCCTACAGCAGAGGTGGGCAGTATTGCAAGAAGCTCTTGTCACCCTTCCCATTTTTTGGCATAGAGGCCTCCAAGGTTATAACACCTTCGGCTGTTAATATATCCCATTCATTCATGTAACATACAATTATGGAGTGCTTTCTGCGTTCCAGAAATTGTGCAAGACACTGAGCCTTCAAGGAGAGCATAGTTCCTGCCCTCAAGGAGGGGGAGAGAGAGTCTTGTAAATGAATGAAATGAAAGATTTCCCTATAAGTACTGTATAGCCCTTTCTAATGGGTAAGGAGCAGGCTGGTCCTTAACCACTGAAAATATGAAGAGCATGGTCTGGCTGACGGCAGCGAGCAGCACATTCTGAATAAGAAGTCACTTAGGAGTATGTGTTCTGCTGCTGGTAGGTATTTAGCACAGTGGAACCCCGGATCCCCACATAGAGAGCAGTGTTATTGTTGTTACACATTGCCCAGACAGATGCTGGACATTCCAGCTCTTCCCCAATTTGAACCTGAACCCTTCCATATAAACTAGGGTGACATCTTTCCTTTACAAGCATTAGATATTGATAAATAGTGGAGGAATGGGCTTATGACTTTCAAGAGCCCAGTAAATAACAAGACGCTGAACTCCTTGGAAAAAAAAAACACACACAAATAAGATATAATTCTGGTTCCTAAATTGGATGTGGTGATGGATGAGCAATTTTGGAGACAAGAACAGTTAACATAGTAATTTTGGCTATGGTATAATTCTGGGCTACCAATACCAAGGCAGACTTTGGACTTTTTCATGATGGGACTTGTTGATGCAGGAGAGCCCATGAACACAGACCAGCATTGCTGGTTCAGCCTCCATAATCCACAGTAGATCTCTGAGCAGAAAGTCCTGCATGATCACAGGCTGCTTTTGAGCATCCGTGGCTTGGTCATTTTGAGTTTGGATGTCCGTATTATAAACCTGGCAGCACTTTTCGGAAAAATGAATTGAAGCCGGTATTTAATAAGATTGAACTTAAAGTATGTGTCCCATTGACAATAGTTAGTAATCCATCATTATTGTATAAGGACAACTTGGGGATATATGATAAATATCATCTATTTTGCTTTTTATATTTATTCCAATGATAAAGTTTTGCTTATAACTGATAGATGAGCCATTGTTTTAATCCCCTTTGGTGACAAAAGGTGATTTCTTGGCCAGCCACTCTCAGCATCGTGTCTTCTGTGTACAGGGAGGCTCATGCATCTGTACGCAGTGTGCGTGGACTGCCTGGAAGGGGTTCACAAGATCATCTGCATCAAGTGTAAGTCGCGGTGGGATGGCAGCTGGCACCAGCTGGGCACCATGTACACCTATGACATCCTGGCCGCCTCTCCATGTTGTCAGGTTGGTATTTACCCCACAGAGTGAGTAGTGGATGCTATCAGGCTTCTGTCCCCAAGTGAATGCAGAGGAGTTAGAGGCAGCACTGCGGTTATGTTGGAGGAAGTGGGAGGGTGTGGAGAACGTGCTTGAGGTGGGAGCAGCCATGGGACTCCCCAAATTCCAGCAGTGATGGTTGATTTACTGCAGCATGGTGCTGCTGTTACTGGAATACTAGACAGTCATTAAAAGGGAACTTGTAATTATGTGGGAAATATTTTCAGTATTTTAAGTCAAAAAAGTGGCCTTTAAATGGCAGAATAATATGCTTCCATTTGTAAAAAGTGACCATGAAAAGGAACCTGCTAGCCTGTTACCAGAGGTTGTCTCTGGGTGGTGGGATGCTGAGTGGTTCCTTTAGTTTTCTTTTTGCTTACTTATATTTTTTTAATGTTTTATATGATTAACATAGTTTCTAGTAAGAAAAAGTTGTCATTTAAAAGGAAAGAAGAGGGCTTCTCTGGTGGTGCAGTGGTTGAGAATCTGCCTGCCGATGCAGGGGACGCGGGTTCATGCCCCGGTCCGGGAAGATCCCACGTGCCGCGGAGCGGCGGGGCCCATGAGCCATGGCCGCTGAGCCTGCGCGTCCGGAGCCTGTGCTCCGCAACGGGAGGGGCCGCAACAGTGAGAGGCCCGCGTACCGCAAAAAAATAAAAAAAATAAAAATAAATAAATGAATAAAAATAAAAGGAAAGAAGAAAGTTTCACTTTCTTTAATAGATAGGTTTTTCTTTTTGTTTCCTTTCTGTGGGACAGTGCAGTTATCCAGGAACTGCCTGCCCTGTCAGGTGTTTGAGGTTGACTTGAAAGATTTGTGGTCCTTAAAGCTCTGCTAAGGGGGGCATCTTCTGATGCTGAGAAAGCATCTGAACTTTAGCTGTCATGAGGAAGTATTAACATTGGAAAATGCCTTACATAAGTCCATAGAAACACAGGAGACAAAACAAAATCCTTGGAAGTATCTTGATTTATTTCCAAGTGCTCTGGAAAAGAAAACACTTGTTATATAATTCTTTGATACTCATGGATTGGAGAGATATTTTCCTTCCCTCTTAAGTGGCTAAGTCTTTAATATAAATAACCTGATAAACATTTCATTAGTTTTATTACACAGTGTTATATCTTTAGCATTATGGTTTGACTTTTATAAAGAGAATATCCTTACCATTATTAGTTTATTCAGAAGATAAGCTGTGTTGGTTGAATTAAAAGGTTGGCATAGTTGGTATTTCAGCTATGCTGTGTCTGTACTAGTGATCTTAGAAGAGAAATACGGTCGTGGGAGACCTGAATGGCCATCTGTAGCCTGTCGTTTGATTCCAGATCGGACTGACTCCTTTTACGCTATTCTCATACATGGACCACGTTTCCATTTAAAACTTAGCCTTGGAAGTGAGATATCATTGTCCTTTAGTTATTCACTGTAGCATTTTATAATACCCACTGTTCCTTGGTGCCAGCTCTTGAAATGAGAGGAACCAAAGGAAGAGACTCCTCTCTCCCATACACACCAGACAGGCTTATCTTTTAAAGAAATAAGGAAGTGAAAGAATGTGTGGGTCTATAACTCATAGAGTGTTAGCACTGGAAACGACTCTTATTTTCCACATACAGTGGAGGCCTAAACAATTAGAACGTTTTTCCCAGGTCTCCCCACACGTGTCACAGCCATGACCACAACCTCTGTCACTCCCTCTCTGGTGCCCTCTACTCCACCACTGAAAGGCACTGGGGTTATTTCCTCATCTTCAGGGAGAAAAGCAGAATGGCATCCTGCCACACTCAGCCTTAAAACAATTTAAGCCCAAACACTTCTTTTCTGGCCCCTTACTGAAATGGAAAACATGTTTGATTACTTTTGGCTTAAAAAAAAATCAATTAACTATATTCACTGAGAAGGTACAAGTGTTAAGACACTATTAAGGCATCGAGGAGTGTCTTCCAATAAGACTTCGAGGCCAGAATAAGCAGGAATTCATTATTAAAAAGGAATAATAGGTTAAAGAGAGTGGTTAAAGAGAGAGGTTTGCTTAGAATCTCACTTTTAATATTGTTCAGAGAGATTAGTCTGTTAAAAGGGAGTTTATCTCAGGTTACAGAAAGGTAGTCCATGTAATGGCTAAGAGGGTAGGCTCTGGAGTGGTTCAGATCTCAGCCTTTCCGCTTTATCGCCGTGTGCCTCAGTTCCATCATCTAGAATTCATGTACTACTACCTACCTACAGGAGCGTTTTGAGGACAAAATGAGATTATACTTCTCTATTACCTTTTTAGAATGAGTCTGAATTGAGAGCCTGTTATAATTTCTGGTTATTCACTGAAGTCCTTGGACCTGTTGCTGAAAGCTTGGGTCTTGTGCTGTTAGAGGGACGCTGGGCATGAATAAAGGTACAGTGTGCTCGCAGGTTCCAGAAGCCTCGGGGTAAAGGTAGCCCTTATTCCTGGATCCTCAGTTTTACTAGAGCATTTTAGGGAAATTTTATTTTTACCCCAAAGAAGACAGAAATGTAGTAACGAGTAGAATGAAAAATGTATATGGATTTTAAAAATAAACCAAAAAAAAACTTCAAAGAAATTTCATGCAGGTTTGGATGAGGGAAGTTGGTTTCAGTCACTTGTTAAAATCCAGGGGGCAGAGATTTCCAATTGTTAGGGGAACTTTACCGGAGAAGTTTAGGCAGTACAAGTTGAGAATTTTCTTCCCACCAGTAGGAGTAATTACTAGCAGTGCTGCACGTCGGGAGAGAAGAGTCATTAATCTTTCAGGCTGATGGGTGAATATTTGAGTGTATATCCCATGCTTACCTGATGCTCTGCATACCCTGTTTGGGGTAATAAAAGGGATGCTTTACTAAACTCTTGATCAGTTTCCCGGGTAGAGCAGTCTCGCGTTTTCGTTGGTTTGACGTTGGCAGCGCTGTGAGGTAGAGGGGTACTGTGGCTCACGGCATCTTGTGTTCCCCCGCCAGGCCCGCCTGAACTGTAAGCACTGCGGGAAGCCAGTGATCGACGTGCGGATTGGGATGCAGTACTTCTCCGAGTACAGCAACGTCCAGCAGTGTCCACACTGTGGCAACCTGGACTACCATTTCGTGAAGCCATTTTCCTCCTTCAAAGTTCTCGAAGCTTATTGATGAAAGCTTTGCTTTAGTAATAGCTATTTTATTGATATTATTACTTTATTACATATCTTTTCTAGGGAAGCCTTCTGTGACATTCATTTCTTTTCTAATTGAAAGGAGAGTTCCTTTGTGTATGTGTGCCACTAAAAGGGGGGCTGCCCCTTGCCTTCTCTTGACTCCCGAGTGTTAGTCTGTGGTCATGACCAGAGCCCAGCCAGTACTCCTGTGAGCTTGGGGGAGCGGTTAACTATCACTAAGAGTCTCTCGGGCAGCTTTTAGGGTGGTGGGGAGGATGGGGTGGATTTAGGAAAGGGATTATGTGGTCATAAACTGAGGGCATGGCAGGAGTTGGGAAGAAACTCTTACTAAAATGTTAACTGTCTAAAGACCCACTTTTAGATCTTCTCTGGGCCTTGGGAAAAACATGTGACAAGTGAATGTAATCTGTGCCTGGAGAGCTGATGGTGTGTTTGTCCACCTTGGTTTGGCGTTCCGCAGCTCATGCTGGCCTGCAGTTTCCCCTCACTGACAGATCACTGGAAGGTGGACACGAGCCCTGATTCTATCCCTGTTGTAGTTTAGCAGCCAGTTTTCATACTGAAAGTAATATCCAAATTGTAAGGCATATGAAAGTATATATTTTTAGGTAAGCTGACCTATAACAAAGAGAATATGCTAAACGAATTTGGAAATGATGCAGACTGACTCAAGAGGGCAAAAAGGCAGAACGCTGTCATTTGAACTATGTCTTTGAAGTTGGTCAGACAAGCTCTTAAGGAGAATCCAAGAATAACATGATTTGAGCGGTACTGATTTATATAGGTTGCACTGTCGAAGTGCCATTCGATGGCAGATCCTTCTCACAGGTAAATCTCACAGCCACAGACCCTAACTGGTGAGTTTCAGAACCAATTGCCACACTTGTCTTCCCCCCAGATTGCTTATGGCTGCATTTTACCCCTTTAATGCTGCGTTTCCCAAATCAAAGATTTTGCCCTAAAGAAGGAAAGGAAAAAATTATTTGTGAACCTTTGAGGAAAAGAATAATTTTAGTATTTCTTTTTAAAGTGTTTAATTTTGGAAGATCACTGATTATAATGCATAACAATATGTTTGAAAATAGATTATTCTGAAGATCTCCATGATACCTTACCATTGGTGAAGAAGATGATCGTTTACAGAACTTGATTGGTCAGAGCATTGAGCTTTCCAAAATCCCAGCCTTCTGTTTGTTAGATCTTTCTGATTTAAGTAGACTGACACCCCATACCTTTAGAGAACTGGAATTGGAATATGATTTCTCAAAAATGAATTTGATAATTTCAACTATAATACACATATATGCTAAAAGAATGTTGAAAATATGATCCTTTTATGGGTAGCTAAATTTGAGGTTATGTGAATATTTTCTGTTATTTAGTTTATACCATTTTTTTTTCTCAGAAAAACAGTTGTTTTTCCTCTCAGAAGTGTTTAGGCATCATTGCAAGTGAGTTTCAGTTCTCCTACATGGAATATTTGATGTTTTGTTTGAAAGAACACAGCTGACAGTGAGAGATTGACTAACATTCTTTATCTTTTGGTTTGCATGATTGTAATTCGGCTGACCTCATCCAGGCTGAATGTCTGTAAGAAGCAGCAAATTTTTATTGGTCTCACAGTATTTGATGCAAGGAAAAGAGGTCTATAGGACACATCCCTTGCAAATTTGTCTTTAATACACAAAGGTGTAACTGAACTAGCTGTTTCGCTATTCATTCTCTCATGTACCCAGTTATAAAAATTGGTGAGTTTCTCTTTTCTTCAGAGTACCATTGGATTTTATTTCTGAATTTTAAATGAATAGTAGAATATTTGTAATGCTGTTCTTTAACCCACCTAAATTTCTAAAGAGAAACCTGCTTGTATTGTTGTTCTGAAGCTTCAAGTTTACATAGAGATCACATTCAGCAAGCTCCTCAGCCTAAAACTTTTGCAAGTGTAGTGTCTGATGCGTTCACTATTTTCTCCTTATATTGTTGTCTACTCTGAGAAATAAGTATGAGGAAGTTTCACTGTAAGTGAGTAAAATTTGCTTTTGGCATTTATTTTGATGATTAAGTTAGGATTCTATGGATGCTGAATTGCTATAAAAGGAGAGGCATAGGTATCATATCCGAGAGTATCTTTTGCCTTTGAGGCATTGCGTTCTTGTCTAAAATGGAAAATTTGGCTGATTTGAGAATAAAATGTAATTGAGTATGCAACCATGTGAAGAATACATTTTATTTTGGAATCTGCTGACCTTAATATTTTCTCCACACTTTCTCAAAGTACTTTGCTCTGAGTACCTTGACAGGAATTGGAATATGTCAGAAAAGATGATTATTTTTGTTGTGGTTTGGATATTAAAGGATATTAGTCACCCAAGAGATCCATTTTCTGTTTTTCTGATAAATAGTGTTCAATAACATGAACCTACTCATGAGTGACTAATAAGTGATTTTTATCTACTTGTTTTATTTTTAAGAGTTATACGTTGAACAAATAAAATTACCTGCTTTAGTTTAATGGGAAGACCGTTTCTGATCATCTCATCTTCTTCTCTTCAGGCCAGCTCAGTTCCTCACTCTCTACTGGTTGCGCTTGAAGCAGTTGATATCCTGGGTCTACACCTTAAAAGATAGACATTTGTTGTGAAGTTAGGGAGTGGGGTGAATTATCCCATTGTAATTAAGAAAGAGCTTTCCCCAAACAGTCTTTAATTCCCAGTTTTTGTAGAAGAAGCTCATTCATTTTCTGAGTAAAAAGTATTTTCGTATCTGTCTGGGGGAAATTAACTCATCAGGAAAGTATTATTAGGTGTTTAAATCCTAAAACTAACAGATAAACTGATACGTAACTTATTAGATCACCCAAACTAACTTGCTGAAATCTTTTGTTTTGTCCTGTAAGATCAATGCTTAACATGCAGTCTCTCCTCCGGTGCCCAGGTCAGTAACTCCAGGTTGCTCTTCTCTTTAGTCTTGTGGTAGCAGCTGTTGGGTAATTTTAGTCGGAGGTTGGGGAGGAGGTGAGGAGAAAGTGCTCTCGTTCAGTGTTTTGTTTCCTATAAAAGGATGCTGCCTAACCCAGCTCATCTCTGTGTCCTGTTGACTTTATTATTGCAAGAAAATATAATGAATGGGCAAGAAAAGTAATTGCAAAATATAATGAATGGGCATCATTAACACCAGCTCAAAAACATATTCTTATCAGTGAAGATTTCTTGTCAAATGTCTTGGATTGCACTTTTGTTGAGGGAAGACAGTGTAAATAGTTAAAGAATGTTGATAAAATTGAAACATTTGGTTATGGAATTGTGTGGTGTTAGAAGGTTTCTGTTTGTGAAATGTATGTATTAAAAATAATAAAATTTCGGAAACTAACATTGTATTCTCTCTTTAGTGTGTCACTTTACTTTTTGTTGGGATTCCAGGTTTTTGAACTTGGGATTGTTTGATAAGAAAAGATAGTAGAGAAGACATTCTGAGGGTTTGATCACTATTCAGGTAGCCCCTTCAAAGTCACTACTGCAGCTAATGAAAACTACGAACTTTTTATGCTGTTTGAAAGTGATGTACCACATGTAAATTCCCTTTGCAACAAAATAAGCATTCTGTATAACAAAGTTGTTTCCATGTGGATAATCCACAGTTATTTTTCTGGTTATAGGGAATTCTGTTGACTACGTAGATAATCCTATTCTACAATTTGTTGTTGCTTCTTAGGCCTGTAACAATTTTCATAATGAAAAGACTGGATTATATCCTTCTTCATTATAAGAAAATAAGAACTGAGTTGCTGTTAAACTTCTTGCTGACTTGCACTGTGATCTGGTTTAGCTTATCTTTCAAATTTCCTCATCCCCTTCATTTCAGATATTATACTCAGCCAATGGATTGAAATCCACAAAGTCATAAGAACACAGGAAACGTGGGTGAAGAAAGAGTCTCCAGTGGATTCACAGCCTGTCTTACCATTATTTACTACAGACATCTGAGGCATAAATTTTATTTCATTTAAAGGCTTAATGACTTGGGATATTACACTTGTGAGAGTGTAATTTATATCAACAAAATTCCTTTGCAATTGAAAGGAAAATACAGTTCTTACTATAATAGAAAAAAACCAAAGTTAAACAGTGATTATTAAGAATTAAGTTTAATGGAAGAAAATCTTATTTGTTCTTAGTGGTTTCCATTTCTTTAAACCTTGCTTATATTGTTTTGACTTCAATTTAGCGGCAATTAGATTGCTAATTATATAGGCTGTTTCTCTAGTAAAGAGTTAAATTTTGGAAGAAAAAAAGCTTTTCTTTTCATGTTCTTTCAGCTCTCTATACACGGGATAAATGTTATCTACCGAATATGAAATATCTTTGAAGATAGTAAAGTGTTGTATAGATGTACTAGAAATAATGTATTTTTAAAGAATACTTTTCTTCTAATGGCAGCCTTAAGCATTGTGATAATCACTTTATATAAGCTCGATTTGGTATTGCTAAGCCTCAAGGACAGCAAAAACATTGTAAAAACTAAGCAAAGTACTTTGTCTCATGGTGTTCAGTAAAAACACTGATTACATTTGTCAGTGTCCAAATGGAATCTGCCCTTATAGCACTGTTTGCTGGTGATGGACACCATGCCAAGTGGTTCTGATAGACTTGTTTGAAAGTTTAGATCATATCTTAAAAGTCAAGTTTGGAACTATCTAATTGCATTCCTCACAAGCCTCAAAGTATTATAGAAAACTCATAGCCATAAAGTATACCAGAATTTAGAGCAGGGACTGTGTTTTTTGTCATATTCACATTTTGTGTGTGTGTGTGTGTGTGTGTATTTTTTTTAATTGAAGTATAGTTGATTTATAGCATTATATTAGTTTCAGGTGTGCAACATAGTGATTCTATATTTTTATAGATTATACTCCATTTAAAATTATTGTAAAATATTGACTGTATTCCCTGTGCTATACCATATAGCCTTGTAGTTTATATATTTTATACATAGTAGTTTGTACCTCTTAATTCCTTCCCCCATCTTGCCCCTCCCCTCTCCCTCTCCCCACTGGTAACCACTAGTTTGTTCTCTGTTTTGTTACATTCATTTGTGTGTTTAAATCGTATTGACTATTGTACTCATTGTAGAGTTAAACTGAGGCCCAGAGAACTTAAATCTACATAAATAAGTCCGTGTAGTTCATGGCTGACTGGGAATTAAGTCTGGATTCCTTCTCCTAGTCCTCAAAATGACATCAGTGGGCGGGGACTTTGTTTTTGGTTGAGAACTTTGGGTTTGTTTTTACAAGGTGCTGGATGTAAAAGGTATAGTAGCCCTTGCTTCAGCAGCCCCGGTGGAAGTAATTCTGAGAGGCCTTGCTGAGACCCTTGCATGAAGGTAAGCACATTTGAAAGCATCCCCTGTTTTTAGAAAGAAGAAAACAAATGGAACACTTCTAACTTCTAAAAGGGAGGAA
This sequence comes from Kogia breviceps, assembly GCF_026419965.1. Lineage (NCBI taxonomy): Eukaryota > Metazoa > Chordata > Mammalia > Artiodactyla > Physeteridae > Kogia > Kogia breviceps. The sequence continues at coordinate 67,426,007 of NC_081322.1, forward strand.
TAATATTTGAAATCAATAGTTGTGTCTTTTACCTCATTTTTTGTGCATTCATTTGTTGACTTCTGTTCCCTTTTGTTAAGATCAATCATTGCTTGAGGAGAACTGCATCTGAGTGTAAGGTGACATTTTAACAGTCTACATTAAGAATCCATCATTCTATTCACTTTGGGATCTGACTTTGAGATGTTTCTGGATTCAACCCTGTCAGTCTGTCAGATCTGACAGCTTTGGTCTACCCAATTGGGGCAGGGTTTTGCTTTTCAAACTTTTCAAACAGTTGCCCTTGGTGTGTTTCACTTTGAGTTTCTCTTCAGTACTCTTCTGTCTGAAGCTCTGGTATTTCAGACTTTTTTGAGTTGCTAAACCTGGTCACTGTTTATATGTAGTGCTGGTTACACGTCTGAGACAATTAAAATTTTTCATGTTGTAGGGGTTATCTCTTGAGCTAATAATTAGTGATAGTCCTAGTTATTGCAAAACCATGGGTTGGCAATCAGTGCCTTACACTTTCTTGTTATTCGCATCACATTAATGAATCACATATTTTTCTGAAACTCTGATGACACAGCAAGTGGTTGATGAAGAAAGTAAAGCCAGGGGAAGCCCCTAGGCTAGGGTTTGTCTGAAGCTCCAGAGCCTCATGGCTCTAACAAGAAAGTAGTTTGGGCTGAGAGTGAGATGGTGGCCGTCCCAGGGGCTGTTGTGAATAATTCAGAAAGCTTAATGGAGATCAGAACATTGCCTGTCACAAGGCTGCACAGAATATCTAAAAGGTCAGTTTATTTTTGGCCGGAGTTGTAGCAACCTTGGTTATCTCATACAGCTCAGAAACACTGGCAGTAGTATATGCCTTTGATGCATAATATATGAGAACATAAATGAATTAATACCTAATAAATGTTTATTTTACAGACATAACCTTTCAAAACAAGATAGAGTTATATTAGGTGGGGGTGGTCTTTGGTGATGGCAGAGTTGGGAAAAAGCCATTTTTCAAGTGTCCGCTTTTCCTAATCATTTTCCTTGTACCTGTTGTGATATCTCTGTTTTATCTTTTTTGTACCTGCCTATCTCTCTTTCCTATCTTGTCCTTCTCTTGCCTCTCCTGTTGTATCAAGTTTCTTAACCATTGGAATATGGTAAAAGCCACCTGACAAACGTAGACACGAGTTGGTCGGTAAATCAAAAAAGTTAGTTAGGGACTTCCCTGGCAATCCAGTGGTTAAGGCTTCGCCTTCCGCACCTTCAGGGGGTGCGGGTTCGATCACTGGTCGGGGAGCTAAGATCCCACGTGCCTTGGGGCCAAAAAAACCAAAACATAAAACAGAAGCAATGTTGTAACAAATTCAATAAAGACTTTAAAAATGGTCCACATCAAAAAAAAACTTAAATAAAAAGTTAAAAAGAGTAGATTCCTCCAGTTTGCACAGACATAGACAAGTTGATCAATGGAAGGATAGAGTCTAGAAGTAAACCACACTTACATATATGGGTTAATTTTTGACAAAGGTGTAAAAAATTCGGTGAAGAGAGGATAATGTAACAAATGGAGCTGGAAAATTTGATAACCATATGTGAAAAACAAAACAACCAAACCTGGATCCATACTCATACCTTATTAAAAAAAATTAACTAAAAGTGGATCATAGATCTAAATGTAAAATCTAAAAAAGTGGATAAATTGAATTTTATTAAAATTAAGAGCGTCTCAAGAGACATTGTTAGGAAAATAAAAAGACAAGCCACAGACTGGAAGAAAAGGACTTGTATCCAGAAAATAATGAAAAACTCCCCAAATGTAGTAACAAAACAATGACCCATTTTTTAAAAAGTGCAACATATTTGAACACTTTGCCAAAAAAATGAAGGTGACAAACGCATGACTAGGTACTCAACATCATTAGTTATTAGGGAAATGCAAGTTAAAACCGCAATGAAATACCACTACACACCCATTAGAATGACTTAAAAAAAAGAATACCAATTGCTGGCAAAGATGTAAGCAAAGTAGGAAACACTCATACACTGCTGATGGAAAACAGTTTGGCAGTTTCTTAAAAAGTTAAACATATACCTATTTTGTGTCCCAGCTATTCCACTTCTCTGTATTTACCCAAGAGAAATGAAAGCATTTCCACAAAAAGACTTGTTTATGAGTGTTTCTGGCAGCTTCATTTGTAATAGCCCCAAACAGAAACAACACAAATGTCTATCAACAGGACAATGGATGAACAAAATATGGGCTATCTGTACTGTAGAATACTACTCAGCAATAAAAGGGTACAAACTATTGATCCAAGCAACAGGGATGAGTCACAAAATAATTACACTAAAGAGGAAGAAGCCAGGATGGGGGTGGGAAGTATATACTACATGACTTCATGTACGTGGACCTTTAGGAAAGGCAAATGAGCCTGTATTGGCAGATCAATTTTGCCTGGGGGTGGGCAGAAGAATATTAATGGGGGAGGTAGAGAAAATGATTACAAAGGGGCATGAGGAAAGTTTGGGGTGACAAATATGTTCATAACCTTGATTATGATGATGGTTTCTTATATATATGTCAAAACTTACTGTATACTTCAAATGTGTGTAGTTTATTACATTAATTATACCCCTCCATAAAGAAGTCCCACCCCCAATGACTTATGTACCATAAACATTTTATTTAAATCAGGAATACACATTCGTTGGACAGATTTGGTTCTTTTGTTAGTTTTCATGTGTGATTCCTGCACTTGCAGGGCCATGTTGCCTTTTTTGCAAAATCTCCTTTTGTGATGCATTATCTAAGAAACCTCCCATCTAGTTCTCTTCAAAATGGAATGAGAACTTAAAGACATACGAGAAACAATATAAATTGACCAACTCTCTAGACTTTGGGGATTTCTGTGCCCTAATCTTTTACTGTATTATCTCCTGTGTTTAACTCAACAATGTTTCTGCGTGTATATGATTTGTCCTGTCATTCCAAAGCATCCTACTGAGTTACTGAAATAGTATTGTCTTTATATAATTATATGTCAGTGGTTTATGTACTATTTTTATTAAATTACATTATTGCAGTGCCAAGTATAACTGGCATAAACAAGGTGGGAACAAACATGACTAACTTTTGGTAAGCACTCAGCTTTGCCGGGGGAAACTGTATGCAGACCCTGCCTGGTAGAAGCTACCAGCCGCTAGCATCCACTGAACTGAAGGCATTCGTCACAGTGCAGTTTTACAAAATGAATTGGAGTCAGTGCATTGGCTGGATTGGCTAAGGAAAAGTCGGTTGAGGAAGATTCTGCTGCTCAAGCATGCTAATGCTGACTTTCCTCAGCTGTAAATATTAAGTCTCTGCCTGGGGATAGGGGTATTATTAAGGTTTAAGTGAAGTAATGTAAATAAAGTGCTTAGTGCAGTAAAGTGCTTTAGCACTTATCCTGGCATGTAGCAAGTGCTAAATATGTGCCTAATTTGATCATGTATGTTACTTCAGAAAACATCTTTATAATATTAGGGCAGGAAGGACCTTAGAGATTGACTCAACCCGTTTATTTTACAGATGAGGAAAGTGGCTCAACAACACACACATTGGCAAGTAGGGCTGAAGGTCGCACACATCAGATAATCTCAGGACGCTTCCCAGGAGGCTTCTTCCTAAGGGGCTCCTGAAAATCTAGAGAGTTCTTTAATACCAGGGGAGGAATTGCACACTTTATGTCAGACTCATAAAAGAGCTTCTTTTGAGAGCAGCCTTACTTGTTCAGAAGGCAGATCATCTTCAATAGCTGTGAACATCTTTTAAAAACATTTGCTGAATTCTACTTTTGAAGTGTCGGTATTCCTTCACACAGCTGAGAGCAGTGGGTGTGTGAAGCGAGCTAAAACCAGGCCTCAGTGAGCCGCGAAGGGAGTCAGGAGGTTGTGGGACTAATAAACAGATGAAATCTGATTTAATCAGGTGGGTTAGAAATTTTATGAAAGCCATGTTTGGTTTTTCCCACTTGGGTGTAGCTTCAAACTAAGACCTATGCTTTCTTGGGCTGGAGAATGATCCATTTTTTTCCCCTTCATGGTGAAAACAAACTGGCCTACCAGTTGTGCTATAGGGATTGTATTTTTCATCTGAAATATGCCCGTGGAGGCTGGCATCCACACTCCAGACTTGGTGCAGTGAACATCACTTGCAAATGCTAACACTTGGAATGTGACGGAAACAGATCATGGTCACCCTGTGCTGGCCAGGATGATGCCCTTCGGTGTTGGTGTTTGCCTCGACTGGCCCGATCCAGCTGGAGGGATCAAAGTTGCAATGCACCTGCTGAAATGCTGCAGGGTCGTTAACCCCTGACAGGCATCTGAACTCAGCCGACCAGGGCCAGTGACCTGGCTTTGGAGGCAGGAAGCCCGGGTTTAAATTGTGCCTCTTACACACTCAGGCACATCACTTAACCTTTCGAATTGTGCTTTCTGTTACAACAGGAAAACGTAAACACCAACTTCCTAACATTCTTAGAGTGAGGTTTAATGAATTAACAGCTTCATGAATTTATAAACTCTTTAATGAGAAATAGACACCATAGGTTATTAAAGTGAGCAAGTCAGTAATGACTCCATTTGCTTCTACTTAAAAAAAAATATGAAATTAGAACACTCCCTAATACCATACACAAAAATAAACTCAAAATGGATTAAAGACCTAAATGTAAGGCCAAACACTATAAAACTCTTAGAAGAAAACAGAGGCAGAACACTCTATGACATAAATCACAGCAAGATCCTGTTTGACCCACCTCCTAGAGAAATGGAAATTAAAACCAAAATAAACAAATGGGACCTAATGAAACTTCAAAGCTTTTGCACAGCAAAGGAAAGCATAAACAAGATGAAAAGACAGCCCTCAGAATGGGAGAAAATAGTTGCCAATGAAGCAACTGACAAAGGATTAATCTCCAAAATTTACAAGTAGCTCGTGCAGCTCAATATCAAAAAAACAAACAACCCAATCCAAAAATGGGCAGAAAACCTAAATAGACATCCCTCCAAAGAAGATATACAGATTGCCAACAAACGCATGAAAGGATGCTCAACATCACTAATCATTAGAGAAATGCAAATCAAAACTATAATGAGGTATCACCTCACACCAGTCAGAATGGCCATCATCAAAAAATCTACAAACAATAAATGCTGGAGAGGGTGTGGAGAAAAGGGAACCCTCTTGCACTGTTGGTGGGAATGTAAGTTGATAAGGCCACTATGGAGAACAGTATGGAGGTTCCTTAAAAAACTAAAAATAGAACTACCATACGACCCGCAATCCCACTACTGGGCATATACCCTGAGAAAATCATCATTCAGAAAGAGTCATGTGCCACAGTGTTCATTGCAGCTCTATTTACAATAGCCAGGACATGGAGGCAACCTAAGTGTTCATTGAGAGATGACTGGGTAAAGAAGATGTGGCAAATATATACAATGGAATATTACTCAGCCATAAAAAGAAACAAAATTGCATTGTTTGTAATGAGGTGGATGGACCTAGAGGCTGTCATACAGTGATGTAAGTCAGAAAGTGAAAAACAAATACCATATGCTAACACATATGTATGGAATCCAAAAAAAAAGGTTGTGAAGAACTTAGGGACAGGACAGGTATAAAGACATAGACGTAGAGAATGGACTTGAGAACATGGGGAGGGGGAAGGGTAAGCTGGGATGAGAGAGTGGCATGAATTATATATACTACCAAATGTAAAATAGATAGCTAGTGGGAAGCAGCCACATAGCACAGAGAGATCAGCTCAGTGCTTTGTGTCCACCTAGAGGGGTGGGATAGGGAGGGTGGGTGGGAGACGCAAGAGGGAGGAGATATGGGGATATGTGTATATGTACAGATGATTTACTTTGTTATAAAACAGAAACTAACACCATTGTAAAGCAATTATACTCCAATAAAGATGTTAAAAAAAAAGCATCTGAGACTTTTCTGGTTGTCCCGTGGTTAAGACTCCATGCTTCCACTTCAAGGGCGCAGGTTTGATCCCTGGTCAGGGACTAAGATCTTGGATGCCACGTGGCCAAAAAAAAAAGCATCTATCCCTGCCTTTAATTTTTGGTGTTAAACATCTGTGACTTTCTCACGAAAATAAATCTTTCACATGTCATTCTTGACATGCTAAATGCTAGTCAATTCAGCATTTATTGAGCACATACTATGTGCAGGAGTAGGAGCCAAAAGGAGTCATGATTATTTGTTCAGAAGGCTGATCACCTTCAATAGCTTTTAACATCTTTTAAAAACTCTGCTGAATTCTACTTTTGAAGTGGTGGCATTCCGTGAGAGGTGACAAGACTCCTCGAGGTATGTACAACTAAAATACTTCTTGGTCAAAATTACTGTGTTCATCTGTGATTACCCTGATGCCGAAATGAAATTGTAAATGTAGATCCTTTTTAAAATAATGAATTGAAGTTCTAACAAAGCGTTTGACTTACAAGGTTTGCGTTTTTCAATTAAGAATTTTATTAGATTGAAAAAACTCTGAAAGAGAAATTTAACTCCTGGCATGTCTCTCATTTACATTTTTGTCAGGTTTATTAATGCATATGTAGCACTTTGTGTGCAGGGAAGCAAGAGCTTTTTGAAGAATTGTGTTGGAATCGCAGTCATTTTCCAGATGTCTTTCATCTGGTGTCTGTGTAGGCGGGATATAGGCTCTGGTTCTTATTCTTTTGAAATTGGGATTTTAACATTAAGCATTTATATGATGCTTAGTGTAAGAAGTACTAATGTTTTATTATAACTTTTGAGGTAAAAACATTGCAAAGGAGGTGACAGGCATATTGTTTCTGTTGCTAAAAAGTTTATGATTTCTCTTAAAGCTGATGTGCATATTTGGATTTGTATTCGTTGAAAGTTTTAAGAAAATATCTCTAGCAAATCATCTGAGCTATGTAAGAAAGTGTATTCAAAATTGCTAAAATTCAAAAGAGATGATTTTATCTAAGAAGAATGATGTTTAAGATAGTCAAGTTGAAGTTTTTTCTTTTAGAACTTCTATTTTGAGATTGGAACAAGTACTTTGGTACTACTAGTTTTCTTGGTTTACATATAATTTTAATTAACAAGATACTAATTATGAATGTAAAGATTTCAAAATTTATCATTAAACCCCAAAGAAAGAAAATCAGAAATGTCTTGAAGTAAATGATCTGCTTGTGGAGATGTGCTCATTTTGAAAGTATACACTTCCGGGTCAGATTTCTAATGTGGGCCAAGGAAGTAAGCTTTCAACTCTTCAAAAACAGTACTGTCTCTGCAGCTGTCAGGGGGTGCAGGAGCGGGGAGGGCAGAGCCAGATGAAAACAGAGCTTTATAGGATTGCAGTGTCAGCATTTAGCAAGGATGCTCTTGTTGTTATGAAGTTGCCCAGATGTGGGGTACAGAGATGATGTAGACTGTTGTGCTCTGGAAACCATGTGATAGGATTTCAGGCAGATACCACTCTGATTATGCCCTGAGGGCCGGGCCTATGTTTTCAACATCTTGTATTCATAATGCCCAGGACAGAGCCTTAGCCGTCAGCTAAATGAACAGTTGAATGTACTAGCAGCTCCGCATGCCAGAGACACGAAAGAGCTAGTTGTGGGAGAATTCAAAGAGTTTTTCTTTTCACATGTTATACCATAGCATACATTGTCCTGTGTTCCCTGGTTTTGTGTTTTTGATGCCTGCTCCTTTGAGGATTCCTTTTAGAAAATCAAATATCAACATATTGAAAGGAAAGAAATACCTAGGTCATAAAAACTGACATTTATTCTGGGGCATTGGTAAAAAGTCACTTCAATCTCTCACATATTTAGAAGAAAGGTGATCATGTTTATGACTGTTTGAGTAGTTAAGATGAAAAACTCAGAAAATGTCAGAAATAGAAGGCACCTTAAAAATCCTCTTTGTCAATCCGCCTCCTATAGAAAAGGAAACAGATACAAGCGTCACTTAGAAGCGAGGGCTTCAGAGCCGTCCCATCCTGTCCAGTGGCCAAGAGCCACAAGTGGCCATTCTAATTAAATTTTAAAATATTTAAAATAAGAATCCCCTTCCCAAGTTGCACTATTTTAAGTTCTCCATAGCCATGTGTGGCTAGTGGCTATCATACTGGGCTGGGCCAATTGTAAGACTTTTGCCTCATTGGAGAAAGTTGTTGGACCTTCCTGGACTAGACTTTTTCATCACAACTCTTTCCTCTCCACCATGGAAAACGTTAATGTACAGGTTCCTGATGATTGGCCCCTAGCACTGGGTCATATATTTCAATAAAGAATTTAAGATTGGAAACCATGTGTGAAATGATTCTGTTACTTATTATGCATTTTTGGTTCTCCTAGGAGGGAGGTGTAACCGGGAGCCTCATGGAGTGTGTGTGGTTCAGACATCAACAGTCTTGAATGAGCAATAACAGGGCATGTTCCCAAGACAGAATGGAAACTGGCTGTTGGCCCTTGCCTGCCTCATGTGAAACACCAAGATTAATTTCAGGTCTGTGTCATGTGAAAGTAACTTTCTAATGCTGGTGTTCTTATTTAGCACGTATGCTTAACTAAGCCTCTTCTATGAGTAGCTAAATGTACACGTAATTCAGTTAAAAAAAATTTTTTTTTAATTAATTAATTTATTTTTGGCTGCGTTGGGTCTTTGTTGCTGTGCACAGGCTTTCTCTAGTTGAGAGCGGGGAGGGGGTACTCTTCGTTGCTGTGTGCGGGCTTCTCACTGCAGTGGCTTCTCTTGTTGTGGAGCACGGGCTCTAGGCACCCGGGCTTCAGTAGTTGTGGCACACAGGCTTAGCTGCTTTGCGACATGTGGGATCCTCCCGGACCAGGGCTCCAAACTGTGTCCCTTGCATCGGCAGGTGGATTCTTTTTTTTTAATTATTTATTTATTTATTTATTTTTGGCTGTGTTGTTTCTTCGTTTCTGCGCATGGGCTTTCTCTAGTTGCGGCGAGCGGGGGCCACTCTTCATCGCGGTGCGCGGGCCTCTCACTGTCGCGGCCTCTCTTATTGCAGAGCATAGGCTCCGGATGCGCAGGCTCAGTAGTTGTGGCTCACGGGCCCAGTTGTTCCGCGGCATGTGGGATCCTCCCAGACCAGGGCTCGAACCCGTGTCCCCTGCATCGGCACGCAGATTCTCAACCACTGCGCCACCAGGTAAGCCCGGCGGGTGGATTCTTAACCGCTGCGCCACCAGGGAAGTCCCCGTAATTCAGTTTTTAATAATCTATTATTAATGGCTTTTTTTTGAGTTGATAATATCTTATGAACCTTCATCAGACTTAATCCAAGATGAGTGTTCTTTGTTGAGTGGTTCTGATAGATCACAGTACTAATTGGATTATTCTAACAGTGATATAAGTGGAGGCTGAATCCTGGTTTTTGCTCCTGGTTTATTTATTCAACTAATTAACATTTGGGGACTCCTCTAAAGTCACAGGTCTTGTAGAAATACTTGATTATTTAATGTCAGCTGAGGGATGTAAACTAAGGACATTGAGGGAAATAAAATCTTGGCGTATAGTTTTAGCTCAGAAAGCTCTTTACAGCTATTAATCAAATGTCACCTTTACGAAGCCTACCCTGACCACCCTATTTAAACAGCAATCCTCTGGCATCCCTGATTTCCCTTTTCCTGCACTATTTTTTAATAGCAGTCATCACCTTCTGTCTCATTTATTATGCTTTCTGTTTATTGTGTGTGTGTCTCTCTAGTAAAATCTAAGCCCCTTAAGGGCATGTATTTTTCTGGGGTGGGTGTGGGTGTCTGTTTCACTGGTATATGCCAAATGTCTAGAATAGTGCTTTGTCACAGAGTAGGTGCTCTGAGTAGTTATTGAGTGAATGAATAAATAGGTGACCAGGATCACAAAGAGTGATGTTTTCATTTGATCACTCCAGTAAGACTATTGCGAAGTTCATCAGTGACCTCCATATGTTAAAGCTAGTGGTCATTTCTCAGTCCTCACTGTACTTAAATTATGAGCATTTAATACAGCGATCACTCCCTTTGCCAGAGCACCATGCCACAGGTTCCAGTTTTTCCTCTTACCTTACTGGCTAGCTTCCTCTCAATGCCTCCCCACCTGGCTCTTTTCACCTCCCCACTCACTTAACCGCGAAGTACCCAGTGGTCACTCTCCAACGCTCTTCTTTGTTCTATCTCTACTCATGGTCTCATCCTGTCTCCTGACTTTCAATGCTAACCATATAGTGAGGATACCTACATTACATATCTAGCCTAGACTTCTTCCCTAAACTCTAGGCTGCATTAGTTCAAAAACAAATGAACCCCACATTTCAGTGGCTTTTACACTGACACACATTATTTCTTGCTCATGGGTTTGTAGTTCAGCTGCATCTCAGCTCCAGGCTATAGGTTGGGTTCCGATTTTTCCCTTGTTCCATAGATGGATCTTCTCTGTCTTCTCATTCTAGGTACCAGTCTGAAGGCACCACTTCTGTCTGGTCTGGTCTATTCTCTCGTAGCAGAGAGCAGGAATGAAAGGGTAGGTGGGGATTTTTGATGGCCGAGACCAAAGTCAATAAAATAGGGAAGTATACTCCATCAGCTGAAAGGGAGAGAATGATGTCGAACAATACAATCTAGCAGAATGTCTATTAGACATTTCAGCCTTCACGTGTCCCACACCGAGTTTCTGATCTTTCCCTCCAAAACTGCTCTTCCCATATCCCTCTCCGTTTCTGTTGCTGGCAACTCCAATTGCTTAGACCAAGATCCTTGGGATCATGCTGGACTCTTCTTTTTCATATTCTATATCCAATATTTTAGAAAGTACTGTCAACTCAGCCATTGAAATATGTTTAGAATCCAAATACTTCACACTGCCCAGTGCTGCTGCTCGGTCATTGTCAATGTCACTGTCAAGCGACAAAGTCATTGTTTCTTGCTCAGCTCGTTGCAGTAGCCCTCCAGTCCCTCTTACTGCTTCTGCCTTGCCCTCTCAGTGGATTTTCAGCATAACAGTCCCACTTGAAACTGTGTAATGCTTCCGCCTTTCTCTTAGAGTAAAAGTCAAAATTCTTAGACTGACCAACAAGAAACTACATGGTCTGGCCCCCAGTTACTTCTCTAGTGCATATGTTATCACTCCTTCCCTTGTTTACTTTGTTTCAGTGATGTTTCCTTGCTGTTTCTCTAACTTACCAATGTGTTTCCACTTGCATTAGTTTTCCATCACTGATCTAACAAATGACCACAAACTTAGCATCTTCAAACAACATACATTTATTATCTTACGGTTCTGTAGGTCTGAAGCCTGACACAGGTTTCGCTGGGCTAAAATCAAGGTATTGGTTGGGCTGCATCCTTTTCTGGGGGCTCCAGAGGAGGATCTGTTCCCTTGCCCTTCCAGCTTCTAGAGGCTGTCCACATTCCGTGGCTCACGGCCCCCTCCCTCCATTTTCAAAGTCCACAATGGTGGGTTGAGTCCTCCTAATATTGCATCACTCCACCATCATTTTCTACCTCCCCTCTTCCACTTTTTGTGAGTACATTGGGCCCACCCAATAGTTCAGAAGAACCTCCCTATTTTAAGGTCAGCTGGTTAGCAACATTGCTTCCATCTGCATTCCTCAGCACCCAGTTCTACAAGGGTTAAGTCATAACCAGCTGCAGTTGCTGACCGACAGGGCACCCTGAGAAGAAGTTAAGACGATGACAGGGTGAGGCCCTCTGTGCTTTGGACAAGAAGGCCCCTTAGACAGTTAGATGCATATCTCAGGAAGAATTTTAATGAACCCAGATTTTTGCATCTTCCCATACATAGAAAAGCACTAAAATCATTAACTTGAGATATTGGTTCTTTGTGATTAGCAGTAGCCTTTTACCAAGATGTATGCTTGACTGCATGTATTCCCTTGCCAAAAATCATATATAACCTGGCTTCTCTGTCGCCTCTTCAGAGCAGTTCCCTCAGAGCTACTGAAAGGCTGTCTCCTGGGCTATACTCCTCAGCAAGACCCAGAATAAAACTTAAACTTACAGCTCTTAGGTTGTGTGTTTTTCTTTAAGTTGACAACTGGAATGATCACGAGGTGACATTTGTCAAAAATAAATGTAAAATATGCGCAGGGGTCCCAAAAGCCAGCTATGCGTTCTGATGGGGATGACATACTTACTGGGAACGTTTGACTCAACAGGGATCAGGATATGATGCAGAAATGTGGAATCTAGAACTACACTCTCCACAAGGTATCCATTTAACAAACCTGGCTATGTAAAATAAAATTAGTTAAATAAAATAAAACATAAATTTTAGTTCTTTGGTTTCCGTAACCACATTTTAAGCACCTACTAGCCCAGGGAGGCTGGTAGTTACTGAGTGAGACAGTGCAGCTGTAGAACATTTCTGTCATTGCAGAAAGTTGTGTTGGATGGTGCTAGTCTAGAGTGCAGGCAGCGGTCACATCTTTTTACCATGCACTGGTCCTACCACCTCAAGGATATGGTTATGCTGGGTCTGAGTAACACATTTCAGAGGGACATAGACCAAATAGAGCATTTTAGATTAGAGGGCCTGGAAAATGAGAGAAATGAAAATCATGCCCTAAGAGGCACGTTGAAGGACCTGGGTAATCAGCTAGGAGAAGGGACAGTACCTCTTCTATGCGGAACGTCAAGGCTAACACGAGGAAGAGGAAGGAGATGCCCTCATGGCCCAAGGGGTAAACCAAAGACTAAATTAGTGGATGTGAGAGGAAGCAGGAATCGTTACGCTATGCAAACTTAATAATTTAGATGGGTTCTGGAGTCAGACAGCCTGTGTTCAAATCCTGCACTGAATCTTCCTTTTTGGATGAATTTGGGCAGGTTATGTAACCTCTCTAAGCTCCATTTCTCTCATCTGTAGAATAGGATCATATTAGTATCTTCCTCACTGCATTATTGAGGAGAATAAAAAATATTATATATACAAAATTGAATATCTAACAAGTTAACTAGTATTATCATGTCATATTCTGGCTGGTATAAGGAAGATTCATCTAAACACTGAATGAGCTGCTCTGGGGTTATAAGTGCCCATCGCTGGAGATGTTTAATGTGATTACAACTTTGGGGCTGGGAGTATGGAGGGCCCTGAAGCTCCGAGTAAGAGGCTGAATTGGAGTATTAAGTTTCCTTCCTGTATAAGCATGTATGGTTACTTTGTTTTGTTTTGTTTCATTTTCTGTTTATTTTCACCAAGGCTGTCCCCAAGTCTTGAGCATTTTTGACTGGGTCAGGTGACAGTTCATAGTCTCTTGCTGACCTTGAGGGATGGAGCAGGAGGGAGAGGAAGGAAGGAAAGCAGGATGAATGAAGGCTGAGCCTCAGCCTCTGGGTCCTGCCCAGTACCTACCAGTTGGTACTCCTCAAAAAGAGACTAGAGAAGCACAACGCCAATCCTCAGACCAGTGAGGTATTCTGGAAAGAACGAGGGCCAGAGCAGCCTTAGAGTTCTATGGCAGGTTCTGGGAGAAGTCCAGAGTGGTGTATGCCTGTCCTCCCAGCAGCTCACCTAATGGCTAACTGTGGATTTGTAGTAGCTGATAGTTGCTGTAAGTGCCCTGTCTAAACTGAATTGTTGAAATTAAAGAATAAGGCATATAAGAAATTGTATCAGGTCAGCAGTCAAAATGATCGGATGGAAACATTTTCAAAACTACTTTGCACAGAACCTTGCAAAAAGAAGGGGGGTGGGATGGATGGAAAACATGATGAATGAATCTTTATGGGTAAAAATATGAGCTAATATAAATATTGAATACCTAATACTCAAGTTATTGCTCACCTGGACTGTATTCAAAAGTAAAATCATAGTAAAATACCAGAAACTTTAGCAGGGCCTCAGATACAATTCTCACACTAGTAGCTTAAGAACTTTTAGTTTGTGAATATTAATTTCTCCCTTAAGTCTATGTATCTTGCATCCAACAGGGCACTTCTTTGCCTATTTCCTATCATTTGCGTTTACCTGGTCTCCTCCCAGAGGAGGAGGCTCACCTGTACAGCTTATTAGAATATGCCTGGATGATGGCTGTGCCTCGTGGCTAAAACACCAGGATCTCTCTTTAGGGAAGGGCCCCCCCCGGGGTGTTCAGGTTCTGCTGCCCAGCTGCAAAAGTGTGACCGCATCACTGTGTGTTGGGGTCTTGACTTAATAGGGTGTTTGTTTACTAACTAGCCTAATGTCTGTCTGTCTGTACTTTAAGATTTCCTGATGTCATTAGGCACCAAAAACGTTTAAAAATGTATTTTACTAATCATTGTCAGAAATGTGCTATTAGCACATGTAGAGGAGTTTGTGAATACAGGGAAAGGATTTAGCACTTTGAGAGTTTTCCTGGCAAGATTTTCTGAAAGGCAGGCCAAGAGGATGCTTAGGGCATCTGCAGAATGGCTATTTTGAGACCAAGATTCCAAATATTTTATTTGTTAATTGGTAACTCAAAAAACAAACCAAAACAGAAGAATAAAGAAGTCATCATCACTTCTTTTTTTTTTTTTTTTTTTTTTTTTTGCGGTATGCGGGCCTCTCACTGCTGTGGCCTCTCCCGTTGCGGAGCACAGGCTCCGGACGCGCAGGCCCAGCGGCCATGGCTCACGGGCTCAGCCGCTCCGCAGCATGTGGGATCCTCCCGGACCAGGGCACGAACCCGTGTCCCCTGCATCGGCAGGCGGACTCCCAACCACTGCGCCACCAGGGAAGCCCCATCATCACTTCTTAATCTAAGCTCAGTGACAGTGGGGATAGAACACAGGGAAAGATGGGAAACCCGGATTCCCCGCAATTCCATACTTTGAAATATACTCTGTGGAGTGAATTGTGGCTGGGCTCCTCGAGTGGGTTCGTCAGTTGTGGAGTACAGATGCAGCTTTATCATATTTCTGTTGTTGGTCTAGTGTAGATCATTCACCCTTCTCTCCCTAGTGCCTCACCCAGCATCTGGCTCAGGGTGAGTCCTTAATAACTGTGGTCTATGTCAAACTCTGCCCTGGCTGGCTTGCCCACGGCTCACTTCAGTGGAATACAGCCTGGATCCCAACTGTAGTTTCGTTTCGCTTGTTCAGAGCAAAAGAAACTTTCTTGAGACTTTTTCAGCCTAACCATGGTAAACAATCACTAACTCTGGCAGAAGACGAGGCCACCTTAACCTCTGTATAAAGGTGGTTCAGGCCCGTGGCTGGGTGACGGGCCGACACGGCTGGCCGCGACGCCGGCTACGTCTGGAGTGCTCAGTAGGTGGCGCTCGTGCTCTCTTTGTGCCGGAGCCGGCGGCAGCCAGCGCGGAGGCCGTGGGTTTGGTCCAGATGGTCAACTCAAAGCAGCTCCTTGGGCAAGCAGCTGCACAAACCCATGATCGGCGCGGTGGCAGCCGCTCCTGACTGTCCCTGCTCGCAGGCTGGTTTAAAGTAAAGGCCTTTGGAATCTGTGAGGCTGCAGACAAGAAGCGAAGCCACTGTCTGAAATAAGCAGGTTAGGAGTGCTCTCTGGTTCCCTGTAGGAGGGTCCGGGAGCAGCTTGGAGGCTGACACCAGGCTGCAGGGAGGCTCTTCCCTCCTGTAACTCTGTTCTGGAAAATCTCATCAATGTGGCCAACTCTCCAAAGTCCTGTCTTGGAACCACATTAGTGAAAATCAAGAACATCTTGAACCAGTGACAGAATTATAATGTTTTATACCTATGTGCTGGCTTCTGGTCAGTCTTAATTTCTAACATTCTGTCTTATTGCTAATATAAGAGCATTAGCCCTCCTCAGACAGTGCCTCCCTCTATTTGGGGTATAGAAAATGTGGTCACCATAATTACCCTCCATTTTCTGACAGCTGACTCTCAAGCAATGTTATGGACTGAATGTTTGTGTTCCCCTCAAGTTCCTTTGTTGAAATCCTAATCCCCAATATGATGGTACTTAGAGGTGGGGCCCTTGAGAGGTGATTAGATCATAAGGGTGGGGCCCTCACGAATGGGATTAATGCCCTTGGAAAAGAGGCTCCAGAGAGCTTTCTCACCCCTTCCACCAGGTGAGGACACAGTGAGAAGATGGCCATCTCTATCAACCAGGAAGCAGGCTCTCACCAGACACTGAATCTGGTGGCACCTTGATCTTGGGCTTCCCAGCCTCCAGAACTGTGAGAAATAAATTTATATTGTTCACAAGCCACTCAATCTAAGGTATTTTGCTATAGTTGCCTGAATGAACTAAGACAGCTGTATTCTATGTCAAACTCTGCAGTTGCCGGCTTGCCCCCTCTTCCTATCTAATTCAGACTTAAACTCTTATACAACTGGATGGGAAACCATGAGCCATTGGGATTTGGTTTTTGCTAGTCTCAGTTTATGGGATGAATACTTGCCATGTTAGCAAATCCTTGTCCACCTTGAAGAGAGAGGCAGTAGCTGTCTTTTTAAAATTTGAATGGATTTGCAAAGCAAAGCAACTTCTCTGAGAGATGAATCCACTTGTGGATCATCTCCTTTGTGTCTGACAAATGCCTGGCAATTATGCTGCCACTACTTCTCTCTACGGTAGGCATTATTAATTTATCATGGCACACTTTCCTGCTGGACCAGTTGTGACCTCAGCTGCTTTGGCACACAGGAAAAAACTTATTTGTCTGGTTTCAACTATGGTTGATCTTTAATATTTTCATTATATTAGATAATAATAAAGGTCAAAATACTAGCTGAAACAAAAAAACAGATCCCTTAGAGTTGGTTCTTTAAAGAAACAGAAACTCTAAGGAAAGCCATAGGGAATCATTTAATTTTAGAGCTCAAAGGAAGTATGATGAATTTCCAGAATCTCAAGATGATGAAGTTGATGCTCAAAAGACAAGCTGGGTGAGAATTCTGCTTCTGGTGAGGCTGGGATCACTTGCTGTAGGGTAACCTTCCCTCTGAGAACAACTAGCAAAGATGGAGAAAATGCATAGGATACCTGTGTGAAGGCACTGGAGTGCTACTCAGACAGCAAAAATTTGAAGGGACAAGGTCCTTAAGAAAAAGAAAATAAAGAAATGAAGTGACATTCGGACTGGTTTTCTCCCTCAAGGCACTTGCAAATATCCAAGCTGTGGCTGAGAGGCTGAGAAGCTAAGCTATGCTTCCAATAGTTTTATGGGGCACGAAGAGCAAAAGTTGGTGTTTAGGGACAGCCAGTGATCTAGGGTCTTGGCACCACTCAGGTTTTAGGTTGGGACCCTCAAATTACTATACCATAGGAAATAGAAGACTCTTTAAAAAGTCAGAAGCCCAACTTCAAATCACTTCAATTTATGATTGGGTAAGATAATCTGCTCCAAGTTAACTGCCTATTGGAAGGAAAAATAAACTCCCTTCAGGAAGATAATGCAATCTAGAACTTTAAATTATCTCAAAATTTTTAATAGAAAATGCCCTGCATTCAGACAAAAATTATCTAGTACACCTCAAGAGAAAACTACTGAAAACTGAGTGGGGAAACACTCAAGAGATTTGAATATTGCAATTATCAGGCATGGAAGTTAAAATAATTGTGATTAGTATGTTCAAGAATTGAAATGATGAGATAGAAATTGCACTGGAAACTATAAGAAATCAGATGGAATATCTAAACTTGAAAATTAATATCTAAAATTAAGATTTCAATGGATTTGTTTCACAATGGCTTAGATATAGTTGAAGAGAGAGAACATAAACTGAAAGATGAGTCAGGGGAAGGCAGAAAAGGATTAGATGGAGTTAAACTGGACTAAGGCCCTGCTTTGGCCAGAAAGTGGTAAATTTAATACTTTTTATTAGACTTTAATAGTCAGAGATGAATGCTGAAATCTCTATGGTAACCACTAAATACATAATGCAATATTGTATAATTTAAAATAGCCAGGTAAAGAGGGAGAAATCAGATAATAAAAATAAGAAAAATTAATAGTCTAAAGGAAGACACATGAAGAAAGGGAAAAAAGAAACATAAAGCAGAAGGAACACATTTAAAACAAATAGCAAGATGGTGAGTTTGATTTATATATATCACTTATTGTATGTAAATAAATAAAAATTCTAATTAAAAGAAAAAATGTCAGAATGAATAAAACAAAATAAACAAACAAAAAAACAAATCAAAACAAAACCCAGCTCTATGTTGTACACAAGTGCATGTTGCAAAGTATAAGAATCCAGGAAAGTTGAAAGTAAAAGGATGGAAAATGACATAGCATGTAAATATTAACCAAAAGAATCTCATTTACCTGTACATATATCAGATAAAGTAGACTTTAAGGCAACAAGTGTTAATAAAGATAAAAATGGACATTTCATAATAATAAAATGGTCATTCCAACATAAGAAAATCACAATTGTAAATTTATATACACCTGGTGATGTATAAGGTAATGCTTGGTAGAACAAAATGGAGAAATATGAAAATCTGCAATTATAGTAGGAGATTTTAACATACCTCTCTCAGTAACTGATAGAACCAGTGACCAAAAATCAATCAATCAGTCAACCAGGATAAAGAAGATTTGAACATGATTAACAAAATTGACCAAACTGGGATGTCCCTGGTGGCACAGTGGTTAAGAATCCACCTGCCAATGCAGGGGACACAGGTTTGAGCCCTGGTCTGGGAAGATCCCATATGCTGTGGAGCAACTAAGCCTGTGTGCCACAACTACTGAGCCTGTGCTCTACAGCCCGCAAGCCCCAACTACTGAGCCTGCGTGCCACAACTACTGAAGCCCACGCGCCTAGAGCCCGTGCTCCCCAACAAGAGAAGGTACCTCAAAGAGAAGCCTGCTCACTGCAACGAAGAGTAGCTCCCACTCGCCACAACTAGAGAAAGTCTGTGTGCAGCAATGAAGACCCAATGCAGCCAAAAATAAATTAATTAATTTAAAAAATTGACCAAACTGTTGTATACCGAGTATATAGAACATTGCATTCAACACACAGAACATTTACCAAAATTGACCTATGCTGAGCTATAAAGAATTTCAACAAATTTCAAATGAATTAAATCCTACAGAATATGGTTTATGACCATAACAGTATTAAA
Organism: Kogia breviceps; assembly: GCF_026419965.1. Lineage (NCBI taxonomy): Eukaryota > Metazoa > Chordata > Mammalia > Artiodactyla > Physeteridae > Kogia > Kogia breviceps. The sequence continues at coordinate 67,445,089 of NC_081322.1, forward strand.
CTATTAATTAAAAGCTTAAGAAATGATAAATAGAAAATTTTCTGTTTAGAAATGAATCAATATACCTTTAAACATATCTCAAAGAAAAACTAGTGAAAATTAGAAAATATGTTGAATGATAATCAATATAATAGATCAGAACTTGTGGAATGTAGTTAAAGATATTCTTAAGTAGTCTTTAATTCATATGTTAGAAAAGAAGAAAGGAAGAAAATAATCTAAACTTCTATCTCAAGAAGTTAGAAAAAGAACAGCAAATGAAACATCAAGAAATTAACACAAATTAATGAAACAAAATGTGCAATTAAAAAAGATAAAATAGATGAAACCAAAAGCCAATAGTTGGTTCTGTGAACAAAGAAAGGATGCGGGCAGGCAAGAGCCATGTGTCCGCTCTTTGGTAAATAATTTTTACTTTTGCACATTAGAAAAAGTGTAACGCACACTGCCAAAATGCCCAAATGGACAAGAAAAAGACACCCAGTAGTGTACCCACAGGTTATGACTATTGGTTTGCTTCATCCTTGCTAATATTTGATATTATCAATATTGAAATTTTTGTCAGTCTAATGAGCAAAGGTGATAGCATCTCATTGTTTTACTTTTTATTGGCCTGATGTGTGTCCGTCATTTGCATTTCTTCCTTTATGAGCTGCTCATCCTATTCCATGCCAGTGGTGTACAGATGGGGGACGGGGCACACAGCAAGAGTGATCATCTCTGCCAGGGAGGACAATTTTACCACTGATGCTATTCAGAATTTCTGTGCATGATGATGATAAAAAGAAGACTGGCTTGCAGTTGGTTTTATTACCATTTTAAAAGTCTCTATAGACAATGTCCCCTCTCCCTCATTGCTGGTGCCTGGGTGGGGTGCTCCTAGTGTCTCTCCCACATTCTTCTGAGTTGTTTGTCTTATTGCTTTGTATGATTTCTGTTTTTTTTTTTTTTCTGTTTGTATTTTGGACATTAATGCTTTGTTGTATTTATTGTGACTATCTTCTCCCATTCTGTTCTTGTCATTTTTTTTGGGGGGGGGGGTACGCGGGCCTCTCACCGTTGTGGCCTCTCCCGTTGCGGACACAGGCTCCGGATGCTCAGGCTCAGCAGCCATGGCTCACGGGCCCAGCCGCTCCGCGGCATGTGGGATCCTCCCGGACCGGGGCACGAACCCGCGTCCCCTGCATTGGCAGATGGACTCTCAACCACTGCGCCACCAGGGAAGCCCCTGTTCTTGTCTTTTAATTTTATTTATGGTTAGTTGTTTTGTTCCCTTTAACTTTGGAAGATCATCAGTTAACTTGTATGGCAGGCAATTAATTTGTTATAAAAACTCTCACTCTCCTTCCTTTGGGCATTGCTTTAAATTACTCCCAGACTGAATTGGAGGACTTCTGGATCAGTTTGCTAATGACCGACAAGGGAGCAGCCAGATGGTCTAGCTATGACAGCACAGCTCGTCAATACTAGATATTTTGGGGAGATGAATTGTATCAGAGCAAAAAATCTCTCTGCTCAAAGGATGAGTCATGGGCATGACGGACTGGCTGCTAGCATCTGCAATCAACTCTGGTTTGCTACCCTCTGACTCACTGATTAAATCATAAATAGATTGGGCACGATCTTGGCTTTTAGCTCAGAGAAACATTCTTGATATTCAGGGGGTTGGCAGAGGAGATTATAACTCTGCCTCCAAGGATGCCGCCTTTGTTAGAAACAGTGCCCATGTGAGAAATTTCTTTTGCATGTAGAAAGACCAGAATAAAGTTAGCCTTTCAGCTACCACTGCTTATGTTCCTTGCTCAAGCTGTGGCTGGTCTTTGTGAATTTCCCCAGACATACCCATAGCCTTGCCTGAGGATGGGCCTTGTGAGTCAGTGGTGGCCGTCACCTTGGGCTGGTGGTGTATGCACGTATTTCATGAATAGCTGCCACTACCACTTACAGCCTCACCCACTTGCATGTTTGTTCAGAGGCAGATTGTCAGCCAAAGAAGAATGAGCCCTGTGACACTGCAAGCAAAAAAAGGATTAGCTGTGCAAAGAGAAGTCTGCAACAAGACATGATCCTGTGAAAAACAAGCTAGCCACACGCCTAAAACCTCATCTACAGAATTTCAGCTTTTCCGTTCCCAGCCTCATCGCACACACACCATTAACTTGCACACCCCAGAAACTCTCACACAGCCACACACTTACGTAGGCTCACGTCAACTTATTATGCAGAAGTATAGTCACATAGAATTATAAACATTCACATAGAACTACATTCATACCACACACCTGCACAAAACTACACACATACACTGATACATGCTGCACATGCATCCTCATACATGCCCTCACATACAGGTATGCACTCACACACATTATACATTCACACACAAACAACCACACACACATTTCATATAACCTTCCTTCTCTACCAGGAACACACTTTCTCACCTGGAGATCTGGGTAGCCTTTGTAATAAAAATGCTCCTAGAAGTTTCCTTCCTGCTGTTTGGCTGCTGAAATTTGTGGGACAAGTAGTAGGAGGGACACTCAGGCCTGAGTCGGATGACCAGGTGCTCTGACCAGGGGCGACCACAGAACTTAGCACATAGAAAGACTTCAATATTTATTGAGAAAAATCAAAGAATTTATGATTTACCCCTTAACCTTTTCCTTGTCTAAATTTGAAAATTAAAAACAACTTTTTATTAGAGTAATTTCTTGTCTCTTTCCCCTTGCCTAACTTCTAACAGACATGCCCAAGGCGATATGCAGATCTCTTAACACTAAAACCCTCTCTGGAGAGTAGAAAACCCACATAACTTCCTAAGTCTTTTGAGAATTTAATCGGAGCTGTCAGAACTTTAGAGCTCATCTAATCCAAGGCTGTCATTTTATAGATGAGTGAACTGAGGCCCAGAGATATTAAGTAATTTCTCCAAAGTCACCCTGCTGGTTGGTAGCAGAACAGGGACAAGGGACTCAACAGCCTGATTCCTGGACCAGTGCTATCCTACACTTTTCACTTTGGACTTGACTGATTTTATTCCAGGGAATAACTTCTTGATAAGACTATTAAGAAAACAAGCCTTAACATATAATATACACTATATTACAATTGTCCGTGAGGAATTATACTGGTTTGGGTAGAGCATTAGCTGTTTTCTAATAAATCTTGCCCATACTGTCACACGGATAGTCCTCCAATCTAACACATGTTTAACCTTGTGACTTTAGATGTGATGAAAGCATCCCTGTTGTACTATTTCTATAAATTTCAACTCTGACTTTCTTAGTATATGGGATCCCTGAATAGTCCATGGTTGGTTGCATCTGCCTGGTAGTTATTAGAGCAATCTCAGGTCACAACAGTTTTTAGCCCTGCCCTACTTAATAGATAGGCTATAGCTAGTGATGGTGACCATCATTTCATTAGAGCAGCAAAGCCACTAACTGTCTCATTAACTTTAAAGAGATTAGATTTGTTTTAGATCATTGACCTTTATTTAGCCAATGTAATGATTTATGGTATTATCATATGTTTCCTGTCACTTCATAAACTGGAGTTCGACTTTTTTTTGTTTTGTTATTTGTATTTCTCTAGAGTTGGTTTTTGATATTTATATAATTTTTTGAGCTGTGTTAAGTTTAGACGTCTTACTCTAGCCCACGTCCAGTAGGTTTACTTGGAAATTTGTATATGTGAGGTGGAACGTTTACGTGCATTGCACGGCATAACTTTTTCAAACAACATATAAGTGTCCTGTGTATCTGTATTTGCACAGTCATGCTTACTCTAAAAATAGTATAATATGCTTCCATGTAAGCATATAAAATTTGAATACAGAGTGTGAACGCACAAAGCTGGAAGCTATTAACAGCTATTACTCTCACTTGAACTACTGCACCCTCCCTCAAAGACAAACTAACGCAACGTTAAATCAAAAAGATAGGTAATTTAAAATACACTATGATAAGATTTCTCTGGTGGTGCAGTGGTTAAGAGTCCGCCTGCCAATGCAGGGGACAAGGGGTTCAAGCCCCGGTCCGGGAAGATCCCACAAGCCACGGAGCAACTAAGCCCGTGAGCCACAACTACTGAGCTGGTGCACCACAACTACTAAAACTCTTGCGCCTAGAGCCTGTGCTCCCCAACAAGAGAAGCCACCACGATGAGAAGCCCGCGCACCGCAACGAAGAGTGGCCCCCGCTCGCCGCAACCAGAGAAAGCCTGCACGCAGCAACGGAGACCCAACGCAGCCAAAAATAAATAAATAAAATGAATTTATAATAATCTAAAATACACTATTATATAGTGAATGCTGACAGTGGTTGTTAGGGTGATAGAGTATTGGGTAAATCTTCTCTTTTCTCTATTTTCTAAATGTTCTATAATTTTATTTTAATACTAAAAAGACAACATTTATTATTTTAAAAGAAAGGCAAACAAGAAGAAAGACAATAAAACAACAACACTGAGAAGCATGTTTGTAAAAATTTCCCCAAGTTGACATTACGGTGTGGAGGTGTGTGAATGTCATTATGGTTCTTGCCCTTTATTATAATCCTGCTTTCACAAAAGGGACCACCAATTGATGTGCCACTTCCTTTATTGCTCTTAATAGTCTTAAAGTTTTATCTTTTCATTTTTTCTCTTATATAATAGCTCGCTCGCCTTCTTTCTTCCCCTCTCTTAACATATGTCTTCTTGCTTTTCTTGTTATGGTGGTTTTGTGTTATTTGTTATGTCACCCATTGACTGTCAGTTCTGAAATAATCTGACACCTAGGTATGTTTTAATTATGATATGAGGTAATTGAACATTGATAGGCCACTTTTAAAAATTCAAAGTTAAAATATAGCCAATATCTTATAATAACTGTAAATGGAAAGTAACCTTTAAAAACTATATAAAAATTTTAAGAAGTGGATTTAATTTAAAAATTAATTTGGGGTTAAAAAAGAGTAAAAAAATTTTTAAATATAATAAACAGTTCATTCATTCATTCAAAAATATTTGCATATATTGCAAATAAATGAATTAATTAAATGGGATCAACATCGGTGTTAATAGAAAGTCTGAGGCTCTAATATCCGGCAGGAAGGACTTGCATTCAGATTTTGCCAAGGTTGATTGTCCTGTTGAAGTGATTTATCTTGTTTCTTATCTCCTGATAGAGTGAAACAGCTTCTGTGAATAGTTTTTCTGCCATGGATCAATGAATTTGTAGGTTTCTTTCGCTAGTTAAATGTTTCTGTCAAATATCCTTATTCATGAAGAAAATGATTCCTTTTTATACTTTGCCCTTGTCAGGAAAAATGATAGTAGGTATCCTTTGGAAATACAGGTGTAAAAACTCACCTATAGGAACAGAATTAAATCTATGTTAAATTTTATACATGTGTGTTGTGTGCACGTGTGTGTGTACATTCACACACATATGCATGAGTAACTAGCATTTGTGCAAATTCTATCAGGGGATACCACCAAGGAGACTCGACTTCAGGTATTGAGGATACAACTGAACAGTGTTGAGGAAAACCTTTATTGCTCTCACTTATGACTGTTTCTATTCTCACGGAATGCTCTCATGGTTGATCTAATGATAACTTTCATTTTCAGGTTCAGAAATGGAAATTAGTTAAGCCTTGTGAAAATTTAACCTATATACTCTACTTGCCTACTTACTTCCTAAATCCTACTTGCCAGTTTATGATGGGAACAAATTTTAGAGACCAGAGTTATCATTTTTATTTCATATCTTCTTGTAGTGAATCCTTTACATTTTAATTACTTTCACTTTTTCTAAATACTGGATTTAACTACTGGTTAGAGCAGGGGCTAAGGAAATTTTCCTGAAATGATCTCTCTCCTCGCTATCTCTTAGTCTTATTGAAAAGCAGCTTCAGTTTTGCAACAAACACATAATACTTTCATTATTTTTTTAAAAAAGAGCTATTTAGGGCTTCCCTGGTGGCGCAGTGGTTGAGAGTCCGCCTGCCGATGCAGGGGACACGGGTTCGTGCCCTGGTCCGGGAAGATCCCACATGCCGCGGAGCGGGTGGGCCCGTGAGCCATGGCCGCTGAGCCTGCGCATCCGGAGCCTGTGCTTCGCGGCGGGAGAGGCCACAACAGTGAGAGGCCCGCATCTCACAAAAAAAAAAAAAAAAAAAAAAAAAAAGAGCTATTTAAAAATGTGTATCTATACCATGTGAAAAAAGCAAGGTTTAATCTTTTATTTTTTTTTTCATTCTAGCTAAGCAACCCTCTTCTCCAAGCATGCTGGGAAATGCTGCGTTCAAGAAGCCCCTCCTGGATCAAGATGGATTGGGGAGAGAGAATAAGCAAAAGGCAGAATGTTGGGCCTCTTCCGGGCTTGTTAGAGAAAAGTCTTGAAGCAGGTAGAGAAAGGAAAATAAGCTGACACCTCTACACTCCCTCCCTTACTCCTCAGAATATGTCCGAGAGGGCACATGCCAGAGAAGTTTGTGGAAACGTGGTCTCGCGGGAGACTGGAACTGAAGTGTGATAGGTCTGCAGCAGTGGATGGCCAGGCCGAGGAGCCTGGGTTCTGCTCTCTCATTAGGCCTGGGCCGTCACATTCTCTCTCTCTCCCTTCCTCCTTCCCTCTTTTCTCTCACCAAGCGCATGCGTGCACACACACCCACACCAAGATTTTCAAAGTGTTCATTCTATGTACATTCTACTCATAGACCAAAAATTCAACCAAGAGAATATAACCACAATCTTTGTTAGGTATTGTTGAAACATAGAAGTAACGTAAGTAAAAATAAATATAAGTGAAAAATTTTAAAATAAAACCACTACTGGAGCATTTGGGAAGAGAAGTGCCTTTTTAGTAAATACATAAATTATAGTTATTTAATTTAGAAAACACCAATAACTTCAGTGTTTCTGGAAAGTAGACTTGGCATCTCTAGAAATAGTTATATGACCTGATAAAGAACAGAAATTCCTTACTCTTTTGGGTCTTATGAGTTATCGTTATAATTAGTAAGGCCAAAGGACTATAATAAAACATTCTTTGAATATTAAAATAATTCTTCCAAAGCCTATATTAAGCCTTGCAAATTTCAGGCCAGTTATTGTATCTGAAAATCTGCCCAAGATATACACCATAGTGAGTAACGTGTTGCTATGAAAGCTTTTGGATTAAAAAAAAATGAACTTTTTAGAATATTTATTAGAATATTTGATTTACTGGATTTCAGCTCCTCTCCTGCCTATTTCTCTTGCTAAACATTCAGAGTGAGACTTTACTATGATTATCTAATCTTACCCCATTCTTGGAAGTTCAGCCTCTGTAAATAATGGGAAAAGAGACCCTCCTGGATTGTTGTAGTGCATATTTGGCTCTGAATTAAATGAATGTTTAAATAGCTAAGATTTTCAGTTAATGTTGAATTTGGCTGGATACCCTGTGGTTATAAAATTTTAAGCCTTTAAAAATACATGGGTTCTCAAATAGCATATGCTTTTTTCCTGATTTTTTTCTCCTGACTAGCATTTTGTTACTACCCTCACTGTCTGCTTCAAACAAATATTATGCAGTTTACAATTCTTATAGCATATGGTTGCTGCCTACAAGCACTTTGTGTGCTTTAGCAGACAGCCACATGCAACACTGAAAAATGATTTCTTGGATGAGTAGTAGAGAATCTAGCTTTTAACCATGTTTCTACTTGAGTTCAACTTTTAAGGTAGGGTTGGGTTAGAGCTGTTTTTTCCCTCCCTCCCTCTCTTCCCTCCTATTTCTTTGTTACAGTCTCTCTTTACTCTAGATAGAGTAATTCATGCTGTCAGTATTATTAGAGGTTCTTGTCACGCAATAATAATGTAATACTCATGTAGACAACCCCAGGTGTTTTCTAGCTTTTGCATCTCCTAAATCCTCACCTATTTTTCAAGTCATTTTGAGTAGGGACCCACTTGTCCTTTGCTTTGAACTTCTGGCTGTACAGAATTCATCAAAGCAGAAAATGTGTTGGTTTGCAAGCCTCATCACTCATATTTAGATCCCGTGTGGATTTGTTTTGGAAAAATAATAGCTTTTACTAAGCCATAATTGAGATGAGGGCTGAATGTAATTTCCTGATGCCAAGGAGAAGGTTGGAAAGGAGCAGAAGCTTTGAGAATATAGCCTAGGGCAGTGACAGCAGGAGGTGGTGGGGAAACCCTCTGGAGAGAGTGGTAGACAACAGGGAGGCAGCTGAAGAGTTGGCAGGGCCAGGTGAATATGCTCTCTCCAGACCTCTAGCTCAAAACGCGGGGTACCAGAGCACAGACTCTCAGCCTGAGGGCCCTCAATCCCTCCATCCCCAGCTCCCTTTCCCACTTCCAACCCTTTCCTCGCAGGAAGCCGTGAGTGGGCTGCTTCACCACATGAGGGTGTTGCAAGGCAAGGGGCCGAGTTGTGTGGGAGAAGCAGCTGCAAGAGGTGAGCAGTCTACTGCTGTGATTGTTCCCCCATTTTTTAGGGCCTCTTTTGGCCATCTTTGTGTCTATGTGCTCTGTATAGCCTTGCAGTCAAACCCAATGCTGTTCTGTCATTTAATCCATTGCTTGAATTTATTGACCTACCATTGGGTTATTTATTTTTACCCAACATTATGTAGCCTAATATTTGTGTTCTGAACCTATTTCTAATTCACAGAGCATTAGTCTACTGTAGTCCCAGATGCAAGTAAGAGATAATTTTTTTGATAAGCATCTAAATATTCTGCATGAGAGAAAGCCAAAAAGAGATGATCAAAATGTATGTGTAATATATATTTGCACACATGTGTATAAATTATACACGTGTATATAAGTGCATAAGCACATATATGTATATATTCATACATATACACACACAATGTATATGTTTAAATGGAACCTGGTCATCCGTTACTTACTATGGCACTTATTAAACTCTATGGAAATAAATAAAGCATCACATTTTCAGTATTTATATATTGTAATGGGAGTCTTTAAACACCAAATCTTACTGTTGATTAAGAAATTAAATTAAGTACCACCTTAATGGCAAATTAATATAAATTTGCTACTCGTATGTTTTGTTGCCATTTGAGAAAATTATACTATCAGTGTTAAACAGAAAATCTCCAAATCAGTTATAAATTGAGAACAAATAGCAAAGGCTTAAGGTACTTCGCATAACATTAAAATGTCTTGATTCTAAATAAGTCTCTTCCATTACACGTCCCCAGCCCTTAATGCCTCTTTCAGGAGACAATCTGTTAGGACGATGGAAACTCGGGAAGAACAGCCTCAGAAGGCAGAGGAGGCTTAGTCGACTCCTTCCAGATTGGTGTCGGCCACTTCGGGCAGCGGGGGCCCAGCTGAGGGCCCTCCTGGCAGCCCCTCCGCTGCTGCTGCTTCTGGGGGCTGCCTCCTGGGCTCACGTCTAGACTCCCCAGCTGGCACGTGCTCTCCCGCTGCGGGGGGCGGGGCACGACTGTCGGCCTCGATCACTCGTAAAAATGCGTCTGCCGGAGGCTCCGGGGCCTGGCCGGAAGCTGCTGCCTCTGGCTTCCGGGGCTGCCCTTTGGCCTCCATCTCCCGTAGAAATGCGTCTGCCAGAGGCTCCGGGGCCTGGCCGGAAGCTGCTGCCTCTGGCTTCCGGGGCTGCCCGTTGGCCTCCATCTCCCGTAGAAATGCTTCTGCCGGAGGCTCCGGGGCCTGGCCGGAAGCTGCTGCCTCTGGCTTCCGGGGCTGCCCTTTGGCCTCCATCTCCCGCAGAAATGCTTCTGCCGGAGGCTCCGGGGCCTGGCCGGAAAATGCTGCCTCTGGCTTCTGGGCCCGCGGATCAGCCTGTGGTCCAGCAGGGGGACCATTGCCTTGGGCCTGTGCTCCTGACCCTGATCTGAGGGGAGGTTCTGCCTCGTTGCCTCCCTCCGCCTCAGCCTGAGGACTTGAGGGATGCAGGGGACTCCCTGAATGGCATGCTGGCCTCAGAGGGGCTTGTTCCAGCCCCTTGAGGGCCGTGCCGCCGGCCCGTTGAGGACTGCTGACTAATGTTTGGATTTCTTTGGACGCATCGAGGGTTGACTCTGGACGATGAATGACCATGAAGGCCGCGGCCAGATTTTGCACAGCATTGTGAACACTGTTGGCTTCCTGCGCATCTGCCTCTTCACCCACGGAGGTATTTGACCCTGGCTCGTCGTCGTCAGAGGTGAGCTGACCTTGGTCATCCTTTTCAGGCATTTTTGTTTCTCTAATTTTTTTATAGAGTTCGTTTCTCTCCTCTTGTAAAGCTCGGCAGAGGTTCTCTAGCCTTCCAATTTTCATCACGAAGCACTCATATTCTTTAGCTCTCAATGCTTTCTGTGATTTAAACAGACACACACTCATAAAACGACATGAAAAGCAAAATTGCCAGGATGCTCTATGGAGAGAAGCAAAACCATTTGTCCAGGAATTTGTCTGTTAGGCTCTGACCACAGGGTGGTGGCTGGACAGATACTTGGTCAGGGACATCACTTCTATTTTTGTACTGTGTTGGAGACTCTGATAGAATATTCATCCACGTATTCTTTTCTTTAGAAAAGAAAGGTAGCAAAGCTTCTCTCTGCTTCAGTCTAGGGCTTTTAAACTCTTATAATAGATGAATTTTCTGCTTCTAAGACTTAGAAGGCATAAGTAGAAGTTTATGGCAAAATGACTGAGATGGACTGGGTCTTGGCCCTCAGCAATGCCTTATCTGTTCTGTAGATAAACTGCTGTATGCTAATCCAGCAACTGTTTGATTTATGTTTATGAATAAGCACATCTCTTTGGAATTGGTTGCAATTTGGGATGAATTGTTAGAACAGTAATTATATCCAGAGAAACTCACCACAGACTCATTCATGATGCTGCTCGAACTGTTCAGCTCTCCTTTTATCTAGAAATGTTGGTGTGTTTGTGCGTGAAATCATCTTACTCCTTCAGCCCCACCTTTGTGCTACTCTGTACCTTTTAAGACTTTTTTTTTCCACTTCTTTACGTGGAGAGGCCTTCACCTGAAAGCCCTGCCTCTCAGGTTAAGGACCATGTATCTTTGCCTTTATGGTCTCAGAATCTCCAGAGCCTGATGTAATATCAGTATTTAAATGCCTGTTGGAGGAATTAGACAATATATCTCCGTATCTGTCTATCGAATAGCACCTACCCTGGGTGCTTGGGCTAGTGTCTTCTCTCAGTTATGTTCAAATCAACTAATTAATTTATTCTGTGCCTGTGATGTGTCAGGCACCAGGGAAATTCAAGGACAGGTGAAACACTCATCCTGCCTTTAAGGAATTCACAATCCAGCAGGTGTGGTGCTGCTTTGGGGACAGCTTTGGAATCAACAAGTAGGCGTGTGACTTAGGGTCACAACACCCTTGGTGAGTCTGGACCTGAGACTAAATTACTAAATTGATGTTTGCTCTAATTATTTTTATTACAATATCATATACCACATCCCAGAAAAATTCAGCTCTTTTTCTAAAGTAATTATTTTGTGGTATTAGACCATAATTATTTTCTGAGTATAAATATATTGACTAGACAAGGGAAGATGAACAAGGGGAAAAACTTCCTCACCTCTTCAATCATGTCCAACAGAGCTTTGTTACAGTTCTCAAACCGAGCTTTCCACGTGGCTGTGTCCTTTTCCAGCTTCTTCATTTTCTTAGTGGTCTACAAAAATGAGTGTTTTAATGTTAATTCTGAAGAGTTAATAGATCAAAGAAACTATCAGTTACGTATGTGACTTCAAGAAAAGTCCTTTCGTTGCCAGCTGCTGAAGCAAGCAAAAATTCTTTGTCAAGAAATGATGACTGAGTGGAGAGAGTCATGATTTATTTCTGAATCATCTAGGTCAGTGGTGAACAAACTTACTTGCACCAGAGCCAGTTAAGGAGAAAGGAAAACTACTTAAGTCCTTTCTGTTTTGTCACATTGCTTTTTCTTTTGTTTAAAATAAAAATAGCTTTATTGAGTTCCAAGAATAAGCGTGAAATTTAGATTATTTACTGTACTGAATGGAAGACTATTAGTGAGAAAGTCGGCCTGGTTTTTCAGATGTTAAAATGTTGATAATATCTGGGCACATCTGAGAAGTAGCCACACAGAGGCAACTTTCTGTTTTCTCAGCCTTCACATTTGTAGAGCAGTAGGATTCACAGAATGTGATTACATGCGTTCTTGCTTTCATCCTTGAGATAGTCCCCCAAGGAGGGTTCTGTTTTCACCTCCACATTATAAATGGGGAAACTAAGGTTCAGAGAGGTGGAGTTGTGAGTTAGCAGAAGAGTAGGGCTGGAGTTATTTCCTTTAATGCAACATGTGCAGAGTGCATGCTAGTTGCCAGGCCGGGGCTGGGTGTAGGGCATCCAGAAGTTAATAAAATGCATCCTGGCTTTTTCAGACCTGAAACTACTCACGTTCCTGGTTATAGGATCTCCTCTCTGCTTGCCTGAAGTGAAGGACAAGGCGTGTGTTCAGGTGCAGTTACCCTGGATGAACCACACCTTGGGCACTGGCTGCTTCATGCTAATCTGCCTGAGGCTGGGTCTGCTTGGAGGCTAGAGGCTGGGCCCAGACAGTTGGCCCCTGGTCCTTATAGAGAAGCTACGTGAGCCTTGAGTGCTTTTTTATTTTGATCATTTCTTAACTGAGTTAAACTTTTAAAAGTCATCAGCCCGTTTAGGAATTTGATGAAATCCATGGGACCACACACACCTAAAGAAATGCAATAATGCATATCAAATTTTTTTGCTAATTCTACTAAGAATCTATAAATGAACTCCAGATAGAAAACTCCTCTTTTATTATTTATTCCAGTCTTAAAACTGTGTGATTTTGCAATAAATAACAGCATTTTTCCTACTCTAATATTTATTCCAAATTAAAACTCTGTAATTAAAAAAAATTTTTTTTAATGGATGGATCCATCATGGAGTGGGAAAGATGTAACTTTTAACAAATATTGGCCCATTAAGTTTGCTGATGAATTGTGAAATTTATCATACTAGTTTATGAAAATGTTTTCAAAGAATGCTTTCTACACTTAAAAAGGGGTAATGCCAGTGCCTGTTCAGAAACACAATTCTGATGCTGATTTTATTTTGGGAAGACACTGAATTAAACAAAACGTAAACAGTATTTTCAACAATAATATTAGCACCTCATATTTGTAAAAGACTTTAAAAAAGTTTAAGACCCTTAAAAATACATTAACTTATTTGAACTTCACAATCTTGTGGAGTAGGCAAGGGAAATCGTTTCTTGATTTATAGATAAGGGGGAAGTTAAGTGAATTGTTCGCCGCTACTTGATGAGTAAAAACACACCCAGACTTCATCTCCTCATTCAAGGCCCTGTCCCATTATATCTTATTACATATATTCTCTTCTGAGAAGGATCCTATGAAATGGTATTTTCTACTCTAACATTCTGCTTTTGCATATTTGTATGAAAATTAATTTTTTTAACCTTTAAAAGATTAGTTTTTAATTTCAGTATAAACAACATAATATTAAACTTCTAGCCTTTATCTTTTCTTTTTACACTTCTCCATGGCCTAGAAAAAGAAAGTATTCTTCCTCAGAGTGAAAATGTATCCTAGTGTTTTCGGACTCTTCCTAAGACTAATTCACCAGATACTTACCAATAAAAAAATACAGTCCAAATCTCATTTGCATGTATAAATGTTTCATTACTTCATGAAATGTACTGAAATATCTTAGCAAGAGAAAAATGAACCCGAAGGAGTGTTGCCTGTCGAACTAGAAGATGTCAGTATTTCGTGGGGGATAAGCAGTACTCACTTTATCCATTTCCTGTTTGAAGGTGGCAAACACCTCATTGCTTTTTGTCAGTGTGCTCTGAAACTCTTCAAACCTTCCAGAGTAGACAGTAAGCTGTAAACAGGGGAAAGAGTAGATCTGTTTTAGGACTGCTTTCAGAATGCTTCCAGAATAAAACAACATGTCATTGTTTATTATTTGAGAAGAAAAATGATTTAAGGTAATTTTTAATACAATGTTAGTGATATGTTCAATTCTTTTTACTACGAGATCAGGCTAGGTCAGTGAGTATGATTGAAGTACTTCTTTAAAGAAAAATGAAATAATAAAATATGTCATCACCATTTCATTTTAACTTTTACCAACAAACATTTTTTGAGCACTGAACATGAGCACTGACTCTGTGTACAAAAGCATTTAACCTGCAGTTCCTGTTTTTGAGGGACCTGCACTCCTGACAGGAAGATAATCCCAAAGACAACTTGATTATGGGACAGTGAATACAAAGTACCAAGTCAGTTAAGTACTGATCAGAGGAGGAGGTGAGTGTGGTAGGTGGATCATTTGAGCCACATTTTTGTGGAGAAGGTGAGCCTTGAACTTGGTCTTGAAGGAAGCAAGAATGAAGGCAAGTATGTGGGCCAGACATGGACTAGGGTTGCTGCCATTATGCAGGTTGTGCTATTATAAGCAATTGTCATTTCCCTTTTTGACATTGTGGTTTTGTGTATTTATGAATACAGTGTTGTAGCCAACAGCAGTTAATTGTCTCTTTTCAACAAAATCAGTTTATTATACCAATTTTTTTATAGATGGAAATAATGAGTCTTGAGGAAGAAATGCCTTTTTCTAATTTGCACCAATAAAACATCATACGGGTTAGCTTGGGAGCATGGAGAAGAGCCTTTGTACCTCCACATCCTTAATTCCGAGGCTTGTATTTGGGGTAGGAATAGGGCAGGATAGGGAAGGAGAGTGTATAAATACTTGATTGTTACTGACAGTGATACAATAATAAAATCTTGCTTTTGAAAATAATTTTAGGATAGCACGTTTTGAGTGAGTGGAGATTTAATATGGATGATTCTTGTTTACTAACATGGAAAGTTTCCATTTTCAAATGAGACTTTGGTACTCTTGACTGTCTGGAACAGCCTCAAGTCCTCAGTTGGGCACCAGCTGGCTGGTGGTACTTGTGAGACTGTCTTTTCAAAAGCAGAGAAGAGTGACTGACCGAAAGCCAGTAGGTTGGAGAGTTCCCAGTCTTGGGGATGGGAGTTAGAGGGAGTGTGTGGGAATCAGACAACCCCTAGAACCAAGAAAATTTGCTTTTCTGGAATGGCTCATTCTCACATGATTCAGAATAGCAGAGGTTTTACTGCAGTACACAAGAACAACAGAATAACGTGAAACTTTTCATAGGACACAGATTTTCCCAAGTCAGAAAACAGCTGACCATCATTTTGAAATCAATCATTAACACTGTGGATATGTGATAAAACTTGAGGTAGCTCTAGTGGCCGAAAATTTTTCTCATGATTCTTTGGCATACAGATTTAAAAAGACTGTGTAAAGTGGCAGAAGGGAATTCATGGCCAGGAAGGTACCCTAGGGTTTTACACACATAGTGCATAAGACAATACAGCTGACCCTTGAACAACTCAGGGGGTTAGGGACACTGATCTTCCATGAAGTGCAAAATCTGTGTATAATTTATAGTCAGCCCTCTGTACTCCCGGGTGCTCATACCTCTGGTTCCCCATCTGCAGATTCAACCAACCTTGGATACTGCAGTACTGTAGTATTTACTATTGAAAAAAACCGACGTGTAATTAGGTCAGCACAGTTCAAACTCATGTTGTTCAAGTGTCAACTGTACTTGCTCATTATGTGCAATGCATTCTTGACATAGTCTATTTAATTGTTTCATTTTTTCCCAAAGTACTGGCTGAGATCCACTGAATTGATTTCAGGGTGCATGAATAGGTCAAGTCCCTCGATTTGAGGGTAAGCTCCTGTGGGACTGGCTGCCTGTACTGCCTGTGGTCTAGTGGTGTAGGCTGGGGACAGCTACCCCCAGCTGATCCTCTTCACCTATCACAGAATCCATTCATTTGTATTTTTGGCCAAGCCTCCTGTTAACTTCTTTTCCTTACTTTCTCCTCTTTCTTTTTCCAGCTTTTCAGTAATTCCAGCAGAAGTACAGGGGGTTCGCAGATATGATCTCCTGAGCTGGCCCTCCCCGACCCTCTCTTGCAGCCCTCTAGTTGTAGGCTGCAGACAGGAAGGGAAGGAGTGGGCACGTGTGCGGTCCATTTCACCTGCACAACCTTGACAGGCTCAGCGGGGGGGCAACCACACCCACCCCGGCCAGCTCTCTCCTCATTCTTTGGGCAAAATGTTCTTTCGGTGTATAAATTGGGCAGATTTTGTTTCCCTTCCCACGTTTTCTTGTGGAGAAGACAGATATACTAGAGTTCCAAGGAGCAGTGTCTCACTTCATTACCACTTCTGGCTTTTTTCTAGTGACCACCAACTTTTTCTCTCTTTTTATCTTTTAAATTGGGTAAAATACACATAACATAAGATTTGCCATCTTAACCATTTTAAGTATATAGTTCAATATTGTTAAGTATATTCACATTGTTGTGCAAACCAATTTCCAGAACTTTTCATCATGCAACACTGAAACTCTACACCTGTTAAACAATAGCTCTCCGTTTCTTCCTTTTAGTGACTGTTTTTAATAGTCTGCTTTTCTTCCTATTTGACCTCTTTGTCATAGGTGGCAAAACCTGTATGGACTATACTTTTCTCAAGTAACCAACTCTGACACTCTTTATTTTATTTTTTTTTTTTTTTTTCCGTTATGCGGGCCTCTCACTGTTGTGGCCTCTCCCGTTGCGGAGCACAGGCTCCGGACGCACAGGCTCAGCGGCCATGGCTCACGGGCCTAGTTGCTCCGCGGCATGTGGGATCCTCCCGGACCAGGGCACGAACCCGTGTCTCCTGCATCGGCAGGCGGATTCTCAACCACTGCGCCACCAGGGAAGCCCAGACACTCTTTATTGATACGAACTAAAATGCACGCTTCTTGTTTACTTTATGGATATGTGTTTGGTCATATTTTCTCTCTCACTACTATGCTGACATGATGCATGTTTGATGTGTCATATTCCCTCTTTCACTTTGGTATCTCAGAGAAGCATGGAAGGAACATCCAGAGGCCTTCCTCAGTATTTTTACCAGAGGCAGAAATAGAAACAAACTATTCTAGGGTTAGTAACAACAACAGTTGCCCTGACATTTCACTTTTAAATGGGCGGAGTGGCACACACATTCTTTTACCTGAGCAGAAATTTTGATTATAAACATTCATAGCCTGTGTGAAACAGAAATGTGTCCAGGGATTGTCTTAGCCAACTTGGGAGATTTGGTTTGGGAATATAATAGTAATTGCAGAGGAATCTCCTTTCATCTTATATAGATAGGTGAGGCATTCTGAGATTAAAGACTATGATTGTTATGACTACCCATCTTTAACAGTTGACTTACTGATCTTTCCCCTGGGGTAGTATTTTGTGTCTGTGCTGCTGTGTTGCGTTGGTATTGCTGACTTCCCACATCTACTACCATCTTCATCCTTATCGATCCAGTGAACACTCTATTTGTAGCCACAATTGTATCCCATTGATTATCTCTGACATTTACTCTATTGCCTTGGTTTGTATAATTGAAAGCTAGACATCTCTTCCCTAAGTGAGAATCATGCCCCAGATTGGCAAGCTGTTGTCTTATGACTGAAAAGTGACTTCCGCCTAGGAAAACACAATCTATCCTTGATATTTCCTTTGCTCAGACCATAGAAATGGAGACTAAGGCCTCTCCTTCTTACCCTCCGACTCCTTTAATTGTCAAACCGAAGGAGGTGTTTGAGTGCTTTGCAAGATCATCTGTGATAGATTTTGTTTTTCAAGGTTTAAACATTTTAAAAATATAATGCTGATATTTTCAAGAGGAGCTCATTTAACCATTATTACACATAGGGATTTGGGGCCTCTATTTTCTTCGTGATGATTAAGTAATTATTGCAGTTCTGAAAATGCCTTGAAGACAAAAGAGATAGGCAAGGGAGGGTCCTTACAGAGAGAGCCACGTGCCATGGAAAGCAAGGTGATGGAGGAGACAGGGTTATCTAGTTTAGCTGAGTTCTTCAGCCCTGGATATTCTCTACATTCATAAACTAGAGCTGAACATGGTCTTGAGAACATCTTTTCCAGTGGTTCTTAAACTTTTTTTCAAATAAAAACTTCTTTTGTCTGATATATCACTATGTGGATCCTTACCTATGAAATAATACTAATATTAGCTCATACACTAATCAGTTGTTAGCATTTTAATTAATATTTATCACTAGATTGTGAGTTTAATTAGGCAGGGATTTTTGATTCTCTTATTAAGTACTATATTTCTAACATCTAGAACCACACCTAGCACTTAGATGCTCAATAAATATTAGTTGAATTAATTATGCTTACTTTGGGGGCAGGCACTGAGCTAAGTTTTTTTTGTTTTTTTTTAATTGTTGAACGTGTCTACTCTTTTTTTTAAATTAGTTTATTTATTTTTATTTTTGGCTGTGTTGGTTCTTTGTTGCTATGCGCGGGCTTTCTCTAGTTGTGGCGAGCTGGGGCTACTCTTCGTTGCAATGCACGGGCTTCTCACTGCAGTGGCTTCTCTTGTTGCGGAGCATGGGCTCTAGGCACGGGCTTCAGTAGTTACAGTACACGGGCTCAGTAGTTGTGGCTCACGGGCCCTAGAGCGCAGGCTCAGTAGTTGTGGTGCACGGGCTTAGTTGCTCCATGGCATGTGGGATCTTCCCAGACCAGGGCTCGAACCCGTGCCCCCTGCTTTGGCAGGCGGATTCTTAACCACTGTGCCACCAGGGAAGCCCTGAGCTAAGGGTTTTGAGTGCATAACTTGAAAACAAACTGCATATACTACATGCTCATTAACTCATTTTCCTTCTATAAACTTAATCAACATATGAATAGCTGCCATCCATGCTGCTAAGCAAAAGCTGATACAATGTCAGAAACAGCTACATTTTAGATAGTAGCTGCTGCCTTATGTGCTGTTAGGTTTTGGAAATACTGAAAAGTAATGGGCCTCCCAGAGGTCAGAGGACTCCAGCTTGGGATCATTGATCCATTACAGCATCCTTATTTTACAGACCAGGAAATTTAGGTCCAGGGAGGTTTAGGTGAGCTGCACAGAATCAGACAGCTTCACAGTAGAAGAGCCAGGACTCTGACCCTGGTCCCTGGGTTCGACCCAGTATTGAGGGATGAACGAGGAACACTGGCAAGTCTAGAACCCTGGGTCATACTTTTTCAAACTTGAGTGGGTATAGGTGGGAAATTGGATCACACCTTTATGTTATTTCACAGGTCATTAAAAGACCTAGATTCTGATACCAGCCAAATGAGTCACTCTCTAGCTCAGAGTCTAATGGTATTAATCTATTCTTCATTTAGCATAGAGGAGTAGAGATTGCTTATAACAGATGGAACAATGAATAGCTTCAAGTACTGCCTGTTGTACCCCTCAAGGCTCTGTGCTGTGCATGGGACAGAGATAGAGCCAGAAGCCCTGACTTGCTTCTCTGGACTCTCCCCACAGCAGCCCCCCACCACTGGACAGTGAGGTCACACCTCCTTTCCCCCCTGCCTGCCTCTGCTTAGAAAACTGCCACTGCCTGCCACCCACCCCACACCATGATATGATGTGTTCCGCGACTGCCTAAAGGATGACCTTGAGTTTGTAACTTTAGAGTTTAGTCCTTCGATACTATTAATAGTGAAAATAAATTACGATTCGTATTTTTATGTAATTAATATTTTAGAACTATTTTGATATATTAATGGGGGAAACAATTCATCTTTGCGTTTTGTACACACATTGGAAAGGTGCGCTTTAGGAAGGTTAGATATCAAAATGTTATTTATGTTTTTGTCTGTGTAGTGGTATAATTTGTGATTTTAAGTTTCTTGTCTTTCCTACTTTCCTTTTTAAAAAATGAACACGTATTCATTGAACTTGTTCATTCATACTACGAAGAATTTTTTTTTCACAATGAACAAATATTCAGCAGTCAGCACGTAAACATTTACAAGTGAATTATTCAAATCTTAAATTAATGCTGCCCAGTTTGGAAGGCTTCTGATTTTCTCGCTTTCTGTGAATTTGCTCTGTGAGATTTTACAGTCCCTTTAGCACTTGGGCATTTCTCTCAGCCGGGGAGCTAGAGCCCCTCTGTGGCCCAGCCTGTGGCAGGATGGCTCTCCTGGAACCTGACAGGGAACATTTGCCAGCAGGGGCAGAGCCCCAAGGGCACCAGAAAGATGGATAGGTCTGGCTTTCCTCCAGAGCCAGCTGTTGCATGAGGCTTTATTTTTGAGCCTGAAATACAAATTCCCATAGTCTAATCAAAACATACACATAACATCACGAAGCCAAATCGAAATGGTTTCTGACGTCTGCCATCTCTAATCATTTGGCACTGACAAGGCCAACCTGTGATAGCACAAAAACGTGGGTGCTGACTCTATTTTTCTAATTTCCTTTTATTATAAATAATGTCAAACAAGTAAGGAAATTTTCAGTATTGACAATTATAGATGGTGCATCTGGACAGTTTACATTTTACCCTTACCTTGACAGGTTAATGGGGGAGGAGAGAGAGGACATATGAACAGGTAGGCAAGGACCTGCCCACCAGCTTATTCTGGTTGACCCTCATTTGTATTGATATGTCAACAGACCTTTGGACTAGAAGCTGTTGGTGCAGAGCACTTATTTTTCTTAGATATAACATTGTACTTTTATTTTTACTTAAAAATAATAAATATGAAGTTACTCTTCATTTCCAACTCCTGTCCCTACCTCCCCTCCCACAGGGAAGGCATCTTGCAGTCTACCTTTGGTTCACAGAGGGGAGGGCACACCCATGCATCGCTGTCCCCCTACTTCACCTGAGCCTGCAGGACTGTCTCTTGTTCCTTCAGCACTTTGGCCTGAAGTTTCCACTCTGCTGCCTGGTTCAGCAACTGTGAGGAGAGAATGCATGGAAAGACTGTCAAATTATCTTCTAGATTACCATTTGTTGTAACTTGTGTGTAAACTTAATTACTTGCTAAGTAATCCTCTTAAGTAATTTTGGAGGAACTTTGTAAATAATCTAAGAAAGCTAAGAAAACAACTAGTTTAAAAAAAGTTTGATTCTCAACTAAAAATTAGTGATTCCAATGGAAAAAAAAAAAGAGGAAAAAAAGTCTCCAACTCAAGCATGAATCACACGAAATTTCAACCTCCCACCAAATTCTGGACCCGTCTGTAGCAATTCTGGCCAACTATCATTCAGCCTCTGCTTGAACATTTCCATAATATTCCCACCTGGGGCATTGTTGTGAGCAACTGTTCCTTTATATTAGACCAGTGTTCTCCACCATAGTATGCGTCAGAATCTCCTCAGGGGCATGTTAAAGTGCAGGTTCTTCTCAGAGAAAATAAGTTAGGAAGTATAGGGTGTGATTAGAATCTGTACTTAGAGCAAATATCCAAGACGGTTTGGCTACTGGTGGTCCATGGATTATACTTTGAGAAACACCAGGTTAGAAATTTGACCTATTACTACAAATCCTCTATAAGGTTTACAAAAGAAGTCTCACCCCTCTTCTATAAGGCAGCCCTTCAAATACAACCAAGGCCCTCATGTCAAACATGATCAGAACTGGAACTCATAGGTTAAATTGAAAGAGTCGTTTTAGGCGTAAAAATGACACATACATATGTAAGACATGTTATTCTAACTTAAGATGTATGTTCATTTATTTATCAATTTTGATGTAGGGCTGTGATCTTTGTTTTGGGTATGGATCTTCTGATTGGAATTCGGAGGGTTTTTGCTTGTTTTTACAAAAATCGTATCTGTAATATGGCATATAAGATTTATAATTTTTTTAAAACAGTACTGCTAGAACCTAAAGACCTAAGATATTTGTAAAGCAGCTTGATTGGATAGTTCTCTAGAGTTTTACAACTTTCTTACGGTCTTTTATAGTTGCTCACGTCTAAGTTGACAATTGTTTTTTTGCTGTTGGCCTACATCTAGGCTTTCAAATCATTAAGCATAGTTTTTTTTAGAAACAACTCTTTCTTTTAACACATATTTCATCAGTTTATGTATCATTCTGTTGATTTACATAATACAAAACCAAGGATAACTGGGAAGAAATTGGGAGCAAAGACCCGATTCTTAGTAAGCTCTATCTTACTTAACATGGGCAACCACGTGTAGATATTCCAGAGCGGCTAACTAGCCCCAGGATTCAGCATGCTATGGGCATCTGTCAGCGTGCTTCCAGAGAACGGTGAACATCATGGGTAACCTGGTTAGTCAGTCAGGTGGCTGTCAGTTAAGAAGTTTCTATTTTATTTCAAGATCGGCTGATGTAAAACTTTTTTTGTTTATTCATGTTGTAAAAAAAAATGTTCATCTTTGCTATCAGAACCAAAAATAATAAAATCATTATTTGTAAAAACTTGGAGGCATCTTTTTTCTTATCCAAGTTAGTCTTGACCTCTCCATTTGTAAAAGGGGGTTGTATATGTCCCTCCATGCCTCCCAGTGAGCAGTGAGGATCAATTATTATAGAAGTGCAATTGACTCAGTGTAAGAGAGGTCTGAGGCAGCTGCGGAGTGGAAGTCGTGCAGTGCCCCCTCTGGCCATCTGAGCTGTGTGGCTGCAATGTACACGGCCGACCCCTTGCTTGACACACAGGGGCCCTGTTGTGATGGGTGGTTCCCCGATGAAGAAGAAGGAGGCTGCCTGTTCTTCTTGAAATGAAGAACGGCCCATCCCCTACCCCCCAGCTCTGACTTGATATTTCATCACTTTCAAAAAGAAGTGTCAGAGCTGGAACCCAGGAAGGTAGCCGCCAGCTTTGTAGAACTGAGGGGGACTACCTTTCTTTGACTTGTACCTGCTGTTTTGCTAAATCAGGGAAGGAAAAGAGGGCAGCATGCTAGTTTCTTGCTAAGGTTGAGTCACTCCGTGTCTGCCCCCCAGTCTCTCTCACATGAATCTTTGCCTGGTTGTTCCTCTGTCATGCCTCATATATTAAATACCAAAGGTGCTGATATTCTGTAGGAAGCATATTTTACCCGAGAGTGATTATATCAACAGTGGAGTATCCGTTTTCTTGGATTCTGAATAATAAATAAATGCTTTATTTCTTACTTTGAGAGCTAGGTTATAGATGGATTTAATAAATTAATATTTTTATTAAGAGCATACGGACATCTGATTTGAAATTACGCAACGTCCAGCAGGTTATGTTCTCCAGAATTCATCCTTTTGTTGCCAAGTTTGAAAACCGAAGTTTTAAAAAAATTCCTATTCTAACAAATTGAAATGATTGTAGTCTGATTTTAGGTAAATGCAGAGCTTTTGATCAATTATTAAATGGCTACATTTGAACAACTTGTCCACTGACTGTGTCAAATCTCTCTCTCCCCAGCAATAGACATGTGCTTTAACTCCTGCCTCTGGAACACACCTCTGAGTGTGATGTACTATCACAGAGCTTGGGCTTTGGGGACAGATACACTGGAGACGTGACCAGCACATCTTGGTCACTTAGCAGTGTGTGACCTTAAACAAGTCACATATCCTTTTTGAGCCTCAATTCTCTCAAGTGTTTTGGAGTGTTTGGGGTTAATGAGATGTCAGTCAAAGTCACCACTCAGTTTCTTAAACCAAAAACTCAGGAGTCATCCTTGACCCCTTCCTTTCCTCACTGTCACCATCTTCCTGTTCAAAGCATTGCCTGTTGGTTTTACATTAAAAACATAACTTTTATCCACATCCAGCTCTCCTCCACTGCCGCCTCCCCGATCCAAGCCATCATCAGATCTTGCCCAGATTGCTGCCTAGCTCTCTTCTTGCTTTCTTGTCCCTCTTTAGTTCACTCTCCACCTACGAGCCAAATTCAGTTTTTACAGATGCAAAGCAGATCATGTCACTTCCTTTGCTAAAACTACCCAGTACTTTCCTGTTACATTTAGAATAAAATCCAAACTACATTTCAAGCTTACAAAGCTATACAGTTTGGCCCCTGTTTACGTCTACAATTTTATTTTGAAATTTTCTCCCACTGGGTCAACCTGCTCTTGCCACCCTGACCTTTTCCAATTTCTGGAGGATGCCACGCTGGTTCCAGCATCAGGATCTTTGTCTCTTCTACAGACACTGCTGCTGGAGACCTCCTCTCTGACTCCCTCTCATCAGGCAGGGCGCAGCTCAAGCTCCTCCTCTTGGTAGGCCTTCCTGATCAGCCAGTCTAAAGTAGGTCCTCTCCTTCTGCCCCGTTCGAGGTTCCTCCTTATTTCCCTAGTAGCACTTACTATTCTCTCTGAAATTATCCTTCCTTATTTGTTTTCTTGTTTATTGCGTCTCTTCCCAGTTAGATTCATGCTGGAGTGTGGCCTTCTCCTCCTTGTTCACCGCTACACCCCAGCACCTAGAAGGGTGCATAGCTCATGAAAGGTGTTTGAAAAGGGTCTGGTGAATGGTTGCATGACTGTTTTAGGTAAAAAACAGTGTAGCTACAGTGTTTCCTACTGGGCTAGCTAATTCCATTCTCCAGGGAAGCTTAGGCTCTTTCTCCATCAGTCTAGTGCTCTATGACCATTGTCAAGAACAACATTCCCAGGGATTCTCTGACCCCAAGGCAGACCAGACAAGCACACAGACTCAGGTGATAAGTACATATTCCTTTTCACGTTTGTGTCGCTCCTCTGCTTCCTTCATCATTTCTTGTGCCTGCTCGAGTTTTGCATCCACCAGCTTCTGCTGCAGTTCTCTGTGTTTAAATATTTTGTCCAGGTGCTAAGGAAAAATAAAGTGCACATTATCAAGCTTGACTTATTATTGGTGCTGAAAAAAATGTTAAAAAAAAAAAGTAATGTTGACATAAACACGTGTTCCCTGGGTTTTAAGATTTTTTTTAAAAAAAGAGGCATAAATGCATTGGCATTGCTTATGGTTTTATATGAAAGTCATAAATTGGTGGAGTCCCCTGCATTTTGCACTACACAAAAGTGGCTGCAAAAGGTGGAGGTGCCAGAGTTCAGCAATGCTAACTCCAAAAGGTCCGAACAGTATTTTTCTAAATTTAGTAACTATTAGATATGGCGCTAGTAATTATGCTTGGCAGCACAGACAGTGATGTATGTTGCAAGGGCTACAGCACTATCACTTGGTATTTTGGCTCTTTCTGTGAATATGAAACCACTTTTTAAAATTTTTTTATTTTTTTATTTTTATTTTTTTTATTTGCGGTACATGGGCCTCTCACTGTTGTGGCGTCTCCCATTGCGGAGCACAGGCTCCGGACGCGCAGATTCAGTGGCCATGGCTCACCGACCCAGCCGCTCCACGGCATGTGGGATTTTCCTGGACCGGGGCACGAACCCGTGTCCTCTGCATCGGCAGGCAGATTCTCAACCACTGCGCCACCAGGGAAGCCCTGAAACCACTTTTAATCACAACATTGATTTATTTTATCATGGTGAATTCTCCTCTACCTGCTTGCCTCAAAGGGTGGTGAGGAAGCCCTGAGGCAACAGCCTGTGGCCTTGGGCCTGGGACTGAAACAGGAGCTCCTGACATCAGCTCTGTTTCTCTGGTGGGCAAGACAAGGCTGGGGGGTCACAGGTGAATTGACATGCAGATGTGCTAGCCTTTTGACCTCTTGACTACCTTGGTGAAGAGAAACTTCCAACTCTACCTCAGTGTGGAGAATTTCTTGGTCATTAGGAGGTCCCATTGGCAAGAGGACACGTGGAATTCCATCCTTGGTCCTTACCTAGAACCAATCCTAGGAATATACAACTAGTCTACCAGGCCGTTCCCATATGAGATCTCTCTGAAGAGTGTGGACATTTTCTTTTTAGCTCCTTCCCTTTTGTTTTCTCCCGAACCTCCACTTCGGAGCAGGATTGATCTTCGTGACAAGATAAAATGGTAGCACGGCATTATGGCTTACTGTGAGGAGTTTCTTGATTTACCTAACTGCCATGACCACCTTCTATTGGCTCAGTTTTTTTCTTGATAAAACCTTAGCATGTTGCCAACAGGGCTACTTTGACTATGTTATATTACATTTTAAGGCAGATATTTAAAATTTGGGTGGGATGGGGAAAAGGGATATGATATATCAAAATCCTGAGGGGGCATCTGGAGTCTTAAAAACATATGGAATATTAAAGTTTAATTTTGGAATAATAAAAGATCCCTATTAGTCCCCCAGTGTAAACCATTGACAACAAAACTCTTTGGCTTTTGCGTCTATGGCTAATTGATTGAATCTCGTAGCCTCTGCTTCCCATCTATAAAATGTGGATAATATGTTATCATCTGGTGCATAAGATTGTTGAGACAATTAAATGACATAATATATGGTAAGGATAATACTTAGCATATTGCCTGGCACAAGCTAAGCATAAATAATAATGCCATTATTACTATAATTACTATATAGAGTAATATTTTATATATTATTTGACTGTGGATTATATACAATGCAGACCTTTAATTTCGATGACATAGTAATTCTTAAGAGGGAGTGTGTGAGGTATTTCTTGGTTCTGTATAGAGAGTTTCAAAAAGGCTGAGAGGGGCTTCCCTGGTGGCGCAGTGGTTGCGAGTCCACCTGCTGATGCAGGGGACGCGGGTTCGTGCCCCGGTCCGGGAGGATCCCACATGCCGCGGAGCGGCTGGGCCCGTGAGCCATGGCCGCTGGGCCTGCGCGTCCGGAGCCTGTGCTCCGCAACGGGAGAGGCCACGGCGGTGAGAGGCCCGCGTACCGCAAAAAAACAAAACAAAACAAAAAGGCTGAGAAATACTATTTTCAAGAATAACTGTGTTCACGGCCCAGCACTTTCTATTTGTTGCCTTTGCTTTGCAGTGATTCCAGTTGCAGAGAAATCCTGTATGACTTTCAGCCAGGTATTTTGTAATACTGTCTGTTTTTATTTTGGCTAGTAAAAGAAATCCAATCCTAAATATTAATCAATCGAGAGGGCTGGCCATAACTTTGTCATTAACCAAGTTCCCCACCTTCACAACCCAGATCTGGTTTTTTAATTTGTTTTTTTTTTTTTTTTTGCGGTACGCGGGCCTCTCACTGTTGTGGCCTTTCCCGTTGCGCAGCACAGGCTCCGGACGCTCAGGCTCAGCGGCCATGGATGGCTCACGGGCCCAGCCGCTCCGCGGCATGTGGGGTCCTCCCGGACCGGGCCACGAACCCGCGTCCCCCGCATCGGCAGGCGGACTCTCAACCACTGCACCACCAGGGAAGCCCCAGATCCGGTTTTATATGCAGTGCTTCTAAGTTTTTGGATGTGGTTCTCACCTCCTCTCTGAGCTCATACTGGTCAATGATGCTTTCTAGTTTCTCTGCGAGCTCAGTGTTCTCCTGACAGAGCTTCCTATTTCGCTCACTTTGCTGCTCGATCTGGGCCTGGATATCTGTGAGGGTGCCCTGGAAATGACTTGTGATCTCCTTCCTTTTCTCTTCTTCCTCACGTGCCCTCTGAAGGGTTTCCTCCTGTGGATAGAAAGCACACTCTTTTGTTATGCTGGTTTACATGCACCAGGGTTTACAGAACTCAGGGTTTGGTCAGTGAAAGGAGATTAGTGTGCAGGCTAATAAGAAGGATGTTTTTCCTCAGCTCTCTAGAGGTAACATTGCTCAGCCCCCAAACAAATGTTTGAGCAAAGGTTTCAGTTGTGAATACACGGTCACTCAGAGCAGGTGCAGCAAGGGCCTTGGATTTGATGGTTGGTGATGAGTAGGCTTGTTTTAAAGACAACGGGTCCCCTGGTGAGTGAATAAACTGCTGGGATTTCTAACAGACATGCAGCCCTAAGGTTCTGATCTCCTGGCTGAAGCCTGGAAAAAAAGGCCACTTCGTTTTACTGATTGATGGGACATATCACGTGTTCCTTTGGTTTGGTATAGAAAGAAGAACAATAGATCTTATGCCTCTATAAAAATGGTGGCATATTAATCACATAATTGTATTCCCCAAGTTTTTAAAATATAAGTGATCACAATATAAATTTTTTTTTAGTTAAAAAAACACTCTCATCAAAAAGCTTGAAAAGTAAACTAAGATAACCATAGATGAATTACAGCAGTTCAAGAATGTAAAAGGAAATCTTAGAAAATATGCTGGATATTTTTTAAAATATATAAATTTATGTATTTATTTTTGGCTGTGTTGGCTCGCTGTTGCTGCACGTGGTCTTCCTCTAGCTGCGGTGAGCGGGGGCCACTTTTCGTGGCTGTGCACGGGCTTTGTGGTGGCCTCCCTTGTTGCGGAGCACAGGCTCCAGGCGCGCAGGCTTCAGCAGTGTGGCTCGCGGGCTCCAGAGCGTAGGCTCAGTAGTTCTGGCGCACGGGCTTACTTGCTCCATGGCATGTGGCATCCTCCCAGACCAGAGCTCAACCCATGTCCCCTGCATTGGCAGGTGGACTCCTAACTACTGCGCCACCAGGGAAGTCCCCTATGCTGGATATTTCTTGAAGGAACAATCATCCATTGTGTCACATAGGGTAATTGAAATGTTCAGTGTAAATTTTGAATTTGAAAGCAATATTATGTTTCAAATCTTCTTTAACTCTAAAATGAAATATCTAATATTCCCCTCTTCTACTTTGTTAACATCTAAGAATTGAAAATTAACTCATATCATTTCTGTTCTCTTTTCTCCTAAATCAGAAGTCCCCCTTCATTGCTAACTGCTAACAATGTACCCAAATTTTCCCCATATCTATACTGAGAATTACTTGCATTGTACTTATTCCTCTCATTCTTTTAAAATAAAAGGGCTTAATCTTGCTACATCATACCAAAGATAGAGACACTGCTGACAAGTGATACAGACATTTTAGGATTCCTTTAGTTCTGATTAATTGTTATTATGAAAGCTTGCTTCATTGTTGGCAAGTAAAATTATACTGCATTTAGTTGCCTACCGTGATCAAATTATGTAACAGGATTTTTAAAAAGAAATGCTGATTGAAACAGAAGTAATTGTGCAAGTCTTTATTATTACAGTAGAATAATGTGATCAAAATAAAAGTTGATGCTGAAAATACATGCTCTGGAAATATTTTAATTTATCATTACGTATCCCCTTTCTTCTACAATATTTGCATATTTTCTAACTCTAATATGACTCCTGATATCAGAATCATAATTTATTCATGGTATAAATAATTATTGAGTGGAAATTTCTTAGGGATATTGTAGAAGAAATCTACACTTCCTAATCTGAAGAAATTAACTCGGAGATGTTATTTCCCTGAACTTTGAATGCTAACACTTACTATATGTATTTCACTAAAAGTGATTTTGGCGTCTGTTAAGAGCAGTTGAATATACATGTGATACTGATTGTCTCCTTATTGTTCCCGATTAGTTTAGAAGCCAACAACCTCCTAGTCGTAGACTTATACTCCGTGATCTGATTGTCATTTGCATTTATAACTATTCCATCCATGAATGAATGAGTAAATGAAAGGACCACCCCATGCTACCCAGCAAGTCTGAGTTTTTCACTGGTCACTGGCTAGAGAAAGAAGGTATGGCTGTTAATATGGCATTAAACACATGTCAAACCATCATAGCACCCAATCCTGGCCCACAGAATGGCGTCTTGCATTTTGCATTACATGGTTTTTCAATGAGAGAAAAATAAATGTACTGCAATCATAAAATTTGAGTCCACTGGTAAAGAAAATGCAATCATTTGGACAGTGTCTGAGATAAAATTTTCTTTATCATGCACAAAATTCAAAGTGAAAATTAATAACGCAAAGAAAATGGAGGGACAAAATCTGAAATAACTAAGAAAACTTTTCAAGCATCATTGTGCATCTTAGAACCAGTGCTGTGCCTGGGACACAATCCATGGGTGTTCAGTATATGTTTATTTAATGAATCAATAAATTATTAATTTACCTATAGACATATGAATAGCTTGAACTAGATGATTCCTATAGTCAAAAATTGATGTAATTAAAAGAATGAAGTAGGCAGTTTCACAATTATAGTAGGAGATTTTTTACACCCATCCCTCAGCAATTGATAGAGCAACAAGACAGAAATTCAGTAAAGACATAAATGATCTAGAGCTGCTTGTTACTTATGCAACATTACACCTAATGTGTATGTAAAAGCACTCAGCACAAGTCCTGGCATATGTAAAAAGCACTCAGCACAAGTCCTGGCATAATAATGCTACTTAATTCCATTTCCATAACTGGAAGCCATTACTGATGGTGTATGGGTATAGCTACAGGATCTCCTGCCACTTCCATCATTCTGTCTTTGAATGCTGTCCAAAGAGATCAAGCCACATCATTCCATCCACATCATTAAAGGAAATTTAACTTTTATCTCCTTACTGTACAACACTACTGAAAGCCAGGAGATTTATGTAAGCACAGAATGCTACTACTTGATTACATATCTGAAGTTGAGGAGGATGACCCCATTCCCATATAACCTGGGTTTCGATTGTCCCAGCACAATGATTAAAGAGATGCCAGAAGCCCATCTCCTACAACTCGTAATTTGAGAGTTAGAGTTCGTCGCACTGGCCTCTCATTTCCCAGATATCAGAAAACAATTTTGGAATATGAGGAGCCATTATCCTCTTCTATTTCTGTTCCTAACTCCATTGTAAAAGCTTAGCAATGATCTTAATCTCTCTGTTTCTTAAAGTATCTTCTTTTAAACACGTGTAATAATAACTATCTCACAAGAATATTGCTATCTAATTAATTCTTGTTTGTCAAAAACTTTAGGATCTTCAGCTGGAAAGGGGATTGTGGATGCATGCAGTATTATCTTGGAGAGCCCTGCATCTTGCTTCACTGAATGCAGCTAGTGTCTGTGTGTAATCAAATTAGCCACACTGCTAGAGGCTTACGCTGTAATTAATGAAACCCATGCAGACTGACTGAAGTGATCAGTCTATTATTTTTAGATTGAATAATTAAGCTTGAAGAGCTTCATTGTTTTTTCGAGTAGCTTCTTTTTTCAGATGACTATTGACATTTTAGCTCTGAATCTTGCCTTATTCTGTCAGTTAGCTTTGTGTCAATTTATTTCATGTCATGCAGATTTCACTATCATACAAAAAATGTTGAATTTTTATAAATTTGTATTTTAAAGAGTAGAACTAAGGCCTACCTTAAAAAACAAAACAAAACAAACTCAACATAAGGAAGAGGCATGGCACACATTTTACTAAAGGTCTGCTCCGCATCAGGTACTATGTGAGCACCTTACATGTGTGGCCTCATTTAATTTTTCCCTGACCACGCAGCGAAGTTGGTATAATCCTCATTTATGGATGAGGTAACAGGCTTGGGAGGTAAAATAATTTATTGCAAGTTACAGGTGAGCAAGTGGCAGGGCTAGTATTTGAACCCAGTTCTCTCTGATTCTAAAACTCACACCCTTACCATAAGTAGCAGAAGCCTGTGCCTACAAAGCATGCAAGAAGGTGTGTTATATGGGGCCTCAGTGACACATACCTTCAGTGTCTTGTTGTGTCTCTGCAGCTCCCGGCACAGACCCTCCAGTTTGCTTCGTGCAAGGATAGCTTTGCTGTGTTCACCTTGTAACTGGTCCTTTTCTTTTTGGATCTGTGCCTGTTTCTTCTGTAAGAGTTTTAACTTCCTTTGCTCAGTGCGATGCTCATCCAGCTGGATGTGGGGATGCAAATGTGAAAGAAAACAGCAGGGATCTCTGTTGAGTTGATAGAAAAGGACCCAAAGAGGAAACGCCTAAAGACCACTGTATGGTTATTTGGAAAATGTTTTGCTATTATCGCTGTCCCTCTGGAATCAAAAGAACTTCATAGGGCTTCCCTGGTGGCGCAGTGGTTGAGAATCCGCCTGCCGATGCAGGGGTCACGGGTTCGTGCCCTGGTCCGGGAAGATCCCACATGCCGCGGAGCAACTAAGCCCGTGAGCCATGGCCGCTAGGCCTGCGCGTCCGGAGCCTGTGCTCCGCAACGGGAGAGGCCACAGCAGTGAGAGGCCCGCATACCACAAAAAAAAAAAAAAAAAAAAAAAAAAAAAAAAAGAACTTCATAAATGTTAACTTGGCAGTACTTGTAGATATGGTTTTAAGAGCATAACATTTATGGGTTTTTTTTCCTTCATCATTCTTATTATTGATCTCTTTTGCTTTGATCTTCTTCTTGGTGGTCTAGAAACAGTTTTATCTTTCCTGAGTCTAATGAAGTCAGTCGGTATAGAAAAGCATGTCTCAGAATTCATGATAATGCCTTGCGTTAGGAGGATAGTCAATGGTGTGTCTGCTTGGTTTACATTTAGTTTTCACAATTCTTTCTCAAGACACGCTTTAGTAACTTTTTAAAAGTAGGAAGGCAAAAAGCAGCTTCCTAGCAAACAGAAGTTGAAGTCTGTGGTTATGAGAAAGGGGGAGCGGAGAACGTACCCCTCGACTACTTAAGGATTGATGATGTGTCACCAAAGTTTCAGAAATAGCCACTGCACAGCCCAACAGCACACATGGCAAGTATCCTTAACAAGCCTTGCTCCCTGCGCATCTCCCTCACCCTCTGTGCTTATGGTGAATAAACCATGACACTTGTTATCTGCTGAGCACAGGTGGGGCCTCTTCTCACACTCCTCCAGCAGCCACAGCTGAAGTATCAAAATCAAGGGCAGCATGGAAAATGAAACCAGCGAACCCCTGGGCTTTCCATCTCGGGATGCTAAAGTTCTGAGGTAGGGTTGCCAGGTAAGATGTAGGACACCCAGTTAAATTTGAATTTAAAATAAATAGGGAATAAGTTTTTAGTAAAAGCATATCCAAAGTATTGCATGGAAGGTACTTTTACTAAAAAAAAAAAAAAAAAAAAAAATGTTGTCGGTTTACCTGAAATGCAAAATTAACTGGGTGTTCTGTATTTTTATCTGGTAAATTTGGGCACACATTTTTATGGAAATCTCGTTGGAATGGGGGGAATTTGGGGTTCAGCCTCCAGAGACTAGCGTAGTAGGAGTGCGGATCCCAGACTGATGATCAGTGTGGCCACGAACAAGCTGGAGCCTTTTTCCAGACCCACTTCCTCTGCTGCACTTCGTTCCCTTAGAACCCGAACGGAGCGTAGGCCAGGAGGGTAGTCGCCCTAATAATGACCTTGTTGGCTAATGAAGAGGAAAAGGCCTGGGAGCCTCTGGGTGCTCCGGATCCCAGGTGCTCCTGGTACCTCGCAGAGCCAGATGCGCGTGGATGCACACACAGTGTGAGCCCTGATGCATGTCTCAGTTACCCTGTCTTGAGAAAGCATTTGTTCTTTCTGAACTAGATGAACAGGACTGTCACACTCTCTTCAGTTTACATCTTATTTTAATCCTTTCCTCCCTCCCTCCCATCAGCCTGAAATGTCCATGATAAACCCTTGCCAGATTAAGCTGGGGTATTCATACATGATATTCTATCTTCATACTTCAGGATATTTTTTACTTATTAGTGAGAATTAGCATCAGGAAAAACTAAGTCCATATTACTATAAATATCGATTGAAATTGGTATCCTTCTTGAGGTTCAATTGGAAAACCAATTATATTTTATTATATATTTCTCATGCTAACCTCATTTTGCACCATAGTTATTAGACAGGGGTGAAACTTCTCATACTTGTGTTCATACTTTCATACATGACCTATTGTCCTTTCTTGAAATTTATATGTTGTTATTATTGTTATTGCCGTTTTGGTTCAGACTTTACCTATGGAAGATTAAACCATTTGTCAGGGTTTCTCAACCTTAGCACGGTTGACATTTGGGGACAGATTGTCCTTTGCTGTGGAGGCTGTCCCCTGCATTGTAGGCTGTTTAGCCGCATCCCCGGCCCCTACCCACCGGATGCCAGTGGCACCCCCAACTGTGACATCCAGAGTATCTCCGGAGACATTGCCTACTAGCCCATGGTTGGCAAAACTTCCCCTGTTTGGGGGATCACTGCCCTATGCGTGGATTTATCTGAGCATCAGGAGGAGGGTACCTTGCATGTGTTTCATAAGTTGGAAGAGATGATTTGTGCTATACCTCACTGGCCATTTAAATGTTCCAGTTTTAAGGCAGGATCATACACATCTGAAATATAGCTAGGTCTGTCTTGCTTTGCTCTAAATAGAACCCCTTAACTTGCTGACGATTTTTTTTTTAGACTGGCTAATTTTGTTCAATACTTCAGATTTATGTGAATGCATATGGGGTTTCTTAATGAGTGAAAGTAAACATTGCAGCTGGGTCAACTTCAGTCAAATGCTGGCCTTGTGATTTAATAATACCCTTAGACATGTGTCTTCTGTTCAATTCTAACAGGCATATAAGATTTTTATCTGGAATTTCTTTTGTTCTCTCTTTCTTTTTAAATTATTAAGTTAAAAAAATAAAATTAATGCTAACTAGTTAGTAATGTTGTAACTACTTTTTTTTTTTTTTTTTTTTTTGTGGTACGTGGGCCTCTCACTGTCGTGGCCTCTCCTACTGTGGAGCGCAGGCTCCGGACACGCAGGCTCAACGGCCATGGCTCACGGGCCCAGGCGCTCCACGGCATGTGGGATCTTCCCGGACCGGGGCATGAACCCCTGTCCCTGCATTGGCAGGCGGACCCTCAACCACTGCGCCACCAGGGAAGCCCTGTAACTACTTTTAAATGGAGGAAATTTGCAAAAAAATATTTCTTCCAGGTCATTTCTTAATTTAGTCATGAGGTGTCCTTATTTATTAATGAACTTCTCCTTATTTATTAATAAATACAACAGTTGGTGATATTACAGGATTTAGAATCTGTAACGATGAGTGAGCTAGGGTGACAGTTTGATTCACAGCCTTGAATTTAATGATTTATTCTATGTTAACACTTGTATTTCAGACACTCTCTGTATTAATATCTGAATCAATGATCAGGGAAAATAGCTTTTAGGGTCCAAGTAAAAGACTGAAATTCTTCATAATTTTTCCTTTCTGAATAGGATATGTAATGGGGTTTGGGGGTCAATTTTCTCCTATTCATTTTTTCTAGAATGATATTTTGAGTTTAAAAGTTTATTATAGGGTATGATACAAATGCCAAAGTATAGTTAAGACTTGAATTGAGTAGAATTTCTGGAAAAATAACCTCTGTGGGGTTGACTTCTTGGCTAGGAGAGTGAGTGGGCTTGGGGAGTTCCTGGAGACCAGGGTGAACAACCCTGGCTTATGAAGAAAATCTTGGAAAGACTAGATAAGTGGTTCTTTCCCGATATTCTGCTGTGGGGCTACAGCACCATAAAGAGTAGTAGTCTAGAAGATGCCCAGTTCATCCAAGTATGGAACATGGCACTAGGAACTAAATATGAATGGCCTTGGTATGAGTGAGTAAATTGAAGGGCAAAGGGAAATCAATGTAGTAATTATTGAAAAGAGCAAGGATGGACAGGTGAGGATGGGGCCAGATTTGGGGGAAAAATATTAAATTTGACACCTACCATTTTATGGCACTGAAATTGCTCATGAGTGGTTAACAGCCAGTGTTAAACAAGTTGCAATAAAATTGATACACTAATACTTGCTTTTTAAATTTCTACCACTCTTTTGGAAAACAATATGGCCATTAAAAAAGGCATTTATACTGCTTGATTTAGGAATCCCAATTCTGAAACTTTTTCCTAGGATCATAAAAGAGAACGAACAAATCTCATGCATGATGATGTTCACTGCAGCAATATTTGGTAAAACAAACACTGGAAGCAGTCTAAATGTCCCCAAATTAGAGAACCAGTAGATAAAGTCAATTAATGGAAAATTACATAGCTTTGACAAAATATAATTATGAAGACTACAAACTACATGGGAAAATGTCTGCCATATGAGCCAGAAAAACAGATACTAAATTATATGCACCTTATGATGGTAGTTATACAAAAGGTGTCTCTGAATGTATGGCAGAACTGGAAAGGAAGACAGATAAATCGACGATTGTGTTTTAGATTGTAGGATTAGAGATATTTTTACTTGTGTATTCAGCATTTGCCTTATATTATTCTGATGTGGTTTATGTGATTAAAAAATAATTTAAAAGTTTTGTTGGTAGAGTTAAGCGATCACTAGTCATTCAGGGTTTCAGAATTTCTCTGGGTCTATTGCATGACAATTCAGCATAGCAGGATGCATCGAGGTACCAGGAAGAAAGGAAAAATAAATAGGGATCACAGTGCTAAAATTAGAGTAAAAAAAGAAGGAAAACAAGTCACTCACTAAATTCTACTCCATCAATAGGGATAAGATGCAGCCAGAGACCTGAGGGATTTGTGGGTCTCAGTTTTGGAGACCTTCTTTAAAAAAAAAAAAAAAAGGAAAAAAGAGAATTATGTTCAGGGCCTCACAGGGGCCCATACAAGTGAGAGGCACTGACTCTTAAGCTTCTTTGCTGTAAGGTCAATCTGCCTTCAGGGGCAGTTCAATCTACTGCCTGGAGGAATTGTTTTGTTGTGTGTAGGGGCTTAAGTTTCATTTTCCTGTCACTGCTTCTCCAAAAGAAATAAGAAAATGGAAAAATATGAGGAAAAGAAGCAGAAATGAGAGAAAGGTACATTGCCCAGCCTCACCTGAGAGGACACCACATCTCCTCAGTGGGTCTTGTACACCTCAGGGGTGGTGCATGGACCTCACGGGTGGTGCATGGACCTCAGGTGCAACTCCTTTAGCCAGTTTTTGTGAGGGTTCACTGAAACTAGGGGGCTGGCTTCACTGAACCCTCCTCTTTCTTCTAACTGGCCTATTATAAGAGTACTGGCGAGGAGACCATCCACTTCACAGATTCTCTGAAGTCTGGGAGTGGCTTCCCTTCCTGCCAGTGGTCCTACCTTATTGAGAGGGAGACTGCATGGGAGGACCTATAACCGGAAACAAAACAATCCATGTCAAATGCTTTGCCATCGTGGGGGCCAAGGAGAAGAATGTAGATCAAAGAGAATGAATGAATGAATCAATCAATAAAGTCATCAAGAATAAATGAGAATGTGTCACAAACTGAGGGGTGGGATAAACTCAACCCTCTGCCTTCCTGAGGGGACCACCCCCTCAAAAAAATCTGTGTACAAGAACTGGATGAAAGTTTGCCTTTATTCTAGTGTATTTCTATTTTATTGAGAAGGCAAAAAGAACTTTTAAATATCCACAGTTTTTAATTATCTATGATTCTCTCTTCCATCTCCCAAATTATGCACATAATTGAAGGTGGAGTAGACTCCAACTGTATCCTCTTTCTTCCTTTTTGCTGTTATTCCTCAGTTTTTCTGTTTCTTTTTCTTTCTTTCCTTCTTTTTTAAAAATTCTGCCTTTATGAATTCTGGCTTTGACTTGTCTGAGGTAACCAGCTATAATGATATACCTGAAAAACTAACAGCATCCTTTTCTCAGCTCTAACCAGAGCTTGAATCTTTCTGACAAAAAGGGCTAATCAAAGAACTTACCAATTCAGCATACTTCTTGAATAAAAAATCAAGCCTTTCCTCAGGAGTTTGCAACTTGTTCAGATTTTGCATTAGCAGATTGGCTTCTTTGCCTTAAAGGAAAACAAAACCCATAAAGACATTTTAAAAAAATAAGTGTTGAACTTGATGTCAGATGATAAGAGTTAGAATCTCAGGTTGTCTGCTTGTTAGCTGCTATCCAACCTTGGCCAAGCCGCTTCACTTGTCTGAGCCACAGATGTAATTTTGTTTTTTTTCCCCTGTATGAAGGAGTGATACCTATTTTGCAGAATAAGTGATTAGATGAGAAGTTTGTAAAAATGTGTGGTACGGTGTCAGGTGCGTGGTAGATTCTCAATAAATGTCTGCTATACGGGTAGTCCCCAAATTTTCATCCCAAGAATCCATTCTTGTTACTTCCCTCCATGTTCTAAATATTCCAAGGGATTTTGAACATTCTGAAAATATTCAAAAGAATAAAAAACACTGACTTTATGAAAGAATAAATCATCCACTTCCCCATGTTAATTATCTAAAAAAAGAAGCAAACCAGCCTATCCAAATATCTGACTACTGTGAAACAGCCAGCATTAATACATGGAGCTGTTAAAATTCCAGCCCAAAGCAGAGAAACATGACAGTTTAGTCCACGCATTTTTTTGGTTTTGTTCCTTTAGTACCTCTTTGCTCTCTTTTGGGGGGGAACCAATTCTCTTGTTTCTGTGCGTGAGCCTTACTCCGTGACGTTTGGGTGGAATGACTCTGATTGTATTTCCTAACAAGTGGGGAATAAAGTCAAAATATAGAGAAAATGGACCCAAGACATGCAGGGCCTTTTTCACAGGCCTTTTTGTGTCTCTCTGGCTGCAGATTTAGCCTCCCCGGGTCTTCCCTGCTCTCACCCAGGCCTTAATCTCTGTTGACAGTTTCATTTTCTGTTTCCAGTTGGAGTTTATGCTACATTGAAAAACTCATCTGTTCATGATTATTTGACAGTGAGCCTCAGATTCTTTCTTTTCTTTCCCCATTGCTCTTCCTTTCGTCCTCTTCAGCTCAAACTGCCTGGTTAGCCTTTCTATGATGCCTGGAAATCTTGTCTTTCAGTGCCCACTGGGCTGAGCGTTGTAGGCAGGAGCCGGCGGCTGAGGCCTACATGTATGTACCACTGAAGGTATCTTTGCAAACAGTAGGGTCAAGGTGGAGCAGCTTCCCCGTCCTCACCCACCTGTGACAGCCACCCTTTCTCATCAGGGTTGGGAGGTCAGGACCATACAGTGGAGCCCAAGTTTCCTGATATAAATCTGCTTAAGAATATTAACAACTTGGACAACCTCTCCCCCAAGAACAGCCATGTGTCCTTTGCTGGAATTTTTGCTTTCATCCTGGAGAGGCAGATATATCATGGAATTAGGATTGCCACATGAAACACAGGACATGGGACACACTCGTCGTAAAAAATAATGGTTTGTTTATCTGAAATTCAAAGTTCCCTGGGCAGCTTGTATTTTCATTTGCTAAAACTGCTAACTCTAATGGCATCAAAGAATTTTAGGTCTAGAAGGGACTTCAAAGAGCACCCAGACAACTGGTTAATTTTATAGATTAAGAATCGAAAGCCCAGAGAAGTCCAAAGTTACATAATCAGTACTGGCAGAGCCAAGGCTTGAATCCAAGGTTTGTCTACTTGCTCTAAATCACTCCACTCCCATGTGGAATTTTGATGCCAGGGAAACCTAGAGAAATTAAAGGAAACTTTTTTTGAAAAAAGTGACCTCATTCCTAACAGCTGGTTTCATCTATATTTGCCCAGTAAGTCAGCTCAGATTAGAGACACAGTCTGAGACAGGGGAGAAGGTGGGGGTGAGCGGTGCCCCACCAGCAATCCAGTGTGGCCTGTGGCAT
Source organism: Kogia breviceps (assembly GCF_026419965.1). Lineage (NCBI taxonomy): Eukaryota > Metazoa > Chordata > Mammalia > Artiodactyla > Physeteridae > Kogia > Kogia breviceps. The sequence goes on from NC_081322.1 coordinate 67,484,427, forward strand.
AACACTGCCTTTAAACTGGTAAGCTCTGCCCTCCGCCGCCACCAGGCATGGCTTTGAGTGATTTCTGTAGCAGCAGGACGGACTTGTGTTGGTCAGGCCGTCCCCTCACCCTTGTCTTCAGTTTGTGCTCACGTGATGACTGCTGTCCTGAGTTGGAGGATCATCTGTTAAAGGCAAGAGACTCTGCACTGTTGGTCAGATTTGGCCCAGGACCCCGCACAGTGTCTGGCCGGTGGCAAGTGTTTGGTAAATCTTGGTAATAATGGAACAAAGCCAACCTGTGCACTAATGTCATGTTAAGTCAAGTAAATACTGTCCAGAAGACAACTCTGTGATCAACTAGAGGAAAGACAGGTCTTACCCTCCCCTGTGACATTTAATGTATGCTTAGCATACCTCTCAGTGGGAGTATCAATGTAGAAAACTGTATCGTGTCTTGAGTGAGTCCAGTGGGTCTCTTTTTCTCTCCATATTCAGTATCTTCTCCCCCTTTTGTTTTCTTTAATGATGAGAATAGGGGTTTTTTTACTTTTTTTTTTTTTTTTGAGCGGAGCACAGGCTCCGGACGCGCAGGCTCAGCGGCCACAACTCATGGGCCCAGACACTCCGCGGCATGTGGGATCTTCCCGGACCGGGGCACCAACCCACGTCCCCTGCATCGGCAGGCAGACTCTCAACCACTGCGCCACCAGGGAAGCCCTTTGTTGTTTTTTTAATTGTCACACTCACTGAGGTGTCTTTCTGCTCTCATATTCTCTTATTTTGTATAGAAGTTTAACATTCAGATGCATCAGTCTACCCTTCAAAAATGATTTAAACAAAAAAAATCCAAGAAACTGGAGACAAGCATGTATGGAATACGTAACTTTGTAACATCAGAGAGCTTAATTTGTAAACTTCCATTGGTTTCACTGGACTAGAGTGCTGTGTGGATTTTGTTGAGGAGGGGGATAGACAGAGACCCACTCATCTTCTAAGAAAGGCTATAATTACAATTTTAGGAAATGAGGTCATTTGGTGACAGTGTCAGACACAAGAGGAAAAATCGGCTTTATGTGTTTAAACTGCTAGCAATTTCTTAGCTATAACTATAAAGAAAACTCTCTTAAAAAGAAAACAGCTTTGAGCCTAATAATGAGGAGATTATTCCAGGGAAAACAAAACAAAGCAAAACCTTACAATAAAAAAGAATAATATCAGAAAAAGCAGTAGGAAATAAATACATCCATTCCCAACTTGGGTCAGAAGAAAGTACTAATCATTTTGCCCAAGACAAATTATTTTTTCTCTTATTTCACTTACTCCTCTAAACCCTCCTCTCCTTTCAGGATCTGGCCTAAGTTTAAGTTTCTCTGTGAATCTACTCACGGACCCTTCAGTCTCCGTGGATTCCTCTCTCTCCTAAATTCTTCTGGTTTTCTACCATTTCTTCCAGAAAATTTAGCATTTGTATCAAAGCAACAGTTTATTTCCTTCTCAGAGTGAAACTAGAGAAAAATCAAGCTAAAATCTTATAAAACAGACTACCTGGGAAAGTGACCATTCTAACGCAGAGTAAGTCAATGGCCGAAAATCAATGTCCTAGTCAAGATTCTACTCAGAAGGTAGAACTGAAACTCACCTGTCACTGGAAAGATGAAAGCGATTAACTATAGCTCAATTAAATGCTCCTAACCAAAATACCAATTATTTTTATATATCTTTGGCCCTGTAATATTAGTGGCTTCAGGTCTGCACCTTGCTCTCTTTATGACTAATCTCACAACCACATCAATTAGTTGAATAATTTTTTTTTTTTGGCAGACTTTAAAACTCTCTAGGCTCTAATTTCTCTCTCAGTAAATCAGTGGGTTGACTAGATAGATTCTGAGCTCAGAATGGACCTGTGGATCAGCTTTGTTTTTCTCTTGGGTTTATGCTTCAAACCTATGAATTCCTACTCAATCCGTTATCAGTCTAAATATCAGAAGGGATATTACATGTTATCATTGTTTTGTGCTTCTTACTATGTGGGACTTGTGCAGCCCACATAACGTTGACAGAGAAGAGATTAATAAAACACTTGTGAGCTGGAAGATGGGGTGGGGGAAGGAAGGGGGACACTTAGATGTTAAGAGGACATGTCATGGTGCTGTCTAATGTGGAATCTGTTTTTTGTTTTGGTCAATGCCAAGGAGAAAGTGACTCCACCAACCAAAGAGATTTTAAAGTGTTCCCCCAGCTGCTGTAGTGTATAATGTGTTAACTGTGGGAGGATATGCAGCCTGTAAAGGAAAAACAAGTCTTGAGTGCTTGGGTTGTAGAGACATTTCTCAAATATTCAAAGGTGTTCTGTGAAAGAAGGGTGTTTTTGGTCCAATAAATTTAGAAAATGTTGTAAACTGTGCCCATCACTGTTGGAGATTTTTCACTGTTGTATATATTAAAGGTCAGAGAATTCTGGCAGTTAGGAAACAAGCTTGGTCTGAAATCTCAAATATCCCAAAGTATATACTTAAGAAAATTTGGGGTTAGAGAGTCAGAACATTTCGGTATCTCAAAAGTATCAATAAAGCAAATGTTATCTGATAAACATACAATAATTAAAGACTCATCTTTGATCAAATATGTAAGCAAAGACTAAAGATATATCTTCAGGTATGGATTGAATGACATACTAATATTCTATAAAAACTCCAAATACTTTCTAAAAGAAGACCACAGCCGGCACTTTATATTTTCTCCAAATGGGTGGAGGAAGAACTTTCTGAAGCATCAGAACCATTGCTTCCACAATCTGTTTGTGTCAAAATTACCCAGGGTGCCTTGGCCCCAGTCCAGACCTACCAATTCTGAGTCTCTCTGCTCAGCAACAGCATTTTTGACAAATTCTGCATTTGATTCCAATGCACAGTAAGTTTGAAATCATTGGTCTAGACCATAGTGTAGTATCATTTAATTGATAAATAGCCAAGAAACCTGTTAAAACCACTTGCAGATAGTTGAAATGATGTTTAAAATATTTAAATTAGCTTAAAAATATTGTTTTAGGCTTCCCTGGTGGCGCAGTGGTTGAGAATCTGCCTGCCAATGCAGGGGACACGGGTTTGAGCCCTGGTCTGGGAGGATCCCACATGCCGCGGAGCAATTGGGCCCGTGAGCCATAACTACTGAGCCTGCGTGTCTGGAGCCTGTGCTCTGCAACAAGAGAGGCCACGACAGTGAGAGGCCTGCACACCGCGATGAAGAGTGGCCCCCGCTCACCACAACTGCAGAAAGCCCTCGCACAGAAATGAAGACCCGACACAGCCAAAAATAAATAAATAAATAAATTTAAAAAAAAATACTGTTTTAACTCATAGCTGAAATAGTACAGTGTTTAGAAGAATATACTGATAGTGTTCAGAGGAACAGCATGAAAGTGTCAGCAGCTTATACACATGTAATTAGAGTGGACCCACCTGGGCACTCTGATCACAAACATTGGTTCTGATAAACACATTCAGTTGAACTTTGGTAACTTATAGAAAGTGGCAGAATTAGTTGTGAAATTTTTTCTTTCTCTAAAAATTTTTTTGATTATTTGGTAAGTATGAGGTTAATACAGACTTTGAAATAACTCGTGGAAGACAGAGTAGAAACCAAAATTGGTCATCTTTAACTTCACCCCTGCTTTCTTCATACCTATCCCCCCATTATAACACATACAAATTCCCATGTAGAAATAGGTTTTTTTTTTTTTTTTTTTTTTTTTTCGGTATGCGGGCCTCTCACTGTTGTGGCCTCTCCCACTGCGGAGCACAGGCTCCGGACGCGCAGGCCCAGCGGCCATGGCTCACGGGCCCAGTCGCTCCGCGGCATGTGGGATCCTCCCGGACCAGGGCACGAACCCGTGTCTCCCGCATCGGCAGGCGGACTCTAAACCACTGCGCCACCAGGGGAGCCCTAGAAATAGTTTTAAAGTGATAAAGCCAAAGAACTTTCTTGGTTAAGAATACTAAAATCATTTACCTCTGCGATGTGATTTTGTTTTATCTTATGGAAAGTTTAACAGTGACTAGTGCAAAAGGTTATTTCTGAGATGCCTTGGATAGAGAAGAAAAAATAGCTCTGTAACACAGAGCAACTTTATTCTGTTTCCCAGAGTTCCAAAACACTAAAGTGATTCTAATCTTGCACTTTAGAACTTGGTGTTATCTGGGTTAATCTTCATGCTGAGTAGGTAAAGTAGCTGTCTGAATGTGTCCCTTAGCCCTTTTTGAAAGCATTGCCAGCAGTGGTTTCACGTGCCAAAGTGAGGTCCCATGACAGCATAGACGTACTTTGGGGTTTACACGTAACCTGTTCACTGGAGTCTGAACCCAGTTCTGACTCCAGTGCCCATGATCTTTTACTCTTCCACAGTGTCTTCCAGAAATGAGTAAGATGTGACCACTGTCTCAATAGATTCTCCCTCCAGCTTGGGAGGCAGGTGTATCAACAAATGATTGCTGCAGAAAATTTCATGGAGAACTATGGAAGGTGATGCTAACTCTACCTGGGCATGTCAGGGAATGTATCACACAGGAGGTGGTGATTGTAGTGAGTGTTTCAGTGAAATTCACCAGGACAGACAGAGGGACGCCCCTAGGTGCAGTAACATGCCCTCACTAATAGCTAAGAAATTTACTCTCTCATCCTTCTCTCAGGGCCATTTGTGGTGTTACCAGTGCTCCATGCTCTCCTAAATTCTCCTGCGCCTGTTGTAGCACTTATCCTATATAACAATTAGTGTACATGTCTTTTTCTCTCCAGACCTAGAGCTCCTTAACCAAAGACTCTTTTATCTTTGTGTACCTCATAAAGACTATGCATTAGTAAATATTTGCTGAACCAGTGAACTAATGTGAGTAAAATTGCTTTCTGAGATTTTCAACATTCTATAATTAATGCACTTCCAAAGAGCTTTGTTAAATTAAAAAATATTTTATATGTGTAGTAATGGAACACACTGCTAAGGGACTGAGCATAAGCACAGTAAGGTACTGGTGATCCTGGAGGAAGCTATTGTGGTAAAATCCAAATATGAGATGTGGCTCTTAGCAAGATTGGAGGAAGTGCCCCCTTCTAGGAATAATTCAAAGAAAAGTCGTACATTAGAACGTAACTACTTGCCTAATCCTTTTAGAATTTTCTTCTCCAATTTTTGCTCTTTATTGCTGACAGGCTCCTTGGCTGCAGGTGGCTCTCCAGAGGCCGGAGGTTCTCTCTCCGTCTCTCCGGTGGTCTCCTCGCAGTCCCTGTCCTCATTGTCGGGTGGTTCTGTGTTCTCAGGCTGCTCCTCGGCCGCGGCGAGACCCTCTTTCCCTGCCGTGTCAGCAGCAGACCCGTACGTGTTAATGATGTCTTCCAGTTGTCGGTTCAATTCTTCAGAGATATCGTGGGCTCCCTGTTCAGGCTGCACACCTGCCTCCTCCTCAGGTGCTGGGAGTGGGGCTGAGGAATCCTGATCATCTTGGCTCTCCAGGCCATTTTGACTGGGCAATACTGAACTGTCCCCCACAGGTGTTGACTGTGGCTCCCCCGACAGCTGTGCAGACTGATTGGCCTCCATACTGGGAGTGGTATCTGGTGGTAAGCACAGCCAGCGTCGATGTAGTTAACCCAGTTACACGTAAATGGTACCTACTAATTACAGTTTCTAACATAGGATGACTGTACTTCCACAAACCATCAATATTGCAATTAGTTGAGTAGGAACAGTAAGAAGCATCTTTCCAAATCGAGTCATACTGCCAGCATAGTTTTGGTTTTGGTCTTTAAATTCCGACAGTATCTCCTATTATTGACGTTAACAGAGTAATTCAGGATACCATTTTTCATGGTCATATTTGTCATTTTGCTTAGAATAGCCAGTTTGTGTTACCATTCTCTTAAATAATTCTATGTAGATTTACAGTCGTTATAAATACATAGATGTATACATTTAATGTTTAAATTTAAATTGGTACTTTTTTCCCCCAAAGTTAAAACATTGAATACAAGAGCCATTGACCTTACTAAAATCATTCATAATGATAACATTCTGAACTCTATTTTAATCCACATTGATTAGTATGAGTCCACTAATATAAATGAATTATTATAGTGGATACAGGAGATACTTGCTTGTCTGGTATTTTCCTTTTCCCAAATGAGCAACATGTAATTATCAATCAGGAAAATACTTTTTTTTCCTGAGGTTCAAACCAGCCTCATTTTTGGAATAAGAGAGAATGAGGAAAGGTATAAATTAACTAATGAACTTGTATGGAAACGGTGTTGCTCATAATAACAATTTCTTGAGTTTCTATACCTTTTTGATCTGATATAAAAACGGACTTTCTTTTAGAAAAAAAAAACAGATTACAACTTTCTTGTCTCAGTGAAGGAGCTCTAGGATAACAATACTTTTTAAGAAGTAAGAATGTCTAAAAAGCAGGGAGGGAATGAACTAGGGGAATAATCCAGGTATAATATGGGCTCTTTGGAAATAGGGGGTGAGGAATGGGCTGAGGGTTTCTGGCTATCACCATTTCTAGTGTTGCAGTACCTTTGGCTTAGACCTTTAAGTTATGGTACGTTTTATTTGTAAGTAATATTTAATGGTGATGCTGCTAATTAGCGGCATACAATTATGACAGGGTCCTAATAACACACAGGTTTTGCTGTTGTGGTGGCATGAAAGCAAAAACTAAAACATACCGCTGCATGTACCATGCAGCTTCCTCCTTCGTTCTCAGGGCAGGCGATGTCAAATGCTCGAATGCAAACAAGAACAGGAGACTCAATGTACAGACATTGCCATCTACCTGTGGCCCTCACCAAGTACTCATTAACTTTGAAGGAAGTACTTTTTTCTCTCATTTATTTTAATTCACCATCTTTATTATCAAATGCTGCAGTAAACAGCTTCATTGTCTTCATCACTGGAATTCTTTATCCTGACCCCTGCTTGTTGGGCACATACAACTATATATAACTTATGCTTCCCCTGAACTTGGAAAAGGACACATGGCACCTGCTGTCCAGCCAGAAGTTATTTTAAGCTCTTCTAAAAGGAGCCCTGGCCTTTAGCACTTCATCTTTGGAAATCAAGGGAAGAGAATACTTTAAAAATCAAATTGAAAACAGTAAACATTTATTGGTTTAAATCCATATGTGGGTTTTAAAGTGTCAGGGAGCCTCCTGAGGATGAAATAAAATCTAAAGTAAACCAAACTTTAAAGCAATGAATTTAAAACTGACTGTCCCTAGGAATTTTAGTGTGGTTAGTCTAAATGCAAGTGTTTTGTTTGTATTTGATTTATTCTTCATTCATCAGAGGCCATAATCATTGATTTTTTATATTAAGTCCATGGATCTCCTTTAAACTCAGGCTCCACATTTGCTTTAAAACAGAATAGCTGAGTCGTCCTAAACCACAGGACAACTCAATTCCTAAAAGTAGCCTCAAGACAAATCCACAAGAGGAAAAAAACAAAGTCAAAGGACTCTGTTACTTTTAAATTCTCTTTCTATATCAGTCAGTTTTACAGCAAGAAATTATTTCTGTTTTATCTTCTATAAACCTCATTGCCCATCTTTTGCCTCCTCTGAGAGAGAATTTTTCACTTGTCCTGGCAGTCCCAACAGATTACCACACACACATCCCTTCCTGGGCAACACATTTTAATTGTCAATAAAACAATGGAAAGTTCTTCAACAGTTCACTGGCAGTCTCAAAGTTGCAAGTTTCGAACACCACAAACTGCACCCTACATCATCTCACAGGGCTTGGGGGAGTGTTTGTCATACTTACCAGAAGGCAAGGCGCTAAGCAGAGAGAAAGGAGAGGCAAGAGGCAGCGAACTAGTCAGAGCGGCAGCAAGATCAGAAGACAGGCAGGGGCCGAGTTCTTAAGAGGGAAAGAGAAACCAAATACACACACACACACACACACACACACACACACACGCACACACACGCACGCACACACACGCACGCGCGCGCGAGCAGCAGGAGAGCCGGGAGGGGGTGGGGAGGGGAGAGGAACACCCTGTGACATAGCAAGAGAGAAATACGCTCCAGCTTTAGTAGCTGTCTCCTGGGCAAATGCCTTAGAAAAGAGAAGCAGCTGGTACATCTTATCAGACTCCATGTTTTGTCCTTTAAAAAATATTTAAACTCTCAGTACATAGCCCCTTTGCTAGCACAGTTTTTCACCATTGTTGTTCATTGGGGCAGAGATCAGTTTTTCTTATTTCTTGGTTTATTTCCAGTGTGGTCTATGATTCATCTTCTTTTTTTACCACCTTCTTATGCTAGCTTAATTAGTGTCAAGTTTCTTATAGGAATCAAGGGAAAAGAAGAAACATGGCCTAACAAAAAGGAGATGGTAGAAGCACTTTAATTCTGATGTCATTGTTTGGTTTCGTCCTAAAATTTGAAATAAAAATTTAGACGGCTCTTTTGGCACTGGGTTTAGTGCCATCTTCATGTACATGCTAATTGGCGTGAACTCAGACCCCACATCTTACTCAGGTAACTGCCTTTACTCAGGTAAGCCCTGGGGAAAGCAGTTGCTTTTTCTTTAGTTGCAGGCTTTCCCACCTTCCACAGTGACTTTTCCAAGTCTTTCCCACCATCTCAAGCCTTCAACCTGTTCCTTAATCCTCCTCAGAAAAAGAACCTCCTCTTTATTCACCATATAATGTCTCTTTCTCTTAACCTACGTCCACTCCCCTTTTCTTCTCTTTCTGGAGAATGTGTTCCCACACTTTTCCAAGTTGGGTTCCCCCATCAGAGTTTCTGCTCTTGGGACTGGCTGGGCATATTGATACCCACTGTGTTAGGCAGAATTATGCCACCAGAAAGACTTCCACATCCTAATCCCAGGAACCTGTGAATATGCTATGTTACATGGTGAAAGAGACTTTGCAGATGTGATCAAGTTGAGGATCTTGAGATAGATTATCCAGAATCACTGGGTGGGTCCCTTGTAATCACAAGGGTCCTTGTAAATGAAAGAGGGAAGCAGGAGGGTCAGAGTCAGAAAAGAAGATTTGATGATGCAAGCAGAGGTCAGAGTGATGGAGGGACACAAGCCAAGGAATGTGAGGAGCCCCTAGAAGCTGGGAAAGACAAGGAAGCACATTCTTCTTGAGATCCTCCAGAAGGGATGCAATTCTGCTGACACCTGATTTCAGCCCAGTGAAACTCATTTTGTATTTTTGACCTCCAGAACTGTAAAAGAAGAAATTGGCGTTGTTTATAAGCCACTAGATTTGTGGTAACCTGTTACAGTAGCAAAAGGAAACTGAAATATCCTACTCCCCGACTTTTCTTCACCCCTTTCTCCGAGTTCAGGGAAGGCATAGGTTATAGATAGATGAGTACCCAGTAAGTGGAGGTCAGGATAAAGAAATTCCAGAGAGGAAGACAGTGAAGCTGTTTACTGCATCATTTGATAATAAAGTAGGTGAATTAAAACGGGTGAGAGAAAAAAGTACTTCCTTTGAAATTAATGAGTACTTGGTGAGGGCCACAGTGAGTGATATTTCATATTGGATTGTAGCAAACCAGCCCAGAGAGATCTCTCGGTAAATACAAACAATAAGTCAGTGCTTCTCAAATTTAAGTAATGTACATTTCCTCTTAACAGAATAACTTAATTTGTAGTTCTACAAATAGAACTACCATACGACCCCGCAATCCCACTACTGGGCATATACCCTGAGAAAACCATAATTCAAAAAGAGTCATGTACCAAAATGTTTATTTCAGCTCTATTTATGATAGCCAGGACATGGAAGCAACCTAAGTGTCCATCAACAAATGAATGGATAAAGAAGATGTGTCACATATATACAATGGAATATTACTCAGCCATAAAAAGAAATGAAACTGAGTTATTTGTAATGAGGTGGATAGACCTGGAGTCTGTCATACAGAGTGAAGTAAGTCAGAAGGAGAAATACTGTATGCTAACACATATATATGGAATCCAAGAAAAAAAATGTCATGAAGAGATTAGTGGTAGGACGGGAATAAAACACAGACCTACTAGAGCATGGACTTGAGGATATGGGGAGGGGGAAGGGTGGGCTGTGATGAAGTGAGAGAATGGCAGGGACATATATACACTACCAAATGTAAATTAGATAGCTAGTGGGAAGCTGCCGCATAGCACAGGGAGATCAGCTCTGTGCTTTGTGACCACCTAGAGGGGTGGGATAGGGAGGGTGGGAGGGAGGGTGACTCAAGAGGGAAGAGATATGGATACATATGTATATGTATAACTGATTCACTTTGTTGTAAAGGAGAAACTAACACACTATTGTAAAACAGTTATACTCAAGTAAAGATGTTAAAAAACAAAAACAAAAACAAAATAACAACGTTACTTTTATGTGACAGATAATATTTTGCTGAACCCAAATTGCTACTTGCAACATGAATATGGTACTGGCTGCTGGTCCTTTTGAGTTCCTGGCACTCGTCTACAATAGGCTTTATGAAATGACTCAATTTCATCAACACTTGGTCCATTCAGATTACTACATAAGTTTCATTCACAGGACCTGCCATAATTTCAACTGGACTTCCTTTGATATTAATGCATCATTTATTGCTCTTTCTCATCTTCCTGCAATTATTAAAATAATTGGTGCTAACTTAACCAGATGTGCACATGATAATGAAGGTACAAGATGAACGATATACATGGTAACACAGAAATGACAGCTACCCAGATAATCCAGAATTGACTTACACAGGCATACCTTGGAGATATTGTGAGTTAAGTTTCAGACCACCAAAATAAAGCTAATATTGCAGTAAATCAAGTCACATGAACTTTTTTGTTTCCCAGCGTATATAAAAGTTAATGTTTACACTGTACTGTAGTCTATTAAGGGTGCTATAGCATTTTGTCTAAAAAAAAAACCAGTGTCCATAGCTTAATTTAAAAATGCTGTTTTGATAAAAAATGCTGGCCATCATCTGAGCCTTCAGTGAGTTGGAATATTTTTGCCGATGGAGGGTCTTGCCTCAGTGTTGGCTGCTGACTTATCAGGAGGGTGGCTGCTCAAGGCTGGGGTGGCTGGGGTTATTTCTTAAATAAGACAACAGTGAAGTTTGCCACACTGATTAACTCTCCCTTTCACAAATGATTTCTCTGTAGCATGCAATCCTGTTTGATAACATCTTACCCACAGTAGAGCTTTCAAAATTAGAGTCTGTCCTCTCCAACCCTGCTACTGCTTTATGAACGAAGTTTGTATAAAATTCTAAATCGTTTACTGTCATTTCAACAATCTTCACAGCATCTTCACCAGGAGTATATTCCATCTCAAAAAACCACTTTCTTTGTTCATACATAAGAAGCAACTCCTCATGTTAAGGATTTTACTGTGAGATTGCAGCAATTCAGTCACACCTTCAGGCTCCACTTCTAATTCTATTTCACATCTGCAGTTACTTCCTCTACTGAAGTCTTGAACCCCTCAAAGTCATCCATGAGGGTTGGAATCAACTTCTGCCAAACTCTAGTGAATGTTGATATTTTGACCTCTTCCCATGAATCGTGAATGTTCTTAAAGGTATCTAGAATGGTGAATCCTTTCCAGAAAGTTTTCAGTTTACTTTACCCAGATCTATCAGAGAAATCACTATCTATGGCAGCTATAGCCTTACAAAATATGTTTCTTAAATAATAAGACTTAAAAGTCGAAATAATTCCTTGATCTATGGACTGCAGAATGGGTGTTTTGTTAGCAGTCATGAAAACAACACTAATCTCATAGTACATCTCCATCAGAGCTCTTGGATGACCAGGTGTTTTGTCAATGAACAGTAATCTTTTGAAAGGAATATTTTTTTTCTGGGCAGTAGGTCTCAACAGTTGGCTTAAAATATTCAGTAAACTATGCTGTAAATAGATGTGCTGTCATCCAGACTTTGTTGTTCCACTGATAGAGTACAGGCAGAGTAGATTTAGCATGATTCTTGAGGGCCCTAGGATTTTTGGAATGGTAAATGAGCATTGGTTTCAACTTACCTTCCTAACAAGAGAGTCAGCCTGTCCTTTGAAGCCAAGCATTGACTCCTCCTCTCTAGCTGTGAAAGTCCTAGATGGCATCTTCTTCCAATATAAGACTGTTTTGTCTACACTAAAAATCTGTTTAGTGTTGCCACCTTCATTAATTATCTTAGTTAGATCTTCTGGATAACTTGCTGCAGCTTCTATATCAGGGACTTGCTGCTTCACCTTATACTTTTATATGATGGAGACAGCTTCTTTCCTTAAACCTCATGCACCAACGTCTGCTAGATTCAGACTTCTCTTCTGCAGCTTCCTGACCTCTCTCAGCCTTCATAGAATTGAAGAGGGTTAAGGCCTTGCTCTGGATTAGGCTTTGGCTTAAGGGAATATCGTGTCTGGTTTGATCTTCTATCCAGACCACTAAAACATTTTCCCTAACAGTGAGAAGGCTGTTTTGCTTTCTTCTCATTCATGTGTTCACTGGAATAGCACTTTTAATTTCCTTCAAGAATGTTTACATTCTCAACTTGTGCACGAGACTTAGCTTTCAGCCTATCCTGGCTTTCAGCAGGGCTTCCTCACGAAGCCTAGTCATTTCTAGCTTTTGATTTAAAGTGAGAAATGTATGACTCTTCCTTTCACTTAGAGGCCATTGTAGGGTTATTACTTGGCCTAATTTTAATATTGTCATGTCTCAGGGAATAGGGAGGCCTGAGGAGAAGGAGAGAGACAGGGAAACAGCTGGTCGGTGGACAAGCAGCACTTATCTATTAAGGTTCCACATCTTATATGAGCGTGGTTTGTGGTGTTTCAACAAATTACAGTAATAACATCAAAGATTACTAATTACAGATTGCCATAAGAAATATGATAATAATGAAAAAGTTTGAAATATTTGGAGAATTACCAAAATGTGATACAGAGACATGAAGTGAGCAAATGCTATTAGAAAAAAATGGTGCCAATAGACTTGCTAGATGCAGGGTTGCCTCAGACCTTCAATTTGTAAAAAATGCAATATATGTGAAGCACAGTAAAGCAAAACTCAATAAAATGAGGTATGCCTGTACATATTAATTACAATTAAAATGAATCTACAAACACACTAACTAGTGGCTCCCAAGAATCTATCTGTAGCCTGGTAGAGGCTCAAAGAACTGGAGTAGGTAACTAAAAAGAGAAATTAATAGAGCTCAGTACTTTATTATAAAATCAATCTTTGAGCTACTGTAAGGAATAAATTTAGTTTTTGAAAATAACATTGTTAGGTAAGTATTACAAGAAAATAGTTAAAAATGATACTAAAAAGCTTATCACGAGAAACAGTATTCCTTTGTTCTCTCCACTATCCCTTCCTTCAACTTTGCCATGCTCCCCAAAGCTCCCCAGGCAAAAATACTAAACTATTACAGATATTGCTTCTGTGATTTACTTTCTCATTTGTAAATAAGATGCCTAGATTGCTATCTGTCAACTCATCAATTTTTGACATTACCTATTGTCTTCCCATAATGATAGGTAAAGATTTAAATTATTTACACCACTTTTCCTTTTCATATTTCTCAAGAAAATTACATCTCAATTTTAAATTCATATTCTATGTTTTCATTATTGAAATAAATTTCAATGCTAAATCAGGTGGAACACTGTTATAATAGTTCCATTCTTTTGCAATTTTCTGTTTTTCCTGGAGTTAATGATTACCTTTTCTTTGTATTTGTTTAGTATTGAGAACACTGTGTCTTCCCAACCTGTACAAGAACTCTGTAAAATACCTCTCTGTGCAGTTTCCTCCAAGATCAAATCTGTCAGGTAATTTTATACATTCTAATATTTCTTGGAGATATCTCTTCCACATACAAACACCCTCAGAGCCTTGACTTCCTGCTCCGGTCCAGTTTTGTAACTTTCTTGGTCTGCTGCACAGCTGTGGTCCTAGCACTTCCTTTGCTGTCATCCTGGGAATTCCCTTTACCTTTCTCATGTTTCCTAATTTCCATTCTTCCTCTTTCTTGGTTTACTTCCTCATTTAGTGAAATATATTGTCTATTGGCTTCCTGAGAAAGCATTTATGGGAAACTTTGTATGCCTCAAATGCCTTTTTGCTACTCTTGTACTTGATTAATTGGTTAGATATAAACCTTTTTACAAAATGTAAAAAAAAATTTTGGATAAAACGTTTTTACATCTCTATCAAAGTTTTTAAGGCATCATTCCCTTGTCTATTCATTTCAAATGTTTTTCTTAAAATTTTATTCCTGGTCCTTTGTATGATCTATTTCTTTTTTCCTCTCTGGAACCTCTTAGAATCTACTCGTTTTTGTTTTTGTTTTTGTTTTTTGCTGTACTCGGGCCTCTCACTGTTGTGGCCTCTCCCGTTGCGGAGCACAGGCTCTGGACGCGCAGGCTCAGCGGCCATGGCTCACGGGCCCAGCCGTTGCACGGCATGTGGGATCTTCCTGGACCGGGGCATGAACCCGTGTCCCCTGCATTGGCAGGTGGACTCTCCACCACTGCGCCACCAGGGAAGCCCAGAATCTACTCTTTATCTCTGATATCATGAAGCTTCACAATAATAAAATTTGATGTGGACCTTTTTTCATTTATTGTGTTGGGTGCTTAATGGGTTTTTTAATCTGAAGACTCATGTATTTAACCTCCTTCCCACTTTATAATTTGTTCCTCACCTTGTCCTCCTCTGGGCCTCATATCCCTGAGTCCAGAACCTTTTTGGTTAACTTTCTCCAGAGAACAATCCTCAGGTATCCCCAGAAGGTGGAGAGAGGTTACTTGACTTTGTGATGTGGAGTTGGGGACCCTTCGGCTTAACTGTTCTCCTAGTTAAAAAAACCAAATACAAAAACCAACCAAACAAAAGACTAGCCATGCAGTGGTTGAGAGTCCGCCTGCCAATGCAGGGGACACGGGTTTGTGCCCCGGTCCAGGAAGATCCCACATGCCGCGGAGCGGATGGACCCATGAGCCATGGCCTCTGAGCCTGCGCGTCCGGAGCCTGTGCTCCGCAACGGGAGAGGTGAGAGGCCCGCGTACTGCACAAAAAAAAAAAAGAAAAAAAGAAAAAAGGACTAGCATTCAAATGATCCCATTGTAGTCCCTTGCCTTACTATACTTTTGATAGTATCACCACTTGCTGAGCATTAACTTGAAATTCTTTAGTCTTTTCAGAGTCTACCAGGCAAATTAGCTTGCTTTTCACTTTCTTACTGCCTTTCCTGTGGCCTTCCAACCCCGTTTCTGTCACGCACACTTTTTCTGTGGGATCATTTGCCATTATGTCTTGTGTTGTAGTCCTCATTCATTGTGGTTTGGGGTTTACGGATTCAGTTCTTCTGATTTCATTGATGTTAGAGTTTCTATTTCTGTTTCTTGTTCTTGTTTGCTAGTGAATTTTAGAGAAGAAAGAGGTCAGAAAGAAATCTTTATAATGTCATCTTGGATTCAGGGAGATCTACTTAACCATTATAATAGTCCAGCAATGAAATGAACTATCTTCCAAAGAAAGAAGCTCCAATTTTGGAAATATCCAATAAAGCCTGGTTGTTCTTTCTTTTAAAGATACTGAAGAAGAAATTTCTGCATGGTGGGAGCAGTGGAGGAGGATTAGATTAAATGACTCACTTATGATCTGTTTCAAATATAAGAGTTTATGAATTCTACCACGGGCTTAAGAGAAGCAGAAATCATATAATAATTATGGCTATAATCCTGAAAATTAGGCAGCCTCCATATGAATTCCAGTTCTGTCTTTTACTTAGGCTCTATTTTAATTTCTTCAGCTTTAATTCCTTACTCTGTAAAATGGGACTATCTATTTTATATGGTTGATCTGAGATTAACACAGTAAATATGATCCATATAATGAACACTAATCTATGTTAACTAATTCCAGTAATGATGAGTTTAAGTCAAGCCTGAGAAATGGGAATTAATATTTTCTAAACTAATAGCATTTTGAAATTGTTGCTGTTTAGAATCGAGTTTAAGTGTGAGAATCTATTTTGTCATTTCTTGGTCATGGTGTATATACACTTGACCTGGGTTAGATTTGTCTTGGGGTAAGGAGCAAGTCTGTACACTCTGTTTTCCTTAGCAGACATCACCTTTGTGTTTCTAGAATAGGGGAAAGTGTGGGCTTGTGGTCAAGCAGAGATTATTTTCAATTAGCCTAAATACAAAACCATGCAGCAAGTTATAATATTTGATTCCTATGGTGATACCTCTTTAATTTGTGCTAGTTGTGTGTAGATGGTCTCCAGAAGTGAAATGTATGATTCACACCCTAGGAAAAGAATTTAGTTTTATTACTTTAAAGTGAGAATTAGTTAAACAAGGATTGTCTCTGTTAAAGGGCAATGTGAAGGAGCTTTCACAAATAAAATAAATCATTTGAAATTTGCATAAGTATTGGGTGCCACACTTGGAAAGAAGAGCTCCACTTCTTAAGTGTAAAAATATCTACACTTAAATACTTTTTCGTGATAACAATTTAATCATGAATTTCTTCTTATAAATAATGCAGATAAATTTTAGAGTAAGCTCCTTTACACAGATTCTCTAATCTCAATTAAAAAGATTTGCTGCATGCATTCCACAAGGGAGATTTGGCTCATGTCAATATTTTGTTCAAGGAAGGTCAGAATAAAATCTGTCATATTGCAGTAATATTGGATTCATCTCTGAAGAGTCCCTGCCTACTGCATTGCTGAATGTAGTAGAGACCCAGGAGCATGGGACTGTGTACTGCCTCGTTCACATGAAATGTGTGTACTGAGGGTAGAGCTGAGTTTTCATGGCCACCAAGGACTGCAGCAATGACATTCTCCAGAACAGGCTTCATTCACTGTTCTAACCTGCCGGCAAGGGGGCTGGAAGACCATATGGCTGAAGCATGGTGATGTTTCTCCCCTCCATCCTGTCTAAACCTGTGTCACCAACAGTTTATCCAGCAGAGTTCTAGGATACTGTTTTGGGTAGTGATCTGCTTGTTGCTGCAGCTTGGCAGGAAAACCCTCCTGGCATTTGAATACTCGAGCATAACCCTGGGGGCAGAATTCCCCAACTCCAGGGTTACAGTCACTTCATGGTGTCCCACTTCCTCGTGTTCCCCACAGGAGACTTGGGAAATATATCCCTTTTGAAAGAACTCTGGTAATAAGATACCAAAATTAATGACAAGAAGGCAATGATGCAGACTGACTGAAACGTCAGTTGCTGATGTTCGCAACTTCGAGGACCTGTGGTTTTGCACTGGGACTTGACTGTCAGGTATATTTCTTTCCTCCATCCCCTCTTCTCATTACTCCTTGTTCTGGGGTTTGATGGTTATAGTGGCATCTGCAGAATCTTGGCAAGGGAAGGGGTCCCGCAGATCATCTTCCCACCTCCCTTGGACTCAGAGGTCCTGTCCAGAGCCACCACCCTGATCCATCCTCAGGTAGATGAGATTTGATGAAAAAAAAAAATCAGCCCTTCCCAATGAGACAGCACTGCTTGCCATTAGTTAAATAAAGGAATCAATTCTCCAAAAATGATAGATCCATGGTGTTTTGCCATTCGAGCAGTGTGCCTCCTTTGCCAAAGGCATCTCTTTCAAATAGCGCTTTTTTTTTTTTTTTGAGGTTTGGTAACTAACACTTTTAGTGTTAGTTTTTCATTGATTTGATTTTGATTTTCTTCCCTGAGGCTCATGAGTTCTCCTTTCCCCTACCTGAGTGTCATGAGGCTCCACTTCTGTTGATCACAAAGCAATTCTAAGAAGGGGTCTATGGTTGAAATTATGCTTAAAGGAAAGCCTGTCATTTTGATGTGTTAAAAAACAGGGGTGTGGTGGTCACCTAATTATGATGCAGTGAGTACTCCTTTCCTTCTTTCTTGCAGTGCAGTTCTTATCAAAGAGTATGGACCTATTTTTAAATTCTAAGTGTATGGTCTTTTTCTCCACAATAATTTGATGTAGTTTTGATAGACTCTGGAACAACACAAACCCTGAGAAGGCAGAGGTGGTCAGCAGGATAGGAGGGAGTGAGCAAATGGTTAAGAACTCTGATCCTTTGCTTTTTAATCCTCTTTATTATGTCACCTCCTTACCTCCCTCTGTGTTGCATGGATGCCTAGACTTTGTTATTTTAGAAACAGACTATTAATTGAGTTTGTCGATCTGCCTGCCTAGTCTTTAAGGACACTTTCCTGTTCTAAATATCTTTTGTGACCGGTTATCCCTAGATTCGATTAATTTACCATGTGTGGGCCTTGATTCAAGTTCAGGAACTGGAAAGGAAGCACCTCACCTCTTCCATTCATCTTTAAACCATTTTGTAATCCATTCTGTATCAATTTGAATTGTACTAAATTAATCATGTTAACCAGTTAATCTTGTTTATCAGTTATGATCCTAAATTGTAGCTGAATCCTGACAGAGCTGCCTTGTTGCCTAACTCCAGGGGTCACTGTTCAAACAAGATAAATGTGGGCCCCACTGGTTTTCTGCAACATGATGGTCCTAGACTCAACCTGGAACTATGGCCAGATGCAGTCATGGTATCCTTGGAAAGGACAAATTCCTAACTGCCTTCCCCACAGATATGCAAGAGAGATTGCAAAATCATTAAAAGCATGAAGGAAAAAATGCAGGGGAATCCTCTCAGCTATCTGTATGGTACCACCAAGTCATCAAAAGATGACTTCTTTAAAGACTTTCTTGTGGGAAAATGTAACTATTATTAAAAAGTAATGAAAGCCCAGCTGTAAACTTCCACTCTTAGCCCCAAATCTACCTTCCTATGAGGTCCCCATTGGTGAAAAGAAGTTTTCTATAGATTGTCTGGAAATAAGATGAAGTCCCTGAGATGGATCACTACATCCCCATGGATTAGAAGAGCACAGCCTAGAAGTAATGGGTTTGGGTCCTCACCTAAGGAAGTGCAGTCCTGCAGTGTCCCACACTGCAGAACGGGAAAAGGGGGCTCACCAGAAGTCTGTTCACAGAAATCAACACTTCCACTGCCTGAACCTTCCTTTTAGAGTCAGGATGTAGATGAAAATGGACTAATTCCCCCCAGAGTACATATTTAAATATGTATAATCATAAATAACTGTGTGTGCATTAACAAAACAAAACAGAAAAACAAGAAAACAGAAAAGCAAGACAAAATAAACCACACTTGGCAGGCTACTAATATATTTAACGTTTTTAAAATTCAAAATGTAAAATTCAGAGATCTTAGAATCTAAAGAATGAGTATCTTATGAGGGGGGAGGCAACAATAAGCAAACAATTAAACAAAACCCATACAGTTAATTGAAACTATCAAGCTTTATTGGTAAGAAGCATATCCTGTAGAATTTGAATATTTTGCTTGAATGTGTTTTGTATATTTAGCTAAAAAAATAGGATGACAATATAAATTTATGTGTATGAAGTTAAATATTATATGAACTAAGCTGTTTTAAATGAATACTTTTTTATATCAGAGACTTAAACTCAAGAAGAGAAATTTAACTTTGTACGAATAAGAAAAAAATAAGGTCATGGAAAAGATTGGAATCTTGGGCCTGAGTCTGAGAAGGGAAAAATGTAATAGTTTTAAATCTATCCTAAATAGTAAAAGTCCCAGTTATAGAAAAACAGGGGTTGAAAAATAGCAACAACAAAAATTAATCTGGTGGGTTTTAAAATAATATTTATTCCAAAATTTGGTGTTTTTTAAATTAAAAACCTGTTAAAATTTCAATGCATAACCACACCTATATTGTATAATGGAACTGGTAAATTAAATGTGATGTTGTGTTTTTTCTCTATAAGGATAAATGACAGAAAAGCTGAAGTGAAAATATGCAATTACCTTATGTAAATGTACATAGTATTTCTATTGAACTGTCTCATTTTGATGCATTCTGCTTGTTTTCTGATATTCTAAAGTAGTTTCTGGAAGATTGAAAAATGGAGTCCAAGACTGAAAAATTGGAGTTCTACACCAGTGTCATCTGTAATTAAATGAAAGATATATTTGTTTTTGATACATGAAAATTTATCAGATGATATATTCAAAATAAATGAATTTCGGATCATGGGTCAAAGGAGAGACTTTTAGTCTAAACTTCAAAACTCTTGAGTTTACATGTAATGTTATTTGCACACAAAGTCTTTCTTTGATCTTCCTGCAGAAAATTAAACACTTTGAACTGGCCGGGGCTGGATGGAAGTGGTATTCACTGGGACAATCACTTAGGTTCATTAATGCAAATACAACATTCCATGATATATCAGTTTGCTAAGGGAATGAGAAAATGTTTTGTGGTATATACAAGGAAGTGCTTTTGGCTTAGGAAAGAGACCAGGGTACATTTAAAGAGTTTTATGATAAGGGCAAAATTTAGGAGAGCTAAATTTTAATTTAATTTAATTACTAGAAATTAAAGAGAAGTGGGAAGAATCAATTTGCCCAGCATCCCCTTGGATAAATGAATTTGTACTTTTAATTGTGCAGTAAGTTATAATGGACCACATAGGGAAATTTTTCCATCCTCTCAGAGTGAACTAGACTAGCTGTTGGACTCTCTTCCAGAACTGGGTATTAGAACCAAGAAGGGTAGTGACCCAAAGCTTCCACTTCTGACAATGCAGAGCTGGCAGTGATGAGGATGCAAAAGACCTCAGACTCAAAACCAGTTGAAAAAACTGAAGCAAACTATCTGTCGAACAAGCACCTACATAGCCACGGAGAATGAAGGCTGAAGAGTGAACCTATAACTGAGTAGCTGGAAAAATCCCATCCTTCCTGGGATCCCTTCTCAAAACAAAGTGGCTACCCAGAAAATGTTGAGTTTTAGTTAGTACTTTATTGTCCATATTGATGTTGGGGTGGGTATCTTGGAACTCTTAGTTCAATAAGGAAAATAGGAATTATTCTTGCTTGTGTAAGAGAAAAAGTGCTACAATTATAGAATCCCTCAAATTACATAGGAACATTGTAATTCTAGAACAGAATTAGAAATATCGATGTAAACTTTAAAAGAAAAATGTGTACCTTTGATACTGCAGTAACCTAGGAACAATGGTACCCATGTTGCACTCTATCACCCAGTTCTTGCTCTCTGTATTTTTTCACTAAAGGAAACTAAGGCCCCTTGAAGAAACATCTCCCTCTATGCTTGGCTTAGAAATATACCAAGATAGCTTGGATCATCTTGTGCCAGAAAGCAAGAAAGCTTTCAAAGATTAATACATACCAAAGAGACATAGGAACCTACCTAAAAATCTACCACTGAAGCTACTGCTGGCCAAAGTTCTGACATTAAAAGTTATAATAAATCTTCCAGTTAACTTAAACACATTTAATCTGTTAAAAAGCCATGATTCCCCAATGATGAACAAAAGGAAAAAAAAATTACATTAAGTTATGGGAAGAAGATGAAGGGACTAGAATTTATTACTGCTGAGCCTTGTCATTTATTTGGTGTTCTTGGCTCATTTATTGTGTCTATAAAGAGTATAGAAATTAGCTAATGCTAAATGTATCAGTTGGGAGGTATTTTCTGACACAAGGTGGGATTATCAGTAGAAGATTCCCTACTCTGTGCCTACAAGTCAGACAAACGCCGTAGGAAGTAGCCACTATTCATTTGTATCAGTTTTTAAATGATGTAAAGAATGTGAAAGAATGCAGCACGTGCACATGTTGTTCTAGGTAAGTGGAAAAAGCAAACATTGCCACAAGGCAAAAAAGGAGGTCCGTTCAACCCAAGGAGCAGGAGCCAAGCCTGCAAGTGCATGTTGAAAAAAGCCACAAAAGGCCCAGGACAGGACAGCTCTTCAGATAAAAATAAATGCAAATAAAAGAGAAAAGCCTATGGGCTTCCCTGGTGGCGCAGTGGTTGAGGGTCCGCCTGCCGATGCAGGGGATGCGGGTTCGTGCCCCGGTCCGGGAGGATCCCACGTGCCGCGGAGCGGCTGGGCCCGTGAGCCATGGCCGCTGGGCCTGTGCGTCCGGAGCCTGTGCCCCGCAGCGGGAGGGGCCGCGGCGGTGAGAGGCCCGCGTACCACAAAAAAAAAAAAAGAGAAAAACCTGAGGTGGCTAATCAGGAAACTACAGAAGACTCCTGTGCACAAAGCAGAGCAGCTAAAAATGAAGGCAGTCTGGTCTCTGATGAAGCCAGTGAAAAAGAAACCAAGTCCAGCTGTGTAAACCAGCTCTCACCAGTGATCCTCATGTGTTTCTTTTTGTTAATCTCAAGGTAAACATTTGTATCAATTCATTTATAAATGCAAATATTTGGTAGCTCTAGGAGGACGTTTGAAAGCTAAGAACCTCACCTCTTATTCTATTTTTTTTCTTTTTAACATATTTAGGTAGGTGGGTTTGTTTTGTTTTCTTTTTTTCTTAGTGCAAACCCTTGTTAAAAAAGTGAATACTGTTTTGTTTGTCAACTTAGCATTTGATAGGCTGCAGAAGCGCAGTTTTAATAGCCTACAATATGAAATGTAACTAAATAGCAATTTGAAGTCGTAATCATGCATTCACATGACAAATATTTTAAATGACTTACCTTTTTAACCCATTTTTAAAAGTAGAATTGTTCCCACAAATGCCTGCCTCCTGTCCTTAGCTCTTCCATTAGAACCGTGACATCTTTGATAGTGGTAGTAGAGTTTTTCCTTATTACTTTAATAACGTGTTGAGAAAAATTGGAAATTTTTGAGCATGTGGTGTATATGTATTAAATTACAAGTTGGAGGGAAATTAGGTCTAACAGCTTATCAATATTTTAAAATATTGGTATTTGAAATCCTCTATTTAAGAACAATTTGTCTGCAAATTTTAAGATAGAAAATCATTGGAAATTTGCTATGGATTATAACTCATGACTTTAAAATTTTTCAGTATTAAGAATTATTTACAAATAGTTTCATAACATCTGTGGGCTGATTATGGAACAAAAATTTCAATTATGAAAAAGATTAAGTGGAAAGGCATCTATATGTTTTATGTTGTTAACAGTTTATAAGTCTTTAGAGTCAAAGACATATTTACATAGTTTAAGAATCCCAAACACACCAAATGGATCATCCTGTATAGCAGTTATAGATTCCTATAGGTAGATGAGAGAGTTAGATAGTGTAAATCCAGGAAAGTGGACTGGATGATAACCTTGATCAGAGTTATGGAATATTAACATAGTAACTATTAGTAGAGTTTGCATGTATCTTCAACTCTTGGGAACATGTATCCTCAGGTGTTGGGAACGATCCATATCCTCCGTCTGTCTCTAAATAGTAAATAACCTCAGTTAATTAGGAAGGGAAATATCTTTCTTAATAAGTATGCATCTGTTAATCCCCAGAACATTTAGAATTAAGTATGGAAAACTTAAAAAATCAAAATGATTTATTAATATTAGTGTCAAGTAGGGAACTATAAGATCTACCTAGGAAAATATTCATGATTATAACATTTCATTGAGTTTCATTACAATGATCTATTTACCCATATCACCACTAGACTGTGAGTTCCTTGGGAACAAAGATGGTGTCTTTTATCTAAGTGTTCTCAACACAGTGACGGGCCCAGAGTCAGTGCTCAGAAGATTTTTATGAGTAAATAAATGAAGTCCTTAAGGGTGTAGACAGACTTGGTTCTTGCAGTATCTTCTTCCAAAGAGATCAGAGGAAAGTCTGTCTCATTTCAGTACTGCTGAGCTGCCCCCACTTTGAAGGCTCCTTCCGGTAGCCATTTCAGACATATGTAGTGGAAATAGAGGAAAAGATTTCTCTGATGTTTTTGATGTTGAGTCCAGGTCATGTTTACAGATGGGAAGGGTCAAACTTCAGGGATGCTCCAGAGACACGGCCCTTGACATTCTGTGTGAAAGGATGTGCTGTACAAAGGTCTGCCTGCCAGCAACTATGCTTGAATGCCACATGGCCTAGGCATGGAGACAGTTTTCCTGTCAGACCCCGACTACGCATTTGTTATGCGGAGCGATGGATCATAAATTTCAAACCACATCCGCATGACAACCCTTAAAATGTCTGAAAACCGTATCCCTTTTATCTAACGACTCCTGCTTTCTTCCGCTGTTCCTCATATGACACAGTCTCCAGACCTTTCCTGCACCGGGTTTTCCTCTTTTAATTTGCCTGTGTTTCTCCTACGTATGGTCTCGAAGATCCAGAAATGAGAACGTTATGGCCTGACTCAAGCAGAGGGTGGGGAACCATCGCCGCCCTTCTTCTGGGCCCCGCACGTCACTGTAGTCAGAATGTCATCGCCTACCTGGCAGCCCTACTCTCACCATACTTGCAGTCAACTCAAATCCCCGTGTTTTGTTTTGGTTGTTTTCAATGTGATATGTTTTAAATATGATTTTCCAGTTCTGTATTTGTGTATTTTGAACTAAATTGCTGTTTTGAACCTAAATATTTAACTTGTTTCTCTATTAAACTGATAGGTTTGGCTCATTATTCCAACTTATTTTGACATGTCGGAATGGTGGTTCTACCATTAAATATTTTACATTCCAAGCTTTTGCCAGGCATTGTATTACATTAGGAAGGAGGATTTATTTTGACATGTAAATGTTTGTTTTAACATAAAGGAGGAGTGGTGCGTGTAGATATTAGGAGACCGAAGCGGTAGACACCTGTGAACACTTGCTATTCTGTTGGCTGCCCAACATCCAAATCTTCTGTCCATTTCAAACCTCATTCATCAGTGAGTCAGGTATGTTTGGGGGCAGGGTTCTGCGTTCCTGTAGTAAGGGAAACTTCGCGAGAGCTAGAAGTGAGCACATGACCCAAACTTGTCCAAACCCACTCCCAGCTGGAACTTTGAATCTGGGGAGTGATGCAGGGAACAAAGATTATTTTCTGGGGTAGCGGTAAGTGTCCAGTGCGATGGAGAGTTTCCAGCAGTCCCGGCATTACTGCGAGAGATTTTAGCAGCATAACCTTAATCAGCGTATTTCTAAGCCAAGTCTCTTCTGTTTCGATTTCCTTGATTCTTTATCATTTCTCAAACCTGATTCCCCATTATTTCTTAGATTTAGTAAGCTAACTGTAAATTTCCTTTCTGTTTTAAGTGTTCCAGAATCAGTTTCTATCATTTGCAACAGGATCTCAAAGCAGTACAATACACAAAGTACACATCACAGGGCTTTGCAGATGCGCATTAAATGGTGATTTCTTTTTCTCCTTGTTCCCTTCCCAGTTGTATTATAAGCTCTTTAAAGGTCTATTTCTCTTCACTAACCCCCTCCAAAAAGGTGCTTACTATGTTTCCTTGTACAAAGAAAGCAGTCAGTACTGCTTCTTACCCAAATTACACACTTAGTAAATTAGAACTCATCACTGATTCCTCAAAGGATCTAAACAGGGTGGGTGAAAATATAAAACTGCCCTAGCAAGCAAATTGAAAACAGAAGTGGTGCTGTAGTTCTGGCTAGTTTCTTTGGTTACAACGTTTATAATGTTTAGGAGGTGGGAAGAGTTAAATCGTTTTGTTTGTTTGGCTGGTTTGGTTTTTGACCTAACAATATGGGAATTCTTTCTTGAAATTTTGCTTGGAGCCAATACATTTATAAGAATGGTTCTGATAAAAAATGACGTTCCTTGGGCTTCCCTGGTGGCGCAGTGGTTGAGAGTCCGCCTGCCGATGCAGGGGACACGGGTTCGTGACCCGGTCCGGGAAGATCCCACGTGCCGCGGAGCGGCTGGGCCCGTGAGCCGTGGCCGCTGAGTCTGCGCGTCCGGAGCCTGTGCTCCGCAACGGGAGAGGCCACAGCAGTGAGAGGCCCGCGTACCGCAAAAAAAAAGAAAAAAAAAGAAGTGACGTTTCTGTGTACAAAAGAGGGAGAAGGTTTTTAAACTGTGGTAAATTTTTTTTCTTTAGTGAAGCATTTGAAAATAATTTCTTTTCCTTCCTTGAAGACTGTAACAGTAAGAAGCCATCTTAGAAGCTGCCGTGCACAGGGAGGTTGAAGAAGTCCTTGTTTGCGGAGGTGACATCTGAGCTGAAACTCAAATGACCAGACAGAACTGGCCATTCCAAGCCCCAGGGCAGAGGGTGCAGGCAGAGGAAGGACAGGTGTGCGCCCCTGGCGTCCCTATGCCCAGTTCAGCCTTCCCCTTGCCTTCCCCGCCCACGCTCTGTGCTTCCCCAACCTTGTTTCTTTTTTTTTTGCTTTTTTTTGTTTCTTTTCAGACCGGGAAAGTGACAGTCAGTTTGGAGTAAAAAAATCCTTCATTGGAGATGTGCTACTTCCTGTGGGGTAATCTTTAACATTATTAAACAGAGTACTCAGTGTCTCAGGCTGAAGCACTTGCCTCTGGGTTCCTCCAGCCACGATCAGAGATATCTGAAGGGAAATGCTTAGGTTCCTGACTTTGAAATGCTCATCAAAGTGTTCCTTTGGAAGGTGTCCATCCTAACTACAAAGTCCTACCCCTGACATTCAGTCTCTCAGATGTAAATGTCTGGCAGTTTGAGAATGGCCAGTCTGTCTCTCCTCCTAATTATGAAGTCTTCGGACCAAGATCCGGCCACCCAGCTACCTAATGAAGAAGAGTTTTAATTATTAAATGGGACATTTACGTGTCCTTTTTGGGTAAATTTTATTACCATTGCACTGGAAGCTAAAATGTCATTCTGTTTCACTTCCAGACATCGTCAAGTCTTATTACCTTTGTCTATAAGTGTCATCAGCAAGGTCCATTAACATTCCCGGGAAAGAAAAATAGAATCTGGGTAATAAAAATGTCTAACCTTTTTCGTTTCCTCCGTGCTTAGTCTAGTTTCACTTGCTCATAGGGTGCTGTATGCAGAGGTCTTGCACCCACCACTTCAGGCCAGAGTTCCTAGTGCCCAAGGGCTGCTCAGACCTGTCAGATCAGCGGGCCGTGTGCAGAAGCCCCCCCCCACCCAGGACACCTCAATTGAAGATGGCGGCGGCAAGTCGTGTGAAGCGATGCTGCAGCCGGCGCTGCGATCCGATCCGGAGTGTGGTCAACGTGCCTGCGCCAACCCCAGAACTCTGCCCCTCCCCGCTCAGGAGAACGCTATAATGAGGCCCCGCCCACGCCTGTCCTGGAGAGCATATATGCTAGAGCATGCTCTTCTCTTCCTTCTTTGCTCAAGGAAGAAAGCTTTGCTTTGCTTCTGAACCAAACTCGGTCTCGTTCTACTGGCTCCAGTGACACTGGGCAGGAGGACCCTCGTTGGGGCCTGATTGGAAATGTTGGCGATATAAGTACTGATACATAATAACTGATGGAATCATGATTTAAATAAGCTGGTCAAGAGCTAAGTCCAGAGGAACTGAGCCAGCCATGTATTCTTTTTGCCTTCCCTGCATCTTGTGTCATTGGGAACATGGGTTGACGAGGTGGCCCAGCTGCATTTTGAAACTTTGAATGGTAGAAGCTGAAGAAACTTTTTAAAAAGTAGCCAGCATTTCTGTTTGCTAAATTAGAGCCACACCGTTCTTTTATTTTGCATAAAGCCTCTAGAATTGGTAATCGAGTCATACAAATGAAAATCAAGCATCTGTGGGTGGATCTTTCTGCAGAGGACATTGTTGCTGAATGCTCTGTCTAGTGATACAGAGTGCATGGTGTATTCAAGCCTAGACCATGCCTCTGAGACTGAATTTTTGTGCGGTGTCTAGGGTAATGAATTTAGAATCTGCTGCTGACAAACCTCTTGCATGACCTTGTGACACTGCAGATGCTCTTCCACAAGTCATTTGTGGCAGTTAGCTTTTTTTTTTTGCCTGGGATGCACTGAGCTGGAGAGAACTGAAGGAAGGCCCTCCAGAAAGAATCTTGACCTCAGGCTGGAGGAAAAACAGTCAAAGAGAACAGGACTGGATTTGCTGCAGCTCCACCCGGACGCCACTGTTTGTGTCCTGAACGTCACCAGGAGTTAAGACAGAATCTGGGATGGCTGTCACTGCACTGTTCTGTTCTGGTGCCACTGTTCTGTTCGGGTTGCAATGCAGCACAATCCTGTGGTTGAGGACTAGACTTCCCTGTGAAGGAGGCATTTCTTCAGTCCTCCTTGAGCTGGAGGAGCTAATCTGAGGACCTTAAATTTGAGGAAAGTTAAACAATCTTTCTTTCTCATCTTTTTTTTTTTTTTTTTTTTTTTTTTTTTTTTTTTTTTTTTTTTTTTTGCGGTACGCGGGCCTCTCACTGCTGTGGCCTCTCCCGTGGCGGAGCACAGGCTCCGGGCGTGCGGCTCAGCGACCACGACTCACGGGCCCAGCCACTACGCGGCATATGGGATCTTCCCAGACCGGGGCACCAACCCGTGTCCCCTGCATCGGCAGGGGGACTCTCAACCACTGCGCCACCAGGGAAGCCCCTCTTTCTCATTTTAAGTGATCCTGGACCTATAGGCACAGTTATACGCAGGGCATTCCTGGGGTTAGAACAGCCGAACCCTTACTCTGTTCAGGCTGGCTGGGGGCACCCATGGAGACCATGAAGGCAAGTTGAAACTGAACTGTGAGGGTAGCCTTTATGAGAGACCCTTCCATTTGGTATCTTGTATCAGAGAAACTACAGTAGTTTTGTTAAATGCTGCCGTCTGAACATAGCTGCATCATGGACAGGGAAGGGTCTGTCTCCTAGGCTGGTTGGGTGTTAGCAAAGGCCATCATCCAAGGCGTGTAGCTGCTCCTGCATCATGGTGATCTCAGAACATGGATCAGGAGAGAAGAAAGGAAAGTGTACCTTGACCAGGAGTTTGGGCCCAAAGAACCACATGCAGGGTCAGCTGTGGCGCACATGTGAGAAGGAGCTCATGGTGCTTTCAGAAACAACCCAGGAGAGTTTGACATGGGGAAGTTTTATGCTGGGAGGGTAAATTTCTGATAGAAACAGAACTGAAAACTTATTTTTTAAGACATCTGTGTGGCAGGAAGCCGTAGTATTCATTTATAAGAATTTTTTCCCTTCAAAATGGGACTTCAAACTTTTCATCTTTATCTGGAACAATACAAAGTAGTTTTTTTTTAGTTTTAATTTTTTTTAACTTATTACTGGCATGAAAGAGAGTAAATGAAGAATAAAATTCACAGTCTTTGCATTCTTTGCATGACGTCTGCATCCATGTAATTATTTGTCATACCTCTTATTGAGACTATTACTCATATGAATGAAGTAATAAACAATTATTTGAATACAAATTTCATACAAGTAGAGTATTTAGAGCATCCCAGAAAAATTTAAGTTTCAATTTCTCTTTAAGTAGAATATATTATTAAAAACTGTAAAGCAAGGATGGATATCTAGGCAAGGGAATTTGAAATTCTTTATGGAAATAAAATAAACAATAGAAGAAAAGAATTTATACCAACATGAATAAAATATCTGTGGGCCAGTTTTTTAAAAATCATAATACCTTTCTTGTAACTTTAGAAATAAGTCATTTAATCGTAAGGATAATAATGGATACTATTTTAGACACAGAAACTTTACAGAGAATTTGGATTATGAGATGAAGCTTAGAGATTAACAAGAAACAATATATAAGGCTATAGGCTTAAATAAATGGAAAGAAATTAAAAAGCTACATTATATAATTAATGATAATAGTAAAATATCTTTCAGTTGAAATAGTAAGTGAAAAATGACAGGGAGAAAATATGTTTAGTAAGAATATAGAGAATAATGTAAAAATCTTATTAGAAAGTTTCTACTTCTAGCTATGGCAGAGTAGTTTATATCAGATCGACTCCCTCCCCCTGACAAGAACAATTAAAAAAAAAATAGGAAAATTTATTAAAAACAAAAAACAAAAATAGCCAAATAGCATTTGGAGGCATCAGAGAACAACTAACAACCTACTCGGATTAACAGGATAAAACCCTGGAAACAAGGGCAAGACATTGATGTAAACCTGATGTTCTTTATTGATTATCCTCTGAAGCCAGTTTCCAATAAGAAAGTGGCACGGGTGTGAAGATAAGAGAAAAAAAAGTCTCAGAACTTTGGTAGGCTCACAAAGTTGGGTAGGCAAAATTTGGAGCTCAGTATGACAAAACTAGCTAAGACTTCAGGGGTCTAGACCCTGGAGAAAAGGGAATTGCAGGTAAGTAAGCTTGATATTCTACAATTTTTTTCCCTGTAAGTGTATTTGATGAGACACACACAGTGAGAATATAAGCAACAAAGCAGAAAGTGGAAGCTAAGATGCTAACTAGAACTTTAGGCAGTTTCACAATGTTTGAGAAATAGAAAAACTGGATTCAGATATTTCCAAAGACCTCTTGGATTTTAATCATCTTATATCCGATTGGATCAAAGTGATCTATAACTCCACTGTCTTCCTGGAAAGACAAAACAAACAACAACAACGTTAAAAAACCAACAACCTCTGTAAAGAAAGATATCCAGAGCCCTTATAATTCATCACACATGCCTGGCATTCAATAAAAAATAGTCAGGCATCCTGAGAGACAGGACAGAATGACCAAAAACAAAGAGAAAAAACAATAAAAACAGATCCTAGGGTCATCTGTGTATTGGAGTTATTAGACAGATGGTTTTAAATGGTTGTGATTAATATATTTAAGAAAATAGATAAAAAGAATTTTGCCAGGGGACTGGAACCTATAAACATCGTCCATGGGAATTCAGGAGTTGATAAACACAATTATCAAAAGATTTCATCAAATGAATTTAACAGTAGATGAGACAGCAGAATATTACTGAACTGCTAAGTAGAAAGTATGAAATAAAAAAGATGAAAAGTACAAAAGAGAACAAGACATATATGGCAAATGGTGAGAGTAGTTCTTGCATATGTGTAATTGGAGCCCCAGAAGGAGAAGAGGGAGAGGATGGAGGATAAGCAATAATTGAAGAGATATTATCTGAGAATTTTCCAAAACTGATACAAGACATCAAGCCAAAGATTCAAGAATTTGTATAAAACCATAGCATACCTAGGCACTGCTTAAGATTAAAGTCAAAGAGAAAATTATGAAAGCATCCAGAGGATAAAACACATCAGCTCTGAGGAGAAAAAAAAAGATGAAAGTTGGATGACAATGGAATGATATTTTTGACATGCTCTGAGAAAAAACCTGCCAACTCGGAATTCTATAAGCAGTGAAAATATCCTTCAAAAATGAGAGTTTAATAAAGACATTTTTTAAAAACAAAATCTGAGAGTGTTGCCAGTAAAATTGATTGATGTAGAGATACCTTCAAATATTAATTTATATAAATGAATAGACTAAAATGATGAATTCACAAAAGGTAGTTAACTTTTTGGGGGGGTCTAAGAAAGTGCAGCTTTGTTCAGGGTTTATTAAGTTACTTTTCTCCTTTTTAAAAGGAATAACATGAGAACAAATAAATCCTTTGGAAGAGTACTTCACATTAACTAATGAATGACAATAAGGGCCATTTGTAGAATTTGACAAACAATTGTAACAGGAAATGATGGGCAAATTTAGAAAGGCTCAGCAAAACACAACATACTAAAATGGCAATTAAGTGATTAAAAAGTCAAAAGATTATCAGATTAAAAAAAATTTCTTCAACTTTATAAAGATTTTGCTTATGGCTATAATAGAGAACTGATGTATTTTATAATTTGTGGTGATTATTAAATACAGTGCTTTACATCTTTTTTTAAAATTAAATTTTCTTAAAATTATTAAAATCTAATGTGATATTCTGTACTTATGCACTCTTCCTTTAGGATTCTGCTCCCAAATAATTTCTGGAAACCACAAAGAATATTTACACAAAGAATGAGACAATCTCCTTTATTGCTAGTTTGTTATGACCTGCCAGTTTCAGTCCTGCAGAAATACAGTGTTGCCAGTAAACTGTTTCCTTCCATTTTAGGTGACAGTTGCTCTGTCACCTAAAATCTAAATCTTTGGACCTAGGCTAGAGATGAGGCACTGGAAGTCTGAGGAAAGTTTTTCTCATATTTTAGTTTTAGTAAGAATGCAAAAGAAAGTTCCAAATGTTTCTACTTCTGAAAATCATACAGGGCAATAAGGAAAGTGCAAAAACACTCTACATCTGATCATAGTGGTATTAAACTATAAACAGAAAATGTCACTACAGAGCCTGCAGATATATATATATATATATATATATATATATATATATAATATATATATATAATGACAAAAGAGGAACACTACAAAAAAGCTCCATGCACATAAATTTAACAATTTGGATGAAATGAATGAATTCTTCGAGATTCAAAAACTGCCAGAACTCACCCAAGATGAAATACGTAACCTGAACAGTTCTATAACTATTAAAGATATTGAATTTAAGGTTTAAGATCTTCAGAGAAATAAGTCTGTGGTCTCAGATCATTTCACTGGCAAATTACACTGACTATTTAAAGGAATAGAATGAATGCTATGTAATCTCTTCCAGAAAATCAAGGAGGAAAGAATACCTCCCAATGCATTTTATAAGATCATCATTACCCTGATACCAACACCCCACTCCCAAAAAAGAGAAAACTGTGGATCAATATCCCACATAAATATAGATATAAAAATTCTCCAAAAAATATTAGCAAGTTGAACCCAGTAATATATAAAAAGAATAATACACCACAGGCAGTGAGGCCTGGGAAAGCAAGGCTGATTCAATATTTGGAAACCAATCGATGTAATCCACAATATTAATAGTGTAAAAAAAAAAAACCATAATTGTATCAATTGATACAAAAAAACCCCAACTTTTGACAAAATTCAACACCCATTCAAAATAAAAACCTGAACATGAATGTTTATAGAATTCTTCATAATGGCTAATACTGGAAGCAACTCAAATGTCTTTCAGTGGATAAATGGGTAAACAAGCCCTGGTACATCTATAGAACGGAATACTACTCAGCAATAAAAAGGAACCAACTGTTAAACATGCAACCACTTAGGTGAATCTCAAGGTGTTATGCTGCATTAAAGAATTCAGTCTCAAAATTTATAGACTGTGTGATTCCAATGATATGACAGTCTCTATATGACAAAACTGTGGTGACAGAGAACAGACTAGAATTTAAGGGTAGGGGGGTGTGACTATAAAAAGATAGCACAGGGGAAGTTTTGGGGGGCAATGGAACTGTTCTGTATATTGATTGAGGTGGTGGTTACGTAAATATGTGCTAACATTTGTGGAATATGGAATTTTACATATTGGAATTTTACATACCCCCCCAAGTTCAATTTAACTGTATAATAATCTTTAAAATAATAATTTAAAGACACATTACAGCTATATAGTCAGAAAGCAAAATGAATCTTTAAGAAACAAATCCTGCAAACTCCATGTTCTATGAAAGTATGGTCAAAGGCAATTGAGATCAGCAAAATCTTCATGGGAATCCTTGATGAAGTACTGAGTTTATAGGGAAGAATGGGTAGTGTGAAGAGGGCCAACTGTGGAAAATATTAGAAATTACCATCAACATTCATTTCTAAAGGAGAATGCACTACTCTGTGTGAGTAGGACTGAGAATAAATAGGAATAATTACTGAGGGAGATGGAGAATATGCCATGGAACAAACAGATTGGAGACAAAAGTGGCAGATCTCAGGAAGCACCACTTTCTAAAAAGGAAGACAGGAGTGCGTTTCTCTGGGTAACTGTAGCCGGTGAAGGAACCATCACTTCTACCCACATATCATTGACCAAAACCAGTCATATGAGCTTAACTTCCAGGGGAAGTACAAATCCACCACAGGCACAAATAATCGCCATAGTTCACCTCTCTGGTAATTAAATTCAGGCCACTTTCCTTCCTGCATGCCAGATACACTCATCTCCTTTCTGAGGGTGACATCCCCCAAGTCCCACCCGTCATGATATCAAATTCAAACTCCAGTATGTCTGAGTAGTGTAGGATTGTCTCTTCATTAGGGGATGGTTCACAGGGGTCTCTACATCAAGTCCAAGTGTGGCTCTTCTTAATCTGGAAACCTGTGAACTGAATGACAAGATATCTGCCTCCTACTCCAAAGTACAATGATGGATTAAGGACAGGGTAATGCAGAAGGACTCCAAGTAAGAACAGGAAATGAAGGGAGAGATACTCTAAAGATAGTGGCCCAAAGCTAGATATACTCTATGTAAGCTGTATGTTGAATGGAGTATGGTTCCCTTCATAAAATGTTGTCCATGAAAATTTATTAACAATGCTTTCCTAATGCAGTAAGGAAAAATTGATCAAGATTTCTGGAGGTCAATATGGCAAAATGAAGCAAAGGCTTTAGAGATATTCATTCCCCAGTACTTAGTATTTTTGCTTCTAATAATTTATCCTGAGTAAAATAATCAGAGGATGCAGACATTTACACCCAAAAGAATGTTCATTGCAGACTTATAATAATACCCCAAATTGAAAACAACTGAAATACCCACAGGAGAAAAATAAAATTATTACATATTTATGAATTGGGATATTTTGAAGTTCTTAAGAAGGACATGGGGACATGCTCATAATATAAGGTCATGGGGAGAGATGAGTTAAAAATTGTCCTTGTAGAATGATATTTGTATATATGTGACTGCTTTTGTATATATACACATACAAAGGAAAAAATTTGAGGAAATATGTCACTCTGCAGCCAGTAATTTCTTTATTGTTGGTGATTACAAGTAATTTTTACTTTTTCTGCACACACTTCTGTATAGCAATGTGCCCCACGCCCAGCTTTATATCTCTGTCGTTTGCTTTGTGTACTCTTTAGAACTCATCTAACATAATGTATGTTTTACTTACTTTGTTTTTTCTACATCTTCTCCTCTTCTCTGTGTGCTCCATGGGGGCAGGACTTTTTGTCAGGTTTTCCCCT
Organism: Kogia breviceps; assembly: GCF_026419965.1. Classification (NCBI taxonomy): domain Eukaryota; kingdom Metazoa; phylum Chordata; class Mammalia; order Artiodactyla; family Physeteridae; genus Kogia; species Kogia breviceps. Next base: position 67,519,306 of record NC_081322.1, read on the forward strand.
GCTGAATCCTCCATAAACATTTGCTTGTTGAACAGTGAGTGTCCCAAGACAGAGGCTCTTGGCACAATCAGAAACTTTTTTTTGATGTCATTTCCCCAGGTCCCTTTATCTCCTCTGGACCTTTTTTCATTTTCAAATGCTAAGCCAGGATTTCTGTGAGAGATCAGGAGTAATTTCAGTTGTCTTTTCTTTAAGAAGCTTCATTTTGGGTCAGTGACTATGATTTTCCTTCACTTAAACACACAGAAAAGAATTTTCTCAGTGTTGACCTTTTTGGTCAGCACAAGATGAAGTAGGGATTTGGATTGGTGTGTGACTAGAGCCTCTGCGTTTGCAAGGAACCTCTAGAGATTATTATAGTGATCCGAGGAAAAAGTGTTTACTTTTTAACCTATAATAATAAGGACACATGTACACTTGAGCTGGGGATGAACAGGAAAGTCACCAAGAATCATAAGGCACATCTTTTCTCTGCACATCTGCTCCATTTTCCTCTCTAGGCTTACTTACCAACTTCCGCTGCTTAGTCATAATTTCTGTTTCCTCTTCAATTTGCAAGGGCCTTAGTCTACCCCAGGGCTTCCTTTCAGTCTGCTCCATCCCCCACTTCTGACTGAGTCAGCCTCTGATTCCCAAAATTGATCCAGCTCTGGTTTTCAGCAGGGGACGGTGCATGGATTGCTCTGGTCTGTGCCCACCCTATTTCCAGTCTGGTGCCTTTAGGGTTTGGAAAGGGTCCCATAAACCAAAATATGCCCTCAGGAGCGTAGGAGGTAAATGGAAGCCACCCTCCACTGGTCATCTCCATACAAATGGGTTCTATTCAAGTTACTGTTTATTTAAGTCTTACAACTCCACTTTTGACCTTGCAAAGCGCTTCAGGATACTGACATTGATTTATAATCCCCATCTTCCATCGCCTTATCCTGGCATCTGATGTTAAACATGCAGCCTTAATGCATGAGTTCAGCTTTGCTTTTGGAAATCCCGGCCCAAAGTTTTGAGTAGGTTGGCCTTCAGCTTCCTTCCTAGCTCAAGGGACAGAGAGTAGCCTCTGTTTTGAGGAGTGTATTCAGTGTATTTTGATTTTTGTACTGTGACTAGTTCAGGACCACAGGTATAAAATGCCTTGCTGCTTATATTATTGTGGTGGGGCTCAGGGCAGGCCGCCTCAAGATGTGGCACTCTGGCACGTGGATTATTTTGAGCTGAAAACAAGCAAAGCCCAAAAGACTCGGGAAAAACCTTTGAACTTCCCCCTAACTGCCTAAAAGAATGTAAGATAGGAGGCCTGTCCCAGGAAGGAGCTATATCACCTTGCATAATTACAGTAAAGTATTAGGTGTAGTGGACAGGGGGGAACCTAGCAGAGCCCATTTGATCCAAGTCCTCTCTGTGTCCCACTGTGTTTGGATGGCCCAGCAAACATTTGTTTCCCAAACATGAACTGTTTTTATCTTCCTGTGAATGACCCTACTTCCTCTTGAAACCTCAGACCCCTGCCCCCTTCTCCTTAGGTCAAAATATATGTACCTCACCCTGCTTTGCTATCTTTGGAATTTTTCATACTTATGTGGACTCCCCGTGCACATGTAATAAATTTGATTTCCTCCTGTCAATCTGCCTATGTCATTTTAATTGCCAGCCAAAAGAACTAAGAGAGAAAAGAAGGGAAATTTCCCCTCCCCTGGCCACTGTTTCTGGAAGGAAAATTCCTATAAAAAGTGCTTTAATTTGAATATAAAACACTTTTTAAAAAAAGATTAGGGCTTCTTTTGAAAAAAAAAAATCCCAAGTTCAGTTCAAATGTATGCCCATATTTTACAGAGTCAGGGAATATTAAGAGACTGTTGTTCCTGATCAAATGACACAGAGAAAGTTCTGGAATATTAATATTCCCATCACACGGATGAACCATTGCTGGAGTCTTGTCTTCTGCTGAAATAAAGAGACAGATATGGGGAAATATGTGGATAAGAGAAGAGCCCCACAAATTTGATATCTGAGCATTAGTAACATGTCATTTTGATTCTGAACATCATCTATGGCTGGAAGATAAAATTAGTTCCTTTTTTTCTATGCTTTTATGATAACCGTGTTTGATTCTTAATGTTCTGAAAAATGCTAATTTGTGTTTTTCACAGTGCAAACTAAAATATATTTCCTTTAAGAAAACAACAGGCTGAACCCAACTGTAGAAATTATATTTACTTTGTAAATCAAGTTTGTTTCTAGCCTCTGCCTCTGTGGTCAGAGACCGAAACAATGTACTAACTGCAATAGTTACTTCCTCATTCTTTCAGGGTGTACATTTTTATGCCTGCTTATAACCACAATTTCCCTCAAATACAAACGCACAGAGTCAAATAATTTGACATTTAATTGTAGAGCATTTTATATGATAGTTAAAAAACATAAAGTTTTGTCTTAAAAGAACCCCAAACTCTAAGCTGCATGATTCTCTAAGTCAGTAGTATTTCCATCTGATGAAGGAAATAAAGTGAAGCATCATGTATAGTCAAGAACTAGGAGAGATTTGCCCTTGGCAGTGCTGACCTGGTGACACCAAAAGAGCCTCTCCCCCATACCTGTCAGTCCACGTCTCTTGGCTGGGGAATATTTCCTTTGCCCACTGGAGCCTTGGGCTCCCGTCCGATCTTCACAACTACTTCACCCACATGCTTGTGGCCGTTGTTAACCACTGCCTTCTCCTCTCCTTCCTCCATGGAATGGCCATCTCTACCACTGCTGACCTATGTAAAAGTCCCAGGTGTTTGCCTGCTTGTTTATTTCTATCTTTCCTAGACTGCAGGCTGCATGAGGGCAAGAGAGGTATCTATTACATTCACCTTTGTACATCCAGCCCTAGTGCAATAAATATTTGTTAACTAATGAGAGAACAGCTCAGCATCAGTTAGCAGCAAGTGGTCATGGATTTCTGGTCTTTTTTTGAAAAATTCACTTTATTAAAAATCAGTACCATATGCACATATATTAATCTCTAATTCAGTTGAGAGTAAGAGTCTAAGGGCAATCTGTCCACCGTATCTATTGCTGTCTTGCCCCATCGTTAGATTTGTTTGAGTGATCTGACGGTTTAAACAGATACTCATTTCCGTACCAAGTTTCTGCCACTTTTCGCCTCTCTCTTCAAGCTGAAGCCATACTGGCCTTTCAGTTCCTCAGATGTGCTGGGCATTTCCTTGCTTCTGGCCCTTTCATACCCTTTTTCCTCTGTTAGGAATGTTTTCCCTCTTGCCCTCCTTGACTTGCCTAACTCATACTGTTGTTGCAGCATCCAGCATGAATGTCATTTCCTCAGGATTGTTTTCCCCAGTCCCCTGATCTTACCTGTTTTCTTCCTCTTCACACTTTGTTTTTGAATTCTGCATAGCACTTACCATTTTGTTATGATATATTTATCTAAAAATTTTGTTTTGTCTGTTTAATGTCTGCCTCCTCCAATTGGCTGTAGGTTCCACAAGAATAGGGTTGAAAATGTAATGCCTAGTACATAGTGGGTGCTCAGTAAATATTTGTTGAAAGAATGAATAAATGACTGAATGGTCGCAGTATCCTCTTCCTCTCTTGCAGCTCTATGTGTGTTAAAAGGATTGAATTTCTCTGAGAGAGGGAAACCATTTTTTTCCCAGATGGCAGTGTATATACAGTGTAAATTAATCGATGAATGAGTTAGAACAAAATTTAGATTACCAATATCAAAAGACATGTGGCGTTTCATTTCAGGTTACCTCACTTGCTATTAATCTCACTTAATTGAAAGTTGTGTTTCTTTATCTTTTTTTTTTTTTTTGAGGAAAAAGCTTAAACCAATGTTTTTATGTTTTATGAACCTCCACAGTACTCTACATCTCCACAGTGCTTTTGGCTTTAGTATCAAAAAGTCCTTATACATAACTTTCTTTCACCTTTAATTTAACTGTATGTAACTTAGGAAGGTAACATATATTTTAAATACATTATTTTACCCTTACTTCTAAATAGGATTTCAGTCCACTTTCATATTACTGACATTTCCCAGATATCAGACAAAGCAATTGATATGAAGAGTAAAAGAATGGTCAAAACTTTTTAAGGAGAAGAATTTATTTTCACAAAAATCTAACATTGTATCATTAACATAATATAATACATATATGATTTAATATAAATTTAGCAATATATTTTTTTAGTTTACTGGTAGACAAAACCAGAAAGGAAACATAATGGATTCTAGAGGTCCTTTTAGATATTATAAAAGAAACATATATATTCAGTCAGAACAAAACAAAACTAAACAGTATTCCCAACATTGTGTTCCAGGCAGGAATTATCTTCCAAGAGGAATTCCTTGCTTGGATCCATACAGAGGAGCAATTGATAACACAGTGGGCAGTACCTTTCAATATTATTTTGTAGAAGATTCAAAAAGGTCTAAGAATGACCATTTTTTATGTCAACCTTTGACAGATACTGAGATGATAATATTAAACTTTTGTAAAGGCTTTTCAGTAAGGTGTTAAGATAGTATATGTTTGTTGCTTTTCGATGAACTAATCTAAAAGAAAGATAAAGTTTATTTAGAAAAGAGACAAGCAGTGGTCAATATGTCCTTCTCAAATATCACTTATGATAATAGAGCCCTAAAATGAAGCAGAAAAAGTTATTCCCCTTTATGCCTTCTACCCAGGTTTCCACCCTGAATTGCTGGGTTAGCTAGGGCATTATTCTAAATCTGATTTTGTTTAGAATTACATTCGGAGAATGATTTGTAAAACATATCATACCTTCGGGATAAACTGACTTGTTGTGTGGAGTTTCCTTCTTACAGGCTATGTAGATTTGAAAATGTTCCAAAGTATTTTAGTATAGTTTATCCTAAGCTGAATCTTGTGACCATAATTAGATAATAGGTTTAACTGTTAACTGCCCTCATAGGTTTTTATACAACTATTCCAAAAATGAAAGATAATTCTTGTCTTCCATAGTGGACATTTCATAAAAGATAGTGTTGTGTTTGTTTTGTTTTGCTTTCCATTATTCATTCACCATTTTGGTAACAGGAATTTGTGGAGCCAATCTGAACATTACATTTCTTGATTGGTTCAGAGATTGCCCAGCCACCCAATCAGAATTAAGGAAGTGTAATGACATTTGCTGATTTCCGGGAAAGAATCTTCTTCCCAGCTAGACACGAAATCTCATGGGATAAAAGTCCAGTAACTACTTCCTCTGTCTTGCTACCCTGAAGAGCCAAGACATATTGTAAAGCTGGATAGAGAAATGCCTGGCTGTTAGCTTTTGAGCCCTGAATCCCGCCAAGTTTGGAGAAATACCTTTTTTGTTTAGGTCAATTTGGGTCCAATTTTCAGTTGTATGCAGCCAAGAACATCTAACTAAAACATCTTCCTACTCAGAAGGTTGGAATACATATGTTTAACTAAGATCTAAATAATATGCTTCACACACACACACACACACACACACACACACACACACACAAATTCAAAGGGCTAAAATATATTCTTTTTTAAAAAATTTATTTTATTGAACTATAGTAGATTTACAGTGTTGTGTTAATTTCTGCTGTACAGCAAAGTGATTTAGTTATATATATATTCTTTTTCATATTCTTTTCCATTATGGTTTATCACAGGATATTGAATATAGTTCCCTGTGCTATACAGTAGGACTGTTGTTTATCCATTCTATATATAATAGTTTGCATTTGCTAATCCCAGACTCCCAATCCATCCCTCTCCCACCCACCCACATCTTGGCAACCACAAATCTGTTCTCTACATCTGTGAGTCTGTTTCATAGATAAGTTCATCTGTGTCATATTTTATTTTATTAATTAATTAATTAATTTATTTTTTGTGGTACGCAGGACTCTCACTGTTGTGGCCTCTCCTGTCATGGAGCACAGGCTCAGTGGCCATGGCTCATGGGCCCAGCCGCTCCACGGCATGTGGGATCTTCCCGGACCGGGGCACGAACCCGTGTCCCGTGCATCGGCAGGCGGACTCTCAACCACTGCGCCACCAGGGAAGCCCTGTGTCATATTTTAGATTCCACATATAAGTGATATCATATGGTATTTGTCTTTCTCTGGCTTACTTAACTTAGTATGATAATCTCTAGGTCCATCCACGTTGCTGCAAATGGCATTATTTTGTTCTTTTTTATGGATGAGTAGTATTCCGTTGCATATATATACCACATCTTCTTTATCCATTCATCTGTTGATGGACATTTAGGTTGTTTCCATGTCTTGGCTATTATGAATAGTGCTGCTGTGAACATAGGGGTGCATGTATCCTTTTGAATTATAGTGTTGTCCAGATATATGCCCAGGAGTGGGATTGCTGGATCACATGGTAGCTCTATTTTTAGTCTTTTGAGGAACCTCCATACTGTTTTCCATAGTGACTGCACCAATTTACATTCCCAACAGTGTAGGAGGGTTCTCTTTTCTCCACACCCCCTCCAGCATTTGTTATTTGTAGATTTTTTAATGATGGCCATTCTGACCGGTGTGAGATGGTTCCTCATTGGAGTTTTGAATTGCATTCCTCTAATAGTTAGTGACGATGTTATGCATCTTTTCATGTGCCTGTTGGTCATCCGTACGTCTTCTTTGAGAAATGTCTATTTAGGTATGCCCATTTTTTGATTGGGTTGTTTGTTTTGTTGTTGTTGAGTTGTCTGAGCTGTTTGTATACTTCGGAAATTAAGCCATTGTTGGTTGTATCATTTGCAAATATTTTCTCTCATTCTGTGCTTTTTATTTTGTTTATGGTTTCCTTTGCTGTACAAAAGCTTGTAAGTTTGATTGGGTCCCATTTATTTATTTTTGCTTTTAGTTCTATTGCAAAGGGCTAAAATATATTCAAGTTTGAAAACATTAAAATTAAAATTCTGTCTCTCAGGATGTTACTCTTGTCCATTTTCACTCTGCCAGAATGTTACGATACTGGCTGGAAAAAAATTCAAAGGCTGGTTTCTACACCAAGATCATTTACATGGAAAGGAAACCAGTTAAAATGGTTAATGAATGCCAACATGATTCTGACACTAATTTGACTGCTTCATGAGACTGGCAGGAAGGAAAATAAAGCAGTGTTCTGTTGTCAGATGGTCATTTATTTCCCCTTGGAAAAAACACTGAAAAACCCAGACCTTACACCTGAAATCTGTCCTATACTTTCAAAGGAAGAAAGTGCACTGAAGAATTTGTAACTTGGAATGACAACAGAATTACCTTCTGCATAGGAGATTGATTCCACACAGAGTCCATTCTGAGGAAACTATACCTGAGTTATTAATGAGAATAAAGAATTGACAAAGAGTGAGTCTCGTCACTCGGGATAGTTTCTAAAGGATTCTGTAAACAAAAGCTTGTCTTTTGAGTCTCCATTCTTTTTGAGGTGACTGAGTAGATCTCATCATACAGCTATAAATGTTTGTTCAAATAAAGTATTGACTGGGAAAAGTTCTTGGAGCTATAGAATGAGCAGGGGTGGTTATAAGCCTGTAAAGCTGAGTGAAATAGCTCAGTTAGTGAGAATTAGAATTTGTGCTTTCAAGATGCTCTTGAGAAAGCCATAGCAGGGGTAACTGTGTCCCTAAATCTATACTTATTATTGATCCTGTTGGCTGTATTCAGGACCCTTCGTATTTTTAAGGATAGTGTAGATTAAATATTTGAATTTAATACATTCCAATTTAACTGTAAAATTGATAACTATACGCGTAATTTACAAGCTACATATATAGCTACTTATGTTTTTAAGTTGTTTCATTTTGTCTCAGATTGTTTTCTTTGAAAACATGTCTTGAATAATGATTTAATTGAGATGTAAAATGAACATGTTGTTTCTTGAGCAGGTGGAGAAGCTCACATGCCAGTTAGGATTTTTTTATTGCAAATATTTGAAGCCTGAACTCTCAGTATTTGATGTTCCTTTTGATGAACTGGAGCTAACTTTAGGTACTGCTAGATTTTGTGCTCAAATAATGCCATTTGTAGGCTCCATTCTGTGGCTCACAGCAGATTCAGATTTATATTACTCTACTTTAAAATTCTTCAGAGAGAGAATTGCTTCCTGTACCTTCCTCGTAATTCTAGGGATCCACACACCCTGTCTGTGGCCCCGATTGGGTTGCTGTGCCCAGCCCACCCTTCAGCCTGTCACTGCTGATGAGGAGTGGTGAGAGGGGTAGGGTGGGGGGATAGTAGCAAAACAAGCAGTTCAGCCTAGGCCCCACTCCTGAGTAAAGTGGAGAGAGTTTTCCCACACACGTGGAGAGTGGATGAGACAGCTCACTCACAAGAAAACCGGGATACCATTCCCACCAAGAGGGGGAGGGAATGCTCTCGGCAAAAGAACAAATACGCACTCTAAGTTAGAACATGGATGTTCCGGTGGCAGAGCTGGCCTGAGCTCGAGGTCCATGGCCTTGAAAGCCTTTTTATGAACCCCTCCTTCTGCTCTAGGTCTTTAGGAATGAAGGGCGTACAAATTCATTGAGAGGTTAAATATTGTTGTATCGTGTTCAGGAAATGAATGAGCGAAAGAACTTCTCTTAATAGCCCAGATATTCTCGTGGAGTACAGTTATCCTGGAAAAGGTCATCCCGTTTTTCTGTGGTGAAAGCTTCCATATGTAAACTTTCCTTCAATGCTTTAACACGTTTTATCACGTATCATCTGACGGTGGCATTGCGCAACCACATCTGTAACTTGCGGACAACCACAAAGCATCTTGATTCAGAAGTATACACACCACATGTTTATACTGACAGCACTATCTACTCATTTAGAATTATATTTTATGAGAAAACCAAAGGTCTCACATTTTGGCCATTTTGCCAAGAGTCTCTCTCTGAAGCAGCCCACTGATGGGGAGAGAGATTTATTTTTCAGTATTAAGTTTGTGACGTGAAGCATTTGTTTTGCAGACCGTATTTACCAGTTATTTTTCTGCCTTTAATTCTCGGACCCCAGATACCAAGGACAAATGGAATAACACAGTTAAAGCAGCGGATTCCGCATAAGCCCAGAAAGAAGAGTTCTATTTTAGAAAAATAACTGAATTCTAAATCTGTGTCTGAAGAAATGTCATGTATAGGTTTTAGCTGTGAAACTGTTCTAAGAATGTAGAGAGGTATCCCCCCTATGGTTTTGATTGTGTTTGTCCTGAAAAGTTTCAATTTAATCGTAGAAAGGTTTGGGTCTTTTGAAAACAGCAAGAAAATCAATGATCAGGATTTCAATTTTCTCGGGCAATTTTCACCATTTCAGCATGCCCAAGAGGGAAACGGCCTCTAATTTTGTTATGCTGAAGAATTTGGCAAGCTGGCTAATGGTCTTACTAAAAGTAAAGAAATCCCTTCGGTGGCATATGCAGGAAGTTATGTCTGAATCGTTTAGAACCATTGTAGAGAAGCTTTTGTTCCTGAAGAGATCCGTGGGGGATTTTCCTGGGAAGAAAAGGTGTCTGAATATTCTTAAACCTTGGACAGATTTATCAAACTCGCTGTTTGACTTAAACCTTTGCCAGATGTGACTCATCTTCCATCAAATAGACCTCTCCCCAGGCATCTTCATCTTCAAAAATCAACACCCAACACCACCTTACATTTCTTTCACTGATACAATGATGAAATCTGTCTCAAAAGAAAAATATTTGTATCGATTTTATAATCTTAGAGGCCCTAACATTCGAGTGAGGCTGTTATTTAGAAGCATACTCCAAAACCTCTTTTTTAAAGAGTTTTTGTTTGTTTTGGCTGTGGGGGACATGCAGGGGAGGGAAGCTGGATGATAAGTGAAATGGCCTGGAAGCATGAGCCAAGGTAAAAAACAAGAATAAATCGAAGGGAAATCATTGAAAACTGGTGAATATAAAAAAACAAATTAGATCAGACTACAGAGGAAAATGCATAAATTTAGTATCCAGAAATATTCTTCACAGGAGGGTCTATTAGTTTGTCTCCCAGCAGAGGTCTGTGAAGTGATAGTCTCCAGAAGGTGGGGCCATTAGCTCCTGTAGGCATTTAGAGCTGGTCTGAACAGAGCACCTTCGAGCCTTAGCTGGGGAGTGACACACTGTAGACAGGAGCTGGATAAGCAGCTATAAAGACTCTGACTCCCTCTGACTTCCAGCTAATCATGTACAGGCAGTTCCAAAATCCTGCTGCCTATTTCCTGACAATTTGGATGTAAGTTCTCCTTGGCCAGAAAGCTGATTGTTCGGTATGAAAGCCTCTTTTTTTGGTGGCTCCTCAGGTTCTTCACATATCACCTACCTGGCATTCTGCTCAATAAATAGTTATAACTTTAAATGCAATGGGTAATGTCAGAGATTTACAGACGCTATCTCATACTTCAAGATCACTGCAATCTCCTTTCTTACATAAGTGGCAGTGATGCCCAGACACCAAGCTGGTGAGTTGGATTTCTAACCCTGGGCTACCTCTTCAGAGAAAGAGAGCCTGGGTTTAGATGCAAATAAACTTAGGTGTGAATTCTGGCTTAAATTCCCATTTCTGTCCCAAAGCCTTCAACCAGTTTGTACCATAACCTCCTTTATCCTTGCAGTGGAATTATTTGAAATTCTAGTTTGAAAGTCTGTCTAGGAGCTTGTACAATTCACTCCGTCATTGTCTGAGTGAGATCATCCATAGCCTGGTTCTTCCTACTAGGAATTAATGCTTTTGAGTGGATGTAATGTATCTGTGACCTAATTGTGCATAAAATTGAACTTAAATTTTTTTTATAACCAAATTTGCTTTCTATTATAAATGTTAATTTCTACCTGGTAGTGAAAAATTTAATTTTGCTAATTCAGAATAAACCTCATCAAATCAGGATTTTAAAAATATCACTTCAAAGTAAACTCATTCATTTTAGACTTCTTCCCTTAAACTTCAATTTTGCTTAAGTGGCATCTAACTTTAGGGAGGTGTTGTGGATTATGTAACCTCAGGTTGTATGCATGTTTCCCTCATGTGAGAAAGGAATCAGCAAGGTATAGTGTTAGAACAATAGCTAGTAATTTACAAAGTAAATTACAAATAGTTTTACTTAACTATCTTACAGGATATAAGCCAGTTGAAGTGCCAAAACGGTATAGCATTACCTGCAAGAAAGAGCCTGAAACTGTGCCAGCAGAAGGCACTGTGAATTCGGCAGTGACTGCTATAGACTTGAGGCAAGGTAGGTCTTTGCCTGTAGATCAAAAGAGAGACTGTAGGGCTTCCCTGGTGGCGCAGTGGTTGAGAATCCGCCTGCCGATGCAGGGGACACGGGTTCGTGCCCTGGTCTGGGAAGATCCCACATGCTGCGGAGCGGCTGGGCCCGTGAGCCATGGCCTCTGAGCCTGTGCGTCCGGAGCCTGTGCGTCCGGAGCCTGTGCTCCGCAATGGGAGAGGCCACAACAGTGAGAGGCCCGTGTACCAAAAAAAAAAAAAGAGAGACTATAATATGCTATGGTTTTTTGGTGCTTTCCTTATAATTAAAGCTATTATGGAATCAGAATTTTGCTTGGAGGCTTCTCTATACCAATCAAAAAAGACAGTACATTTGACATTAGGAAATGGACTGCCCATTTGCTCTAAGATGACTCTAAGATGGACAATTTTGGAAATACCTAGAGTTCATCTAAAGTGGCAACTGTGATTCCAAATTACCCTGGGTGAAATAGTGCCATTTTGTGAAATGTGTGCAATAATTCGAGAAACAATGCTACTACACATAAGAAGCAGGTGTCTGGTTTCGCAGAAGTGCAAACTTGGATTGAATGGACTGCATCTGGAGAAATGATCATGGTCAGTCTAATGTGTTGATTCTATAGCTCATATCTTGAGCCCCTAGCCAGTGGTTGGCTATCTTTGACAACAGACTTGATAATTTTTGGCCCTCACCAGATAGACTTTGTGGAGATTTGTTTTCCAAATTAAACTCTCAGGGTTGTAAACACAGAAAATAGTTAAAATAGGCCTTGTAAGTTTTTCGGGTGGTGACCCAAAGTACATTTCATCCAATGAGGAACAGTAGCTTGTAAGATTTTTATTAACAACTTTTTGGAGGTATAGCTGACATGCAATAAAATGCACATAATTAAAGCATGAGATTTGATAAGTTTTGACATGTGTATACACTCATAAACCAATCCACAATCAAGATAATGAAAATATCCATCACTTCCAGAAGGTTCCTCATGCCCCTTGGTAATACCTCCTTTCTGCTTTTTTCCAGTTACTCTCCACCACTGGGTCTGCAGGCAACCTCTGATTTGTTTCTTCTAACTATAGATTAGTTGATGTTTTCTAGAACTTAATATACATGGAATATAGTATGTATTTTCTCTCTGGATTCGTTCATTCAACATGAGTATTTTGAGATTCATCTATGTTGTTGTGTGTCAATAATTCATTTGTTTTTAATCATTGATGTGTATTCTATTACATGGGTATATCACCAGTTGTTTATCCATCACCTGTGCTTCGACATTGGAGTGTTTTCCAGGTTTTTGTTATTACAAATACAGCTGCTGTGCACATTCATGTAACAGTCTTTACGCGGACATATGCTTTGTTTTCCATTGAGTAAATATCTAAGTGTGGAAGAGTTGCGTCATCTATTAGGTATATGTTCAGCATCTTAAGAAACTGCCACACTGTTTTCCAAAGTGTTTGTACCACTTCATATTTTCATCAGCAGTGTATGAGAGCTCTCATTCCTCTATATACTCACCAACACTTGCATGGTCGATGTTTTTAATTTTAGCCTCTTTATTAGGTGCGCAGTGGTATCTCATTGCAGTTTTAATTTGCATTTTCCTAATGACTAATGATATTGAACATCCTTTGTGCTTTCTTACCATCTGTGTATTTTTTGTTGTTGTTGTTTTGGGTTTTTGGGTTTTTCTGGTGACATGTCTGTTCAGTCAAGTCTTTTGCCCATTTTTAAACTGGGTTGTTAGAGTTCTTTATATAACCTGAATGCAGGTTCTTTTTCAGATAACGATTTGCAAATATTTTTTTCTCGGACTTTGGCTTCTCATTCACTTAGTGTCTTTCAAAGAGCAGAATTTCTTAACTGTTTTTTAAAGAAATATTGCACTTTTGTAGTTATGGATAAGAAATATTTGCCTAACCTAAGGTCGCAAATATTTTGCTCCGTTTTCTTCTAGAAGTCACGCACTTGTTAAGATTTACATTTAGATCTATGATCCCATTTGGGTTAATTTATTATCTTTTAAATTATTTTTTAGTTTTTAAATTTTTAAAATTTAATATTTTTTGACTGCATTGGGTCTTCATCGCTGCATGCGGGCTTTCTCTAGTTGCAGCGTGCAGGGGCTACCCTTCGTTGTGGTATGCGGGCTTCTCATTGAGGTGACTCCTCTTGTTGTGGAGCATGGGCTGTAGGTGCATGGGCTCAGTAGTTGTGGCGCATGGGCATAGTTGCTCCGCGGCATGCGAGATCTTCCTGGATCGGGGATCGAACCCGTGTCCCCTGCGTTGGCAGGCAGATTCTTTGTGTTTTTTTGTTTGTTGTTGTTGTTTTGTTTTTTGCGGCACGCGGGCCTCTCACTGTTGTGGCCTCTCCCGTTGTGGAGCACAGGCTCCGGACGCGCAGGCTCAGCGGCCATGGCTCACGGGCCCAGCCGCTCCGCGGCATGTGGGATCCTCGCGGACCGGGGCACGAACGCGTGTTCCCTGCATCGGCAGGCGGACTCTCAACCACTGCGCCACCAGGGAAGCCCTGGCAGGCAGATTCTTAACCACCATGCCACCTGGGAAGTCACGAGTTAATTTTTGTATATGGTGAGATATATGGGTCAAAGTTCATATTTTTGTATATGGGTATCCAATTATTTCAGCATATTTGTTGAAAAAATTATACTTTCTTCTTTGTATCTGTGTTGAAATCAGTTTTCCATTTATTTGCGGGTCTATTTCTGGACTCTGTTCCGTTCCATTAATGTAGTTGTCTGTGTTTATGCCAAACACATACCATCTTGATTACTGTAGCTTTATACTAGGTCTTAAAATATGGTTGTGAGAGCCCTCCAACTTCATGCTTTTTTTCAAACTTGTTTTGGCTGTTCTGGTTCCTTTATACCTCCTTTAAACTTTGTATTTGAACTTTAAAATCAACTTGTCAATTTCCACAAAATGCCTGCTGGGATTTTGATAGGAGTTGCATTGACTCTGTAGATCAATTTAAGAAGAATCGGCATCTTAACAATATTGAGTCTTCCAACTCAAGAACATGATATTATCCTTTCATGTATTTAGGAGTTCTGTTATTTATCTCTCAGCAATGTTTTGTAGTTTTCATTGTGTCTTTTACATCTTTTGCCAGACTTATCCCTATTTCACATTTTTGGTGCTATTGTAAATGGTATTGCTTTTTAAAAATTTGGATTGCTTGTTACTAATAAATAGAGCTTCAGTTGATTTTTGTATATTGACCATGTGTCCTGAACCTTGCTAAACTCATTTATTTGTTCTAGTAGCTTTTTAATCAATTCTGTAGGATTTTCTATATAGATAATCATGCCATCTGCAAATAAGAGTTTTACTTCTTCTCTAATCTGGGTGTCTTTTATTTATTTATTTTCCTCTTTACCCTTTGCACTGGCTAGAGCCTCTGGTAAAGTGGTGGATAAAACTGATGAGGGTGGATACCCTTGTCTTGTTTCTGATCTTAGGGGGAAAGCATTTGTTTTTCATTAAGAATGATGTTGGCCTTTGGTATTTCTTAGATGAACTTTTTCCCGTTCTTTGGATGGGAAAGTTCCCTTGCTGAGAATTTTTATCAGGAATGGAAGTTGGATTTTTGTTAAATGCTTTTTCTGCATTTATTTAGATTACCATGTGTTTTTTTCTTTTTTGTTTGTTGATATGGTTACATTAATTGATTTTTAATGTTAAACAATTGTTGCATTCATGGGATAAACCCCCTCTTGGTCATGATGTCCTTTTATGTATTTTTGTTTGTTTTTAATAAGCAATTTATTTTATTTAAAAAAAAACCATTTACTTACTTGTTTATTTATTTTGGCTGCCCTGGGTCTCAGTTGAGGCACGCGGGATCTTCGTTGTGGCATGTGTGTGGGATATAGTTCCCTGACCAGGGATTGAACCCGGGCACCCTGCGTTGAGAGGGCAGATTCTTACCCACTGGACGGACCACCAGGGAAGTTCCCCTCTTACATATTTTTGGATTCAATTTGCTAAAATTTGTATTTAGGGCTTCCCTGGTGGCTGAGTGGTTAAGAATCCGCCTGCCAATGCAGGGGACACGGGTTCAAGCCCTGGTCCGGGAAGATCCCATATGCCACGGAGTAACTAAGCCCTCCAGCCACAACTACTGAAGCCCTAGAGCCTGTGCTCTGCAACAAGAGAAACCATGGCAATGAGAAGCCCGCTCGCTGCAACAAAAAGTAGCCCCCGCTCGCTGCAACCAGAGAAAACGCGTGCACAGCAGCAAAGACCCCGCGCAGCCAAAAATAAATAAATATATTAAAAAAGAAAAAATTTGTGTTAGTAATTTTACATCTATGTCATGAGAGGTATTGATCTGTAGTGTTCTTTTCGTGTACTATTTCATATTGGTATAGGATAATACTTGTCTCATTGAATGACTTGGGAAGTACTCCTTCTTTAATTTGCTGCGATGTTTTGTGTGTAATTGGCATAATTTCTTTCTTAGATGTTTGGTAAAATTTACCAGTAAAAACATCTGGGCCTGAAGTTTTCTCTGTGGGAAAGTTTTTAACTCCAAGTTCAATTTCTTTGAGAGATATAAGGCTATTCAGATTATCTATTTCTTGAAGTTTATGTGTCTCAAGGATTTGTTTCCATTTCATCTAAGTTGTCAACTTTATTGGCATAAAATTTTTAATAATATTCCTTTATTTTCCTTTTAATATCTGTAGAAGTTGGACTGTTATCACTTCTCATTGTGGATATTGATAATTTGTGAAAGCTTTCTTTTTTTTCCCTGACTAATGGCTAGAGATTTTGCCAGTCTTTTGATCTTCTCAAAGCTTTTGGTTTCATTGATTTTTCTCTATTGGTTTTGTGTTTCTATTTTATTGCTTTCTGATCTGATCTTTATTATTTTCTTCCTCTGATACTTGGATTTCACTTTGTAATACTATCAATTTTCCCTAAACACTGTTTTAGACACATCCCACAAATTTGGAAATAGTTTCTTTTTATTTTTACTCAGTTTAAAATACTTTGAAATATTCCTATTGATTTATTATTTGATTCATGGGTTATTTAGAAATGTGTCATTTAGTTTCCGAATATTTGAAGCTTTTCTAGTGATCTTCCAGTCATCTTCTAGTTTCTAATAACTCTATTATGGTCAGAGATAATCTTTGGTATGACTTAATTCTTTTAAATTTATTGAGACATTTTTTATAGCCCAGAATATGGTCTACCTTGGGTAAATTTTTCATACACACTTAAAGAGAATGCATATACTGCTTTTGTTAGGTGGAGTGTTCTATAAATATCAATTAAGTTGGTTGATTATGTTAATTCTTCTATGTCTTTACAGATTTTCTGTATATTTGTTCAATCAATAATTGAGTGTGGAATATTTAAATCTCCAACTATTATGGATTTATCTACTACTCCTGTAGTTCTATCAGTTTATACTTTATGTATTTTGTTATTGGGTACATAAATTTAGATATATTTAGATATTTAATGCCTTCTTGATGAGTTAGCCCCTTTATTATTATGAAATAACCTTTAAAAAGTTCCTGATAATATTCTTTGCTTTGAAATCTATTGTGTCTTATACTAGTACAGTCACTTTTTTTTTTTGTGGTATGTGGGCCTCTTATTGTTGTGGCCTCTCCCGTTGGGGACCACAGGCTCCAGACGCGCAGGCTCAGCAGCCATGGCTCATGGGCCTAGCCTCTACGCGGCACATGGGATCTTACCAGACCAGGGCACGAACCCGTGTCCCCTGCATCAGCAGGCAGACTCTCAACCACTGCACCGCCAGGGAAGCCCTCAACTTTCTTTTAATTAGGTTTAACATGGTACCTATTTTTCTCTCCTTTTATTTCATTATAAATATAAGTATGGGTTGGCCAAAAAGTGCATTCAGGTCTTCCATAACATCTTACAAAAAAACCCAAAAGAACTTTTTGGCCAACTCAATACATGCACACACATGCACTAGATAGATAGATAGATAGATAGATAGATAAATAGATAGATATCATATAGTTGGGCCTTTCTTTAAAAAAATCTAATTTGACAGTCTCTACCTTTTAATTGGGATGTTTTAGCAGTTAATATTTAAGTGATTATTGACATAGTTAGGTTTAAGTCTATCATTTTGCCATTTGTTTTCTATTTGTTCCATGTTTCTTTTTTTCCCTTTTTTCCTCACGTGTTTGCCCAAAGAACTTTCTTTAACATTTCTTATAGAGCAGGTCTGTTGGTGATGAATTTTTTTTCAGCCTTTGTACATCTTAAAGAGTCTTTATTTCACCTTAGTTCTTAAAAGACATTTTACTTGGTATAGAATTCTAGGTTGGCAGATTTTTGGAGTTTAAGATATTGCTTCACTGTTTTCTCACTTGCATTTTTCTTATAAGAAATCTGCCATCATCCTTATCTTTGCTCTCTGTACTTAATATGATGTTTTTCTCTGGCTAGTGGGAATAGGCACTGTTCCCAGTCCGGGGTGAGCACCAACTATTGTTAGCTCTAATCCTTTTGGGTGGTTCTTTCCCAGCAGCAATCACCAATACTCTGTCCTGTGAACTCTAGCCTCCTAATTTTCCTCAGACTCTTAGCTCCATCTCCTCAACTCAGAGAGTCAGCCAGGCTTCTCCAGGACTCCTTTTCTATGCTGTCTGGGGCCTGAAAACTCTCTCAAAGCTGTAAGCTGAGGAAATCATGGATTCACTTTGTTTCCCATTTCTCAGTGACCAGTGTTCTTCATGGCCTGATGCCCAGTATCTTGAAATCTGTTGTTTCATATATTTTGTCCATTCGTTCTGGTTGTTCAGACAAGAGGGTGAATCTAGCTCCTGTTATTCCATCTTGGTCATTAGCAGAAGTCCTTGGAGCTGGTTTTTGTCATGGACTTAGACTTATTGGAACTCTATCTGTTGATCATTTGATGTTGTTTTCCGTCTTATTAACAAATGTTTATGAGAAGACAGAATAAGATAAAGTTGAGGTTAGGTAGATAACACAGTATTACCAAGAGTTTTTAGCAAAACAAGTCTGATCAGAAAGTTCAATACATAAATAAGTAAAATATAATTTTCTCAGGAAAGAGAAAAAGAAATTCAGGGTTGAAAGCTTCAGTGAATTTGTATTTTAGACCTGGTATATGGCTCACCTCTCCACCATAGGCCAGGAACCTCAAGCAGAAGAGACCCACAGGGCCTTGAGGAATGCATGCAGAAGTTGTCAGGCTCATGGGTCCTGGTCTGTGGCAGGAAGGTCAGAGCTGAATCTTAGTAGGTCCTCCAAAATGTGGAGAGCCTCCTCTTCAAATAAAGAAACCTGTTACAATATAAACAATTGACCTTTATAAACTTATAGAAACAAGGGAGAAAATTTCCATTGTGAAATGGCATCTCATTAGGAGAAATGACTGCACAGTTTTTATTGTTCATTATTTGGTTTTAGGATATCGCACGTGGGGAAAATCTGTGGATCGTTGTTGATTTCTTAAACTGAGGGTTGATACAAGTGACCTGAAGTTCTGAATGAAGAAAGAAATGTTATGCGAGTCCTAAGACATTGTGAAGTTGGAACTGGAAGTAATTCTTTCAGATCCCAATATTGTGTGTCTGGTGGACATGGCTGTTCTGGTTCGGACCTGTTAACACAGTGAGGCCTGCATAATGTTAGCCATTACCATATATTTAGACAGGGATGACTAGCTCAGCAGAGTGCCATCTGCACTCATGGCGGTGCACATCTGTGTGGCACGCCCCAAATGCTCCCCAGAACACCACCCTGAGTTGAGTGGTCTGTGTGTTTTACAACATGGTAGCTTTCTTCTCTATGACTTCTCTTTGTGTTGTTTGCTCTGTGTGTGAAAAACATATTTGATGACAGGGTTTGAGAAAAGTGAAGCAAAAGAACTTCATGCTAGGTATTAACATGCAAGCTTTACATTGAATGGAGGCATCTTCAAAGAAAGAGTTGTAGAACTAGTCAGTCAGAGATTGGTGGCAGTCTAATGTGAAGTATACTTCAAACATAACCTCAACTGGGGAGGACTGACCAGAAATTAAACAAACTGGGCTGGGAAAAACATGTTCCAGTCTCATGTCATGGGGAGATTTGAGAACAAGAGAGTGAACCCCAACTTACAACACTGCTGGATGCATCCCCATGGGGGTCATGTTATAATGATATCAGACACAATGGATGTAATTCACACTCATTTCTAGATGCACATTCCTTCTCTAAACAAAGCATATTTACTTGATTCAGTCCCACTTTTGACCTTTAAATTCCCTGTTTAAGACAGGATAGGTTGGGTTATACTAGAAATAAATAATCCCACATTCTCTGCAGTTGAACACAGTAAAGATTTACTTCTTATCAATGCAAAGTCTGCTGTGTGCCCAAGTGACTCTCCAGAGCCACTGCTATCCATGTGGTGACTCAGTGATTGAGGCCTGTACCCTCTAAACACATGGCCTCCTCAGTTAAAGGTCACGGAAGGAGAGCCTGCTTTAGCCTGGAAATGCTGATGTCACTCCTGCTCATGTTTTAGTGGACAGAATTAGTCACGTGGCTCTCCGCAATTTACAAGGGCACTGACTCAGCCCCCAACTTGGTTTCACTAACACCCATTAATCTTTCTGGCTTCAGGTTAAATGATTATTTGCTTCACATTTGTCTCTCCCGTTAGACTGTAAACTCTGCGTTACTTATTCTCTCTTGTTTCCCCAGCCTTTGGCATACTCAGTACCTAGTATTTAGTTAGTCAGACATTTATAAATAAATAACTACTTTGGGTAATAATAGGCATCTGGAAGTTTCTTTTCTTGACATTGTCAGTAATTTCTGTTTTACTAGCTATAGAAACATTTAAAAGTTATAGACAGTCTGATTTCATAAGTGGCAGACAGCAAGCTGGGAGACATTTACAAACCCATAGATTGTCAACAACTATTCTGGTTTCTGACATTGAGGTAGTGTCTCATTTATTCATGACACATCATTCCTGCAGATAATATTGTTCATTGTTAAAAGGATAGATTATTTAAAATTTTCTTTTTTTCCCCAACTGTAAATATAATATATGTACATTATAGAAAAACTGAAAAGTACATACATCAAATAGAAAGAACTCTAAATTCCGTTGTTCAAAAACTACTGTATTTTGGCATATTCATTTTCAGACTTTTATCAACACATATCTTTACCAGGTTGAGCTCAAACAGTAAAATGGATTTTTATTCTGAATTTCTTAAAATTTTGTCACAGCATTTCTACTTTGCATTAAAATCCGTTAATGCATCATTTCCGATGACTATATAATATTCCTTTCATGTCTAAACCATGATTTACTGAACCATCCCCTTGTAAGTGGACATGTAGATTATTTCCAAAAGGTTTTCACTACATAAAATTCTGCAACAAATATTGTAATGCATAAATGTTTCTCCATATTTTGGACTGCTTTCTTAGAAGAGATTCACAGAAGGAAAACAGATAATTTAAAAGGTAGGAGCATTTATACAATCATAGGGACACCTTTAAA
Organism: Kogia breviceps; assembly: GCF_026419965.1. Lineage (NCBI taxonomy): Eukaryota > Metazoa > Chordata > Mammalia > Artiodactyla > Physeteridae > Kogia > Kogia breviceps. Next base: position 67,540,097 of record NC_081322.1, read on the forward strand.
ATAGTCAGTAGTTTTAAGCAAACACAGGAAACATCTAATCTGCTTAATATTCTCCTATGAGCTCTTGGGGGGGTTTAAAATGTTTTTGTCTTTTTATGTAGCAGTCAAAAAAAAATTTGAAAGTAACTTTTATGTGATCAGGACTCATTGCATGGAACAATATCTCATTGGTAGGACAATAATAACATGCCCAGCATTTCCACACTGCCGATTATAGCAGGTCCTTCTTTTTTTTTTTTTAAATTAATTAATTAATTTTATTTTTGTCTGTGTTGGGTCTTCATTGCTGCGCATGGGCTTTTTCTAGTTGCAGCGAGCCGGGGCTACTCTTCGTTGCGGTGTGTGGGCTTCTCAGTGCAGTGGCTTCTCTTGTTGCAGATCACGGGCTCTAGGCATGTGGGCTTCAGTAATTGTGGCACACAGGCTCAGTAGTTGTGGTTGCAGGCTCTAGAGCGCAGGCTCAGAAGTTGTGGCGCACGCGCTTAGTTGCTCCGCGGCATGTGGGATCTTCCCGGACCAGGGCTCAAACCCATGTCCCCTGCATTGGCAGGCGGATTCTTAACCACTGCACCACCAGGGAAGTCCCCTTAGTAGGTTCTTAATGTTCGAGAGAGATACATCTGAACTCATCTGGAATCCTTCAAGTTACAAACCTATTTTAACATATCGGTTTTTTCCCCCAGAAATTTCCATATTTGCACTGGCTAAAGTACTTACTGAAATAGTTTCTTTAATCACTTTTTCTTCCCTCCACGTTGAATAAATATGGCAGAATCATTTACAAAACAGAGTCACTAGTCACTGCCAAATTCAACATTCCACTCTTTAATGTATTCAAAACTTATTTTTTCTCACAAATAATTATCACTTTCTAAGCCCTCTTTACTTTCTTTTCAGTTTTTCCAACAGCAGCTGTAGATGGCTTGCTTTGAGGGGTCCGTGTTTAACAAAAAAAGTTTTTATTGCTCAACGTGAATTTTTGCCTATGAGAAGGGAACCACAAAGCCTGTAGAAGATACAGTTATTGGACAGTCCAGGAGCTCAGGCACCAGCTGAGTGACTATCTTGGGTGCTGTCCTTAAACATCCGCTAATTCAAAATGACAATCTACTATCTATGTCAAGGACTTTCAGGAATTACATGTAAATGCATAACCACGAACATTAAATCCATACATTCCAGGGATCCCCTGTGATCTTTCAAAACACATTAATAAGCAGGACAGTTATAATTTTCCCTTTCGTCTAAAGGAGGACGTTAAAGCCAGTAAGGACATAATTGTCTTGGCCAAGGTCATATAGTCCATAAATGAGGCTGCTGGGATGAGACTGAGATTCAGGAATAGAACACTTTAGAAATTGAATCTTCATTATATACATGAGCAGATGGAATGGAGCTGAGTAAGACATTATTCCTGAGCATCAGTGTGATGTAACTATAGGTGGAAACAAAAGTAGACAAGAGAACAGGAAATCAAATCATCCTACAGAGTAATTATTACAGAATAATGTCTGCACAAGAGATGACCTCAGTTCACTCATGAAGGGAAGAGAAAGTGAACTGATATTTTTGCCATATGCTGGCTGCAAACATGTAGAGAAAATAGCAAGCTGCTGTTAGCTGAAGGTGCATCGCAGGAGCTCGCAGCACAATTTCTTTTCCCGTCAGCTTTCACCCCTGCCCCCACTTCTCCTCCACAAGGGATCTGCCAGAGTAGACATGTTTTAAAATAAGTGTATCGCAGTTAAGAATAGAATGTTATGCTGTAGAGCTGAGTAGAAAAGGAAAGGAGTTTCTGATAGAATCTAGTTTTTATCACTTGAGGAATCGTGTAATTGTAAATAGTATCCTAGATAGTAGTTAAAGATTTTATTATCTAGAATGCAGTACATATTTATCTGTTCAAATATGAGTATAATTAATTGGACAAACTTCTCTCTTTCTAATTCAAGGCTTTTATTCAAATGCATTATTTCTGAGTAATATATGCAATGATACAAATTCTGCTTGATTAAGCTTGATTGACTTTTACTGAGTCCAAAGCTAATTGTGCTGCTAGAACTAAAAATATAAATTCTCTTATTACAAACAGAAACCATAACTCTCACTTGGGAGCATTAAGAGACAGAGCCGCATGAATAGTCTGTGTAAAACTGAAGAGTTTGTAGGGATGCTGTGGTAGTCAGAAGATTTCTTTTTTTTTCTTTTTCTTTTTTTTTTTTGGCGGTATGCGGGCCTCTCACTGTCGTGGCCTCTCCCGTTGCAGAGTACAGGCTCTGGACGTGCAGGCTCAGCGGCCATGGCTCACGGGCCCAGCCGCTCTGCGGCATGTGGGATCCTCCCGGACCAGGGCACGAACCCGCGTCCCCTGCATCGGCAGGCGGACTCTCAACCACTGCGCCACCAGGGAAGCCCAGAAGATTTCATTATAATCCCACCTCTATCAAGTAGGACCTCTGGACTTGAGTTTCTCCATCTGTGAAAGAGGGACACAAGGATATTTACTCTTCCTACCTCCCAGGATGATGTTGAGGATCAAATAAGGTGAGGTTGATGTCTATAAAACACTATAGTGATTGATGTAAGATTGTCAGTGTTGAGATGATCATTACTGACTGTAGAAAAGCCTTCTTTCTCCATAGATTATTTGTGAAATGGGAATGTGGTTGGTCCACATTGGCCATTCACAGTGTGTGAGAGATTAGATTCTGGCAAATGGGAAAAGGACAAGCTTTTTTCCTTAAGAACTGTTCTAGACCAAAGAAGAATTCCTAGTAGGGTCTTATATTTTTGCTTTGGTCGATTAGTCTATATTTTGATATGAAATGTAGAAGATGATAAAGTGGGTTAATGAGTAGAAGAAAAATGACAGTGGTCAATGTGGCTTGGCCTCAAATAAATTTCATGGTCTGTCTCAGTTCACCTATCCCTTCCTATTCATTCACTCACTCATTTATTCATTGAATGAATATTTGTGAATCATACCCTATATGCCAATTTTGGCTTCCTTTTCGTTTTCTTCATTTGAGCGCATCGCTAAGCTATAGGAAGATGACCGCTTAAGCTGCATGTCTCCAGTGAGATTGTGAGTTCCTTAAGGGTAGGAGATATGCCTTATACTTTTACTCTGTCCTCTATCATAATGCTTAGCAGAGTGCTAGGAAAATATAAGAAGCCATTAAGTAGTTATTGGGTTTTTCTTAAAACCACATAATACTTTTGTGGTTTGATAATTTTTGAAAAGCACTGCCTTGCAGGTTGGGTTTCTTAGGGGATGGCCTCTGAGTTGGAGATTAGCACCTCCACACTGGGAAGTGGCTGGGGGGGATGCTGTTGGAAACAGTGTCTATGGAAGCAAGGGGCAGGAAGCAGATTGGGCCGAAGAGAAGATGGGCTGCGGTGCAGCCTGGGTAAAGTCCTCAGCTCACCCCATGGGACGCTCTGGAGCTAGGATGGCCTTTCCAGGGTTGTTCTGAGTTGGGGTCAGAGAGCCATGCCTTTATCCGAGTCATTGGAGGCAGGCTGCCTGGGAGAAGGGAATGATCTTGGGCAAGGCGACCAGGAATTCTGAAAGAGCTGTGGGCCGCCTGCTGGCCGCATTCCTGGCAACTGAGGGAATAAGTTCTTTCAGTCCTGGAGGGAAGCTTGGGCAGCACATCACGGTGTCCGTTGCTCATTGTAATATTGGTGCCAAGGATGTTAGAAACTTCACCTGGGGAGGAAAAAGGTGAAATTTAATACTGACACATTATAGACCTCATATTTTTCATGGAAAAGGTCATTCTCGTGTCACTCACTAGTGTAGGTATAAAATAAAATTCCCCCAAACATGTATTTCAACGAAACATTTAAAAAATTTTGTGTCAGTGAATGTTAGTATGTATTAGTCAGGATGATTTTGTTTCATGTGATTGAATCTAACTCAGATTAGTTCAGGGACAGGAAAATGTATTGTCTCATGTAGCTAAACTTCAGGAAAGGCAAAGTTGCAGCTAGACTTCAGGGACTCAGATGAATGATAGTAGATCACTTTTTTGGTCTCTGCTTTTCTCTTCATATTGTCTTTACTTTGCCAGACTAGCTCCTTTAGTACAGCTGGCGCTATGGCTAACAGCAGTTTCCAGGCTTATAGTTTCATCACTAGAGAAAAATTAAAACGTGACCTCTCTGTTGTTAAACTCCTTGGGAAAGGTTTTTATTGAGTCAGGTGTTATCCATGGACCAGTCGGCTGCAGCCAAGTGGGTAAGTTATAATGATTAGACCAACTGAGTCTATCTGGGCAACCCTAAATAAACAAGCATGGTCATCAAGCAAGATCATGGGAGTTCTATGTGGATATATTACTGGAATGGAGAAAGGGGCATTTTGTGGAAGGGTAGAGCAAGCAATGAGTAGATAGAACAAAGGATGTCATGTAGTAGATTTCTCTTTCTTCCCCCCCGGCCCCCGTTTCAATCTTACCAGACTAATTTTATATTCTTTTTGGGGTTTGGCATATGGACCAATGCATTTTATCATGGAAATAGACCACAGGGCTATCAGTAATCTGTTCATAAATATTAGGTTCTCTTCACTTTGCACTGAGATTAATCACCTGCCTACAGTACATGATTTTCTTGGTTCAGAGAAATTGTTGATTAATCATATTAACAAGGGGATTTTTGAAATGAAGACATAAATGATTATATATTTCTTTTTAAGAGGATATTTATTTATATTAGCAAATGTCACTTTATAGAAGACATTTCAACCTTTATTAAATAAACCTGCTCTGAGTGATTTATAACATAATTTTGTTGGCGATATATCTTTATTACATTAAAGTAGACTTTATTTGAAAATATAAAAACTTTAAAAATAGTGCTTCTCAGTTCCAGCAAATATCCATGCCTTGAAACAAAAATTTCAGAAAGGGTCAGCTTAGCTTTGAACTCTTCTAGTGATGGAGTTGCTGGCCTACTCCACCCTGGGTTAATATTAGTTTGAGTTAATTGTGTTAATTCCATCCCATGGTAAAACCAATCCCAGTCATTGGTTGCTCCACAAAAGGGAATGTGACACAATACACTGAGGGAAGGAGTGCTTCTGTGAAGTTTTCTTTTCCCTTTAAGAAAAAAGAAAAAAGAAAGCCACAGAAAGAGACAGCCATTCTTTTGGACATTGTTGGGTCCATACATCATGTAAGTTCTGCTAATGTTACCTGTCACCAGTCTAAGGTGAGGCCAGCACTGAGGACAGCCCAGCAGAGAGATGAAAAAACCCCAGGTCCTTGTTGACATTATTAAATTAGTGAATTAACCAATGTGCCACAATGTAGGGAGGTCTCTCAGAGAGGAAGACACTTGAGATGGATTTTGCAGCGCACCTCAACAATGGGATGAAGATGAAAAGGACCTTCCAGGCACAGGGAAGAACATATGCAGAGGCACAGAGTGACTAAATAGGTGTTCAACTTAAACTCACTCAAGTTAGAAGAAATAAAGACAAGTCTGGGCATATTTCATAGGAATTATATGTAGCCGACAGCTGGGGGTGCTGGGTGCTGAATCAGGGAATTCAAAGGACAGATGGACCTTCTCTCTCCATCTGTATTTGGGGTTATATGGCCTCTTAGTATTGCTTTCTTCTGACCAGGTGTTCCACTCCTCTGGATTCATGGAATTGGCTAGTGCGGTGAGGTGAGAAGCTTGGGGAACACCAACTCTCCTGCTAGTTTCTCTGGTCTTCAGTATAAGTACAATATATGGCCCCAGAAGGACATCTCAGGCTCACATCAAGATAATTTCAGGGACTTCCCTGGTGGCTCAGTGGTTAAGAATCCGCCTGCCAGTGCAGGGGACACGGGTTCGAGCCCTGGTCCGGGAAGATTCCACATGCCGCGGTGCAACTAAGTTCATGAGCCACAACTGCTGAGCCCGCGCGCCAAAAAAGAAAAAAAAAAAAAAAAAAAAAAAAAAGATAATTTCAGGGCTTCCCTGGTGGCGCAGTGGTTGAGGGTCCGCCTGACGATACAGGGCACATGGGTTCGTGCCCCGGTCCGGGAAGATCCCACGTGCCGCGGAGCTGCTGGGCCCCGTGAGCCGTGGCCTCTGAGCCTGTGCGTCCGGAGCCTGTGCTCCGCAACGGGAGAGGCCCCAACAGTGAGAGGCCCGCGTACCGCCAAAAAAAAAAAAAAAAGATAATTTCAGTTTAAGCACCACTGTGATCTGACTATAGTTTCTCTGTTGGAATTTTCCTGGTCAGCCGATGTGCTAGCCTTCAGACCGCTATCTGGCTGTAGTCCAGTCCACCAAAGTTTAAGGTAAGAGCGAAGGGCCTACGAAAGACATTGAACTGGACAGGCTTGAGAGGCAAGAGGAGAAACAGGAGAGAGGAATGATTTAAGCGTCAGAGGAAGGTAGGAAAAGGGTTAACGACCTGCAATTATCTTTCTGACTGATATACATTCTTACCACTCAAAACATTCCTGTAGTTTTAAAGCTGTCCTCTCTCTAGAATTTCTCCCTTAAGGTATAAATGTCCCCAGCAGGGCAGAAAATTGAGCCACTGGTACCTGAGTGAATGGAAGGCAGGATGAGAGCACTTCAAAAAGGGAGGAGCATTAGGGTAAAAAAGTGGAGGATTGCTCAAAGACACACCTTTTGTCAATTTGTAATTTTAGAGTGTAGTGAGCAACGGTGCCTGGGCAGAGTGTTATCGAAGTGTCCTTGGCATGTCTTTAGTTTTGAAGGTTATAGTAGGTCACATGGGATATTGTATGTTTCAATAACATGAGCAGCAGTGGAGGAGGGGCGATTTCTTTAGGCATGTGACACTGTAGTCTAGCAGTTGCCCGGGAGAAAAATGCAATGGTGGACTTAACAGACCTTTAGCTACACCTAGTGGCCAAGTAGGGAAAGGAGCAAATATTTTATTGTAATATTGTATCATGGTTCTTTAGCTAAGTTACTTTTATAATCAGTTAAGAATTATTTCTTGGGTAGTTACAAATTATGCTCTACAATTCCCACTGTATAATTATTTTTGATTAGTCTATTAGTTTATCGTCTAGCTAAATAACTGATTCTCCAAACTGGAGGAATGTTGTGGGGGGAAAAGAGAGAGACCGTGGGTTGGGAAGTTGAGGAAAGGGAAGTCAGTGGGCGTAGCGGCGTGCCTCCTACCTCCATGGTAACTCTTAAGGACCAACTTACAGTGTTTGACACCTGCTAGATTCCTCTACTTTAGCATTATGTATAGAATTGTCTCTTTGAGAAAATAAACAATGATAGCCGTGATGATGATGATGATTGTGGTTCAGGAAGAGTTGTCTGAAGGAAAGAGAGGGTAAATATTTGAGAGTCTGTTATTTATGAGGTTGGAAAAAATAAACTTAATCTGTAAGAAAATAGAACAGAATCTGAAATATAGACCTGATCAAATTATTTTCAACAATGTTATATAGTCACCTGTATCTTTGCAAGTACATGTACTAGAAATATTTTGTGGGTGGCAATTTTTTGGTGTTTGCTTACAGATAGGGAAATCTCAGTAGCAACACTTTTGGTCGTTTTGACACTGAAGTGGAACATTTACAGGCGTGATTCCAACCCTTGGAGAGGTGACTCGACTGGATCAGGTCTGTGGCTCACCCCCAGGCTCACAGTTAGCTTGGAGAAAGAACAGCAAGAAATGATATTTCGAAGGGGTTTTATAACATCTTACTCCAACTTTCATGATAGGAATGGGTTTATGTTTCCTTCATGAGAATTCAAATACAGGATGTATTAATTAAACATACACCTTCATTTTACTGATGGAGAAACTTGAGCCAATAGTGATTAAATTACCCAGCTATTTGGTTGCAGAGCTAAGGCTGCAACTCAATGGTTTTTACTCCTGATCTGCTATTCTTTTTACTCCAACTATTAATGGAAGAGTTCTCCATTTCAGTAGAAGACCAAAGCAAAAGGAAGTGGGCTTACACCTACATCAAGAAAGTTTCGATAGATTGAGGGAGATTAAGTGTAAAATAACTAAATACTGTATTTCCTTTATGGTAAGATGTTTATTTTTCATATATTATTATTCTTAAATCAGCCTGAATCTTATAATTAATGTAAAATCATAGTTGCTCCCAGGCAGTGTGTGTAGTTGTGATATGGTCATCTTTACATGGAAGAATTTAGCCACTGACATTTTCACTTACTAGATTATAGAATTGACAAAGCTAAGGTGTTGGCTTAATTTCTGAAAGAAAACTATTTACTATCCAGCAATATGTAATTCAATTAAGAAGAAAAACAAAATTAGTTCAAATCACTGGTATTCTTTCATTTGACGTCAAGTGCTAACGTGGTGAAGGTGTTAGGAAAGAATTCAGCAGACTCATCATCCGTGCTATTCTTGCACTGGCAGGGGCCACACTTCAGTTGGAAGAAGCTTCATTATGGGTTTGAAAAAAAATGTAGACCCAAATCTTGTGAATCCCAAAAGGAAGTGGTATGTAATTGTATGGATAGATACATGTCATAGTTGTGTTAGTATAGTTTACAGTTTGTGTACATATAATATAGTGGGTTTTTCCCTGAAGCACTCTTATTAAGTTGTCTCATCATCTTACAATCAGTGACATCTAAGAATAGGAGTAATTTGGTTTAGAACAGCAGTGTTATGTATTAGAAGGAACCCTGTCTTGGAAGCTAGATCTGTGAAACCACTCAGCCTCCTACTGGCTGTTTTGCCCTTGAGCAATTCCCTTCCTCTTTAAATAGCAGTTTCCTTATCTAAAACTGAAATAATGGTTTGTACCTTGCAAGAATACTGTGAGGATTAAATAAGATTATGTATGTAAAGAGCCTACCACAACGCCTGCCACGTTGCAGGTACTCAGCAAAGTCAGCCCAGCCACTGGAAACTCATCTCAACAAAATGATTTCAGTAATGCTGGCTGAAGGGTGCATTTCTCTGATTTGGTCCCATGTAGTCTAAACAGTATTTCTCACCATTTCAAAATCCATGCCCCATTAGTCAAGAAGATTTTTCAAAGTCTTCTACGTTATGTTTTACAGAAAGGATGATGTATTTAAGCATTTTCCCCAATATATAATAGTATAGAATATGTTTTTTTCAAGTTTCTGCCCTGATTTACCCTCTTCCTATTCTGATCTGCCTCCTAGAGGGGTAGCCCCACCCAGCTAAGAGTCATTGCTCTAAAACATGGTATCAGACAGGGAGACCTAAGAAAGATTTACATATTTATTTTAGGTTCACATTAGGAGTACAGAAGTTCAATCACTTTTTACCTCCTGGCCTCATCGTCCGTATATTTGCTAAACACATTGGGTAAAGAGAAGAAACGTGGAACTAGCCATCATCCTGCGTATCCTCCTTCAGAGTCAATCCAAATAAATGTAATGGGACAGTATTTACAAGGTGACCTATCGATGTTTATGCACAATTTTACTACTGTGTGTTTGTCAGCATGGAGTTATTAACTGTCAGAAAGCCAAGAAAAAAAAAATTTTTTTTAAAAAAGCTAGGATACCAGAAATTAAAAAAAGCTCTGTGGGCCAAGCTGCCTAAAGAAATACAAGGTATACCAGTCCCTAGGGAGATACAAAGAGAAAAGCCTTCAGTAGCCCCGATCACATTTCCGTCACTCCGGGATACTGTCTCCTACAAGTGTTCACAAAATAATATCACGACCTGGAGTTGGCTGTCCTGTGATGACTTTTTCTGATTTTCTGCTAGCTGGACTTTCGCTCAAGCCGAAAGCTTGCTTCCCACCCAGCCTTCAGAACGGATTGACAGGATTCCTCTAGCACTATTAACTTTCAAAGCTGCTCATCTATTTGCATATCTCCTGCAAGCCTTGCCACACCAACCTGGTCTTGCCACACAGGCTGCTTTGGAGCCAGAATTCCTTGTCTGCTTTGTTCAGCAACCCGAAATGTACTCAAGGAACCCCTCTCCTTGAGAGGGAAGAAAGGGAAGGATTCCAGGGCGGAGCACAATGGCCAGGCCATGGGAAAATTCCAGGAATCCTGTGAGCCCCCCTCCTCACCCCACGTCGCGCCCTGCCTTACTAATCTTTCGGATTAGTTCAGCCTAATGAAAACCAACAACATAATAAAGCAAGTAATGATACTCATCGTTTGTCTTGCATCTGCTTTGTTTCATTCTGCATGCCTTGGTTTAGCCAAGCAGAATTCTCCAGAAGCCCTACCAACCAGCTCCTGGGACTGACAACTTTATGCTCACCTTAGGGAAAGAACTAACTGATAAGGACCCAACCACTAAAAACTCATTGTCTGTTCATAGAAAATATGGGGTGATGGGGGTTGGTTGATATTCTCTCTTTCCCGAGGACCATGGGTTTGGTTCCTCGACACAGTAGACCCCTATTTCTCTTAACTTCTCTTTATTATGTTCACAAATAGCAAAATACTATAGAAATTCACACCAGCAGCTCTTAGAATAGTTTCAATTCATTATTTAGCATTAGTTATGAAGTTAAGTCTTCCTGTGAAGGGGAAAACATTCTTTACTTCAGGTGTCGATTTTTAAAAAAAATATAGGTGGGTCTTACTATAAGGCAAACTAAAACTCTTTATGAACAGTACACTATATGTTACAAAATGTCCTTATATTGTTTTTTCTAATTTAAATAAATATGACTACCAGGGAAAAAAATCATTTTTCTCCTTGTTGGATGAAAATAGGTCAAGTAATTTAAGCCAATCCATTGCAATTAAAATTCTGACATTGCCATTGTTCCTTCTGTTCTGCGGGGGGAAAAGACAAACAGAACACATGATAATAGGGGTTCATTGGCGAAGTTACTTGATGTTACTACCTATGGGTCTCTCTGGCTTCACCCTGCCCAGGAGCTTCATTCTGATGATAGTAGTATAAGTACCAAAATGATGAATACCATCTCTGAGGCTGTCTCTCTCTTGTGCCCGTAAAACAATAGAAGAGAGGAGAAAATTGCCGGTGGCCTGAGTCCCAAATTCCTTGAATTCTACATTTATTTATTTTGGGGAGATAATGTTATCTGCCAAGTTGATTTTAAAGTAAATTTTACTGAATCAATTAGGCAGCAACTCTCAGTCTCATTAAACATCCTGTGGCCCTTTTCACAAGATTAGAGCCTGTGGCTTGATCACATTCCAACGTAGGTAATTTCATTCTGCATTCCTGGAGATTCTCCTCCACCTTTCTAACCCTGTACATCAAATGCATTATTATTTGCACTGATCCCAAATCGACAATTCTGTTGTGAGGGTGAAGAGTGTGTCACCTTTAACTGACAGGCTAAAAAGCATTGCTTTTAGTAAGAAAATCCCTTAGCCGATGCCTATTTTGAAATTTCAAGTATGTACATTTAATCATAAGTTAAGGTCTTTGGTAATAAGTAAAACGCTCTTATTTTCATAATGGGTGTTTATTCTGGAATCTCCTTTGATAGAAAATTTGTTTCTCAAGTATATGCTGTTTGCTTCAAGAGAGAAAATGAAGTCTTCAGAAATGGTAAAAAACAAACAATAAAACAAACAAAAAAACCCTTCTTAAGCCAAGAGCTTTTCTTTGACCTTCTAAATAAATTCCACAAGGGGGCGAAAACACCTAATGGTCCAGGACCGTAAGGTTTATACTTCAAAGCTGGCCACCCGTAATAGATTAGTGGATTAATATTTTGCTCTAAAGGATCTGGCCTTTAATGTTGATATCAATTTATTGCTATCCCAGTTTACAGTAGTAAAAGTCTTGGAGACCATAAACTTCACAGTAGATGTCAGCCTTCTGGTACTAGTGCTTTAGACAAGCACCCCATAAACAGCAGGGATTAGGTAACTGTTCTTCAAACGCCCATCCATAGCTGTAACGTCTTTATCAGCTCCAGCAAGGATAGTGCCACCAGGATTTTTAGTAGCCACAGCAGAGGTATAAGTTTTTTATAATGTGTTCTTCTTTTTCTGATGTGTCTCTATGATAGTTTGCTGTGGCTTATCAGTGATCTCTTCTTGAAAATCAAGAGTGACTAATTGTGAGCAAAGCTTAAAGAATAGAAGCTCTCTTGTACCATATTAGAACTTTTTGAAAAACGGCCAAGGTACAGAGGTCAAATTTCCCCATATGCTACAAGCAACTTAGTAGGAAGCAAGACCGCTAAAGGTTTTGCAAATGTCTGCCAGTAGCCCGGTGATCTAGGTCACTGTACAGGTTTCATTAATCAGGTTGTTCAAACAAGGAGTTATTTTTCCCTGCTTAAGAGACCTGCAGATATCACGTCGAATCTGCTCAATTGTTGATAATGAAAGAGTTTTAATGAAACAGAGATCATTCAAACGAAGGGGACGGGAGAGTTTGTACTGAAGAGAAATTGTGCTTTTAACCCAGCTTTTCCTGTTGAGTCCCCTGTTCTGGCAGAGATAGGCTCAGGATCTAATAATAGTTCCTCCGGCTCTGCATCTCCACATACGTGTTCCGGCGTTAGAGCAGCAGGAGGAATTTAGTGACAGAGCAGGTGTTGTGGCTTATTCCCTGGCAGAATAAATGGCGAAGGGTGGTGGCAAGGCAGTTCTCCTGATTCTTTCTTTATGCAAAAAAAAAAAAAAAAAAAAAGAGTGCCTCCAATGGCCTTCCTTTTTATTTTCTTCCTGGCACAAGTGGAAGAGAACTAGAATTGTTGTATTAATATGTATGCAAACATATTTTTTCACTTGAACCTCTGGAAAAAAAAAAAAAGAAGACAAAGGAAAAAAAAAACTTGCTGTGAAAATGCTTAGCCAGGAAGATTTACTGCTGATTGCAGATTTAGTATTGACATGTCTAAGTGGAAGAAAACTTCAGTTTTAACTATTAATGTGGAAAATCTGGATCAGCCTTTAAAATGGAGTAAAGAGCTTTGAACGATGTATTTTCAGAGAAATTTACTTACAACATAATTTTTAATAAGGAAGTGTCAATTAAGAGGTATAAAAAAACCCAGTGGAGTATGCATCTTAATTTTAATGGCCTGCCTTGGAAATAGAATTATAGAATGTAGGTGATCTGAATTATACTGAAATCAGCTTTTATGCCAGACTCAGTGTAATTTAACACTTTTATATACCCTCCTCTCCTGATTTTTTTATTATGAAATATGGGATCTAAGATTAGAATTTAATAGTCTAAATGAAATGCTCTTTTACAGGATTATTTGTGAGATTTTTCACAACCTACATTTCTGTACTCCTCCAGTAGGTTATATACAAGACCGTATTTTTTCACGAGTGTACCGTGTGTTGCTCTTATAAGCTAGGAAAACATGAAAGGGAAAACAAAATTCTTTCTTCTTCTAACTGGGATCATTTGAGATTTTAACAATATCACTTTTTCCTTTGCTTGATTATATAAGGCAAAACTTGACACCTACTTGACTGTAGTTATGTCTTCTTGATAACGCATCCAGGTAAAATTTAAAAGGATCTTATCCTCATGTCCTTTGCACCCAATGCCTGTAACAGTAAAAGCTCAGAATTCTGGAAAACAGGGCATGCTTGAGAGGGAACATCTTTGTAAAGACTGTAATTTGACCTTTGCGTCAACCTTGCTGAGTAAATTTTAAATATTATAAGAGAACAAAATGGAAAGCCTCAAGGTGGAATTCCACCCCCTCTTCTTCTTAGAACTATAAACCAGCCAGAAGCTTTTTCAGAGATTAAGCTAGAAAATGTGTGCCTGTCTTTAATACTTTTGCTGAGAAATAAAATTCGTCACTAGAGATGAAGAAGGTAGATTTATATTTAATGCCATTCTCATCAATCTTCCAGTATTTTATTCCAGTCTACCTCCTACCTCCACCTAAGTAGTTGAATCAGGTATAACCAGAAACACTTGATTTTTCCCTTCCCACCCTGTGAAATAATATTTATAACATTTAGTATTACAAACCTTTTAAACTCTGGAGTACACTTGAAGATGATGGCAATTAAGAAAAAAAAATGCTCTGACAACTTCGCAGCTTTTGATTAAACCACACCAAGAGGCATGTTACAGTGGTAACAATGAAGCATTATGCCAATTATGTTAAATCCTGCTCTCTGCTTTAAGCTCATCATGACCTGTTTTAGTGTCCTGTAATTTATCCTCTGGAATGCTTTACTCTCATCCATAAAGTGTTCAGAGAAAAAAAGAAAGCCACCAAAGGGAATAACCACCCCCAAATGACTTCTAGAAAACAAGTATTTCTTAACTTTTTATTGACATTGGCAAATTAAAATAGAATAAATTAACAAGTATTTTTTCAAAAAAATGTTTTGTACAAAAATACTGTCAAAATTTCCTAAAAAGCTTTCAACACAGTAGTATCTTTTCATGTACTGAATATAACTATTAGCACAGTGTCAAAAATGTTGAAGACAGAAACAAAATAAAAATCTGTGAAATGTTTGCCACTGATGACATTCCACACCCTGTTATTGTCTGTACATACCGGGGAGGGGGACAGCCACCTCGAGAGTGAACAGTATGACTTTTCCTGATCCAGAATGGTTTGGCCCACATCTGTTTAATCTTCCAGTTTAGCATATTTTAAAAATTAGTCTGTACTCAAATGCATAGTTAAAAATATGAAGCGAGATGGCAGAGTTTGTGCAGTAATATCTGCCTTTCAAAGTTCATGCAACCAACTAATGTAATTTTTCCTTTCCCTCGTAAATCTGAATGCAGTTCAGTCATTTGAAACCATCTACAAAATCCACAAGATTAAGCAGTTTGCCAAGATTAATATCTAACAGTTGAGCACTGGAGAAAGTGAGGAAATAAGGAGTAAAAACAAACAACAAAAAAGACCAAGTTAACTAGATATTTCAACTACATAAGGGAGGTGAATGTCAAGGCTACAAAAACGAAACAAAAACAACAAAAAAAAGTGGCAGCAATTTTTTAAAACCAATTTGTACAAGTTTATAGTTTACTTTGTTTCCAAGTTCTCAAACCTTTCACGATCTGAAAAGTGAGATACTGTGTCTAAGGGAATGTTTTTTAATTCACACCGAAGAAGTTGGGGGATTTGATTTCTTTCGTCGGGATTTCGATCGAGTCAGCAGCTTACTCTGCTGGGCTGCTGTTTGCACACGAAGTCCGTCATAAAATCAAACTCGTTTTGCCCCAGCCAGAGTTCGGGCAGCTCCTTGATGCGGTCCAAACCCATTTCTATCACTAAGGACATAAGCACTTCCTCGTCGATGAAATCAGTGTCTATGACATTGGGCGGCAGCATTGCAGCAGGAACGTGGGCCACGGAGGCGGGCATGTTGCTGCCGCCGCTGCCGCCGCTGCCGCCGCCGCTATTGCTGCTGCCCGCGCCGCCGCCCGAGGTGCCCGCCGAGCCGCCGGGGGTGCTGCTGCCGCCCGAGCCGCCGGGGGTGCTGCTGCCGCCGCTGTGCTTGGGGTTGCAATCTCGGAAGTGCTGGTTCGTCCCGTTCATCTGGTGGCCTGCAGCAGGGTGCAAATCCGGCATGTAGTGGTTGTGGGGATAGGGGTGGTGGTTGAAATACTGGTTGTTGAGCTTCTGCAGCTGCATGCTGGCCGGCAGAGAGCCTCCCTGGCTGGCCACCGGGGGGCCCATGAACTGGGAGCTGTTAAACCTGGCCCCGGGAGCCAGCGCGCTCGGGGGGTGCCCTCCGTTCACAGTCCCCGGCCCCATCGCATGCCTGATGCCGCTCGTGGCGTTCATGTTGCTCGCGCCGTAGTGTATGTGCTCGCCCATTAACGCGTTGAAGGCGTGTTGGGGCTGCTGCTGGTGATGATGGGGGCTCGGGAACTGCCCCACACCCATGCGGTGGGCAGGGTGGTGGTGCAGCCCGTTAGTGCCGTCGGGGAAGCGCCCGTGGTTCATGGCCATCATATGGTCTGCCATTTCCAGTCCTGAAAGTGAAAAGGGCAGACTGTAACCCCGGCGCCACACGTGTCGCCCACCTCGGTGCACCCCACTTTTTCTCGGCTCTGGCCCCCAGGCTCACCCGACGCACTTCGGCTGCGAATCATCATGCCGAGGATCCCAGTAGGAGCCTGTGCATCCGGGCTCGCCACCAAGGCGGACCTGCCACCCACAACAGAGCCGCGCGCTGCACAAACAGCCCTTTCCCCTGCGATCGGGCGGGGGACCCAAGCCCACACCCCCCTCTGCTCCCCGAAGTCGCCTAATAAAGGAAGTGCCCCGTAGCTCTGCCGCGAACTTCAGGCATTAAATCAGCCCTCCTCATCCTGTTGTTGCACATCCTGTTGTTATTCCCCAGCTCCGCCTCACGCTCTTCCTCCGGGCAAACCCAGCCCTCGGAGGACTGGGCTGGCAGAAGCCCCAGCCAGTTTCGCCCGCCGCGCTTACCTTCCGTCCTTGAGATTTCTGCTCCAAAGACCGAGGGCGGGATCGTCGGGTCCAGGACCGGCTCAGCAGCACATAGAGGGGGCCTTTCTGGCGTGCAAGGCGCTCGCTATCGCGAAGTCGGCGCCGAAGTCTTGCAGCGGCTGCTAGGGCAGAATCGGAGCCGTTCCCTTTTATTTCCCCTCTGCTGCCCTCACAGCTCGGCAAGATCGCCCGGCAGCTGCCAACAATGAGCTGTGTTTCTTAGGGCTTTGGCCACAGTTAATATAAGGGATTTCAGGAAGGGCGGAGCGAGAGCCTCCGGGGAGGGTGGCGGGAAAACTCGGATTCCGGGACACCGGGCACACCGGACCGGGTCGGGCAGCCGCGTCCCCACTGCCGGAGGCACGTGCGCAGAGGCTGCGGGCCCAGGCGCCGCCCCGCTGACCCCGGATGCTGGCTTCCTCTCGGCTCACAACTACCAGGCCGCCCCCGGAGCAAGGACAGAATCCTCCCTGGACTCTCAGCCCGAAGGTAGCGCCTGCCCGGAGAGCAGCGAGGAAAACTCACCGCCCCCCTCTGGCCGGATTCCCCACCCCGAGCTCACCTAGCGATCTGTGCTGCTTTCTGTGGGAAAACGGGTTTCACCCAGCGCCCCGTCCATAGTGCCCTTCTACCTCCCCGGCTTTGCAAAAGCCTACCCAGGTTGCAAAGAATGGCTGTGTTTACCCGTGTGGGTTTTTAAGCCCCGGGCAAATAATGCCCCCTCCCCTGTGCGCGCTTTCCTAGGCTGTGCTTTTGTGTTTTTATAGGGGCAGTAGGTAAACCCGAGCTAAACATTCTGCGTGTAGATGCATTTTTTCCCCCCACTCCTTTCAAGGACAGGAGCTGGGGGCGGGGAGCGGCAGCAGCTGCAGGTGGACTGAGCGCGCTCGCGGGCCCGACCGCCTCCGCTCCAGCGCCCTGGAATCCGGGCCGTGCTTTCGGGGCCGCTCGCCGCTCCCGGGGTACGTGTGCTTCTGCTAAGTTTGCGTTTGCAGCTCTTGGTAGCTTTGGCATCCGAGCTGAGGCGTCTCTGCTCTGTAAACAAACTCAGCGATCCTCGTCCCCAGATCCACCTTTTTGCACATACGCAGTTTCTTGCTTCTGCTCTTGCCCTTGATCCGGGAGGTGGAGGTGTGTGCAAACTTGCACAGCCTCCCTCCGGGCTCTGCCTGACTGTTTGGGGTTGATTTAGAAGCGGACGGGTTTGTAATTAAGAAATTCGGGGGCTGAGTACGGCTGCTGTAGCTGGAAAAGGAAAACAAATAGATAACATGGTAATCGTTTTGTAAATAAAGTCGTTCTGGAGGTGGGCACGTAGCTGCACGTCCCGTATGGCACCGTGGCACACACTGCTGGGACTCTTCCTTTTCAGTGAAATTGCTCAGTGGGGTAATAGGCGATAATAATAACCTTGCTTCCCTGAACGCGGCACAACTAGCTTGGTCGTCCATTTGGCTCACTGACTTGCAAATAAAAGCCCTAACGCCCGTCTGGGCCACTACCCAGTCGGAGCTCTCTTGCTTTTTCAAATGGGGAAGCCGAGTTGTTTCCCCAACACCACGATGAGGCTGCTCGGAGCTTTTATATTGCTCTTTATGTGGTAAAAGTGAGTTTAGCGCTCCGAATAAGGACTTCTGTTCAGAGTTGTTTCTTCATAACTCGATATCCATTGACGACTTCCTGCTGCGAAGAGCAACTCCCCCGCCCCCCTCTTTTTTTTCTCCCTTCTTGCTCACAGGACTTCTTTAGTCCCTTCTTGAGGACTGGAAATTCGGATATATTTCCCCTTTCAGGAATTTGCTGAAGAGAGCGAATCCTGATTATTTGATTCGATTACCCCTCTGTCTTTGTCAAGTTATATGTATAGAATATTTAATATATATATTTAAACATTGTTACTGTCTTCCTCTTTTCCTTTCTTTCCTTTTGCACACTCTCCAGCATTTGTAACCGTGTATGCAATGATTTTTAAAGCTCAGAAATACTTGCTTTTTGGATACTTGTGCACAGAATACATCGCAGTTTTGGTTGCAACAATCGACTCATCTCCTGCCCACCCACCACTTTTACCTGTAGGTCATGGACTTGCAGCTACAGAATCAGAGGCTTGGAAGAGACCTGCCACTTCCTATCAGAAAATAGACTCGAAAATATTGGTCAACCCCCGACTCAAAAATTGCCAGATAGATTGTTTACTTCCCTTCCTTGTACTGCAGTGTCTTGCGACACAAAGACCAACTCTTGAATGTCTAATCTAAATTCCTCTTGCAACCATTAAGGAAAGGTGCAGCTCCATCCTGCTCCAGTGGTTCCACATACTATTGGGAAATCCCTTGAAAGGTCACCTCCCCATCCTCCACCCCTTAGAGGGAAAAGAAATTCCTTCTGGGGCCAGCTGGTTAGAACCTGGTATGCTTTGTTCATTTATTCATTCATCCAGTGAATATTTACCAGGTGCCGGGCACTTTTCCTAGCTCCTGGAGAGACAACCAAGACAGGAACTCATGGTCAAACTGTGCAGCTGGACAAACAAGCCTCGGACACACTTTTGATAAGTGTCACAACAGCATTACACACAAGCACTTCCAGGGTCACACAGGAGGGACACCTAACCTAGTTTTCGGGCCTTGGGAAGGCTTCCCAGTGGGGTGGTGATAAGTTGAGCCCTGACTATGAGTAGAAGTTAGGCCATCCCATGCCGTGGGGAGAGAAACAAGGTTGGAGAGGTAAAGGGGCTGGATCCTATGGGCACTGGTCCCCAAGCTGAGAAATTTGGGTTGTATCTTGAAGATAATGAGAAGTGAGTGAAGGCTGGTGAACCAGTGAGATGATCAAATTTTCATTTTACAGAGTTCAGGACAGTCCTGTGGAGAATGGATTGAGAAAGTAAGACCGGGGACAGGGAGTCCAGTGAGGGGGTTGTTACAGTCATCCAGGGGTAGGCAAAGCCCAGTGTAACCAGGGGTTTATCCTGTGAACCGGGGTGAGGCAGTGGTCTGCACGTGGCCCTGACCGTGCTCGATGGTTGTATTAGTTTCTTAGGGCTGCCGTGACAAAGTACCACGGACTTTGTTTACACTTCTCAGGCGTAAACAAAAGAAAATTATTGTCTCACAGTTCTGGAGGCTAGAAGTCCAAGATCAAGGTGTTGGCAGGGTAGGTTCTAAGGGCTGTGAGGGAAAATGTGTTCCGTGCCCCTCTTCTAGATTCGGTGGTTTGCTGGCCATCTTTGGTGTTTCTTGGCTTGTACAGGTATCACCCCAATCTCCGTCTTAATCCTCACGTGGTATTTTTCCCTGTGTGTGTCTCAGTGTCCAAATTTCCCCTTTTTTATAAGGGCACCAGTCATATTGGACTGGGACCTATCCTAATGACCTCATTTTAACTTGGTTACCTCTGTAAAGACCCTGACTCTAAATAAAGTCCTTTCTGAGGTACTAGACATTAGAATTCCAACATTTTTGGAGGGACACAATTCAACCCATACCAGTGTTGGAGAAACTGAATAACACAAGACCCCCGCCATTATGGAAGAAAGACGTAGCCTGGAACTTTCTTCCCAGCTCTCCTGCTAGCCTACACTTTCATTTCTTCATGTTTCTGCTGCTCAGACACCACCTCTCTGAGGTCTTCCTGATTATCCTTCCCAACTAGCAATATCCCTCTTTGTTTTCTTACACTGTTTTGATTATCCTCTTAGCATTTATCCCCACCTGACTTGTTGCATATTGAATTTTCACTGTCTTCCCCCCTGGAATGGCAGCTCCAGGAGAGCAGGGACCTTGCCTGTTTGTTTATTCAGTGTCCAAAACAAGTCTTTTACTGATTAGATTAGTGAGACGATGGATGGATGGATGGATGGATGGATGGATGGATGGATGGATGGATGGAAGGAATATAGCAGAAGTACCAAGGGAACCCAAATAAAGGGCTTAAGGGCCGGTGGTCAGGAAAGATTTTTCTGGAGAATGTTACTTTTAATGCTGGCAGTAGAGAAATCTAGTGGAAAGGAGAACGGCAGCTTACCACTGTCTGCATTGTGGCCTCTTATGGACTTGAGGAAAACTGATCTGTTCGGGAGGGATGGTTGGCTGCTGAGTATGGAGGAAGGTCCCCATTGGTGTGCAATTTTGATTGAAATTCAAATCAAATTTGAATTTGATTCACATTCAAGGCTTTTGGAGGTAAGCCTTGGGCTTCAGCTAAACTTGAGTTGAGGAAAGGCTGACTGAAGGGCCCAGCTTCAAAAAATATACGAAAGAGTTCATACCTGTGTGGTAGAGCTAGGGTGAGGCTGGGGCACAGTGTGGGGTTTAATATGGGGTCTTTTTTGTGCTTTACCTAAACGATCTCACCTAATCCTCACCTTAGCAAGTAGGGATTACTTTCATCACTTCAGGAAGGAGGACCCTGAGAGTTAACAAAACAGCCCCACCCCAGCCCCCAAACCTTTCTTCTCAGAGGGATTAGGGAAAAGGGGAGAGAAGGAATCAGTCAGAGCCAGACTCTGATTGGGCCCATTCTTCTCTTCCCCTCCTCCCAAGACCTTGACTCCAGGTCTTAGCTGGTGAGAAAAACACTGCTGCTGCTTTGTTCCACCATCCACTTGGCCGCCATAATGACACAGGACCTCTGTCTGAGCATGAAGTGTGGCAACCATCCCTATTTCTGCCTTTCTCCTTCTCTCTCCTATTCTCCCTTATTCACAGGATGGAAAATTCTGATATTTTATTGGTCTGTGGAATAACTGGGGGTAGGCAGTGTCAGTGGATCCAGATCCAGAAACTGCGGATGGACTTTAGTGGCAGGGTGAGGACACATGGTTAGTAAAGAGGCAGAAGCCCTATATACGACCTTGCATTATCTGCAAGTTGAAGAAATAATGTCCTTAAAGCAGAAACTAACACACCATTGTAAAACAGTTATACTCCAATAAAGATGTTAAAAAAAAAAAAGAAATAATGTCTTACATGTATGTGTATATGTCAAAATAGGAAATTCATATAATTTTTAAGCCTATGGATTTGGTTCTAATTAATAAAGTGCAAATTTACTGGAAATCATTACTAAACTCGGAATAGTTTTTTCTGTCTTTATGTATTTTCATATTTGATAAGAAATATAGTTATTACCATGGAGGGGGGGACAGTGAGATGTTTTTGTTTAAAAAGGGCTTTAAACTTGATGGAGTTGATTCTGTCTCACCTGAGAAGATGATTAAAGATTCTAGAACATCATCTCTGATTCAGCAGATTGGGAGTGGGGCCTGAGGATCTACATGTTTTTTAAAAATCTTCCAGTTAGCTCTCATGTTCAGCCAAGTTTGCAAACCACCAATCTTGTCCATAGGTGGGTGACAACTGGGGTTGTTCTAAAAGTGTTCACGGGTGTGGGGTAAGCCTGGTTTAGCCTCATAAAGTCCTGTTCCCCTGGATTGCTGCCCTCTGCCCCCACCCCCCATGATTGGAATTTTGCCCATCTTTGAAGGTCCAGTTCAACTGATGTCTCCTCTTTCAAGCCTTCCCTGATCCCCCAGATAGAAAGAATTCTGGCTCCCTTGGTGCTCCCAAGGCATTTTGCTCAGATCTTCCTTTATGACTTATTCTGGCTTCAGTTATGGGCATTTGTGCCCTCGTGTAGCCTTTTCTGTAATGGCAGAGGTTCCTTGGTGAGCCCCCAGGGACTACATACACAATGTCATGCATAGAGTAGCTTTTATTAGTCTGCCCGGGATGCCTTAACAAAATACTACAGACTGGGTGGCTCAAACAACAGACTTTATTTTCTCACAGTTCTGGAGGCTAGAAGTCCAATATCAAGGTGTCAGCAGGGTTGGTTTCTTCTGAGGCCTCTCTCCTTGGCTTGCGGATGGCCGATTTCTTGCTGTGTCCTCACCTGGTCTTTTCTGTATTTCCTCTGTGCTGAAGTCCCGGGTGTCTCTTTGAAGTCTGGGTGTCACGAGTCAGATTGGATTGGGACTCACCTATATGGCCTCATTTTAATTTAATCACCTCTTTAAAGAACTTATAACTAAATACAGTTACGTTCTGAGACGCTGGGGGTTAAGACGTCAACATATGAATTTTGGGGGACACAATTTAGCCCATAACGTACCTCACGCATGTTCCGATAAATGACATGTTATTAGTCTACAACTTTAACAATAAACTAGATGATACTTATTTGGGTTATAAAGTTGGATGAGGTATGTTGGAAAGCAGAGGAAGAATTGAGTGACCTTAACTATATAAATATGCCATCAAAATCAGAATTGTATTCAATAGGAAAAACTTCAAAGGCCCCAGAGGACAATAACAAACTGCACGGGTATTGGATGGGAAATTACTGACTAGGTATAACAAATTCAGCCAAAAAAAAAAAAAAAGAAA
Organism: Kogia breviceps; assembly: GCF_026419965.1. Classification (NCBI taxonomy): domain Eukaryota; kingdom Metazoa; phylum Chordata; class Mammalia; order Artiodactyla; family Physeteridae; genus Kogia; species Kogia breviceps. The sequence goes on from NC_081322.1 coordinate 67,562,865, forward strand.
AGAAAATTGTGAGTCAAACTGAGCTATTGGTTGAATGGCAGGCAGCAATGCAATTCTGTTATTAAAAAGGAAACAACTTGGAGTGTGTTAGAAGTGAGAAAAATCAAATGATAGAGCTGGAAGTAGTCCTTTTGCTACACTTGGCTCTTCTTCAGAGATTGTGGTTGGTTTTTAACTTTACATTTTAATAAAGAGTTACAGAAACTAAATAAGGTTCATTTTAAAAAGGGGAAATATATTTTAAAGGGATGGGAAATGTGACTTATAATGGCTATTTAATCTGGAGAAGAAAAAGCTGACAGGTGACTTAATCCATATGTTCTGGTGTACGCATAGGGAAACTAATATGGTGGATCCTTTCCAGATGTTTTCCTTTTCCACTGAGACAAAGAAGAAAGGAAAGCATTTTTTAAAAAAGAGCTTTGGATCAGTGCTTTTCAAATTGTGTTCTACAGACCTGGAGTGTTCTTAGCTTCATTTTTACGTGCTTTATATATAAAGGATTTCTTGTTCAAATTTGTTTTAAAACATTGTTCTGATGTTAAACAGTTATGAAAACTAAAGCTTCAGATAATACAAAAATCACAGAATTCTAATTTGGGGCGGGACTTTAAAAATAATCTTATCCAAACTCCCTGATTTTCTAGATGAGACATCTGAAGTCCTGAGAGGTTAAATGACTGCTCATAAAGGACTTCCTAAACATCAGGATTTTAAAACACCAGAGCAGATTATCAGAGGGAACTAAGTCTTTATGAAGACTTCAGTGAAATAGGATAGAGATGTATTGAATCAGCTTTTCCCAACTGGCCTTCTGTGTTATGGGTGGGAGGGTTGTAAAAGGCAGTAACAGAATCTGTATCAATTTCTACTGTTTAAAAAGTGGGAAGTAAAATCATTTAAAAGTATTTTTTGCAGTTCGAAATGGAAGTTTGAGAGTTTCTGAGAGGGTGCTGAGTGAGCCTACTAAGCTGGTAATAGACATGGAAAATCAACACCAGGCGCTTAACTCAGTTACTCACTTGCCAAATACCTCAGTCAGAGGGGAGGTTTTTACTGTTTTGCTACTTGAAGTTGTTTTGATTCTCACTCACACATGAATTTTTTTAAGATAGAAAACAAATAGTCCCAAATAAAATAAACCAATGAGAAACGTCATTGTGATAATTATTTTGCAAATGACTTACAACGACGCTCACCCCATGCAGGGGTTACCTTCGTATAATGAAAATTCTTACATAGCACAAATACGTCCGTCACTCTAGAACTCAAAAATCAGTGCTAGAAAGAGAAAACATAGATTGGCCTTCAATTTGTTAGAAATAAAGATTCAACTGCCACATGGAAAAATAGTGAAGTTATGTTGACAAATAATGGCCTGAAACTATTCCTTTTATCTAATTAGTTACAAATAACACAAAAGTTATTTTTTAAAAACCTAATTGGTTTTTAAGTACAAAATGCAAGAACTAAAAGCATGGAGAAATGAAAGTATGTTGTGTCAATTTCTGATATATCATTCTATGTAGTTATATTTCAATCTAGGTTAAATACACACTTAGCACAAAATCCAAAGAGAATATGTTGCCTATTTTAAATTTGTCAACAAAATATGCTTTTCCTTGAGATTTGATTCAAAAGAAGTCATACAATATAAGTGCAGTACATAAGAAAAAGAGAATTTGTTTTTATATTTTTGTGTAATAAATATTATTAAAAATCGGGTTAAAATAAACTCCTCAAAATAAACTTCAATAATATATTTATCTAAAATATAATATTTCATGTGAACTCTCTTCTTTCTATATGCCATACAAAGATTTAAAAATGACTTTAAAATGCCTAAATGGTTTGTGAAATAATAGTGACGGAGACTCACGGAATAGAAATATTGAAAAATGCTGGCTTGAATCAGTGTTTCTCAAGAGGAATATATGGGCCCCTTTCAAAAGAAAAACATCTCTAAGGAAGGCCTCAAATGCTTACTTACATTATTTTTATTACATTTCTTAAGTATGGAACAGCAGAAAATGATATGTGACACACTTATGTTTATAGCTCCTATACAACTGTAACACTAGAACACAATTGCATGCTACATAAAAAATGAAACTAGAGAATCAATAAAAATAGAAATTAACAACATTTACATGGCAGATTTTATCAAGATTAAGTCATCCTTTGCAGGGTGAATCTAGCAAAAAGAATTACAGCACGAGTTTTTTTCCTATCAAGTTCGGCTAGCTGATGCTATCGCTTGCTGTTCAATGAAATTCTCTATTTGAACCATTGCACAACCTTATGTACAATGCACCATGACGTTTGGTTTTCACATGGTGTGAAGCTATCACTTATATATTAAATCCACGTCTATTCTTAACTAGTATTTAACAGTTAAAGTAATGCCGTTTGGCACCTCCACGATTGTAATCACAAATCTGGATATTGAAAGATGGTCCATTTGGATGATCCATAATATGCTTGTAATAATTTATTAAAAATTAACAACAAAATGAAAACATAAAGTTAAAGAGGTCTTGAAGAGAAAAAGAGACCCCTTCCCCCCCTACTCTTTTAAGGACTATGAAAGATCCATGAACCCTAGTTGAATAAAAACTGATTTTGGTGGTGGCCAGTCTTTATTATTATAAATATTTTGGATCATATAATTATTTATTATAATAAATAATTTGGATCAGTGGCTGAGTCAGGGCAGGGAATGGAGAGTTTAAGCTACCGGGAAGTCTGAATGTTAACCAATTCCTTTTAAAAATATAGGTTTCTTTCTAATAGCAAATAAATATATGACCCCAAAGTTGTCTGTGGGTTCAGTCTTCTTTCACTTGTTGATTCATTAGTTCCTTCTTCTGTTCATTCAGATGCCTGTGTAATAACTAGATAAGAATGATTTGTATGAGTGTGTGAATTATTTGTATTTTAAGTGGTATTTTCTGGAGTGCTTGTAGGTGCTTCAGTTCTTTTAAGTAATTTAAACAATCTTGTTTACACCATCAATTTGTAGTGAGCAAGGGATTTCTAAGCTAATTTGCTGTGCAGCCTACCTTCTGGAATCGGTATGTAGGGGTATCAGAGAAGCAGCCTCAGATTAACTTTGAGATAAGATTATCTTCTAGGAGTGAAAGAAAAGAGCATAAATGTGTTCAAGATAAGATCAGCATTCTTAGCAGGAAAGCCTCAGCTTCTTAGGCCTCCTGGGTCCCCTTGAGATTTAGTAGCCACCTAAATTCCAGGCACTAGAAGCGCATACTTCCTGTTGTAAATTAATAACCAGCTCTTCATCAGTCTCTTGTGGTCTAATGAGTGTGGGAGCCAGTTCAGCTCTGGGTGGATGGACCAGCCAAGCTGAGGACCAGGCCTTGGTCTGTGGTGTCTTCACCAAAGGAAAGACATAAGTGCAATGACCGATCCTTCGGCCTCCCTCTCTTCCTATTATCTCTGAGCTACAACTACAGTGGTCTGCTGAAATCATTTGAAATCCCGAATCATTAGAATCCTACTTACTGGAAGCTTGTAACACCTTGCCATCCTATGAAGCTTTACTGTGATTTTGCTCCAGACAGGTTAGGACCTCCATTATCGCCACGTTTTATATAATGCCTCATGATTCTCCTTCATAGTCCTTCTTGCAATGTGTAGTTACACATTTATTTTGTGACTCTTTAATTGCTGTCTCCATGATGGCAGGGACCACACTTATCCCACTGTCACAGCATCATATCCCCAGTGCAAAAACAGTACCTGGCTCAGGGGCAGTGATCATAAAGCTAAAAATTCTAATTCCTTTAACCCTTACAGTTAAGCCACTGAGATCTAATTTAAAACCTTCTTTAAAAAAAATTTAAAATGTTTTCCAATAGTCTAGTTTGCTTCTCTGTGGACTCTGTAAAAGTTTTCTCTATAAATGCTAATCTATGCTAAATAATTTAGAAAGAGCATTCATAAAATTAATTATTATTTATGTTTTCAAAACTTCTTTAGCTCTTCTTGCATTTACCACCTTCTTGAGATTCCACATTCTCCCCCAGTAATTAAGCTCTTCCCTAGGCCACTGTTCCTGTATTTTTTTTTTATTGGCTTTGTGGATCCTTCATAACGTATTACCAGGAGGAAGAAAAAGAATTCTAAGAATCGATTCTCTGCCTGGAGGTGGGGCCTCCTCATCCATTTTTCTTTCTACATTTAAGAGGATATTTTGGAAGTGGATCCAGCAGAAGATGAACCCACATGCAATGTGTTCATGTGTTCCCATATTATCTGGTGCAGTAGTGGAGCATAAGGATGCTTTTTATGAAATATTAATTTAGATGTAAGTTCCAGAGCATTATAACACCAACAGGGAGTCCTTTCTGCGGTCTTCGTTGCTTAATAGGTAGACCTCCTTGCAGAGGAGACAGGAAAAGCTAGTGCAGTTATAAAGAAAAAAGTCCAGAGTTCATGAGGCTAGAGGACTCTGCTATCTGAGATCTTAGGTGATTAGATAAAGGGTGCAAGACTGGAACCCGCAAAGTGAAACTCATTCAGCTAGCTCCAACAGAGCATGGTTTTCCTACATGTCACCCCCTTTCTGTCATTGCTACCACCACAAACTCCTCCAAGCTGGGGACCATAACTTATTTTTCTTTGTGTCCTAATACTTGGCACAGTGTGAATTCGTAATATGGTTTGTATGACACTACAACCTATTTCCTTTTCACTTTACTTGGCCTATAGAGAGTTATTAATTCGGGGGGAAGAGATTTGGATAAGTAAAATTATTTTCAGGCAATAAAAACAGGCTCAAAAATAGATCAGAATAGAGTTAATCTATTTAAATATAGACTCTAAATGGAGAATGGAAGCTATGTTCTGATATATATTAATTTGGTAAACAACAAACTGGACTAATTGGCTTTACAAAACTCTTAAAGAGTTTTTTTTGGAGGAGGTGACTAAGTTACAAAGTATGCTTAGATACTAAGGAAGTTCACTGAGGTTTGAGTCTGTGCGTTGATCTTTCGTTCTCTGATCATCAACATTGGTGGTTCTCTTTTGGATCCCCCTCTTTGCCACCAAGAGTGTACAACTGAATCATGATGGTAGTGATTTAACTTGATGGAGCTGTGCTCCTAAAAGTGAGAGGGCCTGGGCAGCTAGAGCTAGGAAGGTTTAGTTTTCTTTAAATGCGTCAAGTTACCAACATCATCGAAATCTTTACCTGAGTGTCCACTGATGGATGCATGGATAAAAAAGAAGAAAAGTTTGCCATTTCTGACAACATGGATGGACCTTGAGGGTGTTATGCTAAGTGAAATAAGTCAAACAGAGAAAGACAAGATCTCACTTGTATGTGGAATCTAAAAAAACAAAGCAAAAATCTCCAACTCATAGATCCAGAGAACAGATTGGTGGTTGCCAGAGGTGGTGGTGGTGGTGGTGGTGAAAATGGGTGAAGGAGATCAAAAGGTACAAGCTTCCAGTTATAAACCAAAATAAATCCGGGGATGTAACGTACAGCACGGTGACTCTAGTTAAAAGTACTGTATTACGTATTTGAAAGTTGCTAAAAAAAAAAAAAAAAAAGTTGCTAAGAGAGGACATCTTAAAAGTTCTCATCACAAGAAAAAAATATTTGTAACTAAGTGTGGTGATGGCTGTTAACTAGACTTGGGGTGGTGATCATTTCGCAATATATACAAATATCAAATCATTATGTTGTACACCTGAAACTAATATGTTATATGTCAAGTATTTCTCAATTAAAAAAAAAATTTAGTTGGTGCACAAACTGTGACTATAAAATAGTAGGGAAGCGTTCATAAGCCGTATGCAAAAATGTGCCTGATTCTAGCCACACCTTGAAAGATGCTGGAGTTTCTCTGAAGTAAACTCATAAGAGTCATGGAATCAGTGTAAGTTACAGATGGGAGGGCCCATAAAAACCATCTAGTCCAACCTATTTCATTTGGAGATTACAGAGATTCAGGCTAAGGGAAGTGAAATGACTTGCCCAAGGACATGGAGGGAATCAAGAGCAAGCCAGAAAGAGTTGCACGAGGTCATCCGAACTGTTCTGCGGAGTTCACGCCCTGTTGCCTATGCCTTGCCGACAGACTTGAGAAGATCGACTGCGTACCAGCTGGCACGACAGAGAAGCTACAGGTAGCTGAAGGCTGCCCTCACAGTAGAGGCCAAAGACTGTCATGAGACTGCCAGGGTTGTTCCTAGCTTCTGGAATCGCTACACAGGCAAGCCCCTCTCAGAACTCATGCTGGGGAGTGCATGTAGGTTGTGCTGGTAGCCAGGAGTTGCTCTGAAGCAGATGAAAGAAAAAGGACCCCTGTTCAAAGGTGCAGAGCCAGTTCACCGATAACTTCTTGATGTTCTGCTTTCAGATTATTTCGCGAGAACCATTTATGACAGGCGGAGCACTGGTTTGAAGAATACCAGAGGCAAACATGATACAAATCAGCGTTTATAACTAGGATTCTGGAACACCTAGAGGCCATGGTGCAGCTCTGACTTGGGTGAAGACTGCTCAGTGGACAAATAGAATCTGAAAAAGAAAAGTGCCTGATATGGTTTTTTTTTTTTTTTTTTTTTTTTAACATCTTTATTGGAGTATAATTGTTTTACAATAGTGTTAGTTTTTCCTTTACAACAAACTGAATCAGTTATACATATACATATGTTCCCATATCTCTTCCCTCTTGCATCACCCTCTCTCCCACCCTCCCTATCCCACCCCTCCAGGTGGCCACAAAGCACAGAGGTGATCTCCCTGTGCTATGCAGCAGCTTCCCACCAGCTATCTAATCCACATTTGATAGTGTGTATATGTCCCTGCCACTCTCTCACTTCGTCTCAGCCCACCCTTCCCCCTCCCCATATCCTCAAGTCCATGCTCTAGTAGGTCTGTGTTTTATTCCCGTCCTACCACTAATCTCTTCATGACATTTTTTTCCCTTAGAGTCCATATATATGTGTTAGCATACGGTATTTGTTTTTCTCCTTCTGACTTACTTCACTCTGTATGACAGACTCCAGGTCCATCCACCTCATTATAAATAACTCAGTTTCATTTCTTTTTATGGCTGAGTAATATTCCATTGTATATATGTGCCACATCTTCTTTATCCATTCATCTGTTGATGGACTGATATGGTTTTTAGTGACAAATTAATTGTGTCCCTTTATCAGTGCTAGAGAGACCACTTGATCACCTTTCTTTCCAAACATGGTGGTTTATTACAAAGTTCTTTTAATTTTCAGAACACAGAGATGAGATAAGGCATCACTGGAATTTTGAAGTGTAAACAGACACGAGGTTTGCCCTCTGAAAGTAAGAAAACTAGAAAGGACCACACATAATGGGTGAGATTAGCTATCTAGAGAAGTAACTCACAAGACTATCTATGTGGGTTTGATTGGGGATAGCAGGGATCAACCGTATCTAACCACGGTGACCAGGCCATGAGTCTCAGGGAGGCGCTCCCGTGACAATAGAGCAATGAAACCACTGAGCAACAGAGCAACATAAATGATTAGAATCAACTATGAACGCCAAAGTCTAATGAGTTGTCTAGGGGAAGAGGTGTTAACTGAAGGCAGATGGTCAGCATGGCACCTAGATGAAGTGGAATCTAAAGAGTAAGAATTTGGCTGTGATTATCGGCACTGGACAAACAAGACACAAGTTTTGGTCCCTTGAGAAGTGTCCTCTGCTACATGGGGCTGTTTGCTCACTGGCTTTACCATGGCCTTTGTCAGCTGTCTTCCATGATCAGTCTTGTTGCTCTGACTGCATGTCCACCAAGGACATTTCTGATAAATAATTCAACTTGTAAGAACCAGAAGAAAACATAGGGAATAATGTTAAGATTTTACGGTAGGGAAAAACTTCTGAAGCGATATACAAAAAAAGCATAAGTTATACACGAAAAGACTGCTTCTGAATGACAAATGAGATAATAATGTTCAAAGACAAAGAGTGGACTAGAATAATATCTTATATGATAGGAAAAGGATTATTACCCAAGATGTGTAAAATATGTAAATTTGTAAAAATATGTTTAAAAATGCTATCAGGCTAAAAAAAAAACAAAAAGATGAAACCACCCAATAAGAAACTGGACAAAAAAATGAACAAGCAACTCATAGTAAACCACAGGGAACCAAATGATTAATGAATATATGAGATGGCGCTCATAAATTCAACAGTAACCAGGGAAATTCAAAATAAAATGCCAATGGGATTTAATTTCACTTTCATAAATTTGGAGAAATTAAAAAGTCTAATACTATTTGTTGTTCAGAATGTGAGGAAGCAAACCAACATGGCTGCTAGGGTGTGAATAGGTATAATCATATGGGACGGCCCATATCCTGTAAATCAGCAATTCTGCCTCCAGGTGTATACTTTAGAGAATCTCTTGTATGTGTGTACAAGAAGGGAATGGATAAAATATACTATAGCCATACTATAGAACAATATATAGCAGTTGAAAGAAATAATAAAAATAAATAATAATAAAATAATAAAATAAATAAATAATAATAAATAATAAAATCTACATAAATCATTCTCAAAAAAGTGTTTTTTCTTTCTTCTTTGTTTATGTATAATTGAGAAAATGGTAAGCTATTAAAAAAAAAGAATCAGGATAGGGTGATAAATGTAAGAAGATAATCTACTTGGTGGACCGAAGTATTTCAGCCACTGAAAAAGCATGTTCCTTTCCTATTAAAAATTAATAAATCTGGGGATGAATATATATTTTATCTTAATTTTGGTTAGGGCATGTCAGACTGTAGAGTCTGCTAAGCACTTACAAAATTGAGTTTCTGTACCTGAAAGCTAAGAATCATATTCTGCAATATGGTGATGCCCACCCCCGCCCCCCAGCCAGGTATTGTCATCTGATGGCTAAATGGACACCCTCTAGGGCATGGAGAGACAGTTCATTCTCTTTGAAGACCACATCTCTTGATTCTGATGCCCTTGGTGTTAGTTTATCTCAAGCCTGGTAGATTTCATCAGAAATAGCTGCCACATCAGCCACCATCCTTGTGATGCCCCAGTGGAAGCTTCCAGACTCCTACAAGTCAGTCAGGTAGTGAGATAAGCATTCTAGTGCCTTTCAATACTTCTGAAGCCTGTAGGCCATCAAGCTGCTCAAGCTATTTAAAACGTTCAGCAGGTTTTGCTTTTGACTTGAATTATTTAAAATAATATCAGTAACAATAAGAACCTCAAGTTGATCAGAAACTCTAATTGGCAATAATATATTATTATATTTAACAGAAGAAGGAAGTTAATAATTAACTTACCCAGTTGGCTAGGGATCCCTCTTATCCCCCCCGCCCCCCAAATAGTCTCTAAGGGAGAAAAACAATAAAAGAAGTCTTTGGTAATGGCTTTTGGCTATCATCAACTGCCACACTGAATTCTCCTCCTTAGACAACACTATATCTGATGTCTTAGAAATAGAAGAAGAGTGTGCCCTCGGGGAAAATAAAAGAAAGAAAGGAGGGAGACGACACTTGCTGAAGTGCTTGCTGTGTGCCATATAATATGCCATTTGCTTCTGTATACATTGTCTTATTTAATTTCAATATCAACTCTGCTAAAAAAGTATTATTATCTGAGGCCCAGAGAGTAAAGTGATTCGACTGAAGCCACTCAGCTGCCAAGGGGCAGAGCTGGGGTTTCAAATGAAGTCTGCTTGACTTCACAGGTGAAAGACTTTCTATCATTTTCTATTGCCTTTAAAAGACAGTGGAACACGACTCCAGACCAAAGTTACCTTTTGCAAAGCAAGGGTTGTGTTTATTGTTTCTCCAAATCCAGAAAAATGGCTTCAAAGTTCATTGGCCTTTCATCCCTTTTTTTCTCCACTTTGAGCAAAGGGCGCTGTCCTAGATGGAAAGGAAGAAAATGCTTATTCTTTTCTTTCTCCTACTGTTCACCTCCCAACTTTGAATGAGATAACAGCTTTTCAAAAGACACAGTAGGACAGAAGGACCTTCACACAAGAATAAAACAGCAAAAGATAAACATCAAAGGAGGAAGAAAAATGGATAATGGGATCCGTAAATCCTGAGGAAAGCAAATTTTCTCAGAGCTTCCTGGTAGCCAAGGCAAAGGGAGAAATATGCTGGGTTATATGGCTTCAGTGTCAAATGAGGAAAGGACTAGTGTTCATTAGGAAAGATAAACTTTTTTCTTTGTAGTTACTCTTAGTTCTGAAAGGAATTTATCATGTGAGTTATCCTGAAAGGGATATTCAGTGACATAAGAGAAAATACTAGAGAATAGTTTTATTTTAAAAAAAAAAACTAAGATAATTTTTTTGTCCACTACAGATGTCCAGAGGTGAATTTTTATGTTCTTAGTTGTTTATTCAATATGGCACAAAAACTTTTGATAGGTTGATCATAGGAAGGTCTTCCCTTGAAAATCTTCAATAGTTTCCTTCGATGATACCACTCAATATTTCTCCCAGAAGTTTTTAAGTGTTGGTCTCTTTATTATTTCCCTGCCACATTTTAGACTGAAAATCCTTGAAGAAGGACCATGCTGGCTCCTTGTGCTTTGTATAAAATACACACACACACACACCCACACACACACAGTATACAGCATATAAAGAATCTTTCCATGGGGGCTAGATTTTTATAATGTTTTATACTTAAAAAAATCTACTATCAATATCTACTTGGGAAACGTAGCAGTCATGCCAGACATCTGAGTTTTATTCATTAAACCATATCTTTTACATCTGACCTGTGACCCACTGATGTGTTGTTTGTTTTTCTCCTTGTTAAAGCTCCTAACAAGCCAGACTGAACCATTCACAAGTCTTTCTCTCTTTTTGCTTTATTTCTTGTTGCACATGCCAGAAATCAAAACTTTCTACAGACTACAATGGATAATTTTGGACTTGAATAATCCATTTCTTCTTTCCCATCTTTATTAGAATCATAATAATTTTTAGTTATTTTCCAACTTTTTCCTATTCATAACAGTTTTTCAGTTGCATTTCTACACATTCTTTCTTTGATTCTGCATCCATAGATTTTGTGTACCTCTGGCATTATACAGGTACATAACTTTTTAAAAATTTTGCATGTGGATTAAGCTTCACTGAAGTTTGAGGCAGACCAAGGAGGAGATTATATTGTAACAGCACAATACATTTACAGCTGATTTCTAATAAATTCTGTATGAATGTTATAAAAGCAACTGATTCAAACACATTATAGAGGAGTAAAATTATAGAAAAATTAATTTTCCGTTATAGAAAAATAATTTTCATGGAAAATACAAAAAGTTTTTTTTTTTTTTTTTTTTTTATTTGCAGTACGGGGGCCTCTCACTGTTGTGGCCTCTCCCGTTGCGGAGCACAGGCTCCTGACGCGCAGGCTCAGTGGCCATGGCTCACGGGCCCAGCCGCTCCGCAGCACATGGGATTCCCCCGGACCGGGGCACGAACCCGTGTCCCCTGCCTCTGCAGGCGGACTCTCAACCACAGCGCCACCAGGGAAGCCCTCAGAAAATGACACAAAAATTGTTAGTTTTCCTAAAGTTGACATTTTAGGAATTTTTCTTAACGGTACTTTTCAGAAGGATTTTCCAAGGACTCCAGATGGGTTTGGGGTGAAAGTACAGGACTCTCTCCAGCAGTATTGCTTGCAAAGCTATGTACCTTGACCTTGCACGTGACTGGAATTGCTCTATGGGTTGTGTCTAACTCCCTGGGCTGCAGGCAGCTAGCTGCCTTTATACATGCCACTAAGGTGAGTTCAGAACCCAGTTCTCACATCAGGGTGGTCTTGGTTATAGGAAAGAGCCTCAGCTGTTAGTTAACAGGCTGTGAAGAAACCATTTGGGCAAAACATAATACGTTCAAACGTGGCACTTTGCTTTTGGCTCTAATTTCCTTTTCTTCCCTCTAAATGCTCTCTTATTTCCCCAGCCCCTTGCCTAAGAGCTTTTATTTAAAGCTGTTGGGCTTTCCCTTTCTACATATCTATCCAGAACAATTTTTTTTTTTTTTTTTTTTTTAGTGGTGCACACTTTTAACATAAGGAGACCACCGACAGTAGAGCTGTATTCCTGATGGGCAGAGTTCCTTTTGCATCATTTCCTCAAGACCCCCTAACTTTGGTGGTCTCTTTTGTCTGGCTCATAGCGCTTAAGCTCCTCATCTCCCTTGGAGGCCTGGTGTTAGCCTGAAGTTGGAGATTTCTGGCAAAAGGTGGTTTGCAACATGTACTCTTCTCAAAGCCCAGCTGCTAGGGGGTGGAGATCAAGCTGTGAAGACCCTGCTTTGTTGGTGTGCTTTCCTGGCTTTCAGAATTGTCAAGTGGGGACCGGGGAGAGGGAAACCATTTTTTTTTTCAAGATGCTTGTGCATATCAAATGAGACTTCCTAGAGGCTCCTTCTATGCTGCTTCTGCATTTCAAAGAGGGTTTATTTATGCCATTAGTTAAGTCATCACATTTAAGGCAAAGAAGCTTTTTACAGGTGTGGAACTCTTTAGAAAGGACTTTCTATACGTTCCCCTGTGTTGAGCTGACAAGAAGTTCCCACATGCGTTGCTGTGCTAATTCAAAAGATGCTTTGTTGCTCTAAGGAGAAAAGCAAACACTTCAGGAAGAGAAGTTTTCACGGAATATTGCAGATCTGGTGTGAGTGAATGTGACTAATATTTTTCTTCCCTTAGCAGATTCATCTTGGCAATCACAGTTATAACTATTACCATTGAGTGACACTAAGCTTATTGGGTGCCATTGTGAGAAGTCTCCTAGTTATCCCTATGTCTCCAAGTCTCCCGTTTCTCCACAATGCATTCTACACACTACAGCTAAAGCGATCTTTCTAGCAAAAATCATGTCATGTTACTCCTTACTCCCCACTCAAAATCCTTCAAGGATCCACAGAAGACGATGCTACCTTTTCACAGTGCAGCAGAAAAATCCTTCAGGCCCGAGTCCGTGCCATCCTGCTCAAACCTACTCTCCCACAATCAGTATGCTTTCTAAGAGCAATAGAGAAACAGCATGTAGATGCATTAGTTATTGAGTACCAAGCTTGGAGCTAAATGCTCTGTGTGCACTTCGGTCCTCTTAATGACTCCAAAAATTAGATGTCCCCATTTTACAGAGAAAACAGAGGCTTAGAGAGGTTAAGTAGCTTGTGGGGAGTCATCAGCTTGTGAGTGGTGGAGGGTAGAGTCCCTTCCAGGTGGTTTGTCCTCACGGTCTGTGAGTTTAACAAGTGTGCTATACTGTCTCTCCTGATGAATTGCTAGTTGTTTCTGTTCCTACTTCCTGGAAAGGCTTGTCCCATTTGTTCGGCTGGGCTTCTCCACCATAACATGGCTCAGTTGCTAACTCCTCTGGAAGCCATCCCAGGCTCCCCAAGGCAGAGTTGGGAAATGATGCCTCTACAGCCATCGCACGAAATTAGTGTGTGCAGTCGAACCCTTATTAAATTGTATTGGGTCCATGTACATCTCTGTGTCTCTGACTAGACTGCGAGCTTTTTGAGGGCAAGGGATTTTGTCATTGTATCCCCAATGTCTACTTCAGTGCCTAGTGCATGACTAGTTGGTGTGCAATGAACTCTTGTCAAACAGAATGAATGCATAGGAGTTGGGGGAGTATGATGCGTGTTGGATTTGCTTATTCTCAATCACCCTTTAAAGTCTATTCTCTGGTGCACAAGTTCCCTGTCAAAAGGTTTCTACATCCCTCAGGGTCCTTGAAGACTTTAATGGACTCCTTGAGGTATTTTCAATATTTCAGAAATGCTAACAGAAACTATTTATTAACCTGAGATAAGTCCCTACAGGCTAAATAAAATGTCAAGTTTCTTTGCTTTTGGCTAAAATCATATCAACTTGGTGTGATAACAGAGATTTTCTCCTAACGATCAGAAACTTCGGCAGGAAAGTCTTATGTGTGATTAATAAAACAATCAGAAAATAAAATAAGAAAATAACTAAAATGCTGCTTGTTTAGTGGAAGAAATTTCTCAAAAGTTGGAATCATAAGGGGGAAAACTCTAATAAAAGTGATTCTTGGGCTTCCCTGGTGGCGCAGTGGTTGAGAGTCCGCCTGCTGATGCAGGGGACGCGGGTTCGTGCCCCGGTCTGGGAAGATCCCACATGCCGCGGAGAGGCTGGGCCCGTGAGCCATGGCCGCTGAGCCTGCGCGTCCGGAGCCTGTGCTCCGCAACGGGAGAGGCCACAACAGTGAGAGGCCCGCGTACCACAAAAAAAAAAAAAAAAAAAAAAAAAAAAAGTGATTCTTTATGGTGATTCCTTGTGATCCTCCACAAATATGGGGAAGTCTCTGCCTTAGTTAATGGACTCATGTAGACCACAATCTTCTTATCTGCACAGAATCCCCTTTTTCAGAAAGCTGAGGAAATTATCTTATGTTTGTGCAAATAAGGCTTTTTTATTGAAATTTGTGTGTGTGTGTGTGTGTCTGTGTGTGTGTGTGTGTGTGTGGTATGTGGGCCTCTCACTGTTGTGGCCTCTCCCGTTGCGGAGCACAGGCTCTGGAAGCACAGGCTTAGCGGCCATGGCTCACGGGCCCAGCTGCTCCGCGGCATGTGGGATCTTCCCGGACCGGGGCACGAACCCGTGTCCCCTGCATCGGCAGGCGGACTCTCAACCACTGAGCCACCAGGGAAGCCCTACTGAAGATTTTTTAAACGTCTCTGTTGACCATTGAATGTTAGAGTGATCTAGTTTCTTTAACTGCCATCCATTGACCACCAGATGTAATATACAGTTGAATTTATGTTCTTTTCAAAAATTTTGTCATTACTGTTTTTCAAAAGGAAAGAGAGAGAGAGCACTGATATCTGCAGCACTGAATTCTGTTCCATTTGAAGTGCAGCCATCATCTATCTCCTTGCTCTAGTTCATTCTCCACAGAGAAGCTGGAGTTTCCAATTCAAAAGCCAGATTGGATCCTATGGGTCCTCTGATTAGAAATCTTTGAAGGCTCCTTATTGCTGACATTTTCAGCTCCAAATTCCTTGATGTGATATTCTAGGCCTTTGACAATTCACCTTTTTTTTTTTTTTTTGGCGGTACGCGGGCCTCTCACTGTTGTGGCCTCTCCCGTTGCGGAGCACAGGTTCCGGACGTGCAGGCCCAGTGGCCATGGCTCACGAGCCCAGCCGCTCCGCGGCACGTGGGATCCTCCCGGACCGGGGCACGAACCCGTGTCCCCTGCATTGGCAGGCGGGCTCTCAACCACTGCGCCACCAGGGAAGCCTGACAATTCATCTTAAAGGCTAACTTTTCAGCTTCATCTGCCACCAGAGCCACTGAGGTTCTTTTCTGTCCAACCACCTTGGATGCCCTCTTTTCTCCAACATGGTATGACCTTTCATGCCTAGAGTGTTTTGTGTTCATGTTCAATTCCCACTCATTCTCTAAAACTCTGTTCAAATGTCATCACTTCTGGGTGTGTATATCATTCTTAGGTTATAGCATATATCACCTTTTGATTTGTACTATAATTATCTCTTTTCCTGTCTGCCTCTTCCATATTTGTGAACTCTTTGAGGGCAGGAGTCAGGCTTTATTCATCTTTGGATCCCTAGGGCCAATAGCTTCCAACCACTGGGAAGACCATAAAACTTACCAATCAATTTGGGACACTTTTGAGGGTGTAAAGGGCACTATTAATAATTATGTTGGGGCCATAGTTATAAGCCAGATTTGCCCGGGCAATGCAGGATGTGTTGTTACCCTACGAAGCACTCCAAGCCTTTCAGTGTCCCTGCCTTCACCTACTTTCCCGTTTTATCTTTGCCCGATCTCCTTCCCTGCCACCACCCAATATAGACGCTTCGCACTCGTGTCACCAAACTGTCTTGTGTTCCGTGATGGTCTCTGCCATCACTATCCCTCTGCCACGTCCACCTGGAAGATTCCTCTTCACCTTTCAGGATTCTCTTGTGGACTAGGAGAATTGGACTAAGAGCTCATTCTGGGACACTTGCCAGCAATAAGCATGGCAATAGTACTTTGTATTACACCAATTTGCTTCTTCATTGCTTTCTTTGTGCAGCTAGGATGGAACTTTGTGAGGCCAAGATTGCATCTTATTCATCTCTGTTTTCCAGTCAGTCTGTACTATTTTAATAAATGTCAATTGAATTAGCATAACTTTGGAATTGCCGAAGTTTTTAGGTGGCAAATCCATTAAATCTTTTGGAACATCCCCTTTACTATTTACTTCACATATGTTTCTGGGGCTGAAATTGTTTTTACATTTTAATAAATGTTACATTACTATTTGTTGAAATTTATACATCTGATACTAAATACCAAATTATGGTTTTTATTTGAAATGTAACTGATTTTTGGTTCTTTTGCACCATTTTTTAAAGATAACTCTTGGACCTATAATCCTCTAACTAGCATTCTGGCTTTAAAAAAATTTTGAGGGGATGTCCAGGATCGATTTTTTTGAAGAGTGTCAATTCCACATGAAATATCTTGGGAATTTGGGGGAAAGTTCTGTGTTCATATGTGACTGAATTAGAAAACAAAATGAAATTACTCCTTACCTCATAATATCAGCCAGGCTTCCTAAATCCTGAGCACTCGAGTAACTGAATTTCATAAAGAATGCTTGAAATAAGGTGAAAAATGGAGAAATCAGTGTCCCACGTGAAGCACTTATGAATCACAACCATACACCTTTTTCCTGGGAAAAGACACCCAAATCATCTTCTCCTCCTCTTCTCTCACTTCAATCCATGGCCAGGAAGTGACACCCTTGGTAGAGAGAAACAGTAAGAAACAGGTCTGATGTGTTACCAGGCTCAGAAAAAGGGTATTTAGAGAGTGGTTGACGGCTTGTCCCATTTTGTCCTCATGGCCTGTGGTTTCTCTCAACCTATGGGAACAAGAAGAATTGCTGAAATTAGTAGCAATCTTTGAGCACCTAGCATTGTGTTTGTCACACTCTGACCTGCCCACAAATATTGAATGAAAAAGGAACGAAAACATACTTGGCATTCCCCCCCCCCCCCCACCGGTACGCGGGCCTTTCACTGCTGTGGCCTCTCCCGTTGTGGAGCACACACACACACACAAAACAATATTATTCAGCCACTAAAAAAAGAAGGAAAAAAAAAAAAAGGAAGGAAATCCTGCCACTTGCAATAATATGGATATTATATTATATTGCAAAAATATTATATTATATTGCAATAATATGGATGAACCTTGAGGGCATGCTAAGTGAACTGTGTCAGAGAAAGATAAATACTGTACAATCTCATGTATGGCATGTAAAAAAACCAAATTCATAGAAACAAAGTAGACTGGTGATTTGCTAGGGACTTGGTTGTGGGAGGGTGGAGAAATGGGTGAAGGTGGTCAAAGGGTACAAACTTCATTATAAGATGTATAAATCCTGGGCGTATAATGCACCGCATGGTGACTGTGGTTAATAACACTGCATCGTAAACCTGAAAGCTGCTATGAGAGCAGATCCAAACGTTCTCACCACACAGAAGAATGTTAAGTATGTGAGGTGATGGACGTGTTAAACCTTACGGTGGTAATCATTTCACAACATATACATATATTGAATCATCTCTTAGGCATGTTACAGGTCGACTATATAGGCAGAACCCGTGTCCCCTGCATTGGCAGGTGGACTCTCAACCACTGCGCCACCAGGGAAGCCCTTTACTTGGCAATTTTTGTCATGAATTACATCTGGCTGAGGTTTTTGGAGTTCACAAATCTTAGCCAAAAGATGAGGAGGGTAGGAGAGAGAAGAAAAACTGAGTCAGGATAATACATCCAAAAAGAATGAATATTGGCTTTAAAAGAAATTTCCAGAACTTTAGTTTGTAATTGCTTCAATACAGTGCCTTAGATTCTTCATGATGTTGCTTCTGCTCTGGTCTCTTGCACCATCCTGTTCTTCTGTTCAGTTTATTGGGAAACACTTGAAAAGCGTTCGTTGTGCCTAGGGCATCACCAGAGGCTCTGGGAAGACAGGTAAAAGATAGGACCCTGCTGCTTTGGAGCCTACATTCTGTTTATCCAGACACCTGGTTAGTGACATTTTCCATTACAGGTCTTGCCTCAGTGTAAATGGTTCCAGTGCAGGTGATCCTGGCTGTCCTGGATATTTTATGAGCTCCTTTATCCCAGATAATAAGTGATAATCCCACAAAGCCCAATTAGTTGCAAGTCTAGTATATTCTAGGTGATGTCCTAAGTACAGTACAAACCTTCTTTCATTTAACCCTCATATCAGCCTGAGGTAAGGATTGTTTTTAGATGAAGACACTGAAGTTGAGAGATGCTGACTGGTTTAGTCACTAGTAAGCTAGTAAGAGTGCTGCTGGCGGAGTTGGGGTTCTTGGTCTCTGAAGCCAGTTTCTCAGCCATTATGCTGTTCAAGTTGCATCTTCTTCTGCCTGCCTCTGGCAGAAAGTATTTGAAACATTCCCCACCACGCTGCCCCCGAACTTATGACTTGCCACTTATTGGAAATCTCAGATGAGGACTCAAGAGAGTGAAGACCTTTCTTCTGAACACTGAATAGGTGATGCACCAACAGCCAAAGGCTTTGAGAATTCCTGTTACCCATGGGGCTGTTCTATTCTAGATCCCTACGCACTCCCTTCTGCTGTGTGGCTGTTGTTGGCTTGATGCAGGTGTTGCATTGCACTCAACTGACTGCCCTGCTCACTGTCCTAAAGAGAGTCAGAAACGGCTTCCCCCTGGGCAACTGGACAAACATACGTGACTGAGTTATGGAGGGTGGTAGCAAGTCTTCAAAGGAAATCCCATAAGAGTTAGAATAAAAACAGATTTCCATTGTACAGCCTCAGATGGGAACAATGTAATGTAGATTTTGGCAGGATATTATTATTTTTGACTAATTCTCAAACCCACAGTTTAGGTCAAAATTCATTTCTTTACCCCTAACCTACTCTGCTTGCTTTTCCAAGAACTCTGGCCATCATGAATTATTTTAGAAATTTGGGGGATATTCTGTGTCACTATGTGCAGCAGGTTCCCAGGAGATGACTGCAAAGTATAACTCAAGCGAAGAACAAGTTTTACTTGGATGTCAAGCAACCTCCTCAACCAGTGCACATCGCAACGCTTCTATGGTATCTGAACATCGCACCACCTGCAGTATTGAGATGATAAACAACTGAACAGCGCTTACAGTAGCTGTATCTGCTCATTCTCAGACAATGCTTCATGCTGAGGTTTTTTTTGTTTTTTGGTTTTTTTTGCGGTACGCGGGCCTCTCACTGTTGTGGCCTCTCCCGTTGCGGAGCGCAGGCTCAGCGGCCATGGCTTACGGGCCCAGCCGCTCCGCGGTATGTGGGATCTTCCCGGACCGGGGCATGAACCCGTGTCCCCTGCATCGGCAGGCAGACTCTCAACCACTGCCCCACCAGGGAAGCCCATGCTGAGGTTTTTGAAAAGGTGTTATAGATATGATGCTTTTAAGTTCCAGGTCATGGGTTCAAACGCAACCCAGATTATTGACTATCATGAGATATTTATCTCTGTAAAATGAACCAGTGTTCTAACTTGAAATCTAAGATGTGGAAATACACATGTTAAATATGTCCACCACCCCTGACACCTTATTGGCCGTCATAGCAGAAAGACCAGTCTTAGTGAGCTGGGGTAAAATAAACATAAAATATTAATCTTCAAATAGTGAAAGTGTTCAAATTTTATTAGACCAAATCATCATCTTAAATGAAACACACACAAAAGATAGTTTCTTTTTGGCTTTTGTAATTGCATGTACTGATAAGAAATGTTCTATTTAGATGAAAAATATCAACGGTTGCATAATTTTTGTAATCTACACCATTTTGAGGGGCTTCCCTGGTGGTGCAGTGGTTGAGAGTCCGCCTGCTGATGCAGGGCATGTGGGTTCGTGCCCCGGTCCGGGAGGATCCCACATGCTGCGGAGCGGCTGGGCCTGTGAGCCATGGCCGCTGAGCCTGTGCGTCCGGAGCCTGTGCTCCGCAACGGGAGAGGCCACAGCGGTGAGAGGCCCGCGTACCGCAAAAAAAAAAAAAAAAAAAGACAAGAACAGAATGGGAGAAGATAGTCACAATAAATACAACAAAGCATTAATGTCCAAAATACAAACAGAAAAAAAACAAAACGAATACAAACAGAAATCATACAAAGCAATAAGACAAACAACTCAGAAGAACGTGGGAGAGACACTAGGCGCACCCCACCCAGGCACCAGCGATGAGGGAGAGGGGGCATTGTCTACACCATTTTGAAGACTCTGTAATGTAATATTTTCTATATATAAAGGCATTTTTTTGGTTTTATAATGTTAACATCTACTTTTCTCACTAAGAATTTATGAGATGTTAAGGTATTTTTGTCCTTTATCGGTTTTTATTTTCTCATGAAATAGTCTCTCCTTGGAAATAGTCTTCCAAGGTAGAAAGCAACTTTTGTAGGTAAAGATCAAATTTACTTTAAACATGCTCCTTAATCATTCCTTAATGAATTAAGCAACTATTAACTCAGCCCCTACTATGAACGCAGTACTTGCTGAACTGGGTGCTAAAGGAAGATATGAAACAATTTAACACATAATCCTCACATTCAAAGAGCTTACAGTCTAGTGGGAATGTAGTGGAGACACAGTAAATGTTAAATGGTGAGTCAGCAGTACCTTAGATGTCACAAGGCTATGTGTAACTGTGTATCAAAAGAATGCCGTGAATGCTCTGAGTTCCTGGGAAGGAGAAATCACTGTGCAAGGAGAGGTTAGACCAGCTACATGAGAGATGGGACGGTATCCAGCCTTGAAAGGTAGGAAGTTCTCAGGAAGTTGATGAAAGGACATGGTACGCATTCCAGACAGAGTTCAAGGTTTGAGCCAAAACCCAGTGATGGGAAATGAGCAAAGTGTAAATTGCTGGAATCAGGCTGCATCCCACTCAGAGGTGGCAAAGAGCTTGGGCTTTGTAGTTTCTCCAAAACTCAATATTACCTGCAAAGACCATCCCTGAAACAGTGTGGCAAAGAGTCTGAGCAATGCAGTGTTTGGACCTGGAGAAGCATAGGTGGGAAATGGTGCCATATGGTCTCAAATGGAGAAGGGAGAGTCTTGAAACCTAGTGGACATTCCTTCTCCTTCCTTCCCTCCCACCACTGACCCTTTAAAAGGGGGAAAAAACAGATAAACAGGAAATACAAGGTTTTTGCTTTTGTTTTTATTTTCACCTGTATAGTCTTTTGTCTATACATAAAGCTGTTCCCCAATCTGGGGAAAGGCCAATTCTTTGAAGTTTTCAGAGTAGGACCTCTGATTCCATTGCAAAGCACTCTGGTTTCCACAGCTTTTTTTGCTAGGAAGATTTTCTAATATCTTTGCAACTGATATCCTTCCATCTATTTTTCCTCTTTCTAGGCTTGAAAGTGGTTTAGTACTTTCCTCCAACTTTTCTAAGTCAATACTTTCTTTTTTTTTTTTTTTTTTTTTTTTGTGCTGTACGCGGGCCTCTCACTGTTGTGGCCTCTCCCGTTGCGGAGAACAGGCTCCGGACGCGCAGGCTCAGCGGCCAGGGCCTCACGAGCCTATGCGCTCCGCGGCATGTGGGATCTTCCCGGACCGGGGCACGAACCTGGGTCCCCTGCATCGTCAGGCGGACTCTCAACCACTGCGCCACCAGGGAAGCCCCTAAGTCATTACTTTTATCATTACAGTTGTTTCTCTAAGGGCTCTTTGTATAACTTGTAATCAGTAAGTAAATTTTATTTCCTCTTAAAAGCCCCCATATTCTCCATATCCTACTTTAAAATATGGGGCTAAAGACATCACAGAGTATTCTAGTATAGCCTGTGTCTGTATTGAGCATGAGGGAAAGGACTCCTGGTTTTCTTTTACTAAATCAGGCATGTTTTTGAAGGTTAAAGCACAAACACCAATAGTTTGTGTTGACTCTGACCTCCAGATTGTTTTCTTTATGACATCACAAAATGAATCCTGCAATCCTGTGGTCTGTTTTTCTTCCCAAGTGAATTACACTACAGAACCTCAATCTGTTTACATCCACCCACTTCTCCAACTCATCAAGGCCATTTGCACTTCTATCTAGTTTTCCAAAGCAGAATGTACCACACCCAGTTTGATGTCATCCTGAACTTAATAACCATATTCTCTACCATCCTCTAAGTCACTACTAAAAATAGCACCAGGTTAAGACCAGTCTCCTTGGAATCCCACGAAGTGTGCATCTCAGGGCTGACACTGGACCATTAATAATTACTTACTGAGAAAGGCCTTCTAATCACTTATGAATCCTCCTGATGGGAAGAGGATTTCAGGATGTAATACTTTAATTGCCTGATGTCAAGCAAGACAAAACTTAAAACTATACAATAGTCAAAACTATTTCATATCTTTGCCTTCTATTTGGTTTTACCAGACTTGTCATTGCTCCTGAGGAACAGTGTTTGACTAATGTGATAGGATTTCTTTTTTTTTTTTGCGGTACGCGGGCCTCTCACTGTTGTGGCCTCTCCCGTTGCGGAGAACAGGCTCCGGACGCGCAGGCTCAGCGGCCATGGCTCACAGGCGCAGCTGCTCCGCGGCATGTGGGATCTTCCCGGATCGGGGCACGAACCCGTGTCCCCTGCATCGGCAGGCGGACTCTCAACCACTGCGCCACCAGGGAAGCCCGGATTTCTTTTTTAAACAAAACTGCCTTGATCTTATCTAGCATGCTACTGTGAGTGTGTGTGTGTGAGTGTGTGTGAGTGTGTGTTTATAAGATTGTAATATTATTTCTGGATCTGAGTGTTAAGGTGTTGAATCTAATTTTCTGAGTCTTCCTATTTCTCTTTTTAAGGCACAAGTATGCATTTCTCTCTTTCAGCCCATAGACACCTCACCTTACGTTTGCAAAGATAATTGCTAGTGATTCTGTGATGACTTCATTGAAACGCCATACCATGGTGTTTGCCAGTAATTGTTTATTCATTCTGCCATCTGAGCTTGCTGGTCACCATTAGCATATGCATTTGTGTATAATAATGATTTTCAATTTATTGAGTAGAGTCATCATCTGAAGCACTGTAAAAACAAAAACAAGTGTAAACGCAATTCCTACCTCAGATGTTTGTTGCTTCACTGGGTCATGACAACTAAGAAATCAACACATGGAAGAAGGAAAGGTCACTAGTATTGCCGAGACGTTGCTGGCAGCGAGCTGAATCTTTCTTTGGGCAGCCTTTGGACTGCAGCCGTGTTGGTTTAGAGGAGCCCCATTGTAGAAAGAGCCTTCCTGCAATGTGAGAATTTTGACAAGAGGTCTGAAAAAGAAAAGGGAACTAGCTCGGATAGTTGGAGGGAGACCATAGGTTCATATAAAAGCAAATGGATTGTTCTTATCCCTCTGTTCTGTGAAAGGGATCTTCAGTGGCTTCAAAAGGAATTCGGTGTAGGAAGGGTATGTGGGGGAAGGGAGATTGTTTAAAGGAGTCAACCCTCGTTTTACCTGGCTACCAGACAAAAGAACCTTCCAGCCGTATGAAATTGGTTGCACAACTCACAACATCTTGGTTATAAGAGCTGTTGCTAGAGACTGGTGTTTCTGGTGCTTGAATTCTAAAAGGTTGTTTTCTACAAGCCGTCTACTTTGATGGGTGTTGTGACTCAAATGTTGATTGTGGTTAATCTGCACAGATGTGAGAATGGAAGCGTCCCTAGGGAAGGCTGGCTGGGTTTCTGCTCAGCTATCTGCACACCGTTAAGGAATGTGCATACTGATAAGGCCAGGTCTCACCACACTTATTCCTGACTCTAGCCATCTCCATCTCAGTGGCCAGGGACAAAGCCTGACATGGTGTCATCCTTTCTCATAGCCTGCGCTGAAATCCTCATCCCTGGGGTCACTCTTGGGATGAGTCAATAAAAAAGTAGCCATTACTTCCAGGAGACCCCAGGTAGCAGTTTGAATGTACCTACAGGAGGCAGGAGGGTGACTGGTGTCATCTACTTTACTCTTTTCCCGTTAGCTTATTAAACTAGTTTATTGTATTTCCTAACAACCAAAAGCCTGGTCCCAAGGACATGAGATTCCAGATGGCTGGCCTGCAAAGCGGAGCATGGGGGGGATGGAGGGAGCGTGAAGAGAGCATGGCACGAGGAAGGTTGCGTTAGAACGCTGTCATGCCCAGGAAGGCAGTTCTAGTTATGAATGGGCAGAGGGTGGATGTGGTTGCCAGTAATGTGGGCTGTGGAAAGGGGAGGCTGGGAGGCATCCAGCCTTTGCCCATTGCTGCTTTCCTCTTGTCTTTTCTCCCCTTATTCCCCTACATGTCTACTACTGAGCCTATAATAACGACAATATTGCATGTCAAAGCATTCTACTTTTTAGCAAAGATCTCTGAATGAGGCTACTGTTTATTGTCTTCTTTGTTGAGTGCAGGGTTAGAAGAAAAGTGCAGGTATTGGACTTCCCTGGTGGTGCAGTGGTTAAGAATCGCCTGCCAGTGCAGGGGACACAGGTTTGAGACCTGATCCGGGAAGATCCCACATGCCACGGAGCAACTAAGCCCATGAGCCACAACTGCTGAGCCCACATGCCACAACTACTGAAGCCCGCGCGCCTAGAGCCCGTGCTCCGCAACAAGAGAAGCCACCGCAATGAGAAGCCCGTGCACCGCAACGAAGAGTAGCCCCCGCTCGCCGCAACTAGAGAAAGCCCGCGCACAGCAACGAAGACCCAACACAGCCAAAAATAAATAAATAAATAATTTTTTTTAAAAAAAGAAAAAAGGAGCACTAGAAGCATTAAAAAAAAGTACATTTTTTTTTTTTATTCAGTTCATTCAGGTTTAATATAGGGAAGATCAAAATACAATGAAGAGTATTGTACGTTAATGGTCTCTTGTTTCTTTAAGGTATTGAGAGACTATAGCTCTGTGTTCTTGCTGTAAGTTAAAAGTAGACTTCCAAAGCCTTGACTGGTATCTTAGTTTTTCTTGTAGTGTTGAAGCCTTGTAGACAGTGGTATGTGGTGAGGTTTGGGCCTTGGCTGATAGAGAAATAATTACCAAAGCGTGGTTGCTGAGTTATAATCCTGCTTACCTAACAGGCACACAATCATGGAGTAATATATTCCACAGTGGGTGCCAGGGAGGGCAAAGGCAATGTGTTATCCTGTGGTAGATCACCCCACCTCTTTGATTCTGGCTGGAAACAAAAGTTGAAACTTGCCACTGATTGCATAAGTGATTCCGTCCATGTACTTTGTCTAATTACAAATTTTTAAGTATAGTGATTTAGCTTCTGGGTAGAGAATTTGGTGTTTAATTTGAATAGAATCCTGGTAATGTTCAGTCCAAAGATATACTTACTCTGCTTCCAAAGATTGTGGTGAGGTGCTACCTTGGTTTCTGATGCATGGTGCAAGCAGGGGGCATATTGTTATATGACAGTATGACATACATTGTATGACATATGCTGAAATGGAATTGCCATAAGGCTGTTTGTTGAGGTGTGTTAATGTGCTGACTTTGCATGTGTGAATGCACGAACTGGGGCTCTGTGGAACTGGGGTAGTGAGAGTCCCATGCCTGGCCCTGGCAGGGGTTGGTCTGGGCAGGAGCTACTGCTGCTTGCGAAGCTGGAAGGGACTATCTCTAGATTACTCAGAGCCACTTTCTACTGCTTGGGGTGCTGGGAAGATTTGTTTGCAAATTCCTGCTTGACTTTGGGCTTATCACTGAACCCGCCTCTGCCTATTTGTCTCCAGTGAAGCTGCAATTAGCCTTTTCTGATTCTAAATACCTCTGCTTTAAACCTCACTTGCCCATGGATGGATGTCAAGGGCTGTGGTGTTCCTAATGAGTAAAATTTCAAAATAATGGATGACTCTCCTTCAGAAGTGCCTTTTAAGTCAATTTAAAATTTGTTTTTGACTAACATCTTAAAATGAGGGATCAATTTAGCATACTAGGAAGAACTGTAGCTGGAAAGACCAGAATGACATTTCCTAGCTGGGTCTCCCTGGGCAAGTTTATAAAACCTTTCTGAGCCTCCGTTTACTTTGAGGATGAGCACATTTCTTCTTAAAAATTGATGAAAGCAGTAAATGAGGTTATAATGTATGTAAAGAGACTAACACAGCACCTAGTTTATACCAGTCACACATCAAGCTGTGGTGTGTCCAAGCTGACTTCTACTGGCTCGTGAACCGATGGTTAAAATTTCAGGAAGCTCTTGCGCTAGTTGGTAGCCTGAAATCAGTTATGGTGGAAGTGCAAACCAGACCTTTCCTTCTCCCTGGAGAGTTGGTTGCTAAACATTTAAGAGCACACAGTTGATGGCAAGTATTAATCCCCATCCCCACAGCTCCAAAATATATTATAAACCTCCCAGCCTTTGTAAACAGTCCATATAGAATTAAAAATGGGCCTTTAAAGAAAATTTAAGGTAATCACAGTAAACTTCAGTCACTTTTCATATTGTAACACAGAGATTCTGTCGGGGCTCATTGAAACTGTCGTCTCCATCCTGCATGATTGGAGAATGTTCTGCTTTTTGAGGTTTTATGTTTGCTTTTTAGAGTTTTTTTTTTCCTCTTGTTATATCATGCTAGCTAGTATATCTGTCTCTAATAGCTCCTTC
This sequence comes from Kogia breviceps, assembly GCF_026419965.1. NCBI lineage: Eukaryota > Metazoa > Chordata > Mammalia > Artiodactyla > Physeteridae > Kogia > Kogia breviceps. The sequence goes on from NC_081322.1 coordinate 67,589,566, forward strand.
CCATTTATTATTTGCTGTTTCTCATGATGTCTCAACTAAAAAATCAGCTGTTAAAATAATGTGTAATGTAAAAGTAAGCTGGCTCCCAGTTAAAAAATGGGCAAAGGATGTGAACTGATATTTCTCAGAGGGAGATACACAAATGGCCAATAAGCACATGAAAAAACTCTTGACATCATTAGTCATCAGAGAAATGCAAATCAAAACCATAAGTAGTAATGAGATACTACTTCATATGCATTGGAATGGCTACAGTCAAACATCCACTAATAACAAGTGTTGATGAGGATGTGGAGAAATTGGAACCCTCATACACTTGGTGGGAATGTAAAAGGGTGCAGCTGCTTTGGAAAACAGTATGGTAGTTTGTCAAATGATTAAAAAGAGACCCATAGATCCCTATCATATGACCAAGCAAGTTCACTCCTAGTTTTATATCCAAGAGAAATGAAAACATTTGTCCACACAGAAGCTTGTACAAGAATGTTTAGAGTAACATTGATTCATAATAGCCAAAAGGTGGATCGGTATTCATCAGTTGACAAATAGATAAGTAAAATGTGGTATGTCCATACAACAGAATATTGTTGGGCCATAAAATGGAACGAATAATGATACATGCTACAATATGAATAGACCTTGAAAACATTATGCTTAGTCAAAGAAGCCGGTCACAAAGACCACACATTATATGATTCCATTCATATGGAAGCCCAGAACAGGGGAAGCTATAGAGACAGAAAGTGCATTAACCCTATTAGTTTAGGGCTAGGGTAGGGATAGGGACAGGGGAATAGGGGAGTGATGCTGAACCTTATGGGGTTTATTTTTGAGATGAAAATGTTCTAAAATGGATTGTGGTGATGATTGTGCATATCTGTGAGTGTACTAAAAACATTGAATTATATACTTTAAATGGATGAATTGCATGCTATGTGAATTATATCTCAATAAAGCTGTTAAAACTATTTAAAATACATTATCATGAAGTAAGGTTTAATTCATAGACGGCAAGAATGATCTAAACCTAAGAAAATATTGTTATATAATCAATACATTAATTAACTTAAAAAGAAAAAGCAAACCGGCTTTGAGAGACAACCTGAGAGGCTCATCTGAAAGGGAAGTGTGTGGATTTTTGACATCTGTTTTGGCTGTTAAGAAACTCTTTTTTCCTTTTGGCTGTATTCTGGAGAGTTACTGTCTCAGGTAAGTAATGCCGTCTATTTGAATGAGTTGTTTACCACACAAGCGTATTTTTAAAGAAGATTTATTTATTATTTATTTATTTTAGGCTGTGTCGGGTCTTAGTTGCGGCACGTGGCACCTTCGTTGAGGCATGCAGGATCTTTCTTGTGGATCGCGGGCTTCTCTCCTGTAGTGGCGTGCGGGTTTTCTCTCCTCTAGTTGTGGCACGCAGGCTCCAGGGTGCGTGGGCTCTGTAGTTTGTGGCACGCGGGCTCTGTAGTTGAGGCTCTAGAAGCCCCGTAGTTGTGGCATGCGGGCTTAGTTGCCCTGCGGCATGTGGGATCTTAGTTCCCTGACCAGGGCTCGAACCCCGGTCTCCTGCATTGTAAGGCGGATTCTTTACCACTGGACCATCAGGGAAGTCCCACACAAGCATTTTTAATTCCCCTTTTAGTGGTCAAATACAGAGGGGACTGAATAAATCTCTCTCTCTCTCCATTGGTATGTTTAAGTTCAATATTTTTGGATGACCGTAGTGATATTGCAGTTCACAAATGATACTTTAATCCCTGGCTTCTGCAGAGACTGGGGGAGAGTGAAATGAGGAGTGGGGATGGCAATGATATCTATGACTATCATGGTAGAATGAAGATACATGACGAGTAGAGGTAGCCTAAAAATAGCGAACTCTTCAACGGCTCTGTGTGTGTGTGTGTTTCTTTTGAAAAGAAACTTGTAAAATAGTTTGGTGCAAAGAGTGTAGAGGTGAAGATACTTATGTAAACACCCAGCCAAGCCAGTAACTTTCCACTTGATAGAATGCTCTTGCATTATACCAACTCCCAGCAAAATGTTCTTTCATACTTTGCAGAATTGCTGTGAAAATGTTACCTTATGCCCTTTTTAGAAATAATCTACATATTTGAAGGGAAAAATAGCAATGTCACTTGAAATGTTTTATTAAAGCATTCAAATGCCTGTAGGAAAAAAATATATCATTTCTTAAGGATAATAGGATCCCTTACAGAATATTTGCATTCCACTTGCAAGATTAAAAAAACATGCTATGTTGGGACTTTTCTGTGGTGAAATTCAATTTTCAGCTCTATTAATGCTCTTTTTACTTTAATATTTGGTTTGTTCTTGCTCACGTTTTACTGCTAGTCATTCTTAGTTTCTTTTTGTTTACCACAGTGCTCAGGGGTTAGATTTCAGGAAGAGAAACAAACAAGGAAAAGTACTTCTGAAGTTCCACACCACATCAATTGCCTCAACACAGAAAGTATAGGCGAAGAAACACCAAGACTCCAATAGCTCAGCCCTAATTTTCTGGTGAAGTCTAAATGCTCCAGGAAGGGAATTAGCCAATAACCGTCCCCCTCATCGTTCCCTGCCCTCCATGCAGCTGCCCAATTGTGCAATCCTTAGCTTGAGTGTGAGGATGTCGTTTTCTCAACAAGCACTGGCTCAATTTTAAATTACTTGGACCTTGTGGCAGGGCATTTCTTCCTGATCTCCGTCAGCAGAGGCTTGATCTCTAGAAGCCTCTGGATTGATTATCTCCTGGTAACACTTGCCAATCTCAGTTAAACATTTGGGGAGGGGGAGAGGGCAGAGGAGTGGGCAGTCTTACTGCTCCTAGTGGGCAGATCCAGGGATAAATTGCCTCCTGGGGAAAAGGGAGAAACGAAAGTGTGTAATGATTTGTGTATCCAGGAACTTTACAAGGTCAGGCGAACACAACAATTTAACTGTTGGCTCTACCTGGTGCTTGCCTTTATTTAGTAGCGTGGATACACAATATCAGTATGAAATCTTTGTGCATCTTTCTGGGCTTGAAAGAAGAGATATATGATTTGTAAATGGTATTTGAAGTAATATTTATGAAACTTTATAATACATTCATTTTCTTATTTCCCATCTTAGAATAAATGCAAAATGGCAACTAATGGGTTGGGTATCATTAGGGAGAATTGAGGTCCCGATCAGCTCATAGCATCTCATATCAGAAGAAAATTCTGTTTCCTTTAATGCCATTTATAGACAGTTTCTAGTCTACCTACAATCTAAGTTGCAAAAATATTAATATAGGTTTTTACCTTTATGGAAAACTTATATGCCACTTATGTTCATCTTTCCTTCATTCAAATTATTAACTAGTTGCTAACTTTAAAAACTTCCCATCAGAAATTGTGCCTGTCTTTTCCCACTGCTTCTAATGAGTTTCCTGGGTGTTACCAGGTATTTCTTTCTATTCTTACCATTTTCCTTTGGAAATAAGGCGATTTTAACTGAATGTAGAACAAGAGTGCACCACTGATTTCTGTAATGGCACTGGAATGTACTCTCCTTCTTACAGCAATTTAACAGCCTATTTGCTGTCTCTCTCTCTTTTTAAAACACTGCTGAGCATGGTGCATACATCTTCATTAAGATGTCTTCTGTGAGCCTAAATCTTTTCCCTGTAAGTTTAGAACTAATTCAGAACTTACCCCAGTGGATGAGTAATTTAAATTGCTACTTACAACATGCATTACTATGCAGTTGCCTGCTCTGAGTTTTGCCCAGTTACCGAGTTTGGATTCTGTTTCTCACATCCATCTGTATAGACTTAGAGAACCAAAATAGTTTTGTTTAGTCAGCAAATTTCAGCGCCTCATTATTTAGTCCATTTTTAAGGGTGTGAATAAATATCTTGGAGGACGGTACTCTTGTTCCGATTGCTGACACCCCACCATTAACTCTTTTCCATGCTGAGAGCTGGTCATTTATTCTCCTTCTATTACTTAACTCACTTTTAACCCATGATTGACAGATCTTTATGGCCTGCCTCGTGGTTAGCAAGTTTCCTTAATAGTCTCTTGTGCAGGATTTCATCAAAAGCCCTTTGAGAGCCTAAATAAATTACATCCTCTAGTTTTCCTTTACCCACTATTTTGTTGCCTCCTTAAAATTTTGCATTAAACATACCAAAGGCACATAAGTAAAACAACATTCTAAGTGTTCTAAAAACCTCTTTTCCCCCTTTTGGATATGTCCCTTTATTATAGCATCTAATGCTGCCTTTTTTGTTTTTTCTTTCCCTTAATAATAACTTTTTCTTTGTATCATCCCCACTGAACCTCCGCAAACCAAAGACATGTTCCTACCTCATGTTAATGTTGTTTAGAGCTACTTTACAAAGTAAAAACGTCCCACTACGTGGCCCCTTCAGAACTGTAAGAATCATGGCTTGCTAACTCACTCATTCATGAACTTGTCAGAAATTTCAAGAAAGCAATTATTCTCTTTGGTAGCTAACATTCCAGTATTTTGGTTTTAGGTGCATGACCACTTGTCAGGACTTTATTCTGTAAAGATATTTATTGGGGCTATATTGACCCTCTTCTAATAATTCCTCACCTTACACACAAATTTTTTTTTTTTTTTTTGGAATTAAAGAAGGGAAATTGGAAAGTGTGTAATAAGTAGTCCATCAAAAGCTCTCCTTCGTTAAAGCTCCAAGTCTGACCCTGACGATGTTTGCCAGTAGTGGCTGTTCCTCATTTTGATGAGAACTTGAAGGTGTGGTGCGGAGGGCAACTGGGGATAGTGGAGTGGGGAGGCTACATGCTGGCATTTGCACTTACATATCTTTTGAGCCTCACAACAACCTTATGAGACCTGTAAGGCAAGTATCATTATTATAAAATTGTAGAATAAATTAACACATAGGTGGTACATTATTTGCCCAAGGTTGTGGGCTACTGTAATGACCCTGGACTAGAACCTAAGTTTTCAGCTCCTTCATCCAAAATCCCTTCTATGCTGCCATAGTGATCGCTTCTATTCCTTTGAGTTGAATATGTAAACGATTTAAGCCATTTTAAAAATTACTTGTAGCTGCTTATACACTATTGATTTCAAAGTCTTCTCAGGAGTCATGCAGTTCCAAATGTGGAGGGGACATATCCTTGCCCTCTTATATCTGCCAAATCTTACCGTTTAGAAGTAAAGGGCATTTTCATTTTGGATTAATATTAAAATGACATAAAAAAGCATTTTGCTCTCTGATGTAAGCTTTTCTTCAGTGTTCAACAAACATTTTATCATTTTTTTCCTATTAAAAAAAAAAGTCCCCCTTATTTAAATTGTCACAGCTTGGGAGCCCTGCCTGGAATACGTAATAATTGCTTGTAACACTTAAAATGAAAACACATTTACCAAGGATAGTGAAACGACAACAAAGAGCAAGAAAAATGTAAGTACATGGAAATAGTCTCTCCTACACAGATATTTTCAGCACTAAGTATTTTTATTGAAATTGTTGTTTCCTGTTCTCCTACCTCCTCTTCATCTGGATTTTTTTTGGGGGGGGTGGAAAGGGCTTTAACAATCAAAGATCTGAAGAGAGAGAGACATGAGTGTTTAGAATTGTTACTTGATTTCTTGGGTTTAGCAGAAAATGATGAAGTAATACTGCATCTGAGCAGAACACTGATTGACAGGTAGCAGGAGAACAAGGCTTCTCAGCCTTGGTACCACTGACATTTGGGACCGGATACTGTTTTGTAAGGTGGAGGGCTGTTCTGTGTATTGTAGGGTGTTTCGCAGCATCCCTGGCCTCTATGCACTAGATGCCAGCAGTACCCCCACCCCTCCCCAGCTGTGACAACAAATAACATCTTCAGACATTGCCCAAAGTCTCCTGACTTAGAGGCATAGATCTTGGCAATGCATTTCAGGACTCTAGTAGGGGCTTTGACAAATCTCCCACTCTCTCCTGTGGGCAATCTCTTCCTATCCAGGTACAGACTGGTTTTGATCCCTGGAAATAAATTTACCTCCAGTGAGGCCTGCTTGCTTACCCAGACTCTGCTTACATTTTTTGCCCAGTGATTCTGAAAGATCCATTTACTCTCTTGTGCTAAAACTAGCTAGAGTTGACAAAAACATTTTGAGAGCTTCCCTATTGGTTGGGTGGAACTCATGATATTTCCTGAAAATTCCATGCTCCTCTCTGGTCTTACCCTGTTACTCCTTTCTTTTTCCACCCAGTGTGAAAACTGATAAAACGAGAATCCGACTAGGAAGCAGCAGACCTCACTGACCTTGGGCGAGACAGTCCCTCCCTGTTCTTGGCTCTTGATTTCTCAACCACGCTTTGACATAGTTGGGCTAGATAACACATCTTCATGGCCTTTCAGCTCTAGAATATTATTGTCTGAACATTTTAAATTTTGTTGGCCTCTTGAGTCTGCCAACTCAGACTTTAGAAGCAACCCCTATTCCCTCCATGACACCAATTTATAAACCTATGTTTGCAAAAATGTTTGTTTGCAGTTGTTTATCCACTTTATTTCATCTATACCCTGTTTTCTCCAGAGCCTAACTTTTATTAACCCATAATGAGAATTTAGACACTCATTTGTTATAATGATTACATTGAGAAGTTTTGAGTTCAATCACATCTTATAAGACTATATTGTGGACTGAGATTATAGCAGCAAAGTGTGGGAATGAAAACCACATTTCACATAGATTAGGGAGAACAGGTTATTTAAAGCAAATTGCTGGGAAACCTGTTGAAAAAACGTACTTAAAATAAATAAATTAAGTAACTATTACTGGATTTATCTGGATATAGGCATTTCAAAAATTATGAAAATCTGATTAATTCCTCCAAATGCATGCAATCTTTTGCTGCTGCTCTTACAACACTGCTGGTGTTTACTCTTGGGAAGTAAGAGTGTCTGACTTTCCTCAGACATTCCTGGCACTGCAGGGAATGGTGAGGTTAAGGTGGGAAAGGCCCCCCTGCCTCCCACTTGCTGCAAGTCATGTTCCCCTCTCTGGGCTTCAGTTTCTTGGCTTCTGAAACTAGGGAGTTGAATTTGATTTCTAAGTTCTCTTATAGATCTAAAATCTAATGAGTGAAATCAGAAATGTTGGTTTGGAGCAGGGCTTTGGAACACAAACTCCTTCAGCAGGGCTGCAAAGCAGGATCCCAGGGAGACTGGCTCCCCCAGAATGGCAAACCGCGACTCTTCCCAACCTGAAGCCGAGAGGTGGGCTCCCTCCCTTTGTTGAGATGTCTGGAGGGCTGCACTCAACAACCAGCTCCCTGGCCCCCCCCCACCCCGCAGCACAGTGCCTGTTGATAAAAGGCAGCAGTTCTAGGAAAATGGGTGGGAGCCTGCTGAGAAAAATGAATCAACAGCCCCAGGGGGAGAAAGAGGAAGAGCTGTGGGGACACTGGACGTTCTTCTAATCAAGGAGCAAAGAGGAGGTGTTATCAGTGCTCTGTTAGCTTGCCCTACCCGAGGGGGAGGAGGAGAAGATGGCGTGAACCAGGGGTGACCGAAGTGTCCTCCCTGCAAAGATTCACGGTGAAACATGCTGCGGCGCCATTCAGAAAGCAAAGCTGCAGCTCCTGAAGATCTGCTGAAGGCCAGAGCAATCTCAAGTTCCTCGTGATCACAAAGCCCTGACTGAAAGGCTGCAGCCGCCTGGTTTTCCTAGGAATGTTTGTTAAGGAAATGGCTGAGAGAAATTTGTTCCATCAGTCTTTCTTGAATGGTACACTGGTAATGGGAATGTGCCTTGCATCATTAGCACATTATATATTCACTCTTTTTTTTTTTTTTTTTTTTTTTTTTGCGTTACGCGGGCCTCTCACTGTTGTGGTCTCTCCCGTTGCGGAGCGCAGGCTCCAGACGCGCAGGCGCAGCCGCCGTGGCTCACAGGCCCAGCCGCTCCGCGGCATGTGGGATCTTCCCGGACCGGGGCACGAACCCGTGTCCCCTGCATCGGAAGGCGGGTTCTCAACCACTGCGCCATCAGGGAAGCCCTATATATTCACTCATTAAAGTATATTTACTGAGTCATTACGTGCCAGCCACTGTGCTGCAGGATTGGGGTGTATCAGGAAACCAACTGCTTAATATCCCTGCCCTCAGGGAGCATACTGCCTAGCAGGAGAGACAGATGACACACAATGAAGATAAGTAAGTTGAACTGCATGTTAGAAGGTGATAGAACCGAGGAATAAAAAGAAATGCAAAGAAAAGATGCCATTTATTTAATCTTCCTCCTTTGCTTTTCCTCTACCTCTAGCGTTCATAATATCCCCCAGTGTTTTCCCTCACTACAATTTCTTGTTCTTTAGTTATTTTTTCACTACCAGCATGACTGGAATATTATTTGAGACTAATTTCATACACTAGCATAACAATGTTATCAGTTGATGTTAAACTGCCTTGTACCTGTACAGTGACACAGTTTCTAAATTTTCGTTTCAATACTTCTGTGAGGTGGACAGAGAGGGTAATTTCACCGCTGTTTTACAGATGAGGAAACTGAGGTTAAAAGACTCAGTTTCATGGGCTTCCCAGGTGGCGCAGTGGTTGCGAGTCCGCCTGCCGATGCAGGGGACACGGGTTCGTGCCCCGGTCCGGGAGGATCCCGTGTGCCGCGGAGCAGCTGGGCCCGTGAGCCATGGCCGCTGAGCCTGCGCGTCCGGAGCCTGTGCTCCGCAACGGCAGAGGCCACAACAGTGAGAGGCCCGCAAGACTCAGTTTCAAAGCTTGGTTGTCATGACTTTTTCTCAGTATTCTTCTGTAGACTTTTTTTTTTTTTTTTTTTTTTTTTTTTTTTGTGGTACGCGGGCCTCTCACTGTTGTGGCCTCTCCCGTTGCGGAGCACAGGCTCCGGACGCGCAGGCCTAGAGGCCATGGCTCACGGGCTTAGTTACTCCGCGGCATGTGGGATCTTCCCGGACCAGGGCACGAACCCGTGTCTCCTGCATCGGCAGGCGGATTCTCAACCACTGCGCCACCAGGGAAGCCCCCTCTTCTGTAGACTTTTGTAGGAAATATTTTTTTTGTCATTTTTCTCTGTAGGAAAAAATGTTCGAAATTTCAAACAATTGACTTCAAACAAATATTTGGAACAAACCTGGTTATTCATTGGGAACTTCTTATATGGTGATTACTTTAGGTGGATAAATACATGTGCGTTTGATGGTCACCACTGTGCTTCCTAATATCAGGGTTATCCCAGAGGCCACAAGATTTCCTTAGAGAGCTGGTGATGTCCGCCCGTGACGGTGGGGGGATTTTTTTTCCACAGCCTAAAATTGATGATGTGCAAAATCTTTTTTTTGTTGTTCTTCCCTAGGCTCTAGTGATATCAGTGAATATTAGCAAACAAACTCTGCTCCAATTCTTGTTGACTGTCTTCTGAGGTTTACCATCAACTGCATCTTCTGGAAATGGGTCATATCCTTGGATGTAATCCAGGTAAGACTTCTTAAGAGTACAAATGGGACACACGCACACACACACACATAGGATTTCCTGAAATCCCTGGGGAATTTGCCTGCGTACATGTACCTTCAAAGGTTATAATTTGACAGGCTATAAAGGTGAAAGTCTTATTTTTGAATTCTTTTGCTTTGTTCCTCCCCCCCCTCATCAATTCCCCTACCTCTGCAGACGGCATTTTTCTTCCTGCCATAGGAACTTACGGTAAAGTTTTCATTTCCAGACTGAAAGCTCTTGGGTACCTTTTCGTCAATTGCTACATGCTCAGTGCCTACGGTCTAATTTCAGTATTAGTACAACCAGAACATATTAAAAATATTAAGGAAGGTAACTTTACTTCTGCTGCTGTTGCAAAAATTATGATTATGTAATGCGTTCTAACACCAACTGTCCAACTGTAAATGATGTTTGTTTTATACCATATCCTCAATAATCTGGAACACTGCTCTTACCAGTAATGTGAAAAACTGGGGGATTTCTAGCTTCATGTCTTTACCACCCTCTTCTCTTTTTTAGAATATACTTCTATTTAATTAAATACAACAGGTTAAAATTAGGCAGTGTGGTTCCTTGGAGGGAATATGGGATTTCATTTAAGGGAGTCTTGGATTTGGAACCTGACATGCTATTTTATTAGTGTGTGACTTTGAACTATTTAGTTTACTTTTCTGAAATTTAAACTCTTTTTTTTTTTTCTGTAAAATGGAGGAAAATTTCCTCTTACAAGTTTTTTAGGGATTAAAAAGGGATGACAAATAAAGTGTCTGGCATTTAGATAGAACATACTCAGAAAAGTGACAGTTTCCGTCTTTTTTTTTCTACCCTCTCCCTCTTAGTTCGGTAATAAAGCCTTCTTGGGAATGAAGTTTTTATGTGACAGGTTTATTTGTCCATTAGGACTTCATACATTATGAATGGGTTTGCAGTGCATCTTGGAAGTGTCGGCTCCCCATGTGTGGTGTGGTGGGAAATGTATTCTCTTTACCACTGCATTGAATACAAGACACACTTATTTCAACTGGTGGCTGAAAGTGACAGAACCTGCCTTGAGGCTGATCTCTTTCAGTGCTGTGGTGTGACTGCTTCCCCTTTAAAACCCACTGGTTTGGGAATTGGGTGATCAGCTATGCTCACCTAACTTGCAAGTGTGCTGGAGAAACAACAGATACTCTTCTGGCTTCATCTTTCATGAATCTCTTCTTCAGTCTGGGCTGCTGTGCCAGAAATTTCTTTGCCATCACCACCACAGAGAGAGTTTCTGGCCAGTGACACAGATGTTGGTCAAGTGCTTCTCTCTTAATTTGATGGCTGGGAAGAGCCCACTGACTTCCTCACTGAGGAGACAAAGCCACAGTTTGGAAAACTAGGGACAATTTGAGAAAGTATAATGGTCCCACCAAGACAAGATCCCACATCTTTGTTCTGAATCAGGTGGAAAGGACAGTACCTGATATCACTAGACAAGAGCTTCTCCAGCTGACAGATACAGATTACTCTTCTTATTCTTGTAATCTGAGCAGTCAGCACCTGCTCCAGAACAAGGGCTCCGGCATCAGAGAACACTCCAAAGCCGCATCTAATACTCCACACGTTACCTCCTTAATGAAATGAAGAACGGCTCTGTGAAAGAAAACATAGGTGAGGAAAGCTCACAAATAATTAGGAAAAGTAAGATGGGAGTCAGATTCAACATGCTGTACTGTCAAAAACATAATAAGAAACAGCTCCATTAATTTGGTGTGAATAACTAGGTGAATATACTCTTAGGACTTAAATCACAAGTGAAGTGGAAATTGCCCAAAGAAGTTAATAATTTCTTGATAGAGCCTTTTATAAATAATCATGATTTGTCTCTGCTGGTTATTTTATGTTTAAACTGTCATCAAAATAGTTTCCATTTTAGCAACAAGGCATGGGATTGTGTTTTTATGATATATAAGAAAAAGTTAAGTACTTAACATCCCCTTAGAATTATTCCTTAAATTCCATTTGCATTAAAAATACATGGAGGAGGTTTTCCCTGGTGGCGCAGTGGTTGAGAGTCCGCCTGCCGATGCAGGGGACACGGGTTCGTGCCCCAGTCCGGGAAGATCCCACGTGCCGCGGAGCGGCTGGGCCCGTGAGCCATGGCCGCTGAGCCTGCGCGTCCTGAGCCTGTGCTCCACAATGGGAGAGCCCACAGCAGTGAGAGGCCCGCGAACTGCAAAAAAACAAAAAAAAACAAAACAAAAACATGGAGGAAACCCAGTAAAGCAAACAAAAACCACCAAACAGAAACAAAATCAAAAATAATTGTGAGGGGCTTCCCTGGTGGCGCAGTGGTTGAGAATCCGCCGGCCGATGCAGGGGACACGGGTTCATGCCCCGGTCCGGGAAGATCCCACATGCCGCGCAGCGGCTGGGCCCGTGAGCCATGGCCGCTGGGCCTGCGCGTCTGGAGCCTGTGCTCCGCAACTGGAGAGGCTACAACAGTGAGAGGCCCGCGTACCGCAAAAAAAAAAAAAAAAAAAAAAAAAAATAATTGTGAGGACTTGTGCACTTGCAGTGATAATAATGACCTTCTTACATAGAAGGTTAGCTTTCCATGTGTCATGAACAGGTGAGAGCAAATCTCTAAGACAAAAGATAATCTGGTCTGATAGGCCTACAAAGCCGTAGAAGGTTTTTGTTTTCATCACCTTCATCACATCATCTTTTTTCATCACATCAAAGGTCTTCCTCTACTTCACGCTCAGTGAGCTGGGTACAGCAAAGATTGTGAGCTTCCTTGGACAGGAGGTGAGAGAACTCCATAGGGTTATCCAGGTGCCTTTGGGCCCAGAGGTACCACCCTTGGCCTCTAAATCTAATGGAGTGTGTCCCGCGGGGGTGGATGGATCCCCTACAATGGAGAATCACTGCTGTGGAGAGTATATGTATGCTCAGGAATAAGTACTTGCTGGATACATGACTGGCCAGTTGTCGATTTGCACGTGTGATTATTTCTTCAAGTGGCAAAAAAGAAAAAAGTACATATGCAAAGATACTCATTTCAGCTCTCTCCCTGGCTCCAATTCATTTTTGACAGTCATTCAAAAGCCTTTCCTTTGAAAAGCAGATCTGCAATGTTCGAAAGGCCCCAGGAGTCCAGGCCAATCTTGCTGGATGTTCAAGCCATCCCCAAACCCCAACCCCGCCTTGGCTCAGCAGCTGCGGCAGCCAGGCTGAGCCCAGCTCCCCGCCACACCCTGTTCTTCTCTCTTTGAGCTGCCTCTGTTTACGCTGGGCCGGGAGAGCCCTCCTCCTCTCAAGATCCTGCTGTCTTTCCAAGACCCAGAAGGGATGACCTCTCTTCTGGGAGGAAACTCATGGCAGCCCTGGAGATTAGAGCTAACTGCTCCTGCTGCTTTTTCCTTGTATTTAGCTTTTGGCACTTTCCATACTAAGGCTTGTATTTCAGGTACCTGCCAGCCTCTCCCACCAGGTACAAACTCCTCAAGGGCCAGGACTTGTCTTATTCATCTTTGTGAGGGAGTGCCGCAGGCACCAGGGGAGTTTTTCAGGATGGGCACGGCAAGGTAAATGCTGGCTGATACACCTTTTCCTCTTTATTTAGATTTTGGTGATTCACAGTGTGAAAATTGGAGTTAGTCTTTTAATGTTCAAACTCCTTGCTACTCTTGAGTTTTTGCTGAGGTATCATATTGTATCCTGGGCTCAGCTTCCAAAGAGTGTTTTTGCTTCTTTCCTATAAGAATTTAGGCCCTGGAAGCTTGGGCAGTATTGTGTCTTTCATTTCAAATCCTGTCCGTCAGATTATATGTTCCACGTCGGCTTTTCCTTTACAGCCAAAACGAATCCTCAGTGTGTTCAGATTCAGTGTTGAGCTAGTAAGAAGGGCCCCTTTTTGTGCAGTAGGCCCTGGAGTGGAGTCCAGATCTGTCACCGCTCAGGACTGGCCTTTTGGTTGGTGCCTGGAGAGGGTGGCTGCCCCTGCCAGCCGAGGACCTGCTGGAGAACTTGCCAGGGGAAGTGTTTGCTCTTCTTAGGATTTTTACGAATGGATTTTTATATGATTTAGAGCGGATCAGTAATTTTCCACAGCCAGAGTGCCTCTGCCAGATGGGTAGTTTCCCTTAGGTTGGTAGAATGCCTTCCGATAAGATTCAAGTGCAGATAAATTGTTTATTCATTATGGACCTTTGGGTCCCAGCCATAGAAGAGGAGAGGGGGCCTTGGGTGCAGCAGAGACCTTGAGAGAGCTGAAGAATTCAGAGAGATAGATGAAAGCAGGGTTCTAACCAATAAAATACTCAAGCAACACCCAGGGACCTTTGGTTACTATACATACTAATGTTCTAATTCATACTATGAAGGAATGTGGGTTCACTGAAAACCTAATTGTCTGTCTACTGAGGTTAGGGTGATCTTGTTGGTGTACTTCCTAGCAGAGTAATACGTCTTAAAGATAACAAATACACATACATACATAATTGTAGCTCAGGTGTTTTGAGCTCTTTCCAGGTAAGATGCTTTCTGCTTTACATTAGAGATGCCATTCAGTCTTCACAACAGCCCTTAGGTGATAAGTACAATTACCTCCACGTTATAAATAGCCAAAATGAGGCTTAAGGAGGTTACATATCTTACTTGCATACCAAAATTTTAACTGATGGTTTTTCCAGGTTGTTCTTTTTCCTTTGTTTTGCCCAAGACTGGAAGAAATGAAGCAGATGAACAGTTTTTATTTCCCCCGTTGACCAAGGACAAGGGTGTTTAAGAGGTTTGCTAGAGAAAAACGTACCAGGTGGGAGGGTGATGTGGGAGGGTGAGCAACAGATATTTTCTCTAAGTAGGAGCTGATATTTTAGGATGCAAAAGATACAAATTAGGTTGACAGTAATTCCCCCCAATGTCCATGTCTGTATCAACTCTTTGCTCTTGATCATTAGCTGACTGGTCCAGAAATACTTGACCCAATCTCTCTCTTGTGAGTGCTGAATAAACTCAGTACACAAGAGGGTTGGTTTTAAACTGCCTGCTCCTGAGACTTTGACAGGTATCTATTTCTCTCCCTATGTGGATGCCTTGTACTTCTGGTGTTTACAGATCCTTAGCTGGGCTGGGAGTACACTGACAGGCATCCATATGTCATCTGGGCAAGGCTTGTACAGCTCTGCTATTTTGATCTTTCTTTTGCCTTGAATTCAAAGTCTGCAGGAAGAGGCAGAAATCTATTCCATCTTTGTGGGTTGTGGGGTGGACCCAGAGGCCATAGTCTCCTAAACTTATTCTCGTTACTATGCTACTTGCTCGGCAACCACCACCTCCCCTTTCCTATCTGCTGTTATCCAGTCCTGAAGTTGAAAGGGGTGGGTAGTGAGGCTGAAAGCAATAGGTGGCTCTGACCAAAGGTTGCAGGGTGGGGCTGTGCTCTTCACTGCTCCTTGTTGGGTATGAAAGGAGGAAGAGGAAGGCCAGTACACTGCAGGAGAGAGTATGTCCATAAGGAGTGTGGCAGGGGGAGGGGGGAAAGCTCTAAGTACAGAAAAGCTCATCTCTGCCTATGGAAAACTGAATAAACACCTGAAAATAAAGAAGAGATGATTAGTCAGAAACACCTTGTAAAAATATCTGCGCATGAAAAGTATGTCTCTGAACTATAAATGCCCTGAAAATCTACAAGTCTGGAAGATAAACTTCCTGAGTTTATCACCCTTAAAAATGCACACTGGAGCTAGGAGCAGATTCAGGAAAAAGTTTGCAAAAGCTGGAAAAAGAGTAGAAATGACCTCCTGGTTAATTAGATATGATCATTTTGCAAGAGAATATAAGAAAAATTGAAGGAATCACGAATAGTACAGAACACCTGTGATATTGTAATCAAGAGCAATAAATAGTATAGATTTTGAAATGATAAATTATGACAAGTCAAATTGGTGGATATAGGAAGACTTACAAGACTAGGAATTGAGTCCAGCCAAGCAGATGTTAAATGTTTAGAATATAGGAAAGCACTTAGGGTGAGCTCTCAAAACATTTTACTTGCAAAAGTAGTTCAGATTGATTTGGATATGAACATGCTGGAAATCAGACAACAAACATGGGCTCTGGAAAGATACAAGGTGCCCAATAGCAGAAAGGGAGATAGGAGGAGGAGGAAATAGTTTTTTATGTATATATATCTTTCTTCATAGCTATAGGAGCTGATTAGTTTTTAGTTTTTTTTTAAACTGTGAGGGCATAAAATAAAACAGAAATAATGATATGCCCAGAAAAAGAAATAAGCATTTTAGATTCTATTAAAAAAAACAATCTGGGAATTTCTTGGCGGTCTAGTGGTTAGTGCTCTGTGCTTCCATTGCAGGGGACACAGGTTCGATCCCTGGTTGGGGAACTAAGATCCTGCAAGCCATGCAGAGTGGCCAAAAAAAAAAAAAAAAAAATCTGAATCTGGATCTTTTCCACATTGAAGAGAATTATGGGATGCAGTGAAGTAATCCTAACCACTCATTCGTTCCACGAGCACATGTTCCCCATCTCCTTTAGGCTGGGCACTGTTCTGGTACTGGGTGAAGGCAAACTAAACACAGCCCCTGCCCTAGGTACAGACCAACTAAACATGGTGTTGAGGGAACCTCAGGAGGGTGGCCTGGAGGGTCCAGGGAGGGACTCCTAGAGTTGGCGGGAACTGAATTGAGTCTTAAGTTATAGTAACTGCTCATGCTGTATAATATTCTGTATTTTATGGTTTTTGTGGTATGCGGACCTCTCACTGTTGTGGCCTCTCCCGTTGCGGGGCACAAGCTCCGGATGCGCAGGCTCAGCGGCCATGGCTCACGGGCCCAGCCGCTCCGCGGCATGTGGGATCCTCCCGGACCGGGGCACGAACCCGTCTCCCCTGCATCGTCAGGCGGATTCTCAACCACTGCGCCACCAGGGAAGCCCAATATTCTGTATTTTAGAAAGTACCCGCACCTACAGGACCTTATTTGGTTTTCGTTATAGCTCTGTGGCATGGTGCAGAGAGGGTTAACAATTTTGGGGTCTGTTTCATGTGATCTCTCTACCATGTTTGACACGATTGGCCATGTCCTCCTCTTTGACATTCTCTCCTCTCCTGGCCTCTGTAAGATTTGGGGCTAATAGTTTTCTTTCCATCTCCCTTGATGCCCCTCAGGATCTGCTGTCACTCTTTTCTTTCATCCCATCCCTTAAATGTCAGTGTCCCTAAAGGTGTTGTCTCCTGCTTTCCTCTGCTTCCTTTGTATGATGGTGGTAATGATTTACGAGACTCATGGCTGACACCCTCAAGAATTGGAGCGGGGTGCAGGGGGGTAGGAGGAAGGGCATTGGAGAATTTCACGGGGACGGTCTGTGTAGTTGGAAAAATCTCCCCGTGTAATTCTGACAGCCCTCCTGTCTTTCAGTTTTGAGTCCCACTTACATACATATGCTGATTGTTATATTCCTAGCCAAACTCTCTGTTGAACTCTGGATCTTCTGTCCAGTTTTCCACAGGACTTTACACTTGGCTATTTCGCCACAACTTTCCTTAAATGTCCCAAACCAAACCTGCTAGTGCCTGCTTCCCCGCTGTGGCTGCAGCCTCTTTTTCTCCCTCTCCGCTCACATTCCACACTCCACACAGCCTACAGTCAATCTCCAAGCCCTTCAGATTATAACTTTTTAAAATGTCTAGAACATTCCCACTTCTCTGCTGCTCCCATAGTCAGGATACCATCATCACTCTCCTAAATTACTGCAGTGGGCTAACTTGTTTGCAGGCTTCCAATCTTAGCTGTTGATACACATTCTCCTACAGCCATTATAATAATTTTCCAGAATAAAAGTCTGGCTATATATCTCATGGCCAGTGGGTAAACCGAGAGGATGGCCTGTGAAGTTGACACCAGGGCCCTGCTTACTTGCCAGCCGCATCTCTTGCCCTTCCTACCCTGTCTTCCCCTTGAACCCTGTGCTTCAGTCATGCTACACATCTTCTCCAGATGTGCGGTGCCTTCCCTCATCTGCCTGCCCAGCCCTGGTCCCTGCTTGTCTAACTCTTCCTCTACCTGCGCCTTCGAATTTCAAGTGTCCATCTGGCAAGTTTATACTGACCCCCTTCCAGGCACGAGTTCGTTGTCCCCTTCCCCATTCGCCTCCCTATCCCTTGGGTGTAAGTTCTCTTACACTCCCCTACTAGAGTGTAAAAGCTCTTTGAGGAACAAGACAATTGATCGACATCATTTTACTCTCAGGGTCTGGAAGGTAGCAGACATCCAGTTAATGTTTGTTAGATAAATGATGAGTGCATAATGAATTGCTATTTCTCAGAAGAAGAAATAGAGGTTAACTCACACGTCTAAGAGTGACTCAGTGAGTCTTCTAATCTAGGATTAGTTCCATTAAATCATCAATCTGTGGCTAGAGAGACCCTATAGATATAGACAAATAGGGACTGCATCTTTATAGCATGAGATATTGTTTTACAGGCTTTTCTATTTTTCTATTTCACCACAGATTGGTAGTGCTCAGTGACAGCAAGGGAATGAAGAGCCAACGTGGCTCACAACCCAGGGGTGATACAGGGAGAAGTGGACTGGAAATCAGAGCCTCACCGCCAGCTCTCTATGTGCTTTTCTTTCAGCACTTAGCTCCTCTCAGGCTTGGCCTCCCGCTCCATAGATATGCGGGTAGAATAGGTGGTGTTCAATGTTCTGTCTAGCTCTGTAACTGTATTATACTGCATGTGTCACAGTGCCCGTTAAGCTGCTTCCTCCTTAAAAAGCTCAGTGAGCAACCGGTGAAATGTACCGGGAAGGATGTTGTGTCCTGAAGCTTGGCACAGAAACCTCTGGGCACACATCTCCTGGATGGCATGCAACCGAGGCACATGCCTGGCTGGTCTCAGATCCAGAGGTTCCCTCCAACTCCTGGCCTTTCATCGGCAGCGAGGACTCCT
The DNA here is from genome assembly GCF_026419965.1 of Kogia breviceps. Lineage (NCBI taxonomy): Eukaryota > Metazoa > Chordata > Mammalia > Artiodactyla > Physeteridae > Kogia > Kogia breviceps. The sequence goes on from NC_081322.1 coordinate 67,608,001, forward strand.
AGTGCCATTAATCCCTATCTCAACACGCAGCCACCTAACGGTGTGGAGGACCCGCTTGGAGGACCTAGTTTGAGGCGTGGAAAGTCCACTGGTGTCTCCCACAGCCAGCCTATCTCAAGGGTCTGGACTAGATAGTTTATCACTATACCTGTCTACAGGAAATTCCCCGATCACATCTTCTAATGAGGAAAGCATGCCTATGCAGGGGTATATTCATTTCCATGGAGGAGTCCCCTACCCTCTTTGCCACCAGCTGCAGCTGTTTGGATTGTGTGGCATCTGTCACAAGCACAACCAAACTGTAGGCTGGTTACAAACCCATGGCATGACCTCATACAAAAAACATTAGCTGCAGTCAGGCTCTTGAACTGGGAAATACTGCAAGAATGGGGCAACCAACCCCATTCATTCCAGTGGTAGAAACAGTAGCTGAAAACACACAAGAGGAGCCCTGAGGTAAGGTTAGAACCATGAGGGGTCACGGCAACCTGAAGTGATGAGGAGGCAGAAACTGGAGTTTGCAAAAATTAAGGGGCTATACTTACACATAGAAGTCCCTGAGGGATGAGATAGACGATCTGGAGTAAAGAGTAAGCAGGTGAGAAAAAGGAGAACAGAGTGGACAAGGAGAGAAAGACCACTCGCATCAAGCCCACACGTTCCTGCCACTGTGGTCTGGAAGGCTGTCTCAGACCTGCACAATCTTCTGGTCCAATGTCACGCTCAGAAAGGTCTGGGCCAACCGCAGTTCCTGTTCTTGTTTCTGAGAGGTTCTTTCTCCAGTGTGTATCTTTCCAACAGCCACCCCTTCCTCATTTCTTTTTGGTAACTAGAAGAGTGTAACACAGGCGCCCTTAAGGTAGGACTCCTGAACTCTGACTCACTGCTCTGGCATTGGTAGGGCTTTCCTGTGTTCAAGTGTTCAGGTCACTCTTTCTCCACGTTCATGTAATGTTTTCATTTACAGCTCCTTAATTAGACAACAATTAAATTCCTATACATTGATCCTTAAGGAAATACATAAATTGGAGTTCCATAATTTGGGGCTTATGAACCACAAGGGAAACTCTGGATGGTCTTCAAGGAGGTCTACAGAACCCCTGAAACGGTAATTAGTGAAAGTGTGTGTGTGTGTGTGTGTGTGCGTGCGCATTTTTCTGAGGAGAGTTTCCATAACTTTAACCAGATTCTCAGTGATCCATAACTCCCTAAAAGTTAAGGATCACTACTTTATTGCTAGCATAGCTGGGTTGCCAAGAGCTCAGGCTCTAGAATCAGAACTGTAGCTGAAATCCCCTATGTACCACTTACCATTGGGTGGGCTTAAGTATTTGCTTTACATCTATCTACATCTTATGTTTTTCATGCATGAAATGGGCCTAATACCAATAGTACTTACAGATAGGAGTGTTATGAGGATTTAAAGAGCTAACAGATGTAATGCGCTTGTAATAGAGCGCTGCGCTGCGCTGCGCAGCGCTTAGCACTCAGCCACTGCTGCCAGCCGATACCCGCCCCCCACGCACCCTGTTACGCGGCAAGGTTACCGCGAGACCGTTATTTCCGGACGGTTAGAGCCACGTTAGAGGTCCTGCTCAGCCATTGGTCGGCGCCACAGGGGGCCCCTCCCCCAAGAGAGCAACTGTCAATGGGCCCTCGTTAGAGGGGCATTTTTGAGCCAACCATCGGTGTAGTGAGGTAAGTGGCAGATCCCGGCCTTCTCCCCGGGGCCCCCCAGCTCATCTGGCCTCGGGCTGGCGGGTGAGCTGGGGGCGCCCATGGAACAGGCTGGGGGTGTGTCCTGCAGGGCTCCGGAGTCCTTGCCAAGACCGCCCACTGGCCGCGCGCAGGCCCTGAGGCAGCGGTGAACCTCTCCCGCCTCCCTGCCTCTGCGACCTAATAACGGCAGCGGCAGTCTGCATGGGATACAGTCTGGGGGACCTGGCCCCCACCATTTGCGCAGCGTGAGGAGCCTGAGGGCCAGCTGGGTCCTGGGCGCCTGGCTCCCTCGGCAATGACAGCGGGGCAGGGTCTGGGCACGTGGCCCTGAGGGAGCCACCAACTGAGATCTGCCTCTTCAGCCAGGCCTGGGCCCTGGCGGGAGGAGCCAGACTGGGTGCTGGACGAACGCTCCGGGGCAGGGATCCTCCCTTCTCTGAGCCAGGCCTGGACCTCGAAGGGTGAAAGTTGTGCCTTGGGACCTTCCCCTTTCTTGTCAGAACAGAGAGTGACATTTGTTTGGTGGAGATTTACAGGAACATCTTTACCTGACCTTGACCTGACCTCAAGAACAAAGGATCTGACGTGGACAAGTTTGCAACAGCTACCCACGCCCCTCCCTCACCGTTCCTATAAGAGGGCTTTGCTGAAGCTTTCAGGGAGTTTGGGGTTCTTTTTCAGGCCTGAGCCAGCCCTCTCCTTGCATGGCCCTGCAATAAACATTTCTCTGTGCCAAGCTCAGGCGTTTTTGTATTGTCTGGCCTCACAGTGCATCGGGCACACGGACTTGCGTTTTGGTAACATGGTTAGCACAGCTCCTGGCATATAGCAAATTTTTTTTTTTGAATTTTATTTATTTTTTATACAGCAGGTTCTTTTTAGTTATCTATTTTATACATATCAGCGTATACATGTCAATCCCAATCTCCCAATTCATCACACACACACCCACCGGCACTTTCCCCCCTTGGTGTCCATACGTTTGTTCTCTACATCATACAGCAAATTTTTAGTGATGGTATAACATTTGTATTATACTGAAGAAATAAAAGTGCAATCATTTCTTCTTTGTCATGTTTTCAAATTCTGAATATGTTTTATTATTGAGGGCAATATATATATAGTTTTGTCAGAGAATTTTGAGACTAGACAACAGGATGAATAAACAAATACAATTTTTCAAAAATAGACTTTTTATTCTCTAGTGAAGCATAGCAGAAAATGCTATTAAATAGGTACTCATATTTTATAAAATTTATGAAGGTATAAAGTCCTGATGAACTAAATGGATCTATTTTATACTGATGAGCACAGTTTTATATATCATAATCACTAATAAAAATTAGATGAGTTTAAAAGTCAGCTGCTTGTAGGCTAGTGAAATATTGAAATGGCTGGAGTTTTCACTTAACCTGAAGAATTGTTATCACTTAATATACAGACATTTAATACCTATTGGTTTGTCACGGAGGAATAATGGAGAAACCAAGTGTATTGACTATAGAGTTTATATGAGTGTTTCAATACAGCTGCTTTCACTTGATTGTATTTCTTTAATGCCTACTAAAAATCCATTATTAGGCACATTTTTGGCATTACCAATTAATTTATATGGGACAATGTGTGGTCCACAGCAGGTCAAACTTCTGACTAGCTGTTTTAGAATAAAAGCAGAGAGTCAAATAAACCTAATTGAGGTTAATAGGATAAATGTTATTGTGACACTCTGTATCCATATGGGAGAGAGAGGAGACCGTTTTCTCAACTTGAATATCCCACAGTGGAGTCAGACTTCCCAGGTACCTGCCTGGACTCTAAGAAGTGGTGAAAAGGACAGTGGTGGCAATTGTGAGCATGCAGTCAGCTGTGGCGATCCAGCTGGTTCTAACAGGAACTCCTTATGAGCCCTCTGTGGTGGAGAAAAAAAATCCTCAAAATTCCTGACGGGAGACCCTTGACTTTTAATTTGACAGATGGTTAATCAGGTGTATGTGAATAATCATTATACAGGAAACAACCCCAGCAAAACAAAACCCAACCCAACTCACGAATGTAAAAAATGTCATGTTTCCAAAATAATGATGTTCAGCCTTCCTGTTGGAAAGGGAAGAGGCACAGCAGTGGTCTTTAGCAGTGCGGCACAGTGTTCTTATTCTACCAGGCGGGGGAAAGAAAAGTAGAGAGTTCTCTGGCCCTCATCCGGTCACTCAGCCGCTGTGCAGAGGTCTATGACTTGCAGTTGCTCTACCTCACATAGGTATTTGGCTGGACTGCATGTCTCTGTAGAAAGACAAAAGTCCTGCTATTGGCAGTAGTTACGGCACCGATGATGGGAGTGATGATGAGGAAGGTGATGATGCTTGCAGTTGGGCGCAGCATTTTCAGTCTAGAGGTCTCCGGTGCACTCTGGTGGTGGGGCTTCTGCAGGGGTTGTCTCTGAGAGAAGGCTCCTGGTGTCAGCTGTCTGCACCTGCCCTTGGCCAAGCCCGGGCTCAGGGCCAGTGGCCAGCATTTTGCTTAGGTGCGAGACTGTTGCCTAGAAGCTCTCTATTCAAACATATTGAGAACTGATTTGACCCTTGTCCCCGTCCTCCCTTAAGACACCCCGCGTAGGATGCTGTATCAGCACAGTGTCTAGCCCATGAGAGGAACTAGTTAGGTACTCTGTAAATGTTTGGCTGCGGCTTCTTGTAATGTATACACAAATGGTTTCTTCATGCGGAGAGCAGCTTGCTCCTTTTCGCCTTGATTCTCTGTGGGTTGCTTTGGTTTTTATTTTTTTGGCAGGGGGTGGGTGGGTAACAGGGAAGATTAAGGCATTTGGAAAATTCCTTAGTACATTACTGGTAGTTGCTCTTTATGCAGTAGAAGGCATTAGTGTAATTCCAAATAGTTCCCAGTTTGAATCCTTGATCTCTATTCTTTTTCCATAAGGATCTCCCTTTGTGTTGACTTCTCCATCCCTGCATTTGGGTATCAGTTTGAGTCCTTTTAGAGAATCTTTTGAAAATTCCAGGGTCTTGAGATTAGGTGCCAAGCCTAGGATTAAATTGAATTTAGAATTACTATAGCAGTTGTTTCTGCAGACACGTTCTAGGGAGGGAAATGGAGAGATCTATTGTGTGGCTTTATTCAATTTGGTAAACTGGAACAATGTTTCCCATAGTCTCTTACCCTGTATGGCTCCAGGTTACACTGAGCACAAGATAAATTTAAACAAGATTTGGAAGGTGAAAGTGAAGCAGCAGCCGTTGTTCACCCGTGGAAGGTGGGTGTAGAACTCCGGGCACAATGGTGGGTCATGCCTTTTGATGCTGATCTGCCAACTCACCTCATGGACATCCCCCCCACCCCAAGGCCACAGCTCCTACGGCAACCACCAGACCCTCTTTCAGCCTCTCTGAGTCCTGAGACAGAGTTACACGCAACGCCATAGTGACTTGCTGGTCTTACCGTGCAGACCGCCTTATCACTGAGCAGCGGGCAGTGAAGGAGAGGTATGAGCTCCAGTTTGTCCTCATGGGTCTCAGGTTCTAGTTCGTCCTTGCTCTCCCCTCCTTCCTGTCCAGCTGACCTTCCTGATCGCTGGCCCAGGTCCACAGCGACTTCATGACCAATGCCAGTCACAGACGCAACTTCCACAGACTTCCTTTTCCACCAGCCCCCATACTTGTGTCAGGTTTAGCCCTGATAATAATCCCTTTTCGATGTCACTCATGGTAGTTCTGCTTTTCTAATTGAACCTTGATTGGTACACTGTTCTTATCCTAAATGAATACAAGCATTTTTTAAAAAAAACAGTGGCCCTGAAGTTCAGATGTTCTTTGTACTGTCTTGGGGGACACCAACTCTAGTGGGGGAAGGCATGAAGAATCTTTTCTGCAATTCATCTGGTATGTTGGCTGAACTTGTAATCTTGAACTTGTTTTCTGTAACTCAAGTATTATACGATCTATGGGAGGGGAGTTCCTAAGGTTTGTAGGGAAAAAATAGACAGTCCTTTGCCATGATAGATCCTGATTGGATAGGTCAAGCGTATACACCTAAGGGACAGATATTAAAGGGCTTAATATCATGTCACCTGAGGACATGAGAGAAGTGAAGAAAAGATGAAGGTGGGATGGAGCAAACAAAGGTAAATGAAAATTACCTGCACAGTAAACAGTTACTGAATGAATGTATAAGAGGTGTTTTGACATTTTTTTTTTTTTTTCTTTTTTTCTTTTTTTTGCGGTACGCGGGCCTCTCGCTGCTGTGGCCTCTCCGGTTGCGGAGCACAGGTTCCGGACGCGCAGGCTCAGCGGCCATGGCTCACGGGCCCAGCCGCTCCGCGGCACGTGGGATCTTCCCGGACCGGGGCACGAACCCGTGTCCCCTGCATCGGTAGGCGGACTGTCAACCACTGCGCCACCAGGGAAGCCCGTTTTGACATTTTTAATAAAAAAAATCAGACAAAACAAATCAAATAAGAATATCGAATTATTTTTTAATCTCCTACTTTCACAGTACCTCAAAACAACTATTTTCATCTTTAGGTATTATTTTTCATATTTATATACATTTGTTATATAGTTGGAATCACAGTGCAATAGCTTTTTATCTTTTCTTTGTTTTTCCCTACTCATTTTTCATATATATTTTTTTCATTGACCTGGATCTCAAGGGAGACTGTGAGTACTTTTAAGGAGATTTTTAAGCCTCTGTTGAAAAATGTGTTAAGTTTTATCCCTCATCTCCTACTTAGAATGTTTGGTTCTGAGAGGTCTATGAGCAGTTTTGGAAATCAGTCTGACAGACAACTGCTAAAGCAGTGTGTAGCCAAGGTGAGTCCTAAAAAGTAAGAGCTAAGGAAACTTCTAGAGAGACGTTTAGGGTATAAACTTTGCTATCATATTCAAATTTCTTGCTACCATCCTGGCTTCCTGGACGTGAACATTTGAACAGCTCCAGTCAAGACAGAAATGGTGTAGGGGTGATGGGCGTGGTCTGGCAGAGGGCACGGTCAGAAGAGACTACAGGGCTTCTGGAGAGCAGGGAAGGTAATAGCTCATGCCTGCTGACCTGAGAGAGAACTTTCTGGACTCAGGGATCTGTGAATTTGAGTGAGAACTAGCTTACTATTGGGAAAGGCCATCCCTGTGCCTCTGCCAATGTCCCTATCTACCAGGGGGCAAGTGTTTTTTTAAGCGGGGCACAACCTATATATGTATGTATATTTAAGTACAAACACACAATTAAAATGAAACCTTACCTTGAACTCCAGTGCATTCAGTTGATAAAAATCAAGCTCCTTTGGTTGAGTTTCGAATTAGGTGACTGAGAATTTCTCTCCCTTAGCCTTCACCTCACCCTTAACTCCACCTTTACTTCTTTTTTATTGCAGTCCACTAGACCCACGTGGTTATAAGAACAGCTTGAAAAATGCTGGTTTGGAACCACTTTAGTTCATACTTAGTTTTATAAGGAAATCTGAAGTTTTCATGTTTGAATCAGGTATTTTGCATCTTTTTAATTTTCATTAATCTCTTTGTGATAATAATGATCTATAATGGCAAAATCTATAATTGCAAAATCATAGTGCCTACAAGGTGTCAGGCTCTGTTCTAAGCACTTTACATATATCAACTCATTTAGTCTTTCCAACAACCCTATGAGGAAATTACAACCATAATTCATTGATTCTAAAACATGTTTTCTCTCACATTTTAGCATCTGTGAAACTGGAATGTGTCTTACTTTTGATGGCATGTAAGTTTAATTGGCAACATTTCAACATTTCTTAATGGAACATAAAATATTTTTATGTTTTGCAATAGAGGGTAGCTTAGATTCTGTGTAATACAACATTACTATCCTCATTTTACAAATGAAGAACTTTGGGCATAGAGAGGTCAGGTAACTTGCCCAATATCATAAACCTTGGCATTCAAACTTCAGAGTTTGTACTCTTATCTACTTTGTGCCCTTCCTGGCATTCAGCATGGCTTTCCTTTGTCCCTGCTTTTACTGCCACCAAGGGTGCACCCTTAGCATTGGGGGGACCCCTGCCATTTCTGATAGTGGATTTCATACATTGAGTTGAGGCCCTCTTCCAGGAGCCTCCATGACAAGGCAGACACCACTTCCAGGGTTTACCCATTGAGCCTTTTTCATGCAGCCATTAACATTCTGCTGGGATTTACTTATCTTATTGCTTTTCCAAATGAGAGGCAATTCCAAAACAGTTTTTGGGAGATGAGACACAGAACAAGTTTTGATAAAAGACTGGAAGGATAAACGATATCCTAGAACTGGTTCTGACTGACTTGTGAGGGCTCTTGCCTGCTGGTGGTGGAAGTATTTACATCACAGAAATCAGCAAACACAAAAAGAATAAAATACCTAGGAATAAACCTATCTAAGGAGGTAAAAGACCTGTACTCAGAAAACTATTAAGACACTGATGAAGGAAATCAAAGATGATACAAACAGATGGAGAGATATATATACCATGTTCTTGGATTGGAAGAATCAATATTGTGAAAATGACTATACTACCCAAAGCAATCTACAGATTCAGTGCAGTCCCTATCAAATTACCAATGGCATGCTTTACAGAACTAGAACAAAAAAATCTTAAAACGTGTATGGAGATACAAAAAGACCCCAAATAGCCAAAGCAATCTTGAGGGAAAAAAATGGAGCTGGAGGAATCAGACTCCCGGACTTCAGACTATACTACAAAGCTACAGTAATCAAGATAATATGGTACTGGCATAAAAACAGAGATATAGATCAATGGAACGGGATAGAAAGCCCAGAGATAAACCCATGCACCTATGGTCAACTAATCTGTGACAAAGGAGGCAAGAATATACAATAGAGAAAAGACAGTCTCTTCCATAGGTGATGCTGGGAAAACTGGTCAGCTACAGGTAAAAGAATGAAATTAGAACACTCCCTAACACCATACACAAAAATAAACTCAAAATGGATTAAAGACCTAAATATAAGACCAGACACTATAAAACTCTTAGGAGAAAACATAGGAAGAACATCCTTTGACATAAATCACAGCAAGATCCTTTTTGACCCACCTCCTAGAGGAATGGAAATAAAAACAAAAATAAACAAATAGGACCTAATGAAACTTAAAAGCTTTTGCACAACAAAGGAAACCATAACAAGACCAAAAGACAACCCTCAGAATGGGAGAAAATATTTGCACACGAATCCATGGACAAAGGATTAATCTCCAAAATATATGAACAGCTCATGCAGCTCAATATTAAAAAACAAACAGCTCAATCAAAAAATGGGCAGAAGGGGCTTCCCTGGTGCCGCAGTGGTTGAGAATCCGCCTGCCGATGCAGGAGACACGGGTTCGTGCCCTGGTCCGGGAAGATCCCACATGCCACGGAGCAACTAAGCCCGTGAGCCATGGCCGCCGAGCCTGTGCGTCCGGAGCCTGTGCTCCGCAACGGGAGAGGCCACAACAGTGAGAGGCCCGCATACCACAAAAAGAAAAAAAAAAAAATGGGCAGAAGACCTAAATAGACATCTCTCCAAGGAAGACATGCAGATGGCCAAGAGGCACATGAAAAGCTCCTCAACATCACTAATTACTAGAGAAATGCAAATCAAAACTACAATGTGAGGTATCACCTCACACTTGTTAGAATGGGCATCATCAGAAAATCTACAAACAACAGATGTTGGAGAGTGTGTGGAGAAAAGGGAACCCTCTTGCACTATTGGTGGGAATGTAAATTGATGCAGCCACTATCTCGAACAGTATGGAGGTTCCTTAAGAAACTAAAAATAGAACTTCCATATAACCCAGCAATCCCACTACTGGGCATATACCAGAGAAAACCATAATTCAAAAAGACACATGCACCCCAGTGTTCATTGCAGCACTATTTACAATAGCCAGGTCATGGAAGCAACCTAAATGCCCATCAATAGACAAATGGAGAAAGAAGATGTGGTACATATTATACAATGGAATATTACTCAGCCATAAAAAGGAACGAAACTGGGTCATTTGTAGAGATGTGGATGGACCTAGAGACTGTCATACAGAGTGAAGTAAGTCAGAGAAAAATAAATATCATATATTAATGCATATATGTGGAACGTAGAAAAATGGTACGGATGAACCGGTTTGCAGGGCAGAAATAGAGACACAGATGTAGAGAACAAACGTATGGACACCAAGGGAGGAAAGCGGCGTCAGGTGGGGGGGATGGTGGGATTAAAAAAAAAAAGAATCAGCAAACACTGTGTGTGAATCAGGGCATTCTGTTTGTTTGCCCTTTTCAGAGAGCCAGTTTATGATCCTATCAGTGAAGAGTTGCCAAATTATCGGATTCTAGGAAAAAGGCCTCATTGGTCAAAACAAAATAGTAGGAGGGGAACAGGCAGGGTGAGTATGAGTATGAGCAGCCATTCTAAAGTTTTCACAATAGTCTCAATGGCAAAGAATTCTACTCTAATTACATGTTATGTGTGTATGTTTTAATTTAGTTTATGTCATGATCTTAATATGCTATCCACCTGAAGAGCTGAGAAACCTAACTACCCAAGGAGCGAGCACTGTCCAGTTTTTATTTTGCCCTCCTTGTTGAGAGAAGGAGAGGCTAGTCAGCTATTTGCCAAGGGAAGTGAGTGGGCAACAGGACTTCCAAGATCATCCCAGGAACAATAACTATTAGATCCTAGAGGGCAGTGCTCAACATGTAGGAAGTGATCGATAAATGGTTATTGTTGAACTAAGCAATTATGTAAGAGTTATTGTATAGTCACGTCTCTTCCATGTGGGTTCTTCGGTTATTTTCTCTTTTTTGTCCTTGGTGATTCTCAGTAAAACCCACAAAACAAAAATGGCTTGTGGGCTTACCATTAGGAGGAGGAAGGAATTGAGCTGCTGTGTAGACTGCCTCAGCCTGAAAAGAGAAAACTCCAGGAAATTTAGTAGATTGCAGCAAGGTTAAAAAGACACCCAGCGCTGGCCAACGCCTCGAGGGTTTGGCACAGAGGAAGAGAAGATCAGAGGAGCAGGCTGGAGTCTGAGGAGAAGCTCTTGGGGCCAGAGTGAGGGACGGGAGCTTGAGTTTCCAAAACAGGGGCTCTTTGGTCACTTTGGGGCCACAGAAGACACATATGAGACATTGGTTGTGGGAGAGAGGCAAGAGAAGGGAGACCGACTCTCAAGGCAGAACGGACTTGGAGGTGGGGATCATGGCAGCTTTACCTGTTGCAAAGGACCTGCCCATTTCTTGTTTCCAAATTGGGCTGCTTTAGAAAAAAGAAAAAAAAAAACCTTTGTGATTCTTCTCTGTTTAAAACTACCATGGACCTAAAACTACCCATGGACCTCCATGGGTTGTAGGATGATGATTTTAGCAGTTGGACTCTTGGCTAACTCAGAGTATGGGCTTCACAGGGGTATGGTATGATGGCTGAATAGCAATTTCTAAAATGACCTTCCCAATATCTTTCCCCACACACAGAAAAGGATTGCGCACAATCTGTTAACAAATTTGTCTCTCATTTATAATTCTTTGAACTGTCAGAGCAATCCTAGCTGATTGAAAGTAATTATCAATCTCTCCAAATGATTAAACAGCATATTTAGATTTTCATTTATATCATCATTTTGACTGAATGATGTGTATGTGTGTGGGACTGTGTATTAACAAGGTATCTCTTCAAAGTTATAATAAATACTTGAAAAAAAAGAGTTGCCTATTGCTTAGCATAAAAGGAAAAACAAGAAGTCTAGGGTGGGTAAGCCAAAGAACAAAACTGGGACCTAAAATAAATGATAAAAGACAGACTGTGGCAGAGATAAAGTTTCAAGAGACGTAAGTGATAAACACATAGAAAAATACTTGTGACGTTCCTAGCATAGCATCTGAAGATTGAAAATTCTGGTCAGCATCAGCAAACAAGCAGTGTAATTAATGTGGAACAGAAAGAATACCACAGATGTTTAAAATTATTTTTTTTTCTACTGACTCAGTCTCCTGCATATTTACAAATTGAAGGTTGTAGATTGATAGCCCCTGAGATTCATGCCCAGTGGGCCCTGCTCCAGGTTTGTGTTTGCACTCAGTGACATCCTGTTGGGTTCAAACTATTTCCCCCAATTAGAATATAAGAAAAATTACCGCCCAAACCTGCTTTGTCTCACATTAGTCTTACACGTGTGTTCTGTTAAGGAGTCACTCAACAGGAATAACAAACAAAAACTCCCACCAGAGACTGCAGCATCTCACAGAGGGGGTGCAGGCTGCTCTTCTTCACTAAGATAACTCAGTTTGGTACAGCCTCATTCATAACACAATAATAGCAATTCGTTTCCACTGGGTTCATTTGAATTCTGATTTTGCTACATGTCCCCATCTGGATTACCTCAACAAACTTTAAATGCTAGAGAAAGATTATGCAAATGTGGACGTTCATAACACTCTGAAGAGATTTTCTTTTGCAACCCCAAGGACTAGGCAAATGTTTCCCGAGGAGGTAAACTGAGTCACCAAGATGTTTTGCTGGTGTGTTAAGGTCTCCTGGCAAGTCAGAGGCAAAACACCAGAATCTTGGCCAGAGCTTAAAATTCTGCAAGTTAGTGTTAGAGCATGATCATCTTCCAGGTTGGTGGGGTTTTTTTTTGTTGTTTGTTTGTTTTCACTTTTTTTCCCCTCAGTGCTTGTTAAACATGAAATTTTTCTGAAAGGGCAGTCACAGACAGAGTAGACCAAATTGTTTGAAAAGATCCAGCTCTACAGAGGAAAGCCCCACATCTTATACCTGGGAGCCTTTCCTTCGAAGTGTGCTGGCTGATAGGATGCAAGAGAATTACTGTCATGGATTGTGGTGATCTCTGAGCATCTCAGGTGGTTTAAAGGGCAGCAGGAACATGGCAAATCCTTTGTAACCTGGAGGAGTCAGCCCACTTCTCTGGTTTGAGACAGACACCAAGTCTCATATGGGGGTCTGTGCATGTGTCAGCCATTCCATAAACACTGAAATCAGATATAATTTGCCAAATTGTGTGTTCCTAGATAAAACCTTCTACTTTGCTTTGAAGTTGATCAAAAGCCAATCCTTAGTTCTTTTTCTATGAAAGAAATTAGCAAAATAGAATATGGTGAGAATAGATTAAAAGGTACTAAAAATAAAATGTTCTCATCTCTAAAAATTATATATTCACAATTTAAGTGTTCTCTTGACTTAGATAGGAGTTTTGTCCACATTTACTTCAAGACGCAAAAGGTATTCTATGGGCTTCCCTGGTGGCGCAGTGGTTGAGAATCCGCCTGCCGATGCAGGGGACACGGGTTCGTGCCCCGGTCCGGGAAGATCCCACATGCCGCAGAGCGGCTGGGCCCGTGAGCCATGGCCGCTGAGCCTGCGCGTCCGGAGCCTGCACTCCGCAATGGGAGAGGCCCCAACAGTGAGAGGCCCGCGTACCACAAAAAAAAAAAAAAAAAAAAAAAAAAAAAAAAAAAAAAAAAAAAAAAAAGGTATTCTAACACACATACTCATAACACAAAGAAAAAGGTACTCAAAGAGACTCTGAGAAATCATCTGTCCACTTAGTAACCAGAATAGAAACAGAAATAGAAACCAGGCATTAAAAATAATTTCTCAGAGTCTCTGGCGTACAAAAGATACATTTGGTTGTGGTATGTAAACTGGTCCTTCCCCCCTTGCCGCTGTGTCCCCTTTTAACAGTTTCCATCTCCTTTTATTCTTCCCCAAGTCACAGGGGTAGGAGAATATTAGCAATTATCTTTGACAGACTCACTTAGGTTATGTTTACATAACAATAAGAAAATGTTTCAGGAAGGAATTCACTATTGAACTGGGGTGTAGGCATTAATTTCTTCATGTAAGAACCAGCTCTTCTTTACAGAATGTTTCATCAAAATGTTTATTTCAAGCCAGTGGGTTCAGCCTAGTTAAGGGGTGTTTTCCACATAAAAGCCTCGTGGTTGGATAAGAACCGGCCTCACCCAGGGTGTCCTAAAACTGTCTTATCTTCTAACACATTTTCTAACTCCTTTTAGACAAAAGAAGGAAACCAAAACCAAATTGGGGCTAACAATATGGTTAGGAAGATAGGGCATCAGCATTGTGCTAGGGACACATATTCCTGTGAAAATGAAGGAAGTACAAAGGAGAGAATCATGAAATTTCACAATGTTCAGAGCTGGAGGGACTTAAAACTAATCTAATCTTCCTTCTTCTACACATGTGGGAACTGGGAACCACAGAGCAAAGCGACTGATTATATTTTCTAAAAACACTTGGCCTGTGATCCAAGAGCTGATTGAAACATTTCAAGGCAGATTTTTCAAGATATTCCAGAAAAAAAAAAATCCAGTATTCTCTTTTATTCCAAAATCCAATCATTCATATGCCTGGAAGTCTTTTCCTATATTTCTCTCAAATTTCTCATGCTTATTTATGACAAAAAAAGGTTTACTTTTTGGCAGACTGCCTTAGGTGGATGAACATTCTGAGACAGGACCTGGAGAGTCTGGCTCTGGTTAAAGGGGACCCTAACTCTGGCTAGAGACAAATCTCTCTCGCTGCCGTTGTGGGCCTTGATGTTCGGCTGTTTGCCCTTGACTCAGAACTGAGGACTCTTTAGCATACAGGAGTCAGAACAGTTCTAACAGGGACCAGGTTCTCTGCTGACCCTATGTGTCCCTGGCTCAGTCTGAGGGATAGAGAGGAGTGCTTTTTGGTTTTGATCACTTTCTTTCGGGGCAGTTTAAGCTTGCCTCTTGCTCTTCCAACTGATCCATAAGATTGTGTTTACTCTCTTCTCTTTCCTGTTTTCTGGAATTTTAATTTCCTAGTCATTGAAAATTGTCTGTTTTCCAACTTTCACCCCCTCCACCCCCTACCCCGACCTTTATTGTAATCCCCTAATCCCATTTTAGCAAAGTATTGAGTTGTTGTTGGTGGGTTTTTTTTTTTCTTTTTTTTTTTCTCCCTGTATTTTTCTGGCTGCCTTGGGAAGTTTACCCAGCCCCCCACTCCTTTTTTTAACCAAAAGTGAATTTTGCTTATTTGGACATTTAAAAATTAATGTCTTCTGGTTTCTATGAGATTGTTTTCTTTCACTTTTTTAATCATTAGACTTCTTGAAATAGCTCTATACTTAGTCAATACTTAGTGTCGTCACATCTCATTAATTCCTCAACCCATTACAGTCTGGCTTATACCAACACTGTGCAATTAAAAATGCTTTCTCACCAGTATCCTCCCAATTGGCCAGTTCAACGGCCCCACTCTTCCTTGTCACCCTGCTTGACATTTATGCAACATTTGACACGGTTGACCAGCCACTCCTTATTGAAACTCTTCCCCTTCTCAGGCTCTTTTATTTCATAGGCTCTTGCCTCTCTAAGCTTTCTTCATGGGCTTCCTTTTCTGGTTCCTCCTGCCTTTTGATGTTGTTTTTCTAGGGGATCTATTTACGGTTTGCTCACACCATACACCCTTACTCTGCTTTATTGTTCTCAGAAACCCCAAATGCATTGATGAAGTTCTCTGGCTTATAATTTCTCAGCTGAACTCTAGTTCATAGTTCCTGGAGCCCATAGGACATTTTCAACTGTTTTCTGTGAATGTGATGGATGATGACTATTATTCTCGTTATCGTCATTATTAAATTCTCTGTGCCTTTGCTCATGCTGTTTTCTTGGTTCCTCCTTCACCTTCCCTGCTTGGAGCACTCCTGCTAGTTATTCAAGACCAGCGCCCCCCCCTGCTGCCACCTCCTCTTCAGAACATTCTCTGTCACTCTGAAGAGGAGTTTTTGTTATTTCCTTTTTTCTTTTGGAGCATTTTGATAGTGATCATGACTAACATTAATTGAATTCTTAGATGCTAATCTCTGATTTAAGTTCTCATGGATGATCTCATTCAATCTGCACAGAAAACTCTGACAGGTACTTTTATCATCCACTGATTTTGCTTGAGAAACCTGACTCAATGTAATAACTGGTAGGTTCTCACAATAAAGTTTCAAACCCAGGTAGCCTGAGTCCCTCCCCAAATAACTGGAGCTAACTTTTACTGACTGCCTACTTTGTCCGTGGATTTCTGTATTATCTTCCTTTAGTCCCCAGAACACTGTTAGAAAGTACAATTATTATATCTGTTTTGTGAATGAGGAGACCGAGACACAAATAAACTAAGCAACTTGCTCAAAAGCTGCCTGGCCCCCAAAGTAGCCAAGTCAGGATGCACTTTTATTTACCTCTGTTACAGAACTTCCCAAATCATTAACTACCTAGGACATCTTTCACTCTTCTGTCTGGTCTGTGAGGGCCCCGATGATGTTCCTTCCAACTTTTTATCCCCTATATCTAGTCACAAAATAGAAGTTCAATAAATGTGGAGAGAGAGACTGATAAACAGATTGGTTACTGTTGTCTTTGGGTCATTTTTCTAGGACAATTGATATGCATCCATTTTGTTCTGTTTTCCATGGCCAATCATTTCTGTGTGTGTAGCATTGTGAAGCCAAATGTGAAAATGCTGTCTCTGCAAACTTTCTTTCTGAGTAAAAATAGTTTCAGTTCCCAAAGGTAAAATAATTGCAGCTCTGACAGCCTGTATCTTCTTCCCTCTCCCTTTAGCAGTTTTTAGCTGTTGTGTCCAGATGGAAGGTTTAGTTGAAGAGACCCTTAATCTATTCAGAGATAAATACCACATTTCACAGAATATAAGCCTAAGACAAACTTAAGTCATGTTGCGGTTTGAAAGAGGCCATTTTCTGTTGAGTGAGGTAGCATCTGTCCATCCCAGGTATTTGTTAGCTCTGTTACCCGACCCTTTCCTTCCTTCCCTCTTTCCTCTCTCCGTCCCTCTCCTCCCTCCCTTCCTCCTTCCTATAGCTGGACTTTACTTCATGCTGAAAATGTCACATAAAATTCTATCTCTCCACTCTCTCCAAAACAGGTTGGTTTTGTAATTTTTCAACCATAAAATACAGTACTTTGCATCAATACAGTGCAATATATATATTCATTTTTCTTGTTTTGTTTATAAAATTACAGAAGTACTGGTATACCTTGTTTTATTGCACCTTCCTTTATTGCCCTTCAAATATATTGCAGTTTTTACAAATTGAAGTTTTGTGGCAACCCTGCGTCGAGCAAGTCTGTCAGTACTACTTTTCCAACAGCATTTGCTCATTTTGTGTCCCTAGGTCACAGTTTGGTAATTCTCACAATATTTCACACTTTTCAATTATTATTATATTTGTTATGGTGATCTGTGATCAGTGATCTTTGATGTTACTATGATGCCTTCCTGGAGGCTCAGATGATGGTTAGCATTTTTTAGCAATAAAGTATTTTTAATTAAGTTAGGTACCTTGTTTTTTTTAGACACAATGCTACTGGACACTTAATAGACTACAGTATAGTGTAAACATAACTTTTAAATGCACTGGAAAACCCCCAAATTCATGCAACTCGCTTTACTGAGATATTTGCCTTATTGCGGTGGTCTGGAACCAAACCTGCAATATCTCTGAGGTATGCTGGTAATACATGTTTATTGTAGGACATATTCAGAATGTAAAGTTATATGTAGTAAAATTTTAAGTTTCCTAAACTGAGATCACATCATACATACTATCTTCAGCACATTTTTCATGTAATAATATATCTTTCCGTGTCCGTGTTAATAAATCTACTTCAGTCTTTTTAATGGTGACATCATGTTCCATGTTAAGGAGTATGTATCTTATAAGCCAATTCCCCTTAGAAGAACATGTGGATTGGGCTCCACAATGCTAAATGTACACATATCTTTGTGCCCAGGTGCAAGAATTCTGTAGCTAATTTCCTAGAAATAGAGTTGCTGGGTCAGGGAGCATGTATTATTTTTTTGATAGAGTCTTCTGTGGTATATGATCTCTAACGATGGCCTCCCATATTCACATCCTTAGATGGAACCTCACATTAAATCTGGGTTACCTATCCTTACAATTTAAATGTTAGTTTAACTAATAAACATAGTTAAATCTATATACTTTAACTGACATTGAGAATTAATCTGAATCTATAACTTCTTCCTCCCCCTGAACATGACAAGACTGGTAACATGCTTTTACTTTTCCCTTTCCTCCCCATCTTTATTTTGACTAGATCATTTGGAATTTTCTAGACTTGCTAATTTTTAAAGTGCTATTCCTCTATTTCTTATGACATTTCCTAATAACTGAATTGAGCCTCACAGCCACATTATTAAAAATAATTTAGAGTTAACTACAAGTGCTAGTGGGCTTTGTTTCTCATCCCCTTGGAGCATGTTATACTTTTTGAAAATTCTTCTTTTATTTTAAATTCCTTTTTTGTACTTTGTATTTTTTTCCCAAAAGAGATGCCTGGGTGGTAAAGTTTATAAGCCATTGTGTATATAACAATATCTTTATTTTTTCCCTCATACTGGATTGATATTTTATCTGGTTATGAAATTCTAGGTTCAAGATAATTTTTTCTTTTTGAAAGCATTTCTCTATTATCCTTGAGTACTCCATCATTGATATACAATATGATGGCAAATTGATTTTTGTTCTTTAGGTAACCCTTTTTTTCCTCCTTGGAAAATTTTTAGATTTTCTCTTTGTCCTTGGAATTTAATAATATTACTAGGATTTGTTTGTGTTTTTATTTGTTTGCTTTTTAAAATTTTCTGATGCAACACGTCGTTGGCCATTTTAAGAAGGAATATTCAGAATGTCAGATCCTAAAGCTCTCCTGGCAAGAAGAGTCTGAATTTTCTTTTATCATTATTTCTTGCTTTTTATCTTAAAGAAAAAACAACCCCCCAAAAACTAACAGGCTGTGAGAAACACCAAAACAGTAGACAGAAAAGGAGAAACAACATTTGCAGTCCATAATTTAAAAAAATCTTCTCAACAGTTATTAATCATAGTTTATTATTTTTACCATTTTTTTCCTATTGAAATAGACCCGAATATCTAGAAATAATGCTATCATTCTTTTACAGCCAGACCCAAGAAACTTAGATTATAGAATTAGATGTATTCCTGTGGGGAAAAATTTGCTCTCTGTACCCCAAAGCCTCACTCATTTTCTTAATAAAATTGAAGATGGGCTTGTCCTGAAGATTAATTTGGCCTCATTCATTATAAAATCATTTTCAACAATTTAACAAGTGAATTTAGATTACATATCTAGATTGTATGAATTTCTGAAAAATATATTAATAATATATAACATGCAAAATATCAACAAGAAATCCCTAGCTAAATAAATAGCTTAAATGTATTAAAGGAAAAAAGTAGGTCTGACTGAATATCCATGGGCTAATCTTTACTGAATGTTGCTCTGTGCCAGGCTCCTCTCTCTACTATTTTTATAAGCATCCGTCCTTTAATTCTCACATTAGTCCGACGAGGCAAGCGTTGCCATTACCCTAATTTTATGTAGGAGGAAACTAAAATTGGTAGAGCTTGCATGGGGCCACACAATTAACAAATGTGCAAATTAGCAAAGTCAGGACTTGAATCCAAGTTGCCTCATTCCTTGGGAGTGTCTGCTTAAGGTACACAGTGGTAAGGAAAGTGTTAGGGAGCTTGATCTCTGCACCCCATAATCAGAGAAGATATTCTGGAGGCTGTGGTTCCCGAAGCGATTAGCCAGGTGAGGAAGAGAAGGGCATTTCAGAAAAGGGCAATTTTTACAATGACACGGAAGAGCAAAGAATGTGGCTCACTGGGGAGAACTGTATATTGTTGGGTGTGGATGTAAGTGTCTCTCTGTGGCTGTCAACTTTTCTGAGGCATGGTGGGCTTGATTCTTTGGGTTTTATCAACAAAATGTCTGCACAGTTGGCCAGCAACTCACATCAATGGTGAAGGTGGTTGAAATAACAGAGCTGATGGAGACCTGTTTATTTCAATCATATAAACATAGTGTTAAGATTTGGTTTCATCTATTTAGTTTGGGGGCTTAAATTACCATGGCTTTCAGATGAAATTTATCATAAAACACACTGTGGTCCAATCACATTTGCTCATCAGAATAACTGACAGCAAAGTTCAGGACAACAGTATCAGATCTGCATGATTCTGGCCCATAAGCATTTCAAATAGGCTGTCCACTTATGAGTAGGCCCCTATCAGGAAGCGTGAGAATGCACACCAGAGGAAAAAATGTTAGTAAGTAGAGTACTTTCAATTTTGAGCTTTCAGAGCATTTCTATGCACATAAATGAATCAAGAGCCAGTTGAACAGTTAAGAAAATGCTTTACACAGAGCTCTTTAAAATTTAACAGGTGTCAAAGAAATTCTACCAAAGAAGCTGAAGTGCACTTTGAGTGTGTTTTATGTTCAGCGTTATTGCCTGACACAAGGACAGAATGTGAGACCGAGTATCTTCATCTGGGGAATGCTTAAATTCTAACTCAGTTTAGATTTCATCATGTGCCAGAAATATCTTGGATGACTCTATCAATTCCCTATAAAACAATGCACCAGTTCTTACACATCTCGTACCCATAGAGCATAATGAAAAACTTGCAATGATGAGTTGTATTGTGATTTTATTAAGTCATCCACTATGACTGCTCTGTGTCATGTTTATCTGTGGGAGCCAATGCAATGTGTGTGTTAGGTTAAATTCCTTCTGTAATTTGAACCCCTCTCCATTGGAGTGATCTCTGACCACTTTTAAGGCCTTGGTATTCCTTCAAAAACAAAGGCCTTATCTCTTCAGATCGCACCCTGAATTCCATTTGCCTCTGAATTCCAATCAAAGAAAACGGAATAATCCAATTCCCTTTGAAATTTTTGATGCAATCTGATGTTGACAAGGATCTCCAGAGTAGTCTATGTGAAAAGTATGCTCTCCTGCTGGATCATTGCCCACATTGGTTTTTTTGTATCTGATTCAAAGCTGTTTAAAACAAGGTTTCTCTAAAGTCTCTTACATTATCACAGCTTGGATAAATTGACTCTAGTGGAAAACATCTTGACATATCAGCTTCATGAATGTAGAAAACGTAAGGGTTTTGTCAGAGAAAAGTGTGGTATGATTAAACCTTGATATGGTTAAAAAAAAGTGATTTGAAACAAAGCTTTGTTCAGGAGATGGGCGAAATTTCTAAGGACTGACTTACAGTCTGAGACTGGCTGACCTGTAGGATTTGTGAGTCTCATGCAACATCAAAGAGGGGATGGAGGATACAAGGATAAATTTACAAGTCACAGCATGTTTTCTGGGGCATGAACATCCTCCTCTCTCCTCTGGCCCCTACATTTTATCCTTCAGTGGCCTTCTATTACAGCAGTTCTCTGAACCTCTCATACGGCACTTAATCTCTTTATTCTTTTGTCTTGTTTTCAAGTTGTTCATGTGTTATCTTGCCTCCACAACCAGATTGAAAGTTCCTGGAGATCAAGGGCCATGTTTTATAATGCTTTTGTGACTATCACAGTATCTAATAGTATGCTGAGTTCACAGGAGACCCATCAATCCTAGTAAAGTGGAACCAAATTGAATAAGCAGCCTTGGTAATCTTGACCCAGGGCCAGGCAGAATCCACACAATCTATTGGTCCTCATTGGCAGCCACATCACATTTCATTTCTGTGCCCAAGTAATCTCCTGCCTTAGCTATCCACATACCATCTTCTCCTCAAAAGGCATCTTCTTTTTTGGAAAATTTCTAGGTTTATCTTATCTGTAGTCCCTTTTCATCTGGAATGCCAGGTCTAGGTATATGGCATTAAATGTATTCTTTTGGTCAATAATTAACAAATTAATAAATTATACCTGTGTGGTTGCCTAGTCTCATAAGATTTAATAGTAAATATATGCTTACAGTCCTTGTAAGTGGTTTCTTAGTATATCAATTTAATTTTTATTGAGCATGGCAAAATTATCATTTTTGTTGGAGTTCATCTTTGCTCCCAGAACCCAAGCTATTTATTTACTTTTTTGGTTCCTCTTTTCTCTTAAAAATGTGTATTTCCTTTGATTCTAAAATCAATAAGTAGTTATTGTAAAGATTTTGGCAAATACAGGACAACAAGAAAATTAAATCCATCCATAATCCCATTGCCTAGAGATAATGTTTTTAAGATAATTTCCTGCCATACTCTTCGCATGTATATGTGTATGCATGACCCTCAGTCTGTTAGCTTGGATGTATAAGACATATTTTTTTATCTTCTTAAATCCAAATGAAGTCTGACCTTATCCTTCAGCCATCCTTCCAGAGGATATTCTAATCACCTTGCCAACTGTGAGGAAATTTCACTTATATTTTTATTATAATTGACTTGAAATTATAATCAATCCATGAAAAGTAGATATGTTTATAATAGTCAGTCTGCCATCTAAGAATATGGTGTATAACCTTTGTTCAAGTTTTCTTTTGTCTTCTGGTAAAATGTTGTAGGTTACCCCCCCACCCCCCTGTGGGTGCAGAAGTTCTGCTCTTTCTTAAGTTATTTCTAGGTGTTTAACTTTTTTTATTGCAATTGTGAAAAGACTCTTTTTATATTTACATGTACTCTTATTTCTTATTTATTTTTCTTTTTTGTTGTTTTTTGTTTTTAACATCTTTATTGGAGTATAACTGTTTTACAATGGTGTGTTAGTTTCTGCTTTACAACAAAGTGAATCAGTTATACATATACATATGTTCCCATATCTCCTCCCTCTTGCGTCTTCCTTCCTCCCACCCTCCCTATCCCACCCCTCTAGGTGGTCACAAAGCACCGAGCTGACCCCCCTGTGCTATGCGGCTGCTTCCCACTAGCTGTCTATTTTACGTTTGGTAGTGTATATATGTCCATGCCGCTCTCTCACTTTGTCACAGCTTACCCTTCCCCCTCCCCATATCCTCAAGTCCATGCTCTAGTAGGTCTGTGTTTTATTCCTGTCCTACCCCTAGTCTCTTCATGACATTTTTTTTCTTAGATTCCATATATATGTGTTAGCATTACATGTACTGTTATTAATGATATTATTTAAGAAAATTGCTGATTTTTTTGTGTTTACTTTTTCTTCAACCATATTAGTAAATTTTCTTATTACTTATATTAATTTTCAGTTTACTTCTTGGAAATTTTTAGCAGATCATAGCACCACTGGCAAATGATAACAGTTGTACCTCTTATTTCCATTTCATGCCTTATTACATTGACTAAAATGTCAAGAATAAGATTAATAGGGGAATTCCCTGGTAGTCCAGTGGTTAGGACTCAGCACTTTCACTACCGGGCCGGGTTTGAACCCTGGTCGGGGAACTAAGATTCTGCAAGCCACTCAGTGTGGCCAAGAAAAAGAAAAAGAAAAAAAAAAAAAAGAATAAGATTAATAATACTGATATCTCTATTTTAAAGAGATTGTGTCCAGTGTTTTATAGATTTATATCATGTTATCTGCTGTTTTGAGATAGGTGCTCCTTTTTATGCTGAGTAATTAATAGTTACTTTTAAAACTTATTCTTTGGACAAGACTTTCTAAAGAATTTTGTAGCTATCTGTTTAAAAAACTATTGTGTAGAGAGTAAAAGTGTCAGTATGAGCATAATTTACTAATTTATTGGTCATTAATGGATAGTGGTATGGTAATTATAGTAACTAGCATTTGTAACATTTGTTTACATTATTTCACTTAACTTAGACTTTATTATCCATTTATATTTTTGTTTTTTATCACTTGTATTTACATTTTTTCCTTCTTCCACTGCATTATATCTTCTTAAGGAATCATAGTATTCCTTTGTAACATCTTACAGTGTCTTCTAAAGTGCTCATTTTCCATGGATACTTGTTGTTGATGACCTACTAACCGAGTATTGATCATAATAACAACAATAATAGTGACCCTGTATTTATTTATTGACTATTTACTATGTACCCAAGCAGTTCCAAGAAACTTATATGCTACCTTTTTAATACACACAATAATCCTTTAAGGTTGATATTATTATTATACTCTTTTTTCTGTTTGAGGAAACTGAGGGACTGAGAGAGGTTAAGCAGGTTACCTTGGGTGCACACCTAGGAAATGATAGAGCCTGGAATTGAATTCAGGCATCCTAATCCCAGAGCTATGTTCCCTTCCACAATGGTCATGTTCTTGTGTAAGTCATTCTGGTAAACTTCCTTAAATGAAATATCAGTCCTCCTTTATAACTATGAAACCTGGTGCAACCAGTAGAATGGGGTAAGACTTGAAATGTGTTTTTCTGGAATAGCAATTAATTTGGGTTTTTTTTTTTTTTTTTTTTACTTCTCAGGATAGAACTTTTGATACTTCTATGTGAAATGGCCCTAAGAATGTTTTATTCAGTAATCTTTTTTTTTTTTTTTTTTTTTTTTTTTTTGCGGCACGCGGTTCTCTCACTGTTGTGGCCTCTCCCGTTGCGGAGTACAGGCTCCAGACGCGCAGGCTCAGCGGCCATGGCTCACGGGCCCAGCCGCTCCGCGGCATGTGGGATCCTCCCAGACCGGGGCACGAACCGGTGTTCCCTGCATCGGCAGGCGGACTCTCAACCACTGCGCCACCAGGGAAGCCCCTTATTCAGTAATCTTTATAGCTTTTCCTAGCCAGCATAACTTCGGTTATCTCTTAAATTCTTGTTTTGCAAAATTCTTCATTTTTGTTGAAAAAAAAGATTATTTTATCACTTGTGGCAGAATAAATAGTCACCATTAGTAAAGTTACAATGATGATGCACATGTCCTTGGAATAGTTCATCCTCAGAGAGTTTTAACTGGTTAAACTTTCTGTATCCTGTTGGGTGGAGGGTGGTGGACTCCCCAGAGCCTGGATGGAAAGAAAATGGGGCTGTGGTCCAGCTTGGCACTAGTCATATGTGAGGCCACTGGAAAACCAGAGAAGTGTTTTTATCCATAAAAAGAGTATGTAAAACTAAGTAAAATATGATTAAGTTTTCTTCTAGGGCTAGAAGTTTATTATCAATGTAAAATTTATTATCAATATTAATTCAGAAATTGTAAGAATATATTTTTGATAAATACCAAAGCATCAAGCCTATTAAACTTTTTTTTTGCCATTTGAAAACTCTCAACATCTTGTTTAATTAATATAAAATACATTATTTGAAAATCTTAAAAAATTACCAGTTTAATGTGTAAATTACATATCTTCAATTTTAAGTGATAGAATTATATCATTTTTATGATCCCTTAGAAAATAATTTAATTGACTCCTGTAGATACACTTTAACTGCAATCATATTTATGTTCCCTCTCTTTACCCCATATGTTCACAACAATTAAGATAAGAACAAAACAATAGTCACCTCCGGATTCCACTATAAAAACAGTGCTTTAGGGCTTCCCTGGTGGCACAGTGGTTGAGAGTCTGCCTGCTGATGCAGGGGACACGGGTTCGTGCCCCGGTCGGGGAAGATCCCACACGCCGCGGAGCGGCTGGGCCCGTGAGCCATGGCCACTGAGCCTGCGCGTCCGGAGCCTGTGCTCCGCAACGGGAGAGGCCACAACAGTGAGAGGCCCGCGTACAGCAAAAAGCAAACAAACAAAAAAACCCCCAGTGCTTTAGACAGAGCATATTTCAGGTTATCAAACACTCTGTCCATTTCCATAGTTTCAGGTCTACCAATAAAAAGCTATCTTTCCATAATTTTATTTTCTACTAGCTTAGATTATAAATAGCTCTTAGACTTGATATTTTTCAACAACTGTCATGCTTCTTTATTGAAAAAGAACTTTTTCTCACATTCATTTTGTATCTCCCAGTTGTGTCTACCTTTAGTGTTTTAATTACAGGTTATTTTGGGCTATGGGCATAAAAATGAATTAGTTTGGAAGCCAAATTTCATTACTCGTACTGCAAAGATAGGTCCAATAACAGATGCAACAAATTTTAACTATCATTTTGTTCAGAATCACAGATGGTACTGATGTGGAAGACATCTGTGGCACAGGCCAGAGGAGAGATGGTTGGCTTTCTCTTAAAGTCAGGGCAAAGGATGTGGCAAAAAGAGATCTAAGGATGCCATGAGGAATTTCAGCACTGCTCTTGTGTGCACTCAGGTCATGGTAAATCAATCATAACACATTCAGAGGCCAGCTATGGGGAACCCAGGTGCACAGTGGGTACTGGGTGTTCCAGGGTTTTCCTACTTTGTTCCTGGCAGAATCTAGAATAGATAATAGATGTTATAAATTGTTTGTGTTTAAAAAGTAGGTAGAAAAGACTCTAAGTGGGAGAAATGCTTTGTCAAGTGGGAATATGGTCACAGCAAGTTTGAATCCCCTTATACTGTTGCTGAGGAAACTTAAATATCAGATATATGAAGCAGCAAGGTGAATAGATAAAACCTATACTAGAAAGATGGGGCTTCCCTGGTGGCTCAGTGGTTAAGAATCCACCTGCCAGTGCAGGGGACACAGGTTCATAGCCCTCGTCTGGGAAGATCCCATGTGCTGCATAGCAACCAAGCCCATGTGCCACAACTACTGAGCCTGTGCTCTAGAGCCCGCGAGCCACAACTGCTGAGCTCATGTGCCACAACTACTGAAGCCCGCGTGCCTAGAGCCCATGCTCCACAACAAGAGAAACCACTGCAATGAGAAACCAGTGCACCGCAACCAAAAGTAGCCCCCACTCGCTGAAACTAGGGAAAGCCATTGTGCAGCAACGAAGACCCAATACAGCCAAAAATAAATATAAATAAATACATTTTTTTTTTAAAAAAGAAAGATGAAAAGGGAAAAAATGGGGCAGCACTGTATTGTTAATTGAGTGTATTGACCACAGGATATAAATATGGGCTTAGATGATCCATTTATTACTTTAACAAATATTGTCACATACATATTATGTGCTAGAAACTGTGACAGTTGCTGAGAGACAATGATATGTAATTTAAACATGGTCCCTGCCTTCTCAGAGTTTATAGTCTTGTGGGAGAGCCTTTGTGCATATTAAAACACTAGCACAAATGTAAAAGATAAATATATAGTTGAAACAACTTTTTTTCTTTTTACTATTCTCAAGGTTTGTATTTGTACTATTTTTTCCACTATCATAAGCTATAAATGCTGGTGTAGCAATAAACATATTACACGTATTAATTCATTTAATCCGCACACCACTCTGTCTCAGGTGTCCCCATTTTACAAATTAAAGCATTTAGGGATAGAAAGGTGGCAGTAATTTACCCAGGGTAGAACAGCTTGTAAACTGGAGAGCTGGGAACCGAACCCTCGCAGTGTCCATGCAGAGTCTATGGTCTTCATCATGACTGCGTATATTGCAATGATGCAATTGTTTGTGCTAAACTTAATGTAAATCTTTGTCCAGAGCATTAGTACTTATACATCTCCCTTTTATTGCGCCATAATGTCCCTGTGGGCCATGTCATTAATGTTTTCCGGAGTGCTCTGCATGCAACGAAGCTTTGGAATGTGTTACTGATAACTGACTTCACCAATCAGGCAGAGAAGGTCATCTTGTTGCACAAATGATGTTGGCAAACTTCCTAAAATGCAGTTTTAATCCTGCTTTAATCCTGATAGCTATTATCAGGCGACTTCAATTAACAGGTTTTTAAATAAGAATAAACCCTGGGTACGTAAGGAGGACATAAGACTATCTTAGCTCACACACAGGCCAGAAAGTTCCAGGCCTTTGGGATACAGTGATGCTTCAGGGAGGCTGGCAGGACACCTGGTGACCCAACAGCATCTCTTAGAGGAGGCTGTCCTTGGGATAACACTTCTCTGCCTGCTTTTTCTCCACAGTTCAGTTCCCTCTCCACGTTTATCCTTTTTTTCTTCCACATTTATTCTTGATCGCCCACACCTTCTTATTACGTTCTGCTTCCACTGCTTCATGACATCTACTGCACGTTTATTTCCATAGTGCTGTATGTTTGCTGACATAGTTGTAAGCCTCAGATTTACATTCCCCGTGAGACAGTATCCGATGGGATCTGGTTTAAGGCACCTGGTCAGGGCAGATGTTTGGCGCTGGTCCCGCATGAGCTGATGGCCAGTCTGGAGCCAGTTGCCCTTGACTCAGGAGCTGACCCCTGTCTCCTAATTTATGGTCAGGTTGTGATGATACTTAGCATTTGATATATCGGAAGCCTTCTGCAGGAAGTTCTGGGCATGTCAGGCACTCTGAGAATCTGAGAAGGGTGTAGTGAAACTGTCAGACAAAGTTGCATAGCTTTCCCAGTATAAACATATTATTGATTTATTTCTACATTGAATGCCTGTGTGACCCAAGTCAGTAATTTGTGATGCTGTGGGTTGGGGAACAGAGAAAGAATCTGCTTTTTAGAATAGAAAGAGAATGAGGGGCTAAGGATCATGAAACTGTTAGGATATTATGAATATTAACATTTAAAGACATTTCTAAAGAGTTGTCAATTATGTGGTTAATTGTGAAGTTGTTGATAGCAAAGTGATAGGGCAGAAAGGAACCTCAAGAGATTATCTAGATCATTTTCCTACTACAAAAGATTAAAAGAGGTGGTTGTCAACCATTTAAACATTTGTATCTAAGGAAAACTCTCTAAAATCTGTAGAGTAGCATACTCTTGAGAAGGCACTAAAATAGAAAGCCTCTCCTCTTTTCCCCATTGTCTCTGTCCATTTCTCTGTTTTATTTTCTTTCTTAGCTTCTATTACTACCTGCATACTAGATATTTATGTTTTTATTTGTTTGTCATTGTCTACCCTGTGAGAATATAAACTTCACGTAGCAGCTTGGTCTCGTTCTTCCTCCGTTATATCTCCTATGCTTAGAAAGTGCCTGGCTTATGGTAGGTGCTTATAAATATTTGTTGAATAAATGAAACAATTAATATATGTATTGAAAAGTATCTGGATGAATAGACACCGAATTATTAACAATACCCATCTCTGGGGAATACAATTAGCAAAGCTGGGAGAGAATTGGAGGAAAGAGGTAGAATGGTGGGCTTTTATAAACCTCAATGTTGTTTACATTCTGCATTACTTAACAAAACTATATTTGACTTGATTTACATTTAACTTTTTAGGAATGCACCTATTGCATAAACAAGTGAAGGCATATGTAGATATTATGTTGTAACGCAAATGTATGTTTACTAATGTTCTATAGCCTTTTTCAGTAAATATGTCCAATTTTCTGTAGTGAGATGGTAAGTTCCTTTTTAGGGAGGGCTCATATTTTTTAAATCTATTTTTACTATTTCATATGTGGTAAGAAATTAATATGTAATTATTGACCAAACTTCTGGGGCAAAACAAAACAACATTAGTACCAATTTTAAAAATAAGCGTATCTTCCAAATGTCTGGAAACAGCCTTTCACCAGTATTCAGCAAAATATTAGAATTTCTGGTAAGAATACTTGCAACCACTTAAGAAGCAATTATCATAAACAATAAATAGAATCATTTTGTAAGGATAAAAATTATGCCAGTACACATAATAGCTTTTTTAAAAAGACTATAAAATTGCAGAATTAAAGATGAAGAGTATATTAGTCAGGAAAACAGAATTTGAACCGCATTTATTTCACTAAACCCATTTATTATGGCGAAATAATTACAAAAGGCGTTAGGAGTGCTTGAAAGTCAGATGGAGAAGGAAGGCAGCCAGAGGTTAGCAATAGCAGGAATCCTCTATCACCTTTAGAGCTGGATGAACTAAGGCAGAAAGTAGCGTCACCAGGGTCCTGAGGCCAGCACCACTGAGTAGGAACTGGGACTGCTCAGAGGCAAAGGGAGGGGCTATCTATTAGGGGACAGAACCATAAAGGAGAGACTCTCTGATTGGTCTATGTAGGAGATATAGTCACTACCAGAAGGGGAAAGAGGAGAAGAAATACTCCGGCTTCTTCCTTCTCCCTACCCTCAATCTCCTACTAGTGCCTGCCATTGGCCAAACCTATCAGGAAGTCACTCTGAAAGGGATCCTGGGAAATGTAGTTTACAGAGTTTGTCCCTTGAAATACAGTGCAGATCAGGTAAAATCAGGAACAGTTTTGAAAACAGGCAAATAACCTGAACGAATGGCATAATAAAGGAAAAAATATATTCTATTCATGCAATAGTCGAGTTTTATACAAAATATTTTTAGATATACTTAGTCATGTGAATTACTTTATACAACATTTATTTATATAGTTGGGTAAGAATATCAGTGTGGTTTGAAGAACAGCATTAATTATTTCTCAGCCTTTTTACTCAAGAATCCTTTTCACAGTAATAGATAATATTGTCAATCACTTTATTGATTCTTTACTCCTGTATTATTTTAATAGTGTATTATGGCATTAAAAATAAACACATGTTTCTTTCTCACTTCATGGAAGGAATCTTTGTCATTGTGCTAAATTTTTCAATGTTTAAAAAAACTTTTTTTTCTGATTTGTTTCTAAATGGCAAACTAAGAGAGAGACTTGGAGGCTATATTTATAAGCATTTCTCATGAAAAATCTTTTCCCCACTGATAAATTAAAAGCCAAATTAGACATAACTGACATTATAGACATTTCACTGGGCAGTGTAGGAATTTAAATTAAATGAATGCACCTTATGGATCTTTTGAGGATCATCTTGAGGTGAATTTGCAGAATTATTATCATTTATCGCTTTTCACCGACTATATAATGGAGAAGATTCTCCCAGCGATTTATACCGCCATTAATACTTTCTATTAATTATGATTTGGAAGATGTAGTAAGTATAATGTTAATGAATGTGTTGAATGATGTTGGATTAATTGGAATGACAAAAACACCTTAAGCAAAGAGTGATAGTTTGAGACTTTCGGCAAATCCAAAGATAAAGCTGTTATTTACTTTGTGTCCTTAGAAATCTGACTTGTCCAGAGCAAGAAGTTAGGTCAAACATGATGGGTTCAGAGCAAGAAGTTAAATTCAGTCTTCAATTGTCGTTCCTAATATTTGGGAAAAAAACTTTTTTTTTTATTGTGGAAATTTGAAACATACACAACAATAACTCTGAGTACAATTCACCCAGCTCTGACCAGTGTCAACTCATGACCAGTCTTGGTCTGTATATTCCCTTTCCTCTCCCCTTGAATGCCGCTGGATTATTTTAAAGACAACCCCAGATATCATATCACTTCATCCCTTGTTTTAACAAGCCTTGTCTAGGGGGTGGGGCTGGGGTGGCTGGTTGCTTTCCATCTACTAGCGTAGTAGGAGCATCAACGCAAAGTCCATCTGCTTCCCAAGAACAGCTTTCATTCGTGTGATGTTGGAAATTACCAGGGAATTATGTATCCTTTGGTGTATTGTTCTAAATTTAGGCACTAGGTAAACAATCTTGTAAAATGCACACATACTTCTTAGGATGGGAAACATTAATTTTCAGAAATCATTAGTATGCCTTTTAAAATCAGATTCATGTACAATCATCCCATCCAAGGTAGAACCATAATGAAGTAGGATTTGGGACAGAAATATTCTAGAGATAATTGGAGATGTCACCCAAAAATCCCAGAACCTAGAACTTGCTCTTCACCAGTCATGGCCCTGACAATTTTGTGATGGGGCAGTGGAGGAAGGAGGGGAAGACTGCGAAGAAA
This sequence comes from Kogia breviceps, assembly GCF_026419965.1. Taxonomy (NCBI): domain Eukaryota; kingdom Metazoa; phylum Chordata; class Mammalia; order Artiodactyla; family Physeteridae; genus Kogia; species Kogia breviceps. The sequence goes on from NC_081322.1 coordinate 67,639,322, forward strand.
CAAGCAGAGGAAGGGTTCTCTTCCACTTTACACAACTTCCTTGGAAAATAATATCTCTGTTCATGGCGTCAGTTATTCCCTGTGTTGATGACTTCCAGATCTGTATTTCTGCATCTCTCCTTAGCTCAGGCTCAAACACGTAGTAGATATTTCTACATACTATCTGTGCAAAGCTCCTCCTTATCCAATTAAGTATCCAAGTCAGACACTTGAAAATCACGCTCCTCAGACTAGTCAACAAGCAGTTCTTATCCTGTCTGCCTCTGAAAAGCCTTTCAATGTCTCTCTCTCTCTTCCACTGTCCCTGCCTTAGTTTAGATTTTTTTTTTTTGCCACAACTAGTGAACTTTTCTTAGACCCAATTCATTCTCCATTCTTCTATTAGAGATGCATTGAATATGCAAATTGGATATCTCACCAGTCTCAAGTTCTTAAAGTTACCCTTGTGTATGGCAAATATGATCCTTTGTGAGCTAGACTTGTGCTACTTGTTTGGCTCATCTCCTACCATTTCTTAGTGACTTAGCACCTAACTGATGGAAGTATGTGTAGTTCTCCAAACATGCCAATATGCTGAATCTGCTTTAGAAAACCTGATTCAGATGGGGCCTAAGAATTTGTATTTCTAATAAGATTCCAGCTGATGCTGCTGACCCACAGACTAGACTTCAGTAGCAAGGCTCCAGGAACTATTCTTACCCTATTCCTTAGTTATTAACAGTCAGAGTTGTTTCTTTTCCTTGCCATCCATTTGGTGTTAACTGTGCTATATCTTTGGCCGTTTTATTTTTCAGAACAGAACCGGTCAGATTCTCTCCCTAAATCACATACTTGGCCAAATCCTTTTTACCCTTCAAGTCTCAGCTCAAATGCAAATTTCATTTAGAAAACTGCTCTGGGGCTTCCCTGGTGGCGCAGTGGTTGAGAATCCGCCTGCCGATGCAGGAGACACGGGTTCGTGCCCTGGTCCGGGAAGATCCCACATGCCGCGGAGCAACTAAGCCCGTGAGCCATGGCCGCTGGGCCTGCGCGTCCGGAGCCTGTGCTCCGCAATGGGAGAGGCCACAACAGTGAGAGGCCCGCATACCGCAAAAAAAAAAAAAAAAAAAAAAAAAAAAAAGAAAACTGCTCTGAATCCCATGGGAAGATTTGGGCACCTCTTCTCCTATGTACATTGCATTTCTTATTTTCTTCTATATGGCCCTAACACATTACATTGTAGATTCTTGTTTATCTATCTATATCCCGATTCAGAGTGTTCCCAGCATTAGTCACAGTGCCAGGGACACGGGAGAAACAGAAAATATTTTTTGAAAAATAGAGACATGAACAGCACTCCCCCCCCCGCCTCCCCGGCAGCTTTGTGATCATCTTTTGATATCCCCATGGCATTTCCAGAACTGTATGAGGAACAAATAGTTCTAAGGAGCTTTAAAGGTTTATGGACCACAGACCTCAGAGATTAATTACAATCCCATGTTAATAATATGGTCACCAGAGGCTAATGGCCCAGGAGTGTCTCTGGACAAGCTTACTAAGGCAGCCTTTTGGGCTTTGATTAAGTGGTCATGGTCTGTTTAGCCCCTGGGCTTTTAGGCCCAGAAAGATGATTTGTCAGGATCTTGACTGAATGTCCCTTTCTCACGGGCAGACTCACATTAACCCAGGTTTTAAGATTGATGTATAATTTAGAAAGTCAACCCATTCATTCACTGTGAGAAGTTATGGCATTAAGAACCTGAATAGGACTTCCCTGGTGGCGCAGTGGTTAAAAATCCACCTGCCAATACAGGGGACACGGGTTCGAGCCCTGGTCTGGGAAGATCCCACATGCCACGGAGCAACTAAGCCTGTGCTCCACAACTACTGAGCCTGCACTCTGGGGCCCAGGAGCCACAACTACTGAGCCCTCATGCCACAACTACTGAAGCCCGTGCGCCTAGAGCCCATACTCTGCAACAAGAGAAGCCACGGCAATGAGCAGCCCTCATATCGCGACGAAGAGTAGCCCCTGCTCGCCGCAACTAGACAAAGCCCACACGCAGCAACGAAGACCCAACACAGCCAAAAATGATAAATCAATAATAATAATAAGAAAAAAAGAACCTGAAGAGTAGAATCCACATGATTACCCCTTTCCTTGTTATGATCAAGCTTTAAGGAAAGTCAAGTATTAATTCAATTTTTTTTGGTAGGGCAGAATCTGAAAAGTAGGATTTAGAGAAATTGGATGACTCTCAGCATCAGTAAGTTAGCTTGAAACATCCAAACCATATTAGGAATAACTGTGTGAATGGGATCAGAAATAGTCTGTGGTCACACATTTTGCCCCCATCTCCACCATAAGGATGGGTTTTCAGTGGAACTAGAAATGCTCACATGCAAAATCTGATGATGGAGGGTGCCTGTCCCAGAGTGCTTGGATGGGCCCTGCCACTGTTTGCCTCTGGGGCTCCTCCTTTACTGTGCTTCCATGGCAATGAACTCCCTTTCGGATTGACTCATCTTTCCATAGAGCAATTCTCTCTCTCTCTTTCTTTTTCTTTCTTTTAGGTGACTTTGCATAACTCTGCCCTGGTTCTTCACTTGTTTTTTTCCATCACTTCTAAGTTCTAGAAGGCACTTTCCAGTAGAACCCCAAGTGACTCCAGACCCCACCCCCACCCTTCCCCTCTGTCGCGAGGAAAGGACTGGCCTTAGAAAGAGGGCTGATGACTCTCGGGTGTGATATAGTGGTTCAACATCCCCAGCACAACTTAGCATAAAAAGGAAACAATAAATGTTCATCTCCTTTACCAAACGCTGTATATGCAGTGAGTTCTTTTGAGTTGAATGAAAAAGACTCTGGGGGGTGGGTAACGCTACTTTCCCCCTTCTCCCTCTTTGTGAGCTGATTTCACTGGGAGTGGAGGGTGGAGTGCCCATCACAGGATTAATGATCTCTGTTCCAAATCCCACATTTTATAAATTTATTTTTGGTTGCGTTGGGTCTTCGTTGCTGCGTGCGGGCTCTCTCTAGTAGCAGCGAGCGGGGGCTACACTTCGTTGCGGTGCGCAGGCTTCTCTTTGCGGTGGCCTCTCTTTGTTGCGGAGCACGGGCTCTAGGCACACGGGCTTCAGTAGTTGCAGCACGTGAGTTTCAGTAGTTGTGGCTCGCAGGCTCTAGAGCGCAGGCTCAGCAGTTGTGGCACAGGGGCCTAACTGCTCCACGGCATGTGGGATCTTCCTGGACCAGGGCTCAAACCCGTGTCCCCTGCATTGGCAGGAGGATTCTTAACCACTGCGCCACCAGGGAAGTCCCCAAATTCCACATTTTAGACTGTAGTTTTCTTGCATTGCCATGAACTTGGAGAGACGGAATCTGCAGATAAAGCAAAGAAAATCCTAGTAAATTATGAGAAGGGTAGTAAATGACAGGGTGAGGATGAGTATAACTGCATCATGATTGCTAAGGCTAATAGTTCTTGAAATATGTTATCAAGGGAAGTTATAATTTTTCTCCTTATTGGATATAAATGTTTAAATTGTTGACCACTTTCTTTAGTTTTCTGGTGGAAGGAGACTGACACAAGGCAGTGTTTCTCTATCCTTAACGCCTCTGAATCCTCTAGGGGTCTTGTTAAAATGCAGATTCTGATTCAGTAGGTTTGACTCCAAGTGAGTCCTGAGTTTCTGCATTTCTGACAAGATCCCAGCTGATTCTGTTGGTCCACATGTCACAGGGTGAGTAGAAAGGTGCTACAAGATTCCTGGAGGCCTCTTCCCACCCCTTCACTTAGTCATCAGCTCAGTCAAACTCTTCCTTTTCCCTGCCATTTGCTCTATTTTACCTGCTTTCTGGCTGAAGCCATTTCGTTTTGCAGAATCAACCACGTCACGTGGTAGGAAACCCTTCTTAGTCCTGTGGGTTTGCATGGACTTGGAAACATTCAGTCATTGGGAAGTGTTAAACAATAAGGAAAAATGAGTGGAGGGAGAGGGTCCTGTGTGGGTAGAGGAGGAGAGTGGGGTGTGTGTGTGTGTGTGTGTGTGTGTGTGTGTGTGTGTGTGTGTGTGTGTGTGGCGGGGAGTGGGGTAAGGTAGGGAGGAAAAGGATATAATAGGTCTCATTGGAATGTGGAAATGTGTGTATGTAAGAGACCTGTTAACTCATGTCTAAAACAGCATAACACCCCAGCATGGTTGGGCAAGTATAGTAGCAAGATGGAAAAGAAAAATCTAGGGAAGGTCCAAGAATATTTTGGAATAATATAACACTCACGGTTTCTTTCCTTTTTTCTGTTGCAAGTCGGATGTAGTTCTCTGCCGTTCAGAGTTCACTCTGTTCCCTATCCTGTCTTGCAAAGATGAGGTGAAAGGTATTACAAAGGGAGAAATTTCTACTGTTTGTGGCCAAACAGTACTCAGGATGTCACTATTCCAGTTTCACCTAAATCTTCTTTCCAAAGTGTCATTAGATAATCTCTCTGCAGAAATCCCACTTAACACCCTGACCTTCCTGACTTTGCTCTTTTACTCTTTTTACACCTTGTCTTTGTAAAAAGTACATATCAATGTGGAGAATTACTTTCTTCCCTTAAAAATAAAGCGGCACCAAATATCTGTTGTCAGTTTTTCATTTTAACTACCTCCTCCCCACTTCAATTCTATTCAGTGAGGAATTCCACATGTATTTTATACTATTGTTAGTTTTCTCTTATTTATCAAAGTGTTTCCTACAAAAATACTTACTATTATTAGGCTTTAGAGAATGAAGACGTTTTAAAATAATGCAAATAATCAAAATCTCCAATGATCAAATGGCAGTAAAACACTTCAAAGAATTTTCCCTTGGAGAAGCATTTTGAAGACCCAATCTTTCACCAGAAGACTCAGAAAGTATTTGGTAGGCCTGTCTGTCAAATAGTTTTCTGTGATTTTTTTTTTTTTTCCTCACGATGGGAAGAAAACCAAAACGCAATATGCAGTAACTTAAAAAAACAAAAAAGAAGGAGACCGCTAGATGTATTGTGATTGTGATAAAATTCAAACTTTCAAATTCACATTTAGTGATAGTGCTCTGTTTTTCTATCAAGTTTACATTTCATGTCTGTCTATGCAGTACTGTAGTTAAGGCATCTCTGTGGAAAATTTGTACTTGTTCAGAAGAAATTGGCTTTCTTGGAGATGTCACTGGGAAATGCTACTTTTTATTGCTTGGACTACTTAGGATTTTATATGTGTAAAGTGCTATACAATCCCATCAGTGGTTATTCCCATAAATAATTTCGTGACTTGGTTTATTCTTGCTATATCCATTTTATAGATGGTAATACAGAGGAGTGGATTACAGGGGAGTTGAAATTAGATCCTACAATCACAAAAGTTTCCTAGACTGTTGTTTAAACTGTAGACTGTAAATGTGTCTCCATGTGTTAAGTATCTGATAAAAAAAAGAAATATGTGGGGACTTGGCATCTCTGGGGCTGTGTCTGGGTTTGTTAAAGGAAAAATGAGGAGATGTGAGTCAATTACATAATATTACAGAGAAAAAAATCCCTTGTAGTAAAGGAAACCATGGGTCCTATTTGCCCAGTGGTTTTCCCTGGCAGCATGAAGTCCACTGGACCATTGCTCAACTCGAGTTTGTTTTCATAAACATCACTATCCTGTCCATCATGGTGCCAGAAATAGCTGCCTTGCACATTCTTCTTGTAATTATAATTCCAATCTTGAAAATGTGTCCCTCAGATTCTCAAAGGTCATTTTAAGATTATACTGCTGTGGCCTCAGAGAACCAGGTTTGGACAAGAGCATCTATCTCTAGGAAATGTCCAATGAACTGAGTGGAGGTATCTTGACCACCTTGTTCCATTTGCTTCTGGCTATGAGCACTGGCTTTAGAAAGTTTATTTATTTTTTCGGGTACGCGGGCCTCTCACTGTTGTGGCCTCTCCCGTTGCGGAGCACAGGCTCTGGACGCGCAGGCTCAGCGGCCATGGCTCACGGGCCCAGCCGCTCCGCGGCATGTGGGATCTTCCCGGACCGGGGCACGAAACCGTGTCCCCTGCATCGGCAGGCGGATTCTCGACCACTGCGCCACCAGGGAAGCCCTAGAAAGTTTATTTTAAAGTGAATGAGCTGGTGGGATCAGAGTGTATTCACAAGCAGAAGGTGGGAGGGGTCCCTCATACCCTGATGGTGCAGTCCCAGAGGTTCCCAATAAGATTGGCGTGTAGCTTCAGTGGGGCTTGTGCCATGCCCTAATATGATGTAGGGCCCTCAATTCTTCCTCTCTGTGGGGAACAAGCCCGCATGTGTCTAGCCCCGTGAAACCCATTTTGTATTTTTGACCAGCAGAACTCTAAGATAATGACACCGAGTTTGTCCTAATTTGTTACAACAGCAACAGGAAAGTAATACAAGCACTTTTGCCTTCATGGCTGTTTCCTCCATTAAAAAAAAAAAATGTTAAAAAGTACATTCTATGATTATGTTAATGCAAAGATGAATATATTAATATTATAAATGGAAACATTCTTTGACTTAAAAGTTTCCTTTCTCTTCTGATTTTAAAAGAAATTAGAACATTTTCGTAGGTACTTAAAAGTATTCTGGGCTCTGGGCATGGAGCCCAGTGTGCTTATTGGACAAGTGGGCTCTGCCTGTGGGCATCTCTATCCAAATCTTCCCCATCGTTCACCACTTTGGAGTCAGTATAGCCACGTGTATGCCAGCTGAGGGATTTCAGAGATACTGGTTTCTTGCTTTGTTGTCTCACCTCTTGGTGTTTGACTGGGGGGATGTTTTCCATTGGCGAGAATACATATTTCAAGCAGGAAGCTGTTATTTAAAGTGCCTCTCAAGTCCCATGGCATCCGTATACACAATGAACCCATAATACCCTCACTGTATACCTAAAATAAACACACAATAAATACTAGTTGAGTGAAGAATTGTGACAAGACTTGTCTTTTAATCCTGTTTCCTGGGATATTTTGCCTGATCAATTTACCTTTTTTTACCTTTGTTGCAAATAAAAGAATAGATTATGGTTAAAATTTGAAAACAAATGTCATAATATGATATCCTTTATGTCTAAATAGAATCTACAGTTTGCAACACACTTTCATGTATATCATCTCTTTTAATGATGATATCATTAAAATGATGATATCATCATTTAATGATGATATCATGTATATCATCTCTTTTAATAACCTGTAAAGAAATTTTATGATCTTAGGAGGAAAATATTTTATCACGAACTTATATAAAAATATTTATAGTGACAGTGATTTTATTTATTTTTTTATTTTATTTTATTTTATTTTTTTAACATCTTTATTGGAGTATAATTGTTTTACAATAGTGTGTTAGTTTTTCCTTTACACCAAACTGAATCAGTTATACATATACATATGTTCCCATATCTCTTCCCTCTTGCATCACCCTCTCTCCCACCCTCCCTATCCCACCCCTCTAGGTGGTCACAAAGCACAGAGGTGATCTCCCTGTGCCATGCAGCAGCTTCCCACTAGCTATCTAATTTACATTTGATAGTGTGTATATGTCCCTGCCACTCTCTCACTTCGTCTCAGCCCACCCTTCCCCCTCCCCATATCCTCAAGTCCATGCTCTAGTAAGTCTGTGTTTTATTCCCGTCCTACCACTAATCTCTTCATGACATTTTTTTCCCTTAGAGTCCATATATATGTGTTAGCATACGGTATTTGTTTTTCTCCTTCTGACTTACTTCACTCTGTATGACAGACTCCAGGTCCATCCACCTCATTATAAATAACTCAGTTTCATTTCTTTTTATGGCTGAGTAATATTCCATTGTATATATGTGCCACATCTTCTTTATCCATTCATCTGTTGATGGACACTTAGGTTGCTTCCATGTCCTGGCTATTGTAAATAGAGCTGCAATGAATATTTTGGTACATGAGTCTTTCTGAATTATGGTTTTCTCAGGGTATATGCCCAGTAGTGGGATTGCTGGGTCGTATGGTAGTTCTATTTGTAGTTTTTTGAGGAACCTCCATACTGTTCTCCATAGCGGCTGTATCAATTTACATTCCCACCAGCAGTGCAAGAGGGTTCCCTTTTCTCCACACCCTCTCCAGCATTTATTGTTTCTAGAGTTTTTGATGATGGCCAATCTGACCGGTGTGAGATGATATCTCATTGTAGTTTTGATTTGCATTTCTCTAATGATTAATGAGGTTGAGCATTCTTTCATGTGTTTGTTAGCAATCTGTATATCTTCTTTGGAGAAATGTCTATTTAGTTCTTCTGCCCATTTTTGGATTGGGTTGTTTGTTTTTTTGTTATTGAGCTGCATGAGTTGCTTATAAATTTTGGAAATTAATCCTTTGTCAGTTGCTTCATTTGCAAATATTTTCTCCCATTCTGAGGGTTGTCTTTTGGTCTTGTTTGACAGTGATTTTAATTTTAGACACGCTATCTGTCATTTATAATACTAAGAAAGAATAGTTATATATGTGACTTTGGTCACTTTATAATTTGGCCCATGTGCTCACAGGGAGGCAAAAATGCAAAACAAAATTTGTATTCCTTCGTTTTATATATTACTTTCCACACTTTGCCTCTGTGAAAAATGATATATCTCAAGCTGATAATGATAAGCATTAATGCTTTGAATTGGAAATTTCAACATACCTCATTAACTATTTTCACTTCTCTGACATTTAGCAGCCAGAAAGGCATAATTTCCAGCTTAAAAGCGAAGTTAGGCTGAGGGAAGTTCAGAGGCATGTTGAAGGAATCTGCGGCTATCGGGCCTGGATGCTTAGGGAGCTCACAGGGGTAAAAATAGCCACATTCCTGAATTATGATCCTAATTCAGGATTTGCAGAGTCTATGCCAATTTGGCACTGTTCTGGAAAAGGCTACATGGATAAAGATTTGTTTCTAGAGATATTCAGGAAAGTAGCCAATTCAAACTGCTCAATGCTGTGACATCATTCCTGGCTGGTAGCAAGTTCTTTCTGTCATTGTGGGGCTTGCTTGAGAATGAAGAAGCATGTCTTCATACCTACTGCTTCTGAATTCACCCACGTGCTCCCCGCACATACGTGCGTGTGCATATTCACACATACGCACCAGCACCCACATCTTTAGACCTGCCTTTCACACCAAGTGCGTGAGCTTATTCACAAACCTTCAAGTGTACTAGTCAGACCTATTCAGTGCAGTTCTGGAGAAACAGATAGGTAAGATGGACTGATACATTCCATCAAATTAATTCCTCATTTCACAGTTGAAGTTTTAACAGGACGTCTGGCCTCCAATTGCAAGGAGAAGGTCTTGCACGCCATTCAAGGGCAACCGAAGGAAGTGGACGACTCCGGCATTAAGGAAATCGAGTGGCCGTTCAGAGATTCTTCCTTCCATTGTCCTCCCATCTTGATTCCTTCCCAGCCCGCCTGCCGTTAGGTGCCTTTTAGAAAGTTGTCCTCATTCAAGTTTCCGCCCTGCCACACCTCCAGGCCCCAGGATGCTCGTGTCTGAGTTCCCAGCAGTCTTAAAGCCTTGCCAACAGCAGACGGAGGCATCCCACTGAGCCCTGGGTGAAGAGAAAGCCTGGAGTTGCACAAGAGTGACCCACTTGGCACAGGGGATGAGCCATCCTGACGGGCCCCAGGGACTCCTTCCTCATCCACGTCTGTCCCGTGGGATCGTCCCTTCGAGAACTCTCACAGACACACTCACCCAGCCACAGTCGGGGGACATCAACAGAACCCATGGAAACAAGGAAGGCCTTGCCCCGTGGCATTCTGAGTCAGCCCTGTACTGTGATTTACCAGCTGCTTGAAAAAAGAAAATACTGCTAGGACCTGGGCCAGGACCACGAGGTGTAATGGTGTCGAATTGAAAAAACAGGGGGTGGATCTAAATCTCCCCCCTCCCCTACTTCCCTGCCTGAGAAAATTATTCCAGCATCAACATCTCTCTTTAAATTTAGGATATCTTTGTGTAAGAAAAACTACTTTATTACTCAACATTAGTGACACTCACTTTGAACCTTCATTCTGAAAACCACAGAATTTAAAAAATGCTGTTAATAGCTGACATGGGTGTTCCCCCCTCCCCCCTTCCCCCCCCTTTTCAAAGGAATTGTTTTTGTAATTACTGAGGGGGGGAGGGCAGGGAAAACTGAATTGCACCCACCAAACTGCACCCCCTGCCCCCCCAAACACAGTGAACAGGAGAGGGTAATGAAATATCTCAACTAAAAACATTCATCATAGTCAGATGAATTAATGGTGGAAAAGTTTCAGTGCATTCCTAGTGCTTTTGTTTAATCTTTTATGTTTTAAGTAGTTAGGTCTCTATTCTAGTTCTGAGTACAAATAAATGCCTGACATAGGGTCTAAGCCAAATTCCACAATGTAGCAAAAACAGTGCCTGCATATTTGGCAGGAATTGAAACCAGTTCAGGTCAGTGTCTGTTTCTGTCCAAAGAAGAGTTTCTGCATTTACACTGGGCTAGGAAAACAACACAGGAAAACATGGGGAACAACAAGTAATATTGTCAGCTCCAGTGCCTGCCTGGCCAAAGGAGACTGTTTAGAGCAAGTCCGGAATCACCGCTTAAGCTCCAGGTTGGGCTGGCATAAGGTTTTGGGGGGCAGTGAGCAAGAAAAAGAGAGGGTATGGATAGCATTGTTGTAGCAAAATTGCCTTCTCCCGTCTCAGGCTCTCACCTTGCAAATCACCCTCTCTTAGCAAAAGCACATCTTACTTGTTAACTCCTCCCTTGCTCGCTAACCTTTTCAATCATCCCCCTTCTTCATTTTAGAATGGCCTTCGGAACAAAGCAGCGTTTTAAAGCCTTTCTCACTAAAAGTTCGCCCCTCCCCCCCTTTAAAGAGGCAGTGTGGGCGTGATTTTCTTTTCTTTTCTTTCTTTTTAATTTGTTTTTCTGCAATCTCCTCTTGTGAAGCCGTCATTGTTTGGGGGTGATGGATATTTCCTCAGAGATACCATCATATCGCTTGTTATTGTAACACTTATTGGTGATAAAGTTCAAACTAAAAATTAAGCAGCTGCAATGTAGCAGCACAAATTAGTTTAATGTAAGCAGTCAGGAGCAGCTGGCTGGCTCAGGACTCGAATTTAGCTGTGGGGGGAAGGGTTCTGTGACGCTGACAGTGTTTTTTTCCTCTACATAAACATTTTTGGCTGTTGCAGCTTTTGTGCTGATCATGTGACAGTGTCCCTAGGCAGATAATTTATTTCTGTGGCTTTCATGAGCAATCATTAACCTTCAGACATCGAGTTTGCTTTTTGCTTTGTGGCATTTGTTATTATTATTATTATTTTTTGTGTACTAACTAGTTTAACTCAGAAAGTGTCAGGAGAAAATTACAACCAATTTATAAGAGACTGCAATGTCTAATACTTACGTTCCTATTAAAGCAGACCTTGCTTACAAGACCATTCTTACAGCTTAGCTGGTGTTCCTGGATCCGAATAATTATTTTCAGTGTGGCTGTTATGGGGATGCTCCCTCCGTGTCTCCTTCTGATTGCAAGGCCACTGCTAGCTGGCCTTGCAGAAACTCAATTTGGAGATCAACTTTTGGCCATCTTCACTTACTCCCTAGGAGGCTGGAACCCCAAGAGCCTCCATGGGGCTGGGAATGAGGCTTCGGGAGGTGGACTTGCTCTGGTTCCTTCTTCCTTTAACAGCTGACACCCCAGCCTTCTGTAAACAGTGTGGCCATTTGTAGTGAGTAACTGGAGCTAGAATAGATTGAGACTGAAAAACAAAGGAAATCAGAAACTGTGGCCTACATAAATCTGAGGGGCGGCGTGGGACAGAAGAATATCATTTCTGACATCTACTAATCATGCCCGCTGGTTTTCTGAATTTAGCTGTTACGTCCTCCTCGGATCTGTTTGTATCGCTCAACCATTCCTGCCAACCAGTAATTCAGGAGTAAAACGCACAGGGTCACTCTTTGGTGTCTATCATACATGATATCTTCAGACACATTCAGCATGCCGATTATCTCGTGGGTATTGTGTGGGCCCTCTTAGATATTCATTTATTCATTCTCTCATGGTGCAGCGTTGGTGCAGCGTTGGTGAGGGAAACACTCAGGACTAGCACAGAGGGATATGATAAAGTGTATTTATAAACCCCAGTGGATTGTGTTCAGTGCAAAATAAGAGGAAGGAATAACCTCTTTTTTTTCTTACTCGTTTAAAATATTTCAGTGATGAGAGCTGTTCTTAATTGATCCTAATATTTTGTAAGAATAGATGTGTAGGTTTTAGGACAGCATGAAAATTCCGTTCTTCTAAATTTATGATTCAAGAGCTCAAAACATAGGGAAAATTGATACTGTCATTTTTTTTTAAGCATCTTGGGACAGCATCAGTGAGCTAGGCATTGCCCAGGCTGAAAGTGAGGAAGAGCTTGAGTAAATGATAGACATGAGGATGCCGAAGTGTTTGGGTCATCTTTGATGTTGCATGAAAATGACTGAATGGTCCCCCAGGTGTAATTAATGTGGTTGGATACAGAGTTGTACCCTTGCTGAGGTGGGGTAGGGGGTGAGGGAGTGGACAGCATCTGGCATCTTCTTGGTCCTCACCCCAAAGAGAGAGATTTCTTCCCCAAACGTAAGACCCTAGTGTTCTGGACTTTATTTCTTTCTAACTTTTCTTGTTCACTCATTCCCGCTCACATGATTGGTGGGGCTGCATTATGACTTTGGTGCTTTATCTAGAACGTAGTTCACTCACTGAGATGAGAACTTTTGCCTTCGAAGGCCCCGTCCTCCATATTGATAGTCATAGTTTACGACTGTGTTGATATAAAGATGCATATCATCCAGGGTGGATTTCTTTTTATGTGTTCATTATTATTATGTACGTTTTTTTCTTCCGATTTGAAAAGTAATGAGAATGAAAATATTTTCATGGACCACTGAAGGCATCACGGACCCTGGGCACCGTGTTTCCTCTGCCTAACGGAGAAGCTGGCCCCAAGTGTGGGCACAAGCACACAGCTGACCTTTGCCCAAAGGGAAGATAGCTTAGGTGAAGGAACCAAGTGCAAGTGAGAAATGCCACAGGGGTACTCCTTTCCTCAGATCAAAGCATTGACAGTTTTTTTTTCAGACACTCCTTTGTCACAGGTTCCCCTGCCATGTTTAGCTCTTGGGGGTGGGGCTCACTTGGGCTCTTCCCTGCTCATATTGTTGAACCCCTTTCCAGCCCTTCTTGCTCTCTTTTTAGCCCTATGTGCCTTATCTGAACCAATATGCCCTTGGACCCTGTTCTAGAATGAACTCTACTTTGTTGAACTGCTTATCCCTTCATCCCAAGCCTTGCACACCCACGATCACTTCATCCTACAGTGATCTCTACCTGTGCAGTTTTCCCCCTTGTACGGATATGACCCTACAGGACTGTCTCTGAGACCCTCCTCTTTGAGTCAGCTCATCCTTGTTACTCCCATTTCAACTTTGTCATTTTACCATTTGAAACCCTCTTAACTTTCCACTACTTCAATTAACTTTCCACTACTTCAAGCCTGCCTCTCAGTTTATCTCCGCGTGATCTTGGATAGATTATTCTTTAGCATCAGTTTTCTTATCTCTACAAAATAGATTAATAATAGCCAACTACGTATTGAGTATGCACTATGGGCCAGGCATTGTGCTAAGGAATTTGCTAAGGGTTTGGTATGCATTATCCCTTTTTTTTTTTTTTTTTTTTTTTTTGCAGTATGCGGGCCTCTCACTGCTGTGGCCTCTCCCGTTGCGGAGCACAGGCTCCGGACGCGCAGGCTCAGCGGCCATGGCTCACGGGCCCAGCCGCTCCGTGGCATGTGGGATCCTCGCGGACCGGGGCACGAACCCGTGTTCCCTGCATCGGCAGGCGGACTCTCAACCACTGCGCCACCAGGGAAGCCCTGCATTACCCCTTTTAAGCAGGACAAAAGACCTATGTGATATGTGCTTTCATTAATCCCATTTTATAGACGGGGAAGCTGAGGCATAAAGAGATTTAATAGCTCAAGGTTTCCCAGGTAGAATGTGATCACATCAGGATTACAGCCCAGGCAGTTGGATCCCAGAGCATTAGTCTCAATAATTATGCTGTACTGCTCCTATGCTATTGTCACATGGATCTCACAGAGTTATTGTGATTCACTTTCTTAGCAAACATCTGCTTCACATCTCCTGTATGTTAGGCGCGCACTGATAACCTGTTCTCAAGAATCTCTATGGCTGCTCAGGAGACAGGTGTAGACACAGGTCAGCAGACCTAGAAGGATAATTAAAATTAAGTACCAGATCTCATGTACTAAGAACCTCTCAAGGAGAACAGAAGATAAGGTAGTAAGAGGTTGGGGGTGGATGGGAGGGTAGCTGGAAAGGCTTTTTAGAGAAGAAGTTTAGACCTTGAAGGATACATTGTAGATAATAGAGAAAAGGGGGATGGAGTTTCCTGGTCAAAGCAAAGGTTAGGCCGGAGACCAGGTATTTTTCTGGTTTCAACCATAAGCTTTAAAAGTCAACACCTGGCAGTTACAGTTTTGCCTGGAAACCTCTGCCCTTCTCTGAGTGGGTAGTTATCAAATTATAATTACTTTAAGCAGGTAGAGAGCTGAGACCAGGATGAGATTCACATAAGACACAGGAGAGTAAGTCAAAGTGAGATCCGTGGGAATAATGTCATTTATTCATTCACTTATTCATTTTTCATCGTTACTTACTGACTACCATATTCTGAGCAGTATAGGAAACTTCCTGTGGATCATACGTGAAAAAGTAGTTCCTGTCCTCGAGGAGCTCAGTCTAGTAGGGCAAAGGAATAGGAAAACGTAAACAATTACCACTGAATATCATCAAGGCCCTTAGCAAAGTGCGTACCAGATGCAGAGGTAGCCCTGAGCAAGGAGCTCCTGCCTCTTCCTCTGTTTGGATCAGAGAACACTTCATGTTGGAGGTGCCATTTGAGTTGTGTCTCAAAAGATGAGTAGGTGTCATTGACTTAAAAAGGTAAGGAAAGGCATCCCAGGCAGAGAGATCAACATATGCAAAGGAGTAGAGGCTGGGAGGAGCCTGACAAATGCAGAGACCCCCCAACAGTTTGTTATCACAGGAGCTTCAAGTGCTCCCTTGGAATTTGGAGATGAGATGTGGCTACAGGCTTGGTGAGATCTCAGAGGTGGGGTTTTAAGCAGGGGGGGGTCACAGTCGGTTCACATCGGCAGTGGGTGGGGGGCTGGGGAACTGCAAGGGGAAAGACAAGTTAGCAGCCCTTTGTGACCATTTTGGTACTAGATGATGAGGATGTGATCCCAAGTAGAGGGGCAGAGGAGGAGGGAATGCGCTCACTTAGGCTGAGGACTGATGGGGTGTGGATGCAGAGGGGGAGGATTAACCCCGGGTTTCTGGGACATTAACTGAGCTTGTGGGTAAGGTAGAGATTTAAGATCAAGTAAAGAGAGAATGACAGTCAATTCTTTATTCACCGTAGTTCTGTTCTGTAAAGTTGCTACAAACACTGAATTAGTGAATCTTGAACCCTTGCTTCTAGGCGAAATACAGGGTTACATGCATGTGAGCTCCCGGTCACAACATTTTCGTCAGCTGGTTAATACATATCCTTGTTTTAGGTGTGTTTCTGTTTAAAGACGCTGTATTGGTCAGAGTTGTCCAAAGAATCTATATGTATATAGAGAAAAAAATATATATATAATATATAATATAATATATACACACATATAGTATATATATACACTATATATATAGAGAGAACGTATATACTAATAAATAAACATATGCCTGGGAATTCTTTACAAGGAATTAGCTCTTGTGATTACAGAGCCTGAGAAGTTTCATGAGTTGCCATAAGCAAGCTGGAAATTCCAGAAAGTTGGTGGTGTAACTCCAGTCTGAGTCTAAAAGCCTGAGAAGCAGGGGAGGCGGTGGTGTAAATCCCAGTGCAGGAGCAGAAGACCCAGCTCAAGGCAGGCAGAAGGAGAAAGTGGCAGATCCCTCCTCCTTCTGCCTTTTGTTCTACTGAGGCCCTCAAAGGAGTGGGTGATGCCCGCACCGGGGAAGGCAATCAACTTGACTGATTCAGATGCATATCTCGTCAGAAAGCACCCTCACAGACACACCCCCAAATAATGTTTAATCTGGGCGCCCCAAGGAGCAGTAAAGTTGACACATAGAATTCACGGTCACAGACAACTTGTTCAATATAGACTTTTGATTCACTAACATTGGTCTCACAGCCAGTAACAGCCTGGGCAAAGCGTACCTGACACAGGTATTTCGTCTGTAAGCGCATCTCTGTCTTCTTGTGCTTACGGACATTACACAGCCCTTTGGCACTGTGCTTGCTGTCTTCATTTTGAGAGTGAAATTTCAAACAAAACACACAAAAATGTGAAAAAGGTGGCACTAAACAGACTACAGAAGGAGCACTTGTTTACTGTAGGAGAGCCTTAACGAGAAGGCAGAGCACTGCCTTGCCCCCCCTCACTGGGAATGTGCAGGTGGAGTGGCTGTTGTGATGTCAGGGCCGGGGCTGGTTGAATATGTCAAAGCACTGGAGGAACTCTGGATCCTTGTGAGGTGAGCTTCTATATCTGTATTAGTTCCCTCTATATCCCACAGTGGAATTTGATATAAGTTGGGCTCTGGGTGACATCCCCGAGAGGGATCCAGGAGGCTGGGTTCAAGATCTTCACTGCTCAAGTCACTTTCAGGGTTAATGCTTCAAGGAGGTCTAAAGTCTCATGGGAGGGGGTCTGAACTTGGCAGAGATCTCTGATTAAGAATCCATGCCCCACCCTTTGGGCTGCTGTCTTGATTGGAAAAGGAGCTTAATAGCTGCTCTGTCCTGGATCCCTTGTATCCTCTTCACACTCACACCGCAAAACTTCTTTGAGACATGTGACTTCAGAGAGCCATACTTTGGGGCCAGACATCCTACCCTGATGTTCTTTCTTCAGTTACAAGCTTCTGATACTTCCATCCAACCCTATCCTTCTCTTCAAGCCCCTTAGCCTGCTCCCCCATGTGTCTGGTGGTCCTTTTGTCTGAGTCTTTTCTCCACCATAATCACCCCCTTCTCACAGACCCACCTACACAAACTAAAATAGTTAAGACTTAAAAAAAAAAAATGAGTTAGATTCAGGATTCGACCATTAAATATTCCTTCCTTCCTTCTTTCCTTCCCTCTGTGCTACATGTTAGGCTCTGTGCTAGAAGCTGCATATGTAGAGACAAATGCACGAGGCATGGTCTTTGCACTCTCACAGCTTACTGTGTAGGAAATGTAATACAGTGAGAGGCAGGCTGGAGCCAAGACACTGAGCTTCAGGTCTCATTTGTGTCACCATCTATTGACGTGGCATTGGACAAGTCACCTTAGCTCTTAGAAACCCTTCCCTCCTTTGTTAAACACTGGGTTTTGATTTCTAGACTCTTTTCCGGCCCTTTACATTTCATGATTCTATAAAGTACAATACTTTCACGCTGTGGTACAGGGTGGTGGTAAATGTTACCAGACTTGATTGTTGTAGGGAAGCAAGACTTCATTAAGATCGTCTAAACTGCTGACAGCTTTGAGCCACCTACACTGTATATGTACATCCCCTGCAGAAAGTATAAGGGGGATCGTCAGTGCTTACCAGGCAGCAGTTGAACCCCGGGGGTATTTGGATTCTGTGGAGGGATTTACTGATTGGAAGGGAAGATGCCAGCCTTGGGAAAAGGACTTGGTAAAAATATCTTGCATGTTTAACACCAGCTGGAGAGTAGCTCCTCTGCTTCCCATTGTTATGCTCGGGTTTAACAGGATGACTCCATCTGAGAGCCACCGCTGTGCCCTTGTGAGCAGTAGCGGAGCTCATGTATTGTTCTGGGTCCCCAGGAGCACCTGAAAGAGACCAGGAGACCACATCTGAAATACAAAAGTTGAGTTACTTTACCAGAGGTAAACATAGTGCCAAAATCTTGCATGTGCAGTAATTTCTGGAAATCAACTCCCTGCCTGCTTAGATACAGATCTCCTGAAAGCATGAAGTGAAGCATGAATCCAAATAAAAATTGTTTTTCAAGTAAGTATTAGGTAACACCCCAGTGGGGGCAGATGGTTCTACCATGCAATGCACGCGTGTGGTTCAGTGTTTCAGTATTAACAGAAAGAAGCTTAGAGAGATGTTATAAATGTTTACTACATTCTATTAAATTTGGGGTAAACAGATACCTTCTCCAAAGGGTGTTTGTTTTTTTTTAAGAAAAAAAATTATACCCATCACAAAAAAAATCCTCTTTTGTTTATTTTATGGCTAAAGGATGACTATTTAAATTAATAAACCATTGTGATTCAGTGAGGGAGGCAGGTTGAATCCACAGGGTAAGGCATGGCACCTGGTCTTCGCATTGCCCTTGATTGCCCTTAGACATTAGAATACATTTCTTTGGCACTTACTCTGAATGCAAAGTGCAGATAGCAGCAACCTCTGTCTCTTTTTCTTTCTTTCTTTTTTTTTTTTTGTGGTACGCGGGCCTCTCACTGCTGTAGCCTCTCCCATTGCGGAGCACAGGCTCCGGATGCGCAGGCGCAGCGGCCACGGCTCACGGGCCCAGCCGCTCCGCGGCATGTGGGATCTTCCCGGACCGGGGCATCCCGGACCGGGGCACGAACCCGTGTCCCCTGCATCGGCAGGCGGACTCTCAACCACTACGCCACCAGGGAAGCCCTGTCTCTTTTTCTTACCATGTATGTTGATTGATCATGGTAAAGCATATGGAGTTCTTCAGGAGAAAGTTTTGCTTTCAGCACAGGCCTACTGAGGAGTATTTATTGAGTCCACAAGTGTACGTATTTGGAGCCGTGACTAGAACTGAGTTGAGTTACTAAAAAATGCAAGACATTTAGACTCCTGGGATTATCTGATCATTATAAAATGTGGCCAAAATTGTAAAGAAACAGCTGCTAAGACTTTTCTGACCTTAGAAAATCTGGTAACATACATGAAAGAAGTTCCTTGGCATTCTCTTCCTCTGTTTTCTGTAGTAAACTCTTCTGTTTTGTTCTTTCTGGTCCTCTTGCGTCCTTCCTCTGGTTTTCCGCTTCTTCCATCCAGCTTCCTTCTCTTCTCTACTCATTTCTCTCTTACTCACAAGTGTGCAGAATCTACACTTAAATACTTAGGGACTAGGGAGGCTGAGGAGTCTGGTGACAGTCTTTGGTTGAGAATGACAAAAAGATTATATTAACAGTGTTCTAGTTCCCCAAGGAAGAGAAGCGTTTGCCATTCAACAGTTTAGCTGATTAAGGAAGAGCGAGTACAGAGGGTCATGTCTGAAGAGATAACAAACAAAACCCCCAAATGAATGCCATCTGAGATGCCAAGACATTGTAAAGAGTCTACTATCAAAGCCACAACACTCAGGAAATGCCCAGATAATGTGGTTTTCATTATTAGTATTAGTATTATTTTAAAAATGTATGGGGTACATGTGATAAAGTCCACATGAAAACTGGCTCTCTTGTGATTTGGCAAATGAGATCTGCTAAATTTAAGAAGTTTGTTTGAAACATAAACAGTGGGTAACTGCAAAGAAAGCACAGTGTTACTGAGTTGAGAAAAACAGTGAATAGTAAATAACTGAGTGAAATAATACTTGGATTTGCTTATAAAGTAGTATGGATTTTTTTTTGTTTTTTGTTTTTGCTGCGTCGGGTCTTCCTTGCAGTGTGCAGGCTTCTCTCTAGTTGTGGGGCGTGGACTCTGTAGTTGTGGCATGCGGGCTCCAGAGCGCATGGGCTGTGTAGCTGCGGCATATGGACTCTCTAGTTGTGGTGCGCAGACTCAGTAGTTGTGGCACGCGGGCTTAGTTGCCCCATGGCATGTGGAATCTTAGTCCCCTGACCAGGGATTGAACTGTCATCCCCTGCCTTGCAAGACAGATTCTTAACCACTGGACCACCAGGGAAGTCCCAGTATGGAATTATATTTTCATGAATTAATTTAATTTTAAATATAATTTAATTTATTTCACTTCTTTAAAAAAAAGAAAAGAAAAAATACTTTTGAGGTTTCAAGTTCAAGTGTTTAGCCCCTTCAAATGCCCATATTTCTATCTTCTTTCAAGGCTTTTCTCTGGGGTCAAGACCTCTTTTCAGGCATCCCAAACTTTGCAGGCAGGCTAGTCCTCTCCCATGAGGGACCCTGAGCTTTCTGCTCAGCCTGCTACTGTGGCAATAGCTACATCTCCAATTGAAGCACATCTCCAGTTATATGCTACTTCCTGTCAGGAGGCTCTCTTTGAACTTACTGGCCCCTTCTGGGTTGTCTTATCTCCCAGTACTAGTCCCTTCCCAGCACTTGCCCCTCTTAGTATCATTGTCTGTTGGCCTCTCCTGGATGAACGGTAAGCTCTTGGAGGACTAACACCATCTTGTTCACCCTATATTCATAACACTTACCTTGACGGTTGATCCTTAGTGTAATATATATTTCACTATCAAACCAAAAATGTGCTTTCTTAAATTGGTTTTGAGGTAAACAAATTTTCAAAAACTTGCATGTCAAGTTTTCAATCAAATTTATCTCTGAATTGCATTCTAAATTGTAAATGGTTCTTTCCATTGGCCAATGGTAACATTGAAGATTCCTCCATTTACTTACATATGGTATGCCCTCTGCCTGGAATATTCCAGCCATCAGACTTGTTAGCTAACTCCTACTCATCCTTTCCATCTCACCTTGAACTTGGCTTCTTTTCCTGGCATCTCCCTCTCTTCCCTTGCCCACTGAATCTGAAACAACTTCCCTGAAAATTAATCACTCATCATACCCTTTTTTTCCCTCCATCATTTATCAAAAGTATCAATGATAGATTTTTTTTTAATGGTTTGTCTCTCCTACTAGATTGTGAGTTATATGTGAGTAGAGAATTTATGTATTTATTTCAGTAATATATTTCTAGCATCTAGTACAGTGCCTGGTACAAACCAAGTATGCAATACATCTTTGTAAACTGATGACATTTTTTTTGCATTTTCTGTTGTATAAGAGGTACCGTAGGAATATACAGATAAATAGGATATTGTCTATAGCCTTAAAGGGATTCTAGTGTCTCCGATGCCTTCAGGTTGAAAAAGACACATAGTGTATGAGAAGAGGAGGAATGTAAAGGTCCAGAGATTGTGTATGGGAATATTTTCTTACTATAAAATATATAATAGTTGTACATTTATGAAACATTGATTAAGAAAATTCATGATGACAGAAGACTATATATTTATTCAGTAATGCTATTAAATAAGCTTACATGTGAATCAGACTATTACATTGTTTTGAAGGGTAGTGGTATATATGGCAAGAGATTATAGACTATCAATTTTTGCTAAATTTAAAGTTTGGTGGCTGCATACATATAGCAGATCCCTTGCAATAACAGCCCCAGGGTCCCCAAACTTTGATTGCTGGGTGTCTAGGCCTCAGGATGAGGAAATCAGTGTCTCAGGAATAATGCCAAGAGGCAAGAAAAATCCCAGAGTGTAGCTGGAAGGGTATCCATTCAGGGATTTACCAATTTGTGGTCTTTGTGGCATTTAAGAATGCCCCTAAGTTTGGAATTGTTTTTACAGTTTCATCTTCCTCTTCAAAACTGTTTGTATTGGGACTACCCTGGTGGTCCAGTGGGTAAGACTCCATGCTTCCAATGCAGGGGGCTCAGGTTCAATCCCTGGTCAGGGAACTAGATCCCGCATGCATGCTGCAACTAAGAAGTCCACATGCTACAACCAAGAAGTCTGCATACCGCAACTAAGATCACGTGTGCCGCAGCTAAGATCCCACACAGCTTAAATAAATAAATAAATATCAAAAAAAAAAAAGAAAACCAAAAAACCCCCAAAACTATCTGTATTCATTTACTCCTTAAATAACCAGCAGTTGCTCTGGTGTGTGTTTAGTGATGACCATGTTTAGTTAAGAAGACACTGTTCTCCTCTCTTTGCTTTAAGCTGTGATAGACAGTATGGAAATAAACACTTGAAGGTACAACAAGACACAGTATTATGTAATAGGTAGAAGCAAAACCCCAAAATAATCAAATGAATGCATAAATATTTACAGAGTTTAGCTGCTTAGGGAATTGAAATAAAAAGAAATACTGTCACCCTTCTTATAAAATTTTAGTCAGCAAGCCTTCAGGTAAAGCAGAGACCTTTTGGCAATAAAACTGATGTAATAGCTAACATTTATCTTGGGCTAAAATATGCCAGGTACCATCCTAAGTGATTCATAGTTATTAATTCATTTAATTTTTATGTCGACTGTAGTTAGTGGATGCTGTGATGTGTTAGACAGAATCCCCCCCTACAGGACTAAGACATTCATTCCCTCATTTCCTGAAGTGTTGCCTGCTGACAGCTTTTAGCTAAATCCCTCCCTAGAAATTCCCCTCGGCAGAAAGGAGCTGCCTTGCCCAAGGCTGCATACCTTTCCAGGGATAGCCTGCATCCAGTGATGGTCAATTCAGGGGTACACAGTGCTGGTTGACTTGCCTCAGTTCAGGGTATCTCTACAGGACCATTCTAGATTCAGTGCTCTTTGTGGGATCAGCTGAGGCTCTGTTGCAACTATTTCCCAGTTTAACTTCATCCTCTCCTGCAACTGGCTTCCTTCATGGCCATTCTGATGTTTTTCCTCAGAGAACTCTCTACCCAAATTTCTATCTCAGAATCTATTTCCTAGGGAATCAGATAATCACACCAACTTCATTACTATTCTCATTTTATAGGTAAGGAAACTGCCTAGAGATGGGTAATCAGTCACAGTTACACAGTCAGGATTCAGACCCCACTTCTCTAGCTCCAGAATGAACGCTTTCAGCGGCGATGCTCTGTCTTAAAGTAGGACGAGGAAAACAGATGGGCTCTGCCTGTTGTGACTCTGCCTTCCTCTCAGGCTTAATCTTTCTCGGTGTCCTCTCACCTTCTCCTGTTTCAGTCACACTGGCCTTCCTTCAGTCCCTTTTACTGGCCATGAATGAGTGAGTGAATTACTAAGGGTACAGGCAGTGGGTTGGAATATTAGAATCTAGTCTGGAGATGATTAGAATCTAGGGGAAGAATTTGACCACAGCAAAGAGAAGAAAGAATGAAATGTAACTGATATTACGGTTAGTAAGTAATAATTTATGAAATGTAAATCTGAAGTTCTCAGCTTGGGGGCAAAACATTCTGTGCTCAGCACAGTACTAAGTTCTTATTGTGAGGCATATAGGAAATAATGTCTGCATCCTATGGAAATTTATAATCATTTGGGGAAGAGAAAAACACTAAGGAAGAACAAAAGAATATCAGAGGGTAATATGTAATCAAGAGCAAGATAATGTGACATTTTCTAAATATATTCAATATTTGTGAGAATATGTCAATGAAAGTAAGTAACTACACAAAATATTACGGTAAGATAAAGTTAAGTACTAAAGGGTTAGTGTTGAGTTTGTGTGGCATCTTCATAAGTTGAAAGGAGACAGAAGATCCTTCTGACAGAGGAAACAGAGGGAAGTCATGTGAAGAGGGGCATTGTCTCATTTAATCTCACAATATTTCTCTGAGATGACTCTATTATCAGGATTTATGAGAAAGTTGAGGCGCACAGAGGTGAAGTAACTTGCTGGAACTAGCCAAATGGGTGAGCCATGGAGCCAGGAGCTGAACCTAGACAAGCTGCTTACAGAGTGCATGGCCTTAACACCACCCTTTGGGGCACAAGGTTTGTGGTGATGTAGTAGATCAGGTGGGCCACGTGATGAGGCTGTTAAAATTGCAGGCTGGGGGAGTTTAGATAGATCCATTAGGCAATCGGAGACCTTCATGATCAGGAAAAAGCATGGGCTTGAAAGTCAAACTGATGAGCCTTTTGATTCAGCTCTGGTCCTTACTGGAAGAGTTGCTTCTTCATTTTAAGGCTCAAGTTTTCTCTTATTATAAAATGGAAATAACAAAAACAGCAAAAACAAAACTTTTAGGATAGCAGTGAGGATTATATGTAATGTATGTAAAGCAATTTGTATAGCACTTGGTATGATTGTTGCAGGTACTCAGCTAATGGATGGTTGCTGTTGTTTCAGTGTAGATTATTAAACTTGGGTGAAAACTTCTGTAAAAGGTGGGAACAAAGGGCAAAATACTGAAAATGGAATTTTGGGAAGATAGAGATGGCTACATGGGGTATAATGGACTAAAACAGGACGGGATGGAGGGGCTAGATATGGGTAAATTGAGTACCACGAATTAGGATTTTCCAGTAATATAAGGATATATGATAAAGAGTGTCTGGAGTGGGGCGGTGGTGGTAGAAACATACAGGCAGGAGTAGACCTGAGGAGGAAGAATTGACAAGATACTGTACATAGAAGCCAAGAGAAGAGGCAGTGAAAAATGGCCAGATGTTCTAAAGATCAAAAGGCTAAGATAAAGGTAATACCATTGAGGAAAAACCTGGGGAAACTGAGGGAGACTTAGTTCTTGGGTACATGGTGACAGATTCTGTTGTTGAAATGAAGAGAACTAAGAGTTGTGAAAAAGATTGAGAAGAATTTAAACTGTGGAATTGAAATTTTTTTTGTGTGTGTGTGGTACGCGGGCCTCTCACTGTTGCGGCCTCTCCCTTTGCGGAGCACAGGCTCCGGACGCGCAGGCTCAGCGGCCATGGCTCACGGGCCCAGCCGCTCCGCGGCACGTGGGATCCTCCCCGACCAGGGCACGAACTCGCGGCCCCCGCATCGGCAGGCGGACTCTCAACCACTGCGCCACCAGGGAAGCCCTGAAATAATTTTTTAAGCCAATGATTCCATCGATTTTGATCTTGAGAGGATGGAATTTTTGGTTGTAGCTTTTCTGCTAAAATTTTGAGGGAAAGAGAGCCAAGGAATATGGCTGCCTAGACTTAGTGCCATCTTTGTATTAAAAGGAGCTGAAGTCATAGGAATGGGTAAGATTGGTTTTACAAAGAAAAGAAACAAGATATTGGGTTGGCCAAAAAGTTTGTTTGGGTTTTTCCGTAAGATGTTAGATTCACATATGGAGATCACATAGGGGTAGATCCGGTCTGCTTACAAACCAAATCCCTTCCTATATGGCTTCAATGGTATTCTTCCTCTGAAACCTACCAATTCTAAGACTGACTCAATGATTTTTCAGATTTTCACTTTTGGGGTTTATTTTAGAATAAAATTTTAAGGCCATTGTGTCTCTTCTGTTCTTTTGCTTTAAGAGCAACAGGATAGAATGCCTTGCCAACACCAAAGGGTTCAGGAGAACTTTTCTGTTTTTCCAAAGGGCTTAATAAGGAAGCAACTTATTCTCTCTGAGGAAAGTGACACTTCACAGAGGCCAAATATATTTCTGTAAATTGTAAAGGAAAATAATATTGTTCCAATTAACCTCTTCCTGACCACAGTATAGAGGCCAATCTGACCTTATACAAATAGGACAGTAGGAGAAAAAAGATGCTATTGCCAAAAATGCTCTCACCTGAAAGATAAATGTCACAAATAAGCAGTTGCCAAAAAACTCTAGAGAAGCTAGAAGCATCATTTTATTTTTTCAAAGAGATGGATTTGTAAATTTTGAAACTATAGGGAGCTAGAATCAGGGAGTTTGAAAGTATCAGCCATGCGAGCCACGTGACCTTCCTCAGACTCTAGAATTTCTTATTTTCTAATAACAAAGCTTAAAGCCTTCCGGCAAACAATCCTAGAAAAATTTTTTTATTATCAGCTCGTAAGATGAAGTTAACCCTGAACTCTTAAAATGTATTTGTTTTACTATTAGTGATGGCTTCTAGAAGGTTTCCCCAGAATTTACGTGCCCTAAAAATGCTCCAGGCCAGGTTCTAATTAAGGTCCATGTTTTCCCCTTTCTTGCAGACTTATAAAGAAAGATGGAGAACAAAAACCCCAGGAGAAACCTTTCTTTAGTTCATCTGTGAGCCATAGTGTTGTCTATTTATGTGTTTTAAAAATATGTAGTGAAAAATTATTTCTATAGTCAATGAAATAGATCAGAGATAGGAAGGAGGAGGAAGTCACCACCATACTTAAAATTCACTTAGCTTGGCTGCAGGCTTGGTGTAAGATTAGCTTGCATAGTGATGTTTTTCTCTCCTTAAATGCTCAAATTTTATTCTCAACCATTAATGTTCACGGTGAAGGAGCAGTAAATGCCCTGGAACCTTTTTTTTTTTTTTTTAATTAAAGAAATTTTGCCTGTTTAAGGAAACAAATGTACTTGGGAAAGAAATATAGTACAATTTCATACCCATTGATCAGGCATATACTCATGCTACCTGTGGCTCTTTTGGAAAAATCTCTCATTGGAGAGTCCTAATTTCTATTCTGTGATATATTATACAGTGATGTAATATATGGACTTTAGAGGGCAGGTTGTAGCTATATGGCTTCTTTGGTTGATGATAGCCAATTACGTCAGTCACGTCTATGGTGGTAAAAACCCTTGATCCAGCATCCTACAGGGGCATTTTCCCAAGTGACATCCTCACACTGCAGTGGTTTCTCATGGAGATTTACCCCTTCAACTTTCTTTTCCTTCCAGGGAAAAGGTTCCAAAACAGCTCTTTCAGTTGTCTAGATTTTCTTATACTTGGGTTGATTGGGAATCTATCAGTCCAAATGTTCAATCCACAGAATTCTTTTTAAAAGTAACATCTTACAGGGAGCGCCATGGAAAAAGGAGCTTCTGGGAGGTGGTGCTGGGGAGGGATGCAGGTGCAAGGAGATGGGAATGACAGTGTTAAACAATTTCTGATTCTAACACCCAATTCTAATACTGTGCTGTCCTGTATTGCTGCCATCTGTGAGAAAGAGATGAGAAATAGCACCCCAGTTCTTCTTACCTCGTGAGTTTCTGTTCATGAAACAAGAAGAATGATTTCAACTCAGAGAACAGCCTTTGCCTCTCAGGCATTATGCTGGGAATGGGTGCTAGCTCTTGTTTCTCCATCTCCCCGTGCATGCCCTGAATCTCTTATTCTTGCAATAAATGAACAGCAATCCTTGTCTTTATTCTTTGCCCAACACTGTACAAAACATAACCTACTCTTGTAGAGAATTACTAAGCTAACATGGATGCTGTATTCCTTCTTTGGAGGAAATAAAAAACATTTCTTATTAAAGGGCCAATATTTTTGAAAAGGTTGAATAGGAGGTTACTATAAAAAAAATGCTAGCTGCTTAAATGTAGGATGCTGAAAAGAGTCAAACCCAAGAAGATTCCTTTGTTCTGTGCTTATTTATTTTCACCATATTGTGAATTAGATAGCTTTGTTTGCTTCAAGCTTTTGTATTTTATTTTGTTTTTCTGACTTGGTTCTTTGATTACATAAGTAATGTCAAACCTGGTGACTCTCCTTTTTTACATGTTCTCTTTCATTTGCATCATTGCTGGCTTAAAAGTGGGCTCATTCTCACAGATATTTGTTATTTATTTATGTACTTATTTAGCGATTTGGTTAAGAAATGTTGATCTTATGCTGGTTTGCCTCTTCTATCACTTAACTGGTCTATTTTAATTTTATTTATTTATAGGCTTGCACTTTCTTGTTAACACTTCTTTCTTAAAAAATATTTATTTACTTATTTATTTTGGCTGCGCTGGGTCTTAGCTGCGTCATGTTTAGTTGCGGCATGTGGACATCTTAGTTGAGGCATATGGACTCTTAGTTGCGGCATGCATGTGGGATCTAGTTCCCCGACCAGGGATTGAACCCAGGCCCCCTGCATTGGGAGGGTGGAGTCCTACCCACTGGACCACCAGAGAAGTCCCTTATTGACACTTCTTTTAAAATGAAAATGTTCAAGTTACAAATGTATGACCTTTTTCCAGTTCTTAGATTTATGAGGGTTTTATAAAAAGAATTTATTGTTAAAAAAACATTGGTTTGAAAAGTTAGCAAAACAGTAATTACCTATTGAAAAAAGTTGGAAAAAATACAAAGGTGGAAAAAAGGGCACAGAGTGAAGCTATTTTTATATTCCCTTAATTCTGCTCCCCAGACGCAACCACTGTAAACAGTTTGGTATGTACACTTCCAGATATTTTTCTATGTCTAAACAAATTTATCTCTATCTCTATCTACCTATCATATATTTTTTAAAACAAATGGAACATACTGTATGCAGTCAGTTCTCATTATCTGTGATAGTTATATTCTATAAAGTTGCTGTGAATACTGCATTAGTGAACCACTGCTCCTAGGGAAAATACAGGGTTAGGTTCCTATGAGTCTCTGGTCGCAACATGTTTGTTAGCTGATCAATAAATAATCTTGTTTTATATATATTTCTATTTAAAGATACCTTAGCCAATATATATTGTTAATTCACTAACCTTGAACTCATGGCCAACAGCACTGTGACTCATGCCCGAACGAAGCTCATCTAACATATGTATTTTCTTTGTAAAACACAGAATTCTTGTGCTTAAGAACACTAGGCATCACTTTTACACTATGTTAGGGGGCCATTTAAACAGCAAAATCAAATGCAAAAAACATGGCACTAAGTAGACCATGAGAGGTTCACACGTTTATAGTATGAGAGCTGAAATAGGAAGGCAGAGAGTCACCTTGTTCAGCCTCAGCTGGGAAGATGCACACTGGGTGACTCAAATTTTTTTGCTGCTCTGTGCATACCAGTGAATGATTGTCAAAGTGCGGCAAATGTTGATTATGGGGTTACAGATAAATTTTAATGAGTAGACAATTTGCAAATACAGAATCTGTGGATAATGAGGCTTGACTGAGTATCTTTCTGCAGTGTGTTTTTCGTTCCCTATAATAATTGATGGACACCCTTCCATGTCATTGCACATGGTGTTTAGTTCACTCACCCCATGTTTGTGGAGCACCTCCCAGGTACTGTGCTTAGTGCTGGGATACTGTGCTGAACAAAACAGAACAGAATCTGTGTTCATAGAGCTTACATTCATTATGAATAGATAATATAATGCTAGGTAGTGCTCTAAAGAGAAAAAGAACAATATTAAGGGTAGAGAATGACAAAGAGGGTGATTAGCTTGAGTGGTTAGAGAAGGCCTTTCTGATGAGGTGACATTTGAACAAGATTTGAATGAGCCAAGCAGATCAAGAAACTAATGATTATGTTTTAGGGCTCCTTACCCTGTAGCCCTGGAAAGGGTTCTAGTGGTGGCCTTATGTCTTTGTAAAATTGCAAAATAAGATATTTTAACTGCAGTCAGTTACGACCACTGCCTATTTCCTCTCCTACTTCCCCTCTGGCGTCTTTCTCCTTGTATTCCTGGGTGTGAGCATTTTGGGGACTAGGCTAAGGCAGTGGTGTGCTGGTAAGTGTTTAACAACTGATGCTCAGGAAATAAAAGCCCTAGTTTGTAGCACTTGTCATTTTCTGTGGTGTAGATACTCTACTATGGACAATTTCAAGCTATCAGCGTGAGGTCACAGAAAGCAGATTCGGCAAGAGATGTCCAGTAGTATGTCATTATGTAGTTTTATGTAGTATTTCCACCGTACAGATACAATAGATGTAACTTCAGGAACATAAATTAACATGTTCCTTTGAACTTTGAGTTTTCTGTAAAAGTGGCAGTTAGATCTAGAGACTAGAGACTTGATCAGATTAAGGTTTGATTTTTTTTGGACCAGACTATGTCATTGGTAGTATCAGTCTATCACACATGTCCGTCAGTAGATCTATAGTATATAATAGTCTTGCCTTAAATATTTACCAGCCTTAAAGTCAAAGGGCAGTTATAAATGATTTATTGAACATTCTTCTGGAACAATGAGTCTATGAAAACAGATAAATCTAGTTTGCATTTGTAGGGATGTTATATCATGATCATAATCTTCTCAAGAGGTAGCATGACTGACCAAAGAGACTCTGTTTCTGGAATCTTGGCAATACAGGTAGAGGAGATGATGTCATTTCTAGTCACTGGTGAACAAGTAGAACAATCTAAAGTCTTTTGTGTTGCTCAGTATTGAGGTTAAGGGATTGAAGCTATTTCTTATAGATACCTTGGTTTTTAAGGTAAAGGAAATACTACCACATTTCCTTGTTTCTATACAGCAGGAAAAACTGATAAGGCTATGAGATATGCTTTTTGAACAGTGTTTGCACCTTTTTGGGTGCCTATGGGATCTCCTCTATGGCTCAGCCTTCGTGTCTTCATGACTATAATTTTCAGCTCAGCCCTTTCTGTTCCAGGAGTCTCCATCTCCCTTCCTGCCTTGCACTCCTGGGGTATTACTGCCCGGTCCATCTATGGCTCTGCTCTGGTTGGTAACACTTAAATTTGACAATCTTTTCTCCTTTGCCTTCCAGTATTGACACCACCCCCCTTTCCCTATCCCTCAACGAATACATACAAACCAGCATATTCCCATTCTTCTGCTGTAATCATGGATTACCCTAACTTCAAATACAAAAGTTCCATGGGTCTGCAGTGAGGTACTGCTTATATAATAGGAGGCAGTGAAGGTCAGGAACAGCATCCAGCTTCAAGGGATGGATATGGAAGGAATGAAGAAATCTGAGTGTCTGGGGAGCAGGTTTGGGATCATCCGGCACCCATGACTGGGCCCCAGATAGAGAGTAGACATCCAGGAGACACAGAAAGAAGACTGACCGAGTGAGCCAAGTGCCTTTTCCCTTACTGACTTTGAGGTCAAGTGTAGGGAAACTTTATGCCAATTTTACGAAAATGTTTAGGGTTCTGTAAACTTCCTGGCATTTTACCCATAGGACATGATGACACGTCTCCCTTGCTGGTTGGGAATGTTGGACAAAGGCAGAGAGCGTATAGTGATGCAGAGTCTGTCAACCTGGGCTCTCAGTGGCTCTGGGGCTAGCAGTGCACTCTGCACGACTACTACAGGCCACAGGCATAGGTGAGGGCTGGTACCGGGCACCTTTTGGCCTAGTGTTGTCCATGTCTGAGTCAATTCTCAGAAGCCCTGTCTGCCAGTGGCTTAGCTGTACTCCATTTTGAAGTTGAAAGTGATTTGCAAGGTGCACACTAATGATCTGTAGCTTGCTCACAAGGGCGAGGCCCATGGACATCCTCCCAAACTATTCCTTACTGATAATTAAACCCAGAATCTGGAGTATAGGTGTGAAGTGGACATTACTAGTTCTCTGCCCAGAGCTCTTCAGGACACTTTTAACTGTCTACATGTTCCTCTCCTGAGTTCTGTGTTATTTTGCTTTGACAAGCCCACACTTGAGACTGTCTTCAGAGGGCAGCTCTCGGGCCACCAGAGCCATTTTGGCCACAAGTACAAAAAGCTGCAAGTGTCTGGGAGCTTAGGTTTCTTGGGGGAAGCCTGAAGCTACGGAAGCTAGGGAGAGTCTGCTGTAGGAGCAGAAAAGCCCAGCTTTCTTGCCTCTAGTTGGGACAAACTCTGGGGCAAAATACAGTCTCCAGGAGTTGTGTAGGATCCAGCTGAAGCTACCTTCTGGGACTTTGCCTGCAGTGGCACCCTTGTTTGGCTGCTACTACTTCTTTTTCTTCCCTGTTCCTGTTTCCTTCCATTCTCTTCTTGGTTTGTCCTGGGATAATTTTTTAATAAGTCACCCATATAGGAATTCTTGTGTCAGGGTGTGGTTCTGGGGAAACAGTGTAAGATAAAGGGCCACACTCAGCCCTCAAACAGCTGCTATGATGCAGGACCCCCTGTCTCCATCCTTCATGACTTAGGCCTCAGGACTGGGCTCTGACTTTAATAATGCCATGGTCTCCTTACTTCTCCTGGTTGGGGCCACAGACCCTTCAGGTCTAGGACCCTGCTCATATGACCGAAACCCAGTATCCTTTCTTATTCTTGCCAGTTTCCCTTCCTAGGATTAGGATTTTTTACCTCTATTCCTCAACTGCTTAGGAAAATTCTTCCATGGATGGACAGATTTCAGGGAAACCCTTTTGCTCCCAGCTGGTTCCCACATATTTGACCATCACCCAGAGTCACCACAGCTGAGACCTGCTTCTTGATTTGGACCTTCTAAGGCTGATAATTTCTAGAATCATGCTTGAGTTGGTGACATGCTGCATGCTGGCCATGGCTGAGGTGGCCTCAGAG
This sequence comes from Kogia breviceps, assembly GCF_026419965.1. NCBI lineage: Eukaryota > Metazoa > Chordata > Mammalia > Artiodactyla > Physeteridae > Kogia > Kogia breviceps. The sequence continues at coordinate 67,671,479 of NC_081322.1, forward strand.
GACAGATCTATCAGCTTAGCCCCCATCCTGCCCTGCTTGGCATCTTCTGCCTCCCAGCCAGCTGTGTGGTAGACTTCTGTGCGTGGCCCCTGGTTAGTAAACTTGTGAAGACAGCAGCTGTATCTATTATCTATTTTAACCATTAAATCCCTAGTATTTATTGCAGATCCAAATTAGTAAGTAAGTATTGCATGAATGAATAAATGAATGTTCACCTAAGTTACTGTATAAGATTCTATTAACTCCCACATTTCTTTCTTGGCATGTCTGAAACTCTGCTGCTGATACTTTAATATAATTTAGGATGTTCCCAACAGGGTGGACAAAGTAGCTTTGGCAGAGAGTACTCAAAAATGATGCACATATACATACGCAAGTGCCATCCTCAAGGCAGCATCATGTGGGGTGATGGGCTCTGGGTCATCCAAACCTTAGACTCTGTGGCGGTTCTATCTCTTTTTAATAATAAGCACTAATATTTACGCTGTGTCACTATGTACCAGGGAGTGTCCTAAGCTCTTTACTTAAAATAATTCATTGTTTAACCATCACTACAACCCTATGAGGTAGATAATGTTTTTGTCATTCCCATTTTAGAGATAAGGAAATTAAGGCTAATTGGCTCAACAGGTGGTGGTAGAACGGAGATTTGAACCTGGGAGGTCTGACACCAGGGGATATGCGCTCAGTCTCTGTAATACCCACCGCAAAATGATGCGACTTCTGAGGACTGCCTGGGGTAATACAGGTAAAGGTTTCAGCAGAAAGTGGTTCATGGTAGGAATTCAATGAATGCTGGGGAGAAAGGCAGGGCATCCTTCTACTTTTTTTCTCCCAGGCTGTCTTTTTAAAGTTTTTTCAATTAATCTTTTATTTTGGAAAAAGTCAAATATCTAATTGTTTTCAATAGTAAAGAGATTAGTAAAATGTAACTTCATCTAACTTCAGTAAATATGAGTTCATAGACACTCTTGTTCCATCTATACCTCTTTTTACATGATTTTGAAGTAAATCCCCCTCATCACATTAGTTCATCCATAAATATTTCAGCGGACATTTCTAAAAGATACGAACTCTTTAAAAACACATAATCAAAATACCATTATATCTAAAAACAATGGAAAATAATTCCTCAACATTATTTATCATCCCAGCCATGTTTCCATTTCCCAGTTGTTGCTCATACACTTCTTTTTCCCCACGAGTTTGTTTGTATGAAGTAGGATTACAAATAAGGTCCATAAGTTGCAATAGGTTGCTTTTAAGCTTCTTTTAATTTATAGCTCTCCTCCACAATTTTCCCTCTAGTAATTTGATTGGGAAAGAACTGGATTGTTTGTCCTGTGGGTTTCCCAGGAAACTCTTCCCTTGTGTGGATGACTGCATCTTCACATTGATGTTTACCTTGTTCCTCTGTTTCCTGTTTTTCTTATACTTTGATAGATCTAGAAGCTTGGTCAGATTCGGGTTTTTGTTTGTTTGTTTTGGCAAGACTACTTCATAGATGGTGATGTCTTCTTCCTGCAGGAGGTACAAGCTTTCTGATGTTTCTTTTTTTTAGCATGTTGGTTGTCATTGATAATTATGCCTAGACCAATTCATTCATTAGGGGTTATAAATGGTGTGACTCCACTCCCTTTATTATACAGAAGACTTCTATGTAGGGAAATGTCCCCAATTAACTCTTTGTTTACTACGATTTACAGTTCTTTTAGGGAAGACAGAATAAATGCTTGATTTCTCCCCTTTACTAGTTTTCAGATAATGTATTGTTTCTTGATTATGGATTCAAGTAAGTCCATTTTCAACACTTTTTAAAAAAAAATAAAACACTTCAAATTTGTAGAAAAGTTGACACAGTATGCCCCTTACCTAGATGTACTGGTTGTTAAAATTTTGCCACATGTATATCCTCTATCCCTCTATATATGTAGAACCTCCTGAAAGTAGGTTGTAGACATTGTGACAGCTCAGCCTTAAATACTTCAACATGTATTTCCTAGAAATAAGAACACTCTTCTACATAACCACAATACTATTTTTATAAGAAAGAAATTTAACGTAAATATACTATGTAACAATTAATCCATATCCTGTTGTCCGAATAATGTCCTTTAAAAATCTGTTTCAAAAATCCAAGAACCAATGAAAGATCATGCATAATATTTCATCATGTCCCTTTAGTCTTTTTTATGCCCTTAGATATTTCCTCTTGGGGAGATAGCAACCAAAGTGGGCCTGACCCAGAGCCCGTAATCCTGCATTATGCTGCCTGGGGGCGTCGTGCATGTATATTACATAGGTGATGCTGTATACTTCTCATTGCATCCTATCAGGAGTCCTGTAACGTCAGTTTGTCCCAACCCTGGTGATGTAAAACTTGATTCTTTGGTTAAATTGAAGTGTGCTTAATGGCACACTTCAAAGTGAAATTTGAATAGCCCAATAGGAAAAGACACTTCAAAGTGAATTAGAATAGCGCAATAGCAAAGGGAATTTCTTTTTTGTAACTAATAAGTAATATATGGGATACCATTTTTAGATTGTTTGGGCCTTCTGCCTTCCCCAAAGGTGTTAGCATCCACTTCTGATCTTGCCTGAATCAGTTATTACATGGGTGGTTGCAAAACGGTGATTTTCTAACGTTGATATGTCTCCTGTAGCTGATATTCTTCTGTGCAAAAGAGCTTTCTCTACTCCCCCATCTTTTGGAGTAACACTATTGGCTCACAGATTCTTTTTTGATTCAATGCATTGTAAACCATTAACATTGTTATTCTTTTTCATGTTTAAATTGTTCTAAATTGGGCCTACATGAGCTCCTTCAAGATGGCTCCTGTGTTCTTTGAAATATATCCCCATTGGTCTTCAAGCCCTTCCTTGCTTCCTGGCACAACCAGATATTCTGGCTCACCTTGTCCCCCAGTGCTTGAGTCAGCAGCTTCTCCAAGGAGCCCTAGTTCTCTTCTGTGAATAGTGGTCTTTAGAAACTCTGGTCTGGGTGCCAAGCCTGCTTATTGCTATTGAAGTGTTGTTACTTCAGGCCCTTTCAGTAGGAAAAGCTGGGAGATACCTTTTTTCCCCTTTTTGTTAAACCAGGAGATCATACTAAGCAATTGGAATCGCTTAGGGTCCCTTACCTTTCCCTGCTCCACATTTGTATCTTCCTTCTACCACAGTGAGAACCTCGGTTCTGAACACTATGCATAAATTTGTTCATTCTCTCTATCCCATAATATTTACAAAAGTTTTTAAAGAAGTATTGTATCAATACCTCTCCCAACAACAGATCCACAGTAAAGCTCAGAATTTCCTCATAATTTTTTGGTTTTTGGTCCTCAGACTGTCTCTCACTAAAATAGGATTTCTCAACCTGAACACCCTCTATGTTTGGGGCTGGATAGTCCTTTGTGGTAGGGATGTTTAGCGCCATCCCTGGGCTCCCTGGATGTTGGATACCAATGCTCCCTCCCCAACCCCCAGTGGTGGCCATCAAAGATGAATGTAAACGTCATCAAATGTCCCTGGCGGCCGGGTAGTGGCAAAATCACCCTCAGCTGAGAACCACTTCACAAAGAGGGTACATGCAGCCTGAGTTCTGTTTTCAAAAGCTATTTAAATTAAGTTCATTATGCTGTTGTATTATCAATTTGATATACGGTTATATGATCAATTTGATACTGACTGATTTCTGTTTGTGTTCAACCTTAGCATTTTGCTTTTCTTTTATCATTTTAAAATTAAATTTAATCTTGTGAATAAATAAAACATCTACATGATTCAAACGTAAAGACAACATAAATAAAGATAAATGCAGTAAAGTCTCATTGCCATCCTTACCCCTGCTACTCTGTGCCTGCTCACCATCTGCAGGTTAATTTCTGGTTTATCTTTCTTACACAAACTATAGCATATGACATATTCTCGTTGCAACTTGATTTCACCATTACAAAATATATCCTGGATATCACTTCAAAGCAATTCATAGAGATCTTCTTCACTTTTTATAGCCACTTACTACTCTGTTGGTGCCTGTTCCACAGTTTGTTCCCCTATCTCTTAGGGATGAGCATTTAGGTTGTTTCCAGTATTTTGATAATACAAATAATTTCACAGTTAATAAGCTTGTGCACATGTTGTTTCGGATTTCTGAAGATGTGTCTCCGAGATAAATTCCTAGAACTGGAATTGTTGGATCAAAGGGTAGATGCATATGTAGTTTTGTTAAGGATTGCTAAATTCTCCTTCATGGGGTTTATCCTATTTTCCATTCCCACCAGCAAAATGTGAGAGAATGTGTTGTCAGCCTTTGAATTTGTGCCAATCTGATAGGTGAGAGAGAACATCAGTACAGAATTACTGTAGTGTTGACTCATATTTTTTTATTTTGAGGAAAGTTGAACATCTTTGCATATGTTTATCTGTGACCCCTTTCTACTTTGTGTGTGTGAACTATTTATCTTGTGCTCATTTCACCTTAAGTTTTTATTTCTTTCCTGGCATTTTCATTTTTTACAAATATTAATATATTAGGTTGATTAGGTCTTTATTTGTGATATAGGCTTCAAATATTTTCTCCTTATTTGTCATTAGTCTTTTAATTTCACTTATAAATATTTTTGGCCAAGTTATTTTTTGAAAAAATTTATTTAGATAAGCTTATCAATGCATTTTTAAAATTCAATATTCACCTGTAATTTATTTATTTATTTATTTATTTTTGCGGTACGCGGGCCTCTCACTGTTGTGGCCTCTCCCGTTGAGGAGCACAGGCTCCGGACGCGCAGGCTCAGCAGCCATGGCTCATGGGCCCAGCTGCCCCGCGGCATGTGGGATCCTCCCGGACCGGGGCACGAACCCGTGTCCCCTGCATTGGCAGGCGGACTCTCAACCACTACGCCACCAGGGAAGCCCCTATCAATGCATTTTTTCATGTCTGGATTTGAATCATAATTAGAAGGTTTTCCGCACGCCAGATTATAAAGATAGTCACCCATGTTTTCTTCTACTACTTGAATTATTTCATGTTTTACATTTAAATCTTTAATATATTTGAAATTTATTCTGGTGTGTGGATCTAGCTTTATCTTTTTCTAAATAGGGTCACATTTTCTTCAACACCATTTAATAGGAAGTCTTTATTTTTCCCCACTGATTTGTGACATCATGTTTATCATATATTTCATGGTCTGTCTCTATTCATTCTATTCATATTAGAGTATAACACTTTCTTAATTATAGAGGTCTTATAGTATGCTTTAAATCTGCTATGGCTAGTCCTCTGTCTCTACATTGCTCTTTTTTTCCAGGGCTTTCCTAGCTATTCTTGAAAGTTGATTGTCTTTTTTTTTTTAATATAAATTTTAGAACCAATTTGACTAACTCCAGCAAAAGTTTACTGGTATTTTTATTGAGATTGCATTAAATTTATATATATTAAGTTAAGGAGAACTGATTGATATCTTTGTAATTTTGAGCCATCCTATCCAAGAGAAAGGGAAATCTTTCCATTTTTTAAAGTCTATTTTTATGTCTTTCAGAAGTAATTTAAAGCTATAAAAGTTTTCTCATGTAAGATTCACATATTACTCGTTAAATTTACTCCTAATTACTTTATCTTTTTTTGTGACTCTTGCAAAACATTATATTTTCTAATTGGTTATAGTTTGTATATTTGAAGGCCACTGAGTTTTATATGTTAATTTTATATCCTGCTATCTTACTGAATTATTTTATTGTTTCATCTTATCACTGAATAGCTAAGGTTTTCCAGGGATTCCATTATATCACCTACAAATAGAGATAGTTTAATTTTTATTTAAAAATTTTTATGTCATGTCTATCTGGATTCTTCTGTCCTTTTGTACTCTTCAGTGCTGTCCGTGCTGTTAATATGAACTCAAGTTATCTTTGTCTTTTCTTTCTCAGTAAGGTACCTGAATGGACACAAGTATGATATATTGCAGGCTCTACAGCCCCCCTGGGCATGATCTTAGAGACGGCATTCCAGAAAACAAGGAATGTGCCAGTATGTCCCCAGTTGAAGCTGTCACCTTCTCCTCCAAATCAGGTCTTCCACTGCATTTCTAGGTTATTCCTGGGTGTTCCTAAGCCTTGGCTTTAGCTCTGACTTTTCTTTCTCCTTCCACCTTCACATCAGATCATCTGCCAGTTCATGCAGATTTCACTTCAGCAAACTTTCTTCTTTTTTCCTTACATCTGGTGGCTGGTCCACTTAATGCATACAAGGGCCCCAACCCATTGCTTCAATTGGAGACCTTGAAAGGGGTATTTCAGCTTCAGAACCTCATCTGGGATTGGCTCAAGTCCTCTAGTGCGACTACATTTCAGTTTAACTTTTCTGTTTGTCCAATCCTAACTTCCTCACCGCCTAAAAAGTGTTTCTGAGTGCACTCCCCAATAAACTTCCTGCATAAACATCTCAGAGTCTCAGCAAAATTCATGGGGAATTCCATCTGTGACATCTCCTTTTCATGCCTGCTGCTAGACCCAGGTATAGAACCCTACTACTATTTCTTAGAATATTGTAAAAGCTTTATAACTGGCTCGTCTTCTCACTGGCACCCCTTCTATAATCAATTGACACAACTTTAGACAAATTATTTATCTTAAAGCATAGGTCAAATCTTGCTGTTTTCTTGATCAAAAACCTTAGACGCTCCTTTTAATTTAATTTAAAAGGCCCTCCTCCCTTAGCGGTCCCTTTAATTTGGTTCTTACTCCTTATTGTGACCTTCCAGGCCCTTCCCAATCTAGCCTCCACTATTTTTATCCATCATCCTCTACCCCAGTATAAGGATTCCATGCTCCATTTAAATTTGGCTGCTTGCAATTCTCTGAATCTACCATAAAAATTTCTCCTTCCTACATTTGTGTCAGTTTTTCTCTCCTGTTATCTTTTCTTTATCAAGTTCCAACCATATTTCAAAGTCCATTTCAAGCATCACATTCTCCATGAAGATTTTCTATATACCTCAATCAAATATCATCTCTTCCTCATTAGTTATCCCATTGCAGTTTGTACTTCTCTTTGATACTGACCTGATTATATTGACTTGTGTGCTTATTTCAGCTTTTTATCTCTCTTCTCCATTGCCACCTGCACTGATGGAATATAATCTTCAGAGCAAAGTTTAAGCTAAATCATCTTTGTATTTCTTGAAGCAACAAGCACAATCCTTACTACAGGAGTTCAATGAGTTATTAATAAATTCAATGGAGTGTAAGCTGCCAATTTGTTTGGCATTTGCACAAATGCTTTTTATCTTTCCAGCTTAAAGTTTGGGGGAGGAGGGCTTCCTACTAGGGCAATATTTAACAGAGATTTTTAAAAAATGAAATCATACTTACACTATCTTTTCCAGTGCAATTTTCATTATAAGAAGATCCCTGAATTTTCCTTTTAAGAAGTTTCTAAAACTCAGTATAGAATGGTAACCCCATAGAGTAATGGCCATGTCCTATTAGATGTAGGCAAACACTATGACTAGGAATTCCCGAGGGTGGAGAGGAGAACCATGAGACCATGTAATCAGATGATGTGACCTCAAACCCATGGTGCAATTCAAAACACAGGAATGGGGCAGCTGTGGGGCAGGAATCTGGAACCAACCATAAGTCTCTTTCTCTCCTGTTTCTATTCCCCGGTTGAGGTGGTGTGCATTTTAGTTTTCTTATTCTGCATGGGCAGTTTCACCCTTATCAAGATAGAGCTTTTCTTTTTCCATGCACCTTAGCCTCGTTTTATTCACTAACATTTCTTTCTCAGCCAAATGAGAACAGTGATGTTTTCTAAAGCATTCTTGATTGATATTTGATATTGCCCATAACACTGCAGTTAGAGACAGTGAAAGTAGGGCACTAATTAAAAATAAGTTTTTGGTGTTAAAAATAATATTTATGCAGGCAAAGTATAGAAAGAAAGAAGTAAAATTGAAGGAGATGTCATACACCTCAAGATACACTTTAAATTTTATCCATCTGTTTATGTCATCCTATTTCTCAGAGTAAGCTAACTACAAATAGTATAGTACTAGATTGTTAACTTCTCCTTTTGGGGGTATAGAGGTTGAGTTTTCAACAAGCAGAGTGTGGTTATGGTTGGCTACAACAGTACAACGTTTTGTTTACATAGAATCTTTCCTTGAAAGAACTTTGAGTGCTTCACAAGCATTGCCTCATGAATCCTTCCAACATCCTTAGGAGGTGAATGGAGTTATTGTTCCCATTTAATTAATGGAAAAATTAGAAAAGAGAGGGTTCGAGTTTCATATTCGCCAGTGACCATACAAATATGACCTATATAGCCTTTCAGTTCTTGATGCTGTATTTATACCTGTATAAATGATATCTCCCTGTTCTGATTTTATGCTATTGTCATTTTTCTTTGCTTTTGCATTAGGCTATTTAAAACTTATCACACAGAAACTTTTCATAAATATTCTGTATTATGAGGTATCATCTTTAAACTTTTGCTATTGTAGTAGTCCTACTGGAACAGGGCTTTGTTGTCAACTCCATTTATTTAGAGGTTGCATCTTAGTTGCTTTAGCCACCAGGAATACAGCCACAATCTCAAATTTGAACTAAGACTGGTCCTAGGTGGGGAATTGCTGTCACAAAGCCCATGAACCTTGCTTTGTAGAAGATAGCACCAGTTCAATCACTCAAGCAATATGTGTAGAGTAAAGCAAACAATAACAGGACACCAATCTACTGAATCAGTAAGGAAATAACACCTGAAAAAGGAGGGTGAGGTCTAAAAAGCAATCTGCTATGGATGGTGAGAGTATAGGAGGGATTGTGAACATTCTCAGAAGAATAAAAGGCTGTTCAAAGCGACAACAGCCTAGTAATTGAATCTTGTTTCTAGTCCTTTTGCACAGTAGTTTGGGAGTGTTTCCTTACATAGCTGAGACAAGGAACAAAATGGAGCGGTAAATATGCAAAGTTAATTTGGTGTGCTGATCGTTCTTAGTGAATTTCAATTAGCATTAAGTTACATTTTGTATCTTTATGAGATAAGACATTTATAATTCTCTTTTAAATACGAATAAGAGAAATGGTTAAAAAAAAAAAGCCCCCAAAGTAATACATATCAGAAAACAAAGAGCTCCTCCTTCCCTCCAAAAAACAATGAATTGTCTTTTATCCAATGTAAGTCCGGAGTCTGAACCAATCAGTGAGTGAGATGTATACTGGCCCTCAGACAATTGTCAGAGGGTCTTGACCTTGCTGCTAATGATCTGTTGACAGGAACACCTGGTGATGGTAACAGAGGTGAGTATTACCAGAGAAGAAGGCATGGGGGCCTCACTGAGCTACTTTAGGACAGAGAACAGTCGATGGGTGCCAGTCAGACCCCATTAATTGACCTTTGTTAAGTTCCAGGCTCTAGATTTTATAGACTCTACTTGGTGTGGAATAAAGTTTATCTACACATAAACTTATTCCAAGGAGAAAATCTGCTTGTACCCTTTCTGTAATCCTGCACCTGAGTCTTTAAAATCATAGAATATTTTGGATTCAGTGTTCATTGGATCATTTGTCATTATGGCAAATAATTTGGGGGTCTCATAGCACTTGAAAAACATGTTTTGGAGATTCTGTTTAACATTCCAGATGGGGTGGTTTTTCAAAGGCTCAATCTTGAGCACAAAGCAGAGCTATAAAACCAGTGATTAGCAATGATGCAACAACTTCCGGGTTATGCTGAATATGCAGTGTTCCGAATGCTTGAAGCCCATGCTGGCCTGACACGTCCGTCTCTCACTATACGTTGACAAGAAGAGGGCTAAGTCGTGTATGCTACACATTTATAATCTTCATCCGAACAAAGTCAGTTTCTGCAAAATTTATTTGATAACGAGAATTTATATGTGTTTCTCTTTTGAAAAATTACGAAATATTGTATAGATATAAAATAAGAAATATAAAGTATAAATTATAACAATAAAATTATACCCTTGTGTTTACCATCTGGTTAAGAAAGAAAATATTTCTAATTATTTGAAGCTCCCTATAATTATTTCCTACTCCAGAGGTTAGCCACTATCTTGATTTTTGCATTTATCATTTTCACCCTTTTCCTTACAATTTATATATATAAAACTGTAATATTATGTACATGGTAAAACTAATATTATGTATATGGTAAAACTATATATGCATATAGTAATATACATGTGGGAAAACATATATAAGTGGCAAAACTGTAATGAAAAGGATATATATATACATATATGGTATTAGTTATAACAAAATAGTGTTAGACCTGAACGGTCTCCGAGGGATCCCAGCTCGCCCAAGAACCGCCAAGAGTCGAGAAGGTTGCCCATTGGCGCCTAACAATAATTATAGTTTCACAAGTTTTCTAACTTCATGTGGAAGGTATAATGTTTTATGCCTTCCATGGTTTGCTCATTTGTTTAGAATTTTGTTTGTGAGATTCATTCATATGCATGTAGCTCATTAATTTTCTCTGCTGTATTCAGTTGCATAAATATACCACATGTTATCTGTTTACTTCCCTTTTGACTTACATCCAGGTTGTTTGCAGCCTATCAGGAACATTCTTATATATGTCTCCTGGTGTTCACATGGAAGATTTTCTCTAGAGTACGAAAAGTGGAATAGGCACACCTGCAACTTTCCTAGATAATGCCAGACTGTTCTTCAAAATCAGGGAGTCAGTTCACACGCCCACCAGCAGTGGCTCCCTAGTTCTCACTGCTCCACATTCTCTCCAACGTTTGAAGAGATCTTCACGTTCCTGCCAATAGAGTGGGTGGGAACTGGTATCCTGTAGTAGATTTCCTTTGTTTCTAAAACGGTTGAGCTTCTGAGTATATGTTTCTGCTTTGGTTAAATGTCTGCTCATTTTGTATGCCCTTTTTGTTATTGGGTTGTTAACTTAGTCTTGTCTGTCTTTAGTCATTCTTTATATATTCTGGACACAAATTTGTTTTTCATTATGTGTGTGTGTTGCAAACATTTTCTCCCAGGTGGTTATCTTTTCAGTTTCTTTTGACACAGTCAGTTATTTCTTTAAAATTTTTACTAAGGTAAACAAATATTTTCTACTCAGTATTTGAAGAGGTAAAATTGGATTAATTATAATTATATTAAAAATACAGAATTTTTATTTGGACATAAGAATCAGAAATGGTACATTTGTGCTAATTATTTTAAAAGGCAAAATGGCAGATTTATGCTTCCTGACAGACTCTCCAGCACAACCTATTGAGATGACGTCTAGTCTTAACCAAATGGGTTCCTTTATTTAACTGAATCATGTCATCATTTTGGGCATATCCAAAAGGCCTGTACATAAACCAAATTGCAACACATCTCTTTCCTTTCAGCATCCAAGTTCTGAGAAAAGTAGTCTATTCTTGTCTCCCCTTCCTTATAATCACTCACTCCTAATCGTCTGGTGATCTGGCTTCCCTGTGACTTGTTTGGAAACTGATCTTTCAAAGATTGCAGTGACCTTGCAGTTTCCAAATTCCATTTAGATTTGCCAGATTTAGCAAATAAAAATACAGAATTTGCAGGTAAATGTGAGTTTCAGATAAACAAAGAATAAATTCTTAGTATAAGTGAGTCCCAAATGTCCCAATATACGTCCCCAATATTTGCCCCTCAGCCCTCTCCCCCAAACACATTCAAGAGCACAGAGTACTATCAGTGCCTCAAGTATTTATATTAATAATTCCCTCATAGTGATTGTAATTCTGGAGTGAAACAAAGATATGGAAATTTTGGTATTTAGTTCATGTGATACATTTATAGAACAGTGAGCTCTGATTACGTTTCTTTCTAATCAAATGCTATTCCGCCAGTCTCCAGGCCTGAGATTTCCCCTCCCTTCAGCTGGATTCTCCCTAGAAGTATGATTGGGGAAGAAGATGAAGAATAACATAAGTTATCCTGGTGGGAAGAGTTAGAGCCTCACAGAATGGCTCTAACCAAGAGCATTCAATTCTGAAGACAAAAGAGAAGGTTAGGCTGGGGAGGTGAGGGTGGGGAGGGTGGGAAAGGCTTGGGACTGTGCCTGGGGCATGCCTTTCCCTCCTCCTCTAAGCCTCCATCAAGCACTTTTACTTTTTCCCTAGCTGCTCCTATCCTCTGGAAGGAAATGCAAGAGACTAATAAATATAAACCCTGGAAATGGAAATTAAAGCAACAATAAAATATCTTGGAAGGGTTTCAAACAGGTGAGGGAATGTGGTCAAGAGCCTTTCTAAATAAATGTACTTTTGTTTGATTTGAACTTTTAACTGCAGTAATAATTTCAAGATGTAAATGAGTTGAATTACAGATTTTCAATAACTTGGACATAAGAGTAGTATACAATAAACAATGGCAACATTTAGCACTTAAAAATAGCCCAGCATGTCAAAAAAACAGAATTTCTAAAAACCAAGAATCACTACTTCCTTCAGCGTTCTAAGTCTTTAGTCATTGCTTTAGGTATTGAAATTCAAGTGTTCGTTTAAGATCCACCTTCAAAGTCATTGTATTCTTGAAGTCTTCACCTGTCTCAGCAGTCTCCATCACTGGCTTAGAGCAAGTCTGCATTTTAATTTAGTCCTTACTTACTGTGACTGTGTACTGTAGCTTCTTACAAGTCCCTGTCCGCTCCTAAATCATCATTTCCTTAAGGGAAGAGTTCATGCCTCATTTGTCATTATTTCTCCACTCTTCTTGGCCCTGCATTGTGCTTAAAGACTTGACTTGAACTTCAGTTGTTAGCCTGAAAGCAAAGAAGAAACAATTCATTTTGCTCAGCTGGACAAGCAAGGTTTTTGTAGAACAATGTGATATATGTATTAGTAAAATAAATTGGCAATATATTCTGTCTCCAAAATGATACCTTGATAATCTGTCTTTGAGTCCACACACATTCAAGTTTTGGAAAATACTTAAAAGTTTCAAAAGAGACAGTTGTATATTTGAGATACAAAGATGTATTTAAAAAGCAAGAGTCGAAAAAAAATGCTTGACCCGCTAAGCAAGGAAAGGTCATTTTTAAATGACGGGTCTTTCTCTTGTCTGAAAAGTCAGAAGACTTTTAATATGTCTTCAAGGAGAAAATTTGAGAAACAAGAAATGTGGCCTTTCCTCCAAAGGCTTCAGCTATATATTATCATGGAGCCCCACGTCTACATGTGGAAACTGATGAAGTTAGGCAACTTGCCTAAAGGGAGTCATTGACTAGAGCTGGGAAAAATCTCCCAGCTTGTGCTGTAACCCATAGACTGTGTTGACAGAAGTCAGGCTCCACAGACTGTTTTGTAAGTGTAATGTTAGCATAATGTTAGCAAGCAATAAAGCAACATCTGCTACAGACACGGACAGAGAAATCAGTTTTTTAAAAGCACAAAACAACCTGGGAGAGGAGGTAAATCTGCGAAAGATGAGCCCTCTGGTTGCTAACATTTTTATTGGAGACACAGAGAAACGAACAATTCAGCCCCCGCAAGGGTAACTCAGGGAACTTCCGAGCCACCACAATTATCCGGCAGAAAACCTCTCTATTCCTTGCTTCTAAACAGCGCAGTTTTCTTGTTATCTGACATGGACACAGCTTTATTGACATGATGGGAGGAAAGGGAAGGAGCCATGTTTCACATGGGTTGAAGGTATATTGAAGTAAACGTTGAAATAAAAAATAAGCGTGGCATTAAGAGAGTGGCTTAAAGAGTGTTCCTCCACAATGTTTCTATGCAAAAAAGTAAACATGTCAGTTAGATCATTGATAGAATATTGAATTGCTACCATTGGCTTTTCACAGTTTGGATGAAATATATGCCCAAATCCTAGCACTCATTATGAAAACACATTTGGAAAATCCTTTTCATTCAGAGCAGACAACCTAGAAGCACTGTTTTAGCTGCGGAAATGTGTCCCTATGAATAGGACACCAGAACCCCAGACTTCAGTGCTGCTATAATTTGCCACACAAGAGCTAGGATTTTTACTTTGCTTCACATTTCTCGCAAGGCTCCATTTGGAAACTCTAAGGTAAGAGGTGATGTGGGGACGGCACTGTATTCCTAAAGATTTCAAAGACATGGAGGTTCCCACTCATACAGCAAACTCATTAATGTAATATGTTCTTATTTCTGTGCAGTGATATGTGTGAGTATATATACATACATATATTTTTGGGGTCCAAATGTATACTTTTTACTAGATGACAAGATGAATAATCTAAATATCATAAACTATTTCAGCATTTTGAATAAGATTACAATCAGATATCTTAAAGAATTTACTTTTCAAATCCAGAATTCTTTAGGCAAAGAGAATTAGGTTTAAAATTAAAAAAACAAAGAACAAAACAAAAAAAAAACCCCTCCACTCTACAGGAGTTAATGTATAAAATACAACATGCCAGATTCTCTCTATCACCACCCTCTAGCTAGTCATGAGAAATGTACTTCGGAAGCTTTGTCAATTCTTTCAGGCCACTAATACATTAGTGTACTAATAGCCTAAGAATTGATGTGATTATTAAAAGTGCCTAATTTACAACTTGGAGTAAGTTATCTAGTGGCTGAATCTCTCTCAACATAATGTTATTGCCTGAACCTCAACAAAATCAGAAAATTGTTTTCTTGATGAATTTAAGACAATAATAGGGGGAACGGGTTCCACCCATCCATCCATTCTCCATCATTTATTGATGTTTTTAATTTGAGACAGTTTTTGAGTGACTACTCTGAGCTTGGCTCTGTTTTATGTTCTAGTGTAGAATGATGTGTTAGTTAGACTAGTCTGTCTTTTAGAAGCCTCTATTTTAGTGGGGAGAGAGAACAATAAACAATTATATAGACAAATAGAACATGATTTCTACTAGTGCTGAGTGCTGTGAAGTGGGGCAACTTTTTGTTGGGGGGAGTTCGAGAAGCCTCCGGAGGAAATAATTTTTGAGCTGAACTCTGAATGGTAGAAATAAACCAGCTTCATGAAGGTCTGAGAGGGTGAGTGGTTTCAGACAGTGGGAACAGTAGGTTTCAGGCCTGAGGCAAGGCTACACCCGCGGGGAAAGCCAGGCCTGAGAGGTGAGTGGGAGGGCTGTGGGCTGGAGGTTGAGGGCAGGGAGGTAGGCAGGGAGGTGGCTCTCTGGACCATGGTGAGGAGTCTGGACTTATGTGACAAAAAGCCATTGGAGTGTTTTAAATAGGCCACTGGCTTGATTTATGTTCTGAAAGATTACTCAGACTATTGAGTGGAGAAAGCATTGTGTTTTTTTTGTTCTTCCATTATGGTTTATTATAGCATATTGACCATAGTTCCCTGTGCTGTATGGTAGGACCTTGTTGTTTATCCACGCTATATATAATAGTTTGCATCTGCGAATCCCAAACTCCCACTCCATCCCTCCCCCTTGGCAATCCCAAGTCTGTTCTCTGTGCCTGTGAATCTGTCTCCGTTTTGTGGATAAGTGTGTTTATGTCATATTTTAGATTCCACATATAAGACATATTGTATGATATTTGTCTTTGTCTGACTCGCGTCACTTGGTATATAATCTCTAGGTCCATCCATGTTGCTGCAAGTGGCATTATTTCATTCCTTTTTATGGTTGAGTAGTATTCCATTGTGTATATATATGTATACATCACATCTTCTTAATCCATTCATCTGTGGATGGACATTTAGGTTGTTTCCATGTCTTGGATATTGTGAATAGTGCTGCTATGAACATAAGGGTGCTTGTATCTTTTTGAATTATAGTTTTGTCCAGATATATGCCCAAGAGTGGGATTACTAGATCATATGGCAACTCTATTTTTAATTTTTTGAGGTATCTCCATACTCTTTTCCATAGGGACTGCACCGATTCACATTCCCACCAACAGTATAGGAGGGTTTCCTGAGAAAGCATTGTTAAGGGACAGAAGTAGAAACAAGAATTTTAGATGAGAGTCTGTTGAGGTCTGTACTAGGCGAATAGCAGTGAGAATGGCAAGAAGGATCAGGGTGGAATGGGGATGTTTTGGAGGTAAGCCTACGGGATATTTGGTTATGGGAAAAAGCAGAATCTTAGATGGCTTGAACAGCTCTGTGCATGGTGGTGCCATTTACTGACAGGGTAAGTTGGAGAAGGAGGAGTTGGGGTTGGGGGAGGTGGGGTTGGTGGGGGCTTCCCTGCTGGCGCAGTGGTTAAGAATCTGCCTGCCAGTGCAGGGGACAAGGGTTCAATCCCTGGTCACGGAAGATCCCATATGCCACGGAGCAACTAAGCCCGTGCGCCACAACTACTGAAGCGCGGGCGCCTGGAGCCCATGCTTCACAACAAGAGAAGCCACTGCAATGAGAAGCCCATGCACCGCAACGAAGAGTAGCTCCTGCTCGGCGCAACTAGAGAAAGCCCACGCGCAGCAACAAAGACCCAACGAAGCCAAAAAAAAAAAATGGGGTCACTGATGGGTTGGGTGAGAATGCAGAGTTCTGTTGGTTAAGTTACGTCTGAGATGCTGGTGAAACACTCCAGTTGAGGCTGGTGATCACAGGGAGAAAGCAGGACTGTTGACCATCAGATCAGAGCACTGGGGAAAACCAGTGGCGCTCCCAAAGAGGTCGAAAGCATCCTTACAAAGCTTTGAAAGCCTGGCGTAGAATTCCTAAATCAACTTCCTCCTCTGCCTTTTCTTTAAAATTTTCTCTTTATCTTTAAAATCGTCTCCTCTGATTCACCTTTAAAATCCTCTTGGTTCCCAAAGTGGGATGAGTGCCTGGAGCCAGTTAATGAAGGACTTGTTGCAAAGGTTGTAGACTCAACTACAAAAACACAGTTTCAGCACAGTATCCCCACCCATCCCTGCTGGAGCCCCTCCCCCACCAGGTGGGTTTTCTCTGATCCTTTTCGAACGGCCTGCCAATGACAAATGTGCAAGGAAGAGAGCTGGCTGTACTTGTGTTGCCCCTCCCACTTATCCTTCCAGGAGAACAGGCTGTGTGTTTATAACAAACCAGTAGAACTTTGGGTTGGAAATGTTTTTTTCCTCCGTTATCAGAATGTAGCCAGACTTAAAGAAGACTGGTTATCTATTAGTCATTTGGTATTCTAAACACGCGGGTGTGGGCTCCCCACCTGGCTGTGGCTTGCTTGAATTGTTACCAAGTTTATCCCAATTAAGTTGTCTAAAAGCTGGAGAGAATAAGCTTTTTGGCAGTTCAACCAGAAGCCCAGTGCTTAGGCCAGAATCTTGATAGTATTGTAAATTCATAAAGGACAGAACTGACATCTTCTAAGAATGTAACAACGAAGTAAAGTGAGTGCTTTAAAAATGAACATAACAAAAACATAAACTCAGAAATGAGCTTGGTTCTTTAAAGGATCATTAGGGAAACAAATGCAAATCCAAAGCATGCTTTTAATTCCTTAAAAAAAAGTCTTTTAGGAATGGTTTGGATTGCATGCGTGAAAACTTTTTTTTTTAAATTGACATGTCTCATTTTGGATTAAATTTTATTTATCATCGTGGAAAAAAAAAATCATTCTTTAGAGAGTCACAGACCTGGGTCAAATCCAATCTATGCTACATTCTGGGTTTATGACTTCTTTGTTCAAAGTACTTCTTTGAATTTTCATTTACTCATCTAAAAGTTAGGGAAATTATGACAGCCACTAAACATATGTATGCATGCCTTGAATCCGGCAATTCTGCTTGGAGGAAATTATCTGAAGGAAGTGATCACAGGACTCCACAAAAAGATCTACGTGAAGAATGTTCATTTGAAACACTGAAATACTGGAATTCTTTGAGTAGATGATGACATATCCACATACAGGAATACCAAACAGTGAGTAAAGATGATTTTGTAGAAGAAATTCAGTGACTTGAAAAACTGTTGAGAATGTAACATTAAGTGAATAATTATAAAGTTATGTACCGTGTGATTCGTTTTTGGGGGAAAGAGCATATTTATATACTCACTCACAGAAAAAGCCTAGACCGATAAGCACAGTAATGTCAATAGTGGTTAGATCTGAGTGGTGAGAACTTGAAGGAGGTTTGGTTTCTTCTTTCTGCTTTTCTAGATGTTCCAAACTTCCTTCAGTGAACATAGACTAATTTTATAATTATTAAAGAGGTATTAAAAAGGGACACTAATATCCACCTTACAGATTTGTGGTGAGAATTAAATTAGGTGAGATGATTTATAAAGTACACTTAGCTTAGTGACTGACATTTACTTGGCATTTTCCATTATTTTTACCCAATTTAGTCACTCAGCATGGATTTAGCTCAAAGTCATTGTTGACCTAAAACAAAACCAAAAATATTACATTTCCACTGGTAAAGATTTTTCAGCATTAAAGATATTCAAAAGAATGTATTGCAAGCTATGACAGCAATTTCAGAAGAGTTGTACCTGAAATGCTTTGAACTGAAATCAGCGTTTAAACTTAAGGTGACTAACTACTTTGGGGGCGTTTATTTGGACATAGAAGCTTTGTATTGTTTGTTTAAAAACCTGTCATTACTATATAGCCACATAGGGTACCTAGATAGATAGAGCAATATCACTCAAAGTGAGCAATTAGTCTGTCATGATAAATGCCCCCTCTTCTTCAGGCTGATAAAAAGTGTCCTGTCAGAGCCTCTGTGGCATCCCAGAAACACCGTGCATGAGCCCGGCTGCTTTCTCTTAGCAACATTCTTCATCCTGCAGAAATGTGGAGGGAATCTTTTGTGGGTATGGTTGAAAGACAGCTCATATTATCCCTATCTCTCTTCCGGGACTATGGGACTATTTATCTTCCGCGTGTGTTGGGCTCCTCTCCCATCACCCACGTACCCGCCCCCCCCCCCCCACTCCTTCTTAACGTCCCCAATCCCCTCCTATCTCCCTTCCCTTATGCTGAGCTCCTCCCTTTTTTTTAAAAAAAATCTCTCTTTTAGTATTTACCATAGAGTATTGTAAACATTAGTTTGCTTATCTTGCTCCTGCACTGGAGTTCCCTGAGAGATCTGCCACTTTCATGTAATCTCTCAGAGCCGTCCTTTCTTCCTCTTAGTTTTTCATTGGCAAAGTGGGAACTTAATGTTGTGGGCATTCCATTGCATAATGGAAGTAGAGTTCCTGGCACATGTTAGGCACCCAATAATGAAAGCTATTATAATGATCAATTTTATTATTTATTTACTTTTGTACCCTTAGGGCCTGGCACAGTGCCTGATGTGTGATGGGTATAAAATAAATTACTGGTGAATTAATTTATAAGCTTACAGAATGTGGCTTTAAAATACAAAAAAGAATGTATCTTTGTAGTGTTTATAGACTTGGACAACAATTCCATGCACTGTCCCTTCTCATTTCTTTCCCCACACATCCTGTCTGGTGCCTATCCCTGGGCACTATCTTTCCTTGAGAAAATCAATGGCTACCATATAGGTACAGAAAGTCTACTGACATGTAGATGTAGCTTAATAGAGATAAGAGGAATTCTCTGCCTTGATCATCACCTCCTTAATCTATATACTTTATTGTTTAGGGACCAGTCTTTTTAGTTTTGTTAACCTCTGCATTCTCTCTAAATCCAACAACTAACTCCTGGGCGCAATAATCTGATGGAGATGAAATCCATTCCACTGCTAACTGCAGACTCCATCTGATCTGCTAGTTCCAAACTAGTCACCTCTCTCAGTGTTGACAAAACCTGTCAGCTCATTTGTATTCCACCGCCTATCTTTCCCCTGCTTCCTTTGAGGAAGACGTTTGTGAATTATTTTAAGCCAGTTGAATCACTCTGAGATGTGCTATTTTTAAGCCTTTGAGGAGCAGTCGAGAAGGAATGATTTAGGGATGTGAACCATTTCACAATAATATCCCACAGAAACTTCAAATTTGTGGTAAGTTTCAGCATTTTAAGATACTAGAGGTAAGTAGGTCGCTGTTCTCAGATGCAAAGTACTGAGGTACTCAGTAGCAAAAAGCCTTCTGAAAGCAATGGTATTAGGGTGCAGGTGAGACACAGAAGAAGCCACCTGCTGCTGAAGAAAATGCATCCTTTCCAATATCTTCTAAACAGACATCAACAGACTGCTTCCTCTCTTTGCTGTTTCCTCTGCTTGGATGTAGAAGTTTGTTCTCTTTTATTGGGACCACTGTCTCTGTGTCCTTGTCAGACTTCTTGCCTCCTATTTGTCCTTGCCAACAGGTAGTCAGCTGCTGCACCATCCTCTCCTCCAAAGACTCTACGGTGGGTCTAGGGCCCCAAGTGGCCTTGTAGGGGGAGCAGACATCTGTAAGCCAATCACAAGGGGAGAGCCCTCTAGACTGATTATCCTACTTGTTTTTTTGAGCCTTTTCTGAGCCCCCAGCCCACTAACCAAAGAACATTTCCCCACTGAAAAATCCAGGACATCTTCCCAGATTGTTAAGAACTCAGATGTTTTAACTTATCTCAACTTTTCTAGACCTCTGTATTGTTCCCATCTCAGTTATGCATCTAACACCCCTGCTCTCTCCTTTACTGCTCACCTTTGTGTGTCAGTCTATGCCTTCTTGATTAACTGTGCTGTTTTGTTTTGCCATCTGTATGTCCGTATCATGCTGGTTCAGGGCACCATTCCAGTAATAGACTGGGTGCAGTTAGAAGGGAAGGACCATGTTACTCTTGTTCTTTCTTTTTTTCCTTTTAAGGTGATTAGTGAAGCATCAAGTATAATTACGACTTAATAAGTGCTTTTTTGTTGATGATGATGAGATGTTCTTTCATAGTAACAGACTGTACCTTCCTGTAATCCAGGTACTATAGTTCACGGAGAAGCTATAGTGGGTTATTAAAGTTGATGAACTCTGGAGTGATATCTTTGTTATCAACAAACTGAAAAGTTGAATAAATTTTAAACAATTTCTTTATATACATCAGACCAGCTACTATCAGGGATTGGGGGGTGAAAATATGTCCACAGTTTTCATCATGGATTGAGGAGCTTGGATAAAGACAAAGAACTTTCTAAAATGCCAAGAGTCCTCCAACCCTCAGGGAAATCACTGCTCCACACATAAGGTAACATATACTGAAATTTTTTTCTCATGAGAGCACCAGATATTTCTCTGTACATATATTTTCTTTTGACATATGGAATACTGGGGAAATCTACCACCAAGTTTTGGAGATGTTGCCATAATCACTGATTTCATAGGGAAGAAAGATGATTGTAGTAATATTTTTCTTACTTTGTTGTTGTTGTTCCTGGTAATAATTCATGGCATTGTTGAATTAGGAGTTGGTATTTTATCCAGATTTATCAGTAGGAATATGAGTATGGGGAATTTTAAATGAAGGGACCCAAGAGCACTTTTGTTTTCTAAATAAGGAAGCAGATGCTTGGATAGATGACATTTAAGATTTGATGGCTGACACAACCCATCCCATTGATTCCAGTTTAGTGCCCTTTCCAGTGAATGGTGCTGACTCTATGAGTGAGCTCTTGGCACTGAAAGTAGGGTAGAACATGTTGATGTTGAGAAGTTGCTCCCAAGTTTTGCCTATTTATATAGAAGTCTTCATAGTGCTTCATTGATGCCTTTACTTTTTACAGAGGTGTTACTATGGACACAATCAATATGTGCTTGTATGTATGGAATACATATACCTGGTATGTAAAATAATGAGACACTGTAATGAAAACTTTTGTTCCAAATAATGCTGACCCATCACTAGCCTGGCCTATAGGTCTCTGTGAGTAAAGAAAAAAAAAAAAAATTAAGTATTATGGCAGCCGATATTTGATGTGGGGTAGAAGGATTGAAGGTGGGAGAAAGGCGGAAAGAAAGGTTTTCAACTTTCTGTGCCTTTTTTAGGCCAGGTGATTCTAGTCGTGGTGCTCTGGGCTTACTGGAAGAGAAAGGTTGCCCCTCTCTTTTCTTTAATCCTCCTATTCCCACGCCCTACCCCCCAGTAGAGTTTCAGAAGTTCCTCTCTCCAGTCTAGGGGAAGAGATACTACATCTCTCCCTAAAAGGAAAATTTATTTATTTATTTGTAGGATCTTGGCTGTGGTGATGGTTGACTCGTCTGTAAATTCAAGGCAAAAACCAGAAACAAGCCCCCTAAACCTTTGTAAACTCTCTCTCATCCTCTTTGTATCTCCTTTTGAGTAGATCCCTCTTGGCCTTGGCTGTGTCACCCGGCACATTTCGTGTCACCACAGAACTACTGAAGTGAAGCTGGCCCTTGTCCCCTGCTCACTAGCATTATAACAAGGCCTTCTTCTTTGTTCTACTTTTCAGGGCAATTCATTGCCCTGAAGCACAGGTCTCCCCTTCCCAAAAGATTTTAAAATGTACGTCTCTCTTCCAAAATTATGGGAATCTTAATTGTAATAAAATCACACGAATGAGTTGTGGTAAGTTTTTGGCAGGTTCAGGAAAATAGTGGTTTCACTTAGACAGGAATCACTAAAACACTGCTTCTTTAACCCAATTAACTCAAAGCAGCCCTTATTGTTAGAATTAAGAGATTTCCTCCACAAATCTCTCTTCCTTATGTAGACTTCCAATATGGAAGCACAGAAAACTGTTTTAACAAATCTTCTTTTCTCTGAAACGGGATAAAGATGTGTTTCTTCTCATTGTCTTCCTGAGGAAAGCTTCTCAGGTTTCCAGAGTATTAATAGACTGACTAAGACATGCGTAAGTAAATATATCAAAGGTAAAAGAAAAGGAAAAGTTGAAGAATGTCATTTCCTCTGAGGGAGATTTTTCAGTAATCACAAGAGGACCATGGGGACTGCTATCATGTAGTGTGGAAGGCACTTTGGTTGGCAGCTTTGCTAAGATAGGAGCTTCGAATGTGGACCCAGGTCGTCTTGTTCTAAACAGAACTGCGGTTGGGTGCACATGTCGGTCATGAGCCCAGGGACGCACTGAGAGTGTGAGGCTGTCAGGAAATATCAGTGAGAGCTTTGCTTTGCTGTGGAATCAATTTTCACCCGATATTGTTTCTGAGCTACATAAAGAACATTATTTTTGAACAATGTTTATTTTAAAACATAGGTAGACTTGACAATGCTTAAGATGCTAAAGAAAATTAAAACACTTTCCCCTCTGAGAACTTAAAGTCTAAAAGACAACATGATTGGCAGGCTGAATAGTAACTATTACTTTTCTTTTTCAAATGAAGGACATTAAAAGTCTTTTTTTCGGTTGCAAGTTAGTGTTTGGTGATGTGGAAAGTTAAGGGGGTATATGACCTTATTTCATAGTAGAGAAAACGGGAGCTGACCAGAGAAAACAGAGCTGCCTGGAGAAGGAGGAGAGGAAAGTTTATAAGTTAAGCTATTTTTCTTTTAGGGCAGGATGGACCAATTTTAAAATATCAGGGGTTCCCATGTTAGCACATACCACGTTTCCTATTAAGAAAATTTGAAATAATTGTGGAGCTTGATTCCTTCTTTCAGGTAGGAACCTATGATCTGCTCTTCCTCTGGGATGCCTTTCACATTGTGTAATAGCCAAGGAGCTGAGGAAAGCTTGAATTCACTATTAGTCCTGTAGGAGAGATGAACACACAAAGTGGGATGGGTTTCAAAGGCACTTTGAAAAGAATCACATTTGATTTTTCTTTGATTAGGTTAAGCATACACATCATACACAATTCAAAAGAGCACACAGGGAGAAGTCAACTTCCCTTCTACATGCATCCCACAGTCATCTAGCTTTCCTCCCCAAAGACAATCATCGTTGCTGTTTTATTTTGTTGTTCTGGAGTTAGTCTATGAGAGGCTTCTTTTAAAAACCCTCCTTTTGATGCAAGAGGGAAGAGATATGGGAACATATGTATATGTATAACCGATTCACTTTGTTGTAAAGGAAAAACGAACACACTATTGTAAAACAATTATACTCCAATAAAGATGTTTAAAAAAATAAATAAATAAAATAAAAACCCTCCTTTAATCCTTCTGATAACATCAGGTCATGGGGCCCAAATGTTTCCCACCAGGGAAAGGCGTTCGGCCTCTTTTTGGCAAGAGGGATGGGTGTGCAGTGCACCGCACAACAACCTGAAAGGTAGGAACAGCCTACTCCATTTTCCAGAGGAGGAAAACTGTGATTCCAGGAAATCGTGTGATTTGCCCAGCCAAACAGGTTGTTACTGGTGGAACCAGAGTTCCCACCCAGGCGCTTTGAGCCCCAGCCTTACTCTTTCCATTGTGCAGTTGTGCTTGACCAACCCAGAGCTCTCCTTGGCACCAATTAGCCTTCTCCAGAGTGGGTGCAAATTGGTTTTCCTCTTTTGAAATCATGATCCAAAACAGCTTATAAGGAAACTTTAATATTTTACTGACAATATCCAGAGTTCCAACAACACACATTGGGTGCTTGAATACAGATACACACAGGCCCGCAACACTTCATGACCTCCTCACGTCTCCCTGCCCAACTCTGATGACAAGTGTAACTGCTGCCATGATTCACTAATATTCTAAGTAAGAGGTTGGGCTTGTTTCTTCTATTCAGCCACAGGAAAACATTAAGAAAGGAGGTGATTTAAGACAGATTGCTGCAAGTGCCAGGCCATTGGCCATCATTGTTTGTGGATTTTCTCTGCACATTTGGCATCTCCCACCTCCCTGCTCTACCCCCAGGACAGCCCATTTCATCCTTGAGGTAGTGCTTCTGGCAGCGACCACTACTAGATATCGGAGGTTGTCAGGGACTCTATCGGTTTCCAGTTGGGTTTCACTGGTTTGAACATTCTTACCTTGTGCATGTCATGGTCTGGTTATATATATACATGGCCCAATCTCTTTGAGCTGCTCTGAAATTTGGCCATGATGGACGTACATCATTCACTCTAGACTCACTTTTTGAATCGTGATCATAAACAGTTTCTAAAGCATTAATAGGAGGGCATGCTGTTCCTCATTTGTATCACCGTGTCCCTTTGGAATGTCATTAATGATGGGCTTGCATTATCCGTACATTGCCCCCTACTCTCCAAAAGTAATCATTTGGGCTTTATTTTTAGTCTGTGTACATAGTTCTGAAAGTGATCAAGGAGAGGAGGAGTACTCTTTTAAAGGAGATTCTTTCTAAGCATGGGCTTATCAGCTGTGTTCACAAAGAATCAAGTACTCTGCCATTTGTTCCTGTTCCTACAACATTAAAACATTCCTTATATCTCAAAATGGGCACCTAAAAATCAAAGCTCATAACTATCAATGTATGTAGGATGTACTTTCTTTTCCTTGTTATATTAAAAGCACAGAAACATGTCTGGCCCAGGTTGGTATTTCTCAGGGTTAGAATGAATAAGCTTTTAAATTACTTTGTAACTATATCAAAGTTAATTGAAATACTCTATTAAATTTTTTCTCTCGTCTCAGTTATGTAAGAAAGAATGTGCTTGAGAGTAACATTCCTCATTTGCAGTATTAAGAGGAGAGAAATTGTATGTAGCATTTCAGTTCTCCCCCTTTAGGCAGGAAGCATGCCTAAAGGTGACACAGGATTTGTCATAGAAACTTGGACTGCAGTTCATTGGTGGCTGAGGCTGGGCAACATCGGAGACCTGTCTAATTGCTGCTGTGGAACCGGAGTCCTGGGGGTGAGGCAAAGACCACCTTCACCATTGGAGCTTTCACCACTGACTATGGTGGAAAAGCTCTGATCTCTGCACACAGAACAAAGCATTCCTAAGCATGCTCTGGTAGGATGTTTAACCCAGCGGTTATGGACTGAGGGTGTGTGTCTCCTCAAAATTCAAATGCTGGAGCTCTAACCTCCAATGTGATGGTATTTGCAGGTGGGCCTTTGGGGGATAATTAGGTTTAGATGAGGTCATAAGGGTGGAGTCCTGTGGTGGCCTTAGTTCCCTAATAAGAGGAGAAAGAGAGACTAGTGCTTTGTCTCTCTCTACCGTGTGAGGACACAGTGAGAAGACGGCTGTCTGCAAGCCAGGAAGAGGGCCCTCAAGGGGGAGCTGAATCAGCTGGCACCTTCATCTTGGACTTCCCAGTCTTCAGAACTAAACTAAGTAAATTAACTAAATAAATTCCTGTTGTTTAAGCCACCCAGTCTATGGTCTTCTATGACGGTAGCCTGAGGTGACTAAGACACCTGCATACTTTAATGCTACTCTGACACTGGATTTTTCACTTATTTAATCGTTTTTACTCAGTGCTGCTCTATGCCTTGATCTGGGCCAATTCTTGCTTATAACCTGGAGAGTTTTTTTTGACCTATCAGGTCAAAAGTCATCATGTTGTTCAGTGGAGACAGTTGCTTCTCCAACATCTCCAAATTCAAAGACTGATGGTAGATTTCCTTAACCACGGGTATTTAGTTTTCTTTGTTACATTTCCTTGGTAATTGATTCATAGCGCTTAATCCCCAGCACTGTGTAAAAATTATTTCATTTTTTTCCCCCTTGTCTGCCCTTCTCCACTAGAATCTTAGTTCTGTGAAGGTCAGGATGTGTTCTTTTTGTTCCTCTCTGCATCATCAGCAGCTGGCATGGTACCCAGCTCCAACAGGTGCCGAGTGGATGACTGAGTGAGGAGCATTGCTGGGTGTGATGAAAATCACTATGTGAGAGCACCTCTGATTCAGTGCTAACTTGGACCCTGAAAAGAATTAAGGAATTCTTTGGAAGATGTGTCTTTTCTAGGGTATTTCTTTCCGTCCGCCTCTCTATTCCTTGTCTAGATACTGTCAGACTCATTTCCTTGATTTGCTTTAAGCTGACCATTCTAAACAAATTGCGACAAGAAGACTGAATAGGAAAAGTGATTCCCCAGAGCTCTGAAGGAGTTAATGGAGGTAACTGAGAAATTGTTTGGCCAGATCTGTA
Organism: Kogia breviceps; assembly: GCF_026419965.1. NCBI lineage: Eukaryota > Metazoa > Chordata > Mammalia > Artiodactyla > Physeteridae > Kogia > Kogia breviceps. Next base: position 67,698,329 of record NC_081322.1, read on the forward strand.
ATCTCAAGCAAATTATAATTTATACTCAGAACGAGGAAGATATCTAGCCTGTATCCAGAAGATTATGTTCTCTGTTTCTCCTCTGTTTTAGGCAGACTCTAAAGCTAGGATCATTGAACATTTACATACAGAAAAGAGGGAGAAGAGATTTCTCTGATAGGCAATTCTGAGCCCTAAATAATTGCCTTGCATTATGATGTAAATTTGCATGCAGATAAGGAGAAAACTGTAGGTGGAGTATATGTAGATTTTCATAATGTATTTGATAATTCAATTTTTAGTGGAGTATCCCAATGTTTTTCTCACTGGGAGAAAGAGAATGATTAGTCACACTTGGGGAACCAACTTAAAAGCAGAAAATGAAGTATATGGTTAACAGACTATTTCATGTGGGGAAATATAAAAGAAGCAATGTTCAAGCCTTTGTTTTAACCAAGTTCTTTATAGATTAATTTTAGTGTCTAAATTTGTGAATGACACAAAATTTAGGGGGTTGGGAGGCAAGCTGAAAAGATAGATAAATGCAGAAAGTTCATAAATCTGTTAAGTGGGGATAAAAATGGCAACTAGAACATTTGAGAGGTTTTTAGGTAACAACCAATACTAACATTTATCAAGAGCTTATCATGTACTGGCCACTCTTCTAAGCACTTCACATCTATTATTTTACTTGGCCTCCTAACCACCATATGAAGTGGGTTCTAGTATTATCCTCATTTTATTAATGATGGAACTCAGATAGTTAACTTACTCAAGATCATACAACTAGTAAATGAATGAGCTGGATTTTAACCTAGGGAGCCTGACTCAGAACCTGTGTGCCTTACCACCACTGTAGAGGACCAACCACATCAAATACATAGAAGATGAAGGGAATAGAAACCAGGAAAGAGACTAAAAATCCAGACTATCTTTCAAAGCAAAAATTCTTCCAAGAGAAGGAAAAAAAAAAAAAAAAAGCCCAGCATCAGGAAGAGTGAAAAACCTGATCAAATATGGTCCTATCACTTTGTAATTAGGACACATTTATACTTGCATTTTTGTGAGCAGTTCTGTTCAAATTAGTTTAAGAGGGAACCAACCAACCAACAGAAGACTGGCAATAAAAACTGTAGAACAGATGAAAATGGAAGTTTGGGAGAAAGACTTTAAGAATAAAGTTTGAGAAAAGGCTGAGATTACTATCTATGAAATCATAACTGACATGACTAAAGTAGATACAAACTTGACTCATGAAATAGCTGGCAGAGTTAACACAGGGCATGAAAAGGATGTAACAGTGCACTCATTTAATAATAAAACCATGGCATCATTACCCCAAGAGTTAGTGTGGGAAGAACGTATAATATCTATTGCTGTGTTTAAAATTACTAAGAATAACTATAAACAGCTTCTGAAAATAGAGATGGATCCGGCATACAACTGTAGTATGAGGGTAGTCATGAGCCTAACCTAGCCAAAAAAGAGAGAGAGAAGTTGTACTGCAGTGGTCAACTGTGGCTTTGAAGTCAGACAGACTTAGGTTGAGATTCCGACTCTACAATTCACTGAGAAGTTATTTAATCCCTCTGAGTTGTAGTTTCATCACCTGCCAACAGCAGATAATCATACTTCACTGGGCAATTGGGCCTGGCACATAATTGGCACTGAAAAAATGTTGGCTGTTATTATGATTAAGATGACCCCATGTATCTCTGTGTGATGTGCTCAGAAAAGCTTTTCTCTTCCATTAGGCTGAAGGATGTTGAGGGTTTCAATTTTATTTTAACCCTGAGCTGAGGTTCTTAGGCTCAGCTTTGAACAGAAGTTCATGTCCCTACATGCATGATGGGAAATTGCTGTGACCTCCTCTAATCTTGGGAAAATTTGTACTCATGTGGCATTCTCTTATAAATTAAAACAGCTTACATATTCTTTCTTGATTGCCTTTTCTTGAGCATTTACAATTGTATAGGTGATCTCTTATGCATCTCTTTTGAATTTTGTTTTTTGGCTGCTTGGTTTGTTTTTGATGATCCTCTTCTGCCTAGCATGTGAGAGGGGAAGGACACTGTGTGTCTGCTTTTCTTATGAGAGTGAATTCCTTTTCTTTGCCATTTCTTATCTCCTAGATTGAGAACCTTCTAGACCAGGGACCAAGCATACTGTAAGTAACAACAACAGTACTCAACTAAGCCTTCTGCTTTGAAATGACAAGCTGAATAAAAGACAAAGTAGCGTGTGCTTGTTATGACTCACATGTTGCCTAGAACTTCAGAGTCTCTGCCCTATTTTGTTTAAATCAAACATGTCAGGTGATCTGGCCACAGGACTGAGTATGACACTGATGTGCATTTTGCTGAAACAAGGTCAGCAGTCAGAGCTGGAGAGCTACACCCTGGGGAATTCAGCTGTGACCGTTGCCCAGAAAATTATAATTTAGGAAATTATTTCCTAAATTTCAACATTTCTCATTTCTGGGCAATGTTATTTTTTTTTAATCTTATTTTTTTTCTGTTTGCCTGGTGAATAGGTGACTCTTTTTCAGTTACAACAGTCAGGCTTGACTTAAAAGAGAAACAGGAAGAAAGAAATTGTCCAGAACTTTGGAATTATATATTTCCATTTCCATTATGTTTATAGTGTCCAAGAAAGAAACAGAGAAATAATTTTAAAAAGGGAGCACCAGCCAAAACAAATTTACAGGGGGAAAGCAAATAGTTGATTAGAATCTGAAGTTATGAATATTACTTTGTTTTTTTTTTTTTGTAAACTGACATCTACCTTAAAGACACAACTTTGGAAAAATGTATAAAATTGAAAACACATTGACAATAAAGCATGCTCACCCCATCCTCCCTTTATTTTTACCTCAGCTTCAAATTTTCTGGCTACAGTCACAAACAGGAATGAAAGGTCAGTGGAGAACTACAGAGTTTCCTTTAATCTTTAAAACTTCTTTACATGCTTTAGATGGCATCTACCTGGAGCCTGGGGCCACCACCTAGATTCCTTGGAATTGTTGCTTCAGCATGTCTGTCATCAATGGTTTCTGAGATATAATCCTCTCAGAAGTGTAGTCAACATTCATGTTTGCTTTAGATTAAAAAAACCTCAAAAGGATGCATGTACCCCAATGTTCATAGTAGCACTATTTACAATAGCCAAGACATGGAAGCAACCTAAGTGTCCATAAAGAGATGAATGGATAAAGAAGATGTGGTATATATATATACTATGGAATATTACTCAGCCATAAAAAAGAATGAAATAATGCCATTTGCAGCAACATGGATGCATCTAGAGATTATCATACTAAGTGAAGTAAGTCAGACAAAGACAAATATGATATGATATCACTTATACGTAGAATTTAAAAAATAATACAAGTGAATTTATTTACAAAACAGAAACAGACTCACAGACATAGAGAACAAACTTATGGTTACCAAAGAGGAAAGGGGCAGGGACAGATAAATTAGAAGTATGGGATTAAAAGATACACACTACTTTATGTAAAATAGACAAACAACAAGGACCTACTGTATAGCATAGGGAACTATATTCACTATCTTGTAATAACCTATAATGGGAAATAATCTGAAAACATATATAACTGAAACTTTGCTGTACACTTGAAACTAACATAATATTGTAAATCAACTAGACTTCAATGAAAAAATTATAAGAACAACAACAAAAAACCTAGATGTTTTTAATCAACCAGGTAAATATATCAGAGAGAACTTCAGCTACAAATTAAAGTGTATTTATTTTGAGAGAGAGAGAGAGAGAGGTAGGTGATTGGGACTAAAAGTCTGTATTAAGTAAGTGAGACAGCAGACAGCTGTACTACCTGACCATCCCCTCTGCTTTTTTCCTTATTCTCCACAACTACCAAAAAAATTGTCAAGGTCACCCTTCTGCCTCCTTTCTCCTGGATTCCCCCTTGTGTTTTTTTGGCTGGTTTTGAAGTATATTTGGTAAACTTCCTATCCAACAATGAGAAAGGAGAAAACTGGATAACAAGGGATAAGGGCTGTCCATTCACTGGGGCTGGGTCTAGTCTTTTGTACATAACGTAGGTACTACGTTACGGGTAAAACCTTTGTAGATGAAGGCAAAAATGCCTGATCATTTGTTTTAGCATTTTCAGATTTATTTTTTAAAATTAATGTCGATTTTGGAGAGAGTAGATAACATTGTTCATGCGTTCTCCAGCACTGAGGGAAGGTTCTGGAGTGGCCCCTGGCTGCTTCCCTGAGAGAGGGCACCAACTGGGGGCGGTGTGCCAGTTAAGTTCAAATTCCCGTTTCCTTGTGCACCTTGAACAGCACTCAAAAGTTGACTGCAAAGGCTCCCCCCACCCCCTTTTTGTTTTGTTTTGTTTTGCCTTGTTTTTAATGCTCTAATTAAAGAATTCTGGGTACAGATTAACTTCTCTCCCTCTACACCACCTCCCAACCCTGCCCCACCCCAAGTGTTTTGACTGCCAGGCACTAAGCAGCACAGTGCTTTGATGGATTTCCTATTTTGATAGTAAAATCCTTGTTTTTCTTACAAAAAGGATTTTTCTCTGCTTCTAACAAAACTCTAATCTTGCCCTTCTGACTCCTCATTCCCTGCATCCCTTCCTTCCACGTTTCAGGAAGGAGCAATTAAGCAATCCTGTCCTGTTTCTTCTGTAAGTAGCAAACAGAGTGGCTTTAAGAGCCATTATGCTGAGTCATCACGCAGACATGTTTTCAACACCTTCCAGACCATTTTGGATTAAGGCAGAAAGCCCGATTCTGAGGCACTATTGAACTCAACCCTGGAAAGACAGATGTGTGGAAGAAGGGGAAAATGTTGAAGGAAAACAACCTTATCTGAGTAAAAAGTCCAGTTTTTCTTCCAGCGTGTAGTTTAAAAGTGCTGACTCATTGGAATGAATTTGAGATTCGGGTTACAGTTTTCTTTTAGCAGATTTTGGCATTAAATGCATCGAATAAACCCTTTTAAACCTGTTACATTACGTAGAGATTAAATTCTGCATCTTCTCTACTCACTCCCCCACCTCCACATCCATCAAAACCACTAATCTCTGATTTTTTTCTTTCTTTTTTTTTTTGGGCAAAAGGCCCCAGGAAACACATTTGCCTTGGAGTCCTGAGCATTTGGGCAGCTGTGGGAACCGCCATTCCTGAGGTTTTAGGTGCCCTGGGACAGGCAGCGCCGAGTCCGGGGTAGGTTGCTCTCCCCTGCGGGAAGGCCCACACCCAGTCCACACCTTGAGAGTCAGTGAGGCTGGAGGGAGACAGAGATAAGATTCAAAAGGGAAAGAGATCCCCCTTCTCTGCCTCCACCCGCATCTCCTTCCTCAGGTGGAGAGCCCAGGGCCCGCTTCATTCTTCCTCTGGATGAAAGGAATGTGGCACTTGACCGACTCCTCTCTTCAAGACTGTGTAAAGGGTGAAGAGCCATTTCTTCCTAGAAGGGGTTCCTGACCCCCACTCCTACCCACCTCTGAGCCCCTGACTTCCCTCCTCAGTCTGCTGCTTTTTATCCTCTCCTCTGCAGCAGCTGGCTTTCTTGTGGTCTCTTGCCAGACAGAGAAGTACTTCAAGACACTGGACTCCTGGAGTCTTGGTAAAGCTGTGTAGCCTCCGGTCTCACACTTAGCAGATGCACAGTTGTTAACTGAGCAGACAAGCTGTGGGAATGCACAGAGTTCTTCTGAGGCCCCCCCCCCCACCCCGACTGCACAGATAAAGCCGTATCTGTTGGGCCAGGTAGACCACGCCTGGCATGTCTTAAAATGGGAGATGCTTTGAAGGAGGGAGAGGAGGAAAACAATGATAGAAGTGGTCTCCTGGTAAACAAAGTAGGAACTTTTGAAAGGATCAACAAATAAAAATTAACTAGGAATCTCTGCTCTCCTGCAAATCTAGTATGCTAAACCCAGATTCAGGGCTGCCTTGCTTTGTCAGTCTCGGGCCATCGCAAATCCAGTTGTGTCATTTTCTGCACATGTTTTTTCCTTCCAGTTGTGATATAGATGAAGCCATCAAAATGCTAGTACGATCTATACCAGTCACCTCCAAAGTCTTTAACTGTGCATTCTATAGGTAAAAAATGTATCAGCCCACATCTTCTCTTTCTACATAGCTGTAAATTGTATGCATGCACTGTTACTGTGCTAGTGCATCGTGCACGTAATAAAACATTACCTATATACAATAAAAGATGAGATAAAGATATAAATAGATATTCCAGCATCTTCTTCCCAGGCCAGGATGGATCACTGTTGCACCCTACCTGGATGGCATACCCAGTCTGGAAGGGGCTTCTCCCACCTCTCCCACCCATGACTTAATGATTTGGACAAAGTCAGAGCATGCAGGTGTGGGCTACTTATTATGATTCTCTGTGCCTCAGTTTCTCTCTCCAGGTGATATAGCCTCATTTATCTCACAGAAATGTAGAGATCAATGAATGGTCATTTGTTTAGTATATTGTATTCCTCCTAACCTCTACTGTTTTCTGGGAAAATCTTATGATTTCCTTAAGTCATGTTAATTCTTCCACTAAGTGTTGGTGGTGGGGGATAGAGTCACCTTTGTCTTTGAATTGTGGAATTTTAGCAGCTGGAGGAATCTTAGTGATGACCTCTAGTCTAGTCTTTACCCAGTGACGTGAGGAAACTGAGCCATAGAGAAGACAGAAGGCTCCTTGATATGGCAGATAATCCCCATTGCCTGCAAAATTGACCTTTCCTCCTTTCCTCTAATTCTGTTTACCCTCCTCTGAGTGCCACATGTTCAAAGGCAGGCTAGGCCCCCTCATCAGCCACAGGGAGTGTATCTTGATTAGGGCAAGTTACTTATGAAGATTCCATCCATGAGCCTTGTGAAGTGGTTGGGTTTATTGCTTAGGCATGTGACATGGTCTGACCAAGCATCCTGGAAAGTTTCTTTCACTGTGAAAAAAGGACACACGTGGCACACTTTCCCTTGCTTCCTCTGGATCTCGTCACCTCCATGTGACATGGACTCTTCAGCAGCCACCTGAGGGCTGTGGAGGGAGCCACCTTACTGGGACAACCTGTCCAGGAGGCGTGGCAGAGGACAGGGATGGCCACAAGGCACGGAGCTTTCAACTTAATCATGCTGCGACTTCCATCACTCTGGGATTCATGCTATGAAAAATAATAAATTCCCTCATTGTTTAAACTACTGTTAGCTGCATTTTCTGTTATTGGTTGCCAAACGCATCCTGACCGATACGCACATACAAGGGGTTTGGAGATGGCAGAAATTGAACAAGACCCTAGATCTTTAAAAGAGCAAGTGCTATATACTGCTTGGTTTTCATTTTCAAACGATAGCTTAAAAGAATTCATTCATCCCACACGGTACGAGCAGTTTGTTCCTGTCTCTTCAGGAACTTTTGTCCCTGTATACCTGGAAGGTTCTGAGAGAATAAAATTATTTGATTATAAGAATGTCCTGCTTCTTCGCTTTCATTGAATGTTCTTCTCTGGTGACATCTTGGTGGCTTTCTTCTAAGAATACATCTTTACTTTTTAATATTGAGCTCCTAGTATAGAGATATCCAATTACACTATACATTTCATCTATTGGCAATTATAAGTTGCCTTCAGAGGCCCGGGCCAACAGTCTTTTGGTGAGTTAGTGGCAAAACGCCTGAGTGTGGAATCAGGACAGTTGTACATTCAAACAAAAACCCCACCCACTGCCAGTCCGAGCTGCCCTTGCTGCTGCCGATTAGTTGGGACACTCAGAAATAACCCAGGAGCTTATACAAGTAATGAGTCGTTTCAGATCACCCATAGACACCCATAGTAAATGGAAAAAGCTTTTGTCAACATCTTTAATGGTTTCAGTTGGTAAATTATTAACAGAATATATGTGGAGTCCTCAGCATTTCAAATACGTTTACTTTCTGAGCGAGAACACTGGAGAACAGTCTCTCCTGCCAAGTCCCCAGCTGCAGGTGCCCTGTCTCCTGCTCCTGCCTCCCTCCTTCTCCCAGACCGTGTAGAGTCTGCCTTCTCTTACACAAGGGGGCTTCCCCTGCCGCTGCTGAAGGCTCTCAGCTTCTCCAGTGTGCTTCTCCTCGGACCAGGCTCTATCACGTGACTAGTTTCATTGCCTTCTCTCCTCCTCTCCTAGCATGTGGGGGAAAGATCACAGTTTCAAAAAAATAAAAACATGGATTCTGGTGAAGCCGCCACCTCTTACTAACTTATTAACTTTCAGTAAATCATTTAACTTCTCTCAGCCTCTGTTTCTTCACCTGTAAATTGGGGCCAGCCATGCTATGGGTGTCCTCTACCTCTCAGGAATGTTGTCAGAATCAAGTGATATAATCCATGTGGATAGGCTGTGACCCTTATGATTCTCAATATTTACAAATCCTATGGTTTATGCTGATATTTTTCCTTCCAAGGAGGTTGACACACATCCACTCAAATGTTCCAATTCTGACTAACTCAGTAGGCGGGAAGAACAGGTCCACATGCCAATGAGTGGAATGACCTATATGACACGTTGGCTGGAAAATATAGAGTGTGGTCTTGTTTTTACACAAACAGACACCGAGAAGCAGATCCTGTTATTATTTTTCATGGCAACATTTCCTGACATATACCTGGCATGCTGGGTGATGTCCACATGTTGGGGACATTCAGTATTTGAGGGAGAAAGGGAAAAGGTTTAGAAGAATAGAGGAAGGGTGGGTGGGAGAAACAGGTTTTACTACATCAAGATTTTTTTGTTTTAAAGAGCACTAGCTATTCCATTTTTATGATTACATCTGTGGGACAGAAGACACTGTCCTGAATCAGAAGACAATAAAATGTACAGTCTGTTATTGTCACTAACAGTAATGATGCCAGGCAAAATATGTAACTTCTCGGAGCTAAATTTTCCCCATCAGTGAAATGGAAATGGGAATGGTACCTACCTCACAGGGTTGATGTGCGTATTAATTGGGTTAACACACAAAGTAACTAGCACATGATGATGATGCTGTGTGTATGTGTGTGGGCATACTTTAATATTACCCAGTTTCTGGCTTACTGAGAAGCCATACATTTGACTGATGACTTATAAATCACAGCCCCATGCTGCAAGGCAATTAATCTGTGCTTAGAAATTAGACAAAAAGTAGAAAAGACAAGGGGACAGAAAACAAGAGTACCAATGAAATGTAAATAAATTGAGCAGAAGCAAGAAGAATTACAATTCTGCAGCCTGTGGAAGGAAAACCACATTCACAGAAAGACAGACAAAATGAAAAGGCAGAAGGCTATGTAACAGATGAAGGAACAAGATAAAACCCCAGAAAAACAACTAAATGAAGTGGAGATAGGCAATCTTCCAGACAAAGAATTCAGAATAATGATAGTGAAGATAATCCAGGACCTCAGAAGAAGAATGGAGTCAAAGATCGTGAAGATGCAAGAGATGTTTAACGAACACCTAGAAGAACTAAAGAACAAACACCTAGAACAATTAAAGAACAAACAAACAGAGATGAACCATACAATAACTGAAATGAAAACATACACTAGAAGGAATCAATAGCAGAATAACTGAGGCAGAAGAACGGATAAGTGACCCGGAAAACAGAATGGGGGAATTCACTGCTGTGGAACAGAATAAAGAAGAAAAGAATGAAAAGACATGAAGGCAGCCTAAGAGACCTCTGGGACAACATTAAACACAACAACATTAGCATTATAAGGGTCTCAGAAGGAGAAGAGAGAGAGAAAAAGGACCTGAGAAAATATTTGAAGAGATTATAGTTGAAAACTTCCCTAACATGGGAAAGGAAATAGCCACCCAAGTCCAGGAAGCAGAGAGTCCCAGGCAGGATAAACCCAAGGAGAAACACACTGAGACACATAGTAATCAAATTGATAGAAATTAAAGACAAAGAAAAATTATTGAAAGCAACAAGGGAAAAATGACAAATAACATACAAGGGAAGCCCCATAAGGTTAACAGCTGATTTCTCAGCAGAAGCTCTACAAGCCAGAAGGGAGTGGCATGATATATTTAAAGTGATGAAAGGGAAGAACCTACAACCAAGATTACTCTACCAGGCAAGGATCTCATTCAGTTTCGATGAAGAAATCAAAAGCTTTACAGAAAAGCTAAGAGAATTCAGCACCACTAAACCAGCTCTGCAACAAATGCTAAAGGAACTTCTCTAAGTGGGAAACACAGAGAAGAAAAGGACCTACAAAAACAAACCCATAACAATTAAGAAAATGGTCATAGGAGCATATGTATCAATAATTACCTTAAACATGAATGGATTAAATGCTCCAACCAAAAGACACAGGCTCGCTGAATGGATACAAAACCAAAACCCATCTATATGCTGTCTACAAGAGACCCACTTCAGACCTAGGGACACATACACACTGAAAGTGAGGGAATGGAAAAAGATATTCCATGGAAATGGAAATCAAAAGAAAGCTGGAGTAACAATACTCATATCAGATAAAACAGACTTTAAAATAAAGAATGTTACAAGAGACAAGGAAGGACACTACATAATGATCAAGGGATCAATCCAAGAAAAAGATATAACAATTATAAATATATATGTACCCAACATAAGATCACCTCAATACATAAGGCAACTGCTAACAGCTATAAAAGAGGAAATTGACAGTAACACAATAGTAGTGGGGGACTTTAACACCTCACTTACACCAGTGGATAGATCATCCAGACAGAAAATTAATAAGGAAACACAAGGTTTAAATGACCAAATAGACCAGATAGATTTAATTGATATTTATAGGACAGTCCATCCAAAAATAGCAGATTACACTTTCTTCTCAAGTGCACATGGAACATTCTCCAGGATAGATCACATCTTGGGTCACAAATCAAGCCTCAGTAAATTTAAGAAAATTGAAATCATATCAAGCATCTTTTCCGACCACAACGCTATGAGATTAGAAATCAGGTACAGGGAGAAAAACGTGAAAAACACAAACACGTAGAGGCTAAACAATAGATTACTAAATAACCAAGAGATCACTGAAGAACTCAAAGAGGAAACCAAAAAAATACCTAGAAACAAATGACAACAAAAACACGACAATCCAAAACCTATGGGATGCAGCAAAAGCAGTTCTAAGATGGAAGTTTATATCAATACATGCCTATGTCAAGAAACAAGAAAAATCTCAAATAAACAATCTAACATCACACCTAAAGCAACTAGAGGAGGAAGAACAAACAAAACCCAAAGTTAGTAGAATGAAAGAAATCATAAAGATCAGAGCAGAAATAAATGAAATAGAAACAAGGAAAACAATAGCGAAGATCAATAAAACTAAAAGCTAGTTCTTTGAGAAGATAGACAAAATTGATAAACCTTTAGCCAGACTCATCAAGAAAAAGAGGGAGAGGACTCAAATCAATAAAATGAGAAAGGAGAAAGGAGAAGTTACAACAGACACCACAGAAATACAAAGTATCCTAAGAGACTACGAGCAACTCTATGCCAATAAAATGGACAACCTGGAAGAAATGGGCAAATTTTTAGAAAGGTATAACCTTCCAAGACTGAACCAGGAAGAAATAGAAAATATGAACAGACCAATCACAAGTAATGAAATTGAAACTGTGATTAAAAATCTTCCAACAAACAAAAGTCCAGGACCAGATGGCTTCACAGGTGAATTCTACCAAACATTTAGAGAAGAGGTAACGCCCATCCTTCTCAAACTCTTCCAAGAAATTGCAGAGGAAGGAACACTCCCAAACTCATTCTATGTGGCCACCATCACCCTGATACCAAAACCAGACAAAGATACTACAAAAAAAGAAAATTACAGACCAATATCACTGATGAATGTAGCTGCAAAAATCCTCAACAAAATACTAGCAAACAGAATCCAACAGCACGTTAAAAGGAGCATACACCATGATCAAGTAAGTGGGATTTATCCCAGGGATGCAACGATTCTTCAATATATGCCAGTCAATCAATGTGATACACCATATTAACAAATTGAAGGAGAAAAAACATGATCATCTCAATAGATGCAGAAAAAGCTTTTGACAAAATTCAACACCCACTTATGATAAAAACTCTCCAGAAGGTGGGCATAGAGGGAACCTACCTCAACATAATAAAGGCCATGTATGACAAACCCACAGCAAGCATCATTCTCAATGGTGAAAACTGAAAGCATTTCCTCGAAGATCAGGAACAAGACAAGGATGTCCACTCTTGCCACTATTATTCAACATAGTTTTGGAAGTCCTAGCCACGGCAATCAGAGAAGAAAAAGAAATAAAAGGAATACAAATTGGAAAAGAAGAAGAAAATATGTCATTGTTTGCAGATGACATGATACTATACATAGAGAATCCTAAAGATGCCACCAGAAAACTACTAGAGCTAATCAATGAATTTGGTAAAGTTGCAGGATACAAAATTAATGCACAGAAATCTGTTGCATTCCTATACACTAACGACGAAAGATCAGAAAGAGAAATTAAGGAAATGATCCCATTCACCATTGCAAGAAAAAGAATAAAATACCTAGGATTAAACCTACCTAAGGAGGTAAAAGACCTGTACTCTGAAAACTATAAGACACTGATGAAAGAAATCAAAGATGGCACAAACAGAGGGAGAGATATACCATGTTCTTGGATTGGAAGAATCAATATTGTGAAAATGACTATAATACCCAAAGCAATCTAAAGATTTAGTGCAATCCCTATCAAATTACCAGTGGCATTTTTTTACAGGACTAGAACAAAAAAATCTTAAAATTTGTATGGAGACACAAAAGACCCCAAATAGCCAAAGCAGTCTTGAGGGTAAAAAATGGAGCTGGAGGAATCAGACTCCCTGACTTCAGACTATACTACAAAGCTACCGTAATCAAGACAATATGGTACTAGCACGAAAACAGAAGTATCGATCAATGGAACAGGATAGAAAGGCCAGAGATAAACCCATGCATCTATGGTCAACTAATCTATGACAAAGGAGGCAAGGATATACAGTGGAAAAAAGACAGTGTCTTCAATATAGGTGGTGCCGGGAAACTGGACAGCTACACGTGAAAGAATGAAATTAAACACTCCCTAACACCATACACAAAAATAAACTCAACATGGATTAAAGACATAAATGTAAGACTGGACACTATAAAACTCTTAGAGGTAAACATAGGAAGAACAGTCTTTGACATAAATCACAGCAAGATCTTTTTTGACCTGCCTCCTAGAGTAATAGAAATAAAAACAAAAATAAACAAATGGGACCTAATGAAACTTGAAAGATGTTGCACAGCAAAGGAAACTACAAACAAGATGAAAAGACAACCCTCAGAATGGGAGAAAATATTTGCAAACAAATCAATGGACAAAGGATTAATCTCCAAAACATATAAACAGCTTATGCAGCTCAATATTAAAAAAACAAACAACCCAATCCAAAATGGGCAGAAGACCCAAATGCACATTTCTCCAAAGAAGACATACAGATGGCCAAGAAGCACATGAAAAGTTGCTCAACATCACTAATTATTAGAGAAATGCAAATCAAAACTACAATGAGGTATCACCTCACACTGGTTAGAATGGGCATCATCAGAAAATCTACAAATAACAAATTCTGGAGAGGGTGTGGAGGAAAGGGAACCCTCTTGCACTGTTGGTGGGAATGTAAATTGATACAGCCACTATGGCGAACAGTATGGAGGTTCCTTAAAAAACTAAAAATAGGGCTTCCCTGGTGGTGCAGTGGTTGAGAATCTGCCTGCCGATGCAGGGGACACGGGTTCGTGCCCCAGTCCAGGAAGATCCCACATGCCGCGGAGCGGCTGGGCCCGTGAGCCATGGCCGCTGAGCCTGCGCGTCCGGAACCAGTGCTCCGCAACAGGAGAGGCCACAACAGTGAGAGGCCCGCATACCGGGAAAAAAAAAAAAAAAAAAACAACTAAAAATAGAATTACCATATGACCCAGCAATCCCACTACTGGGCATATACCCAGAGAAAACCATAATTCAAAAAGACACATACACCCCAATGTTCATTGCAGCACTGTTTACAATAGCCAGGTCATGGAATCAACCGAAATGCCCATTGACAGGTGAATGGATAAAGAAGATGTGGTACATATATACAATGGAATATTACTCAGCCATAAAAAGGAACGAATTGGGTCATTTGTAGGGATGTGGATGGATCTACAGACTATCATACAGGGTGAAGTCAGAAAGAGAAAAACAAATATCGTATATTAATGCATATATGTGGAACCTAGAAAAATCATACAGATGAACCGGTTTGCAGGGCAGAAGTAGAGACAGAGATGTAGAGAACAAACACGTGGACACCAAGGAGGGAAACTGGCGGGGCTGGGTGGTGGTGGTGGGATGAATTTGGAGATTGGGATTGACGTATGTACACTAATATGTATTAAATAGATAACTAATAAGAACATGCTGTATAAAAAATAAAACAAAATTCAAAAAAAAGGAAAATTAAGATGAATAAAGAATAACTTAAGAATAAATTAAGATGCTAAATACAGACCATCATTGGCTGTAGATGCTGAGAAGATTATGTGTTCCTTGAGACCTGAAAAATTCACGGCAGTTGTGTTTCATAGGCAGGATCATGGATCTATGTCTTGAAATGGGGAAGAAATTCCAGGTGTAGAAGCCACGAGAGCAATGGCAAGCTGGGGAAGTGAAAAGAAACCCAGGCTGGCGAATGGCCAGCCAGTCGGAACTGGCTGGATAGCAAGGTAGGGGTCAAGCATCTTTTTCATGGATACTGCCATTGGCTCCAACACCAACGGAGTCTCCCTGGTCATTGCTCACGCATTCTTGCTTCTTAAATTTATTTATTTTTATTTATTTATTTTTGGCTGTGTTGGGTCTTTGTTTCTGTGCGAGGGCTTTCTCCAGTTGTGGCAAGCAGGGGTCACTCTTCATCGTGGTGCGCGGGCCTCTCTTGTTGTGTGCGGAGCACAGGTTCCAGACACGCAGGCTCAGTAGTTGTGGCTCACGGGCCCAGTTGCCCCGTGGCATGTGGGATCTTCCCAGACCAGGGCTCGAACCCGTGTCCCCTGCATTGGCAGGCGGACTCTCAACAACTGTGCCACCAGGGAAGCCCCAACATTCTTGCTTCTTAAGAGAGCAGCTGCTATGAATAATGCCTGAAGATAGCTCATTAACACACAAAATACAGTGCAGCTTGGCTTTTCTCTTTATAAAGAATTGCTGTTGATCAACAATATTTACTGGGTGGATTTGGTGTGCTAGGCATCAAGAAAGGTTATGAAGAAAGTAGGTAGCGTGCCAGATACCTGGCCAGAAGATCATTATAATTGTGAGCATAGGATAAAACACATACATAAAGAGAGTGGATCTTTATAGAATAGGATGTTTGCGTGTTTTACGATAGAAAGCCTTTTCTTAAAAAACATCATCATAAAAATAGAAAACTGGGCGGTATTCCCTGTTGTTGACAAAAGTGGTATTGTTGTGAAGTTGGTGTGTGTGCAGAGCAGCGTTCAGAAAACCTGAAATCATGATTTGACTGTGCTTTGCCTGAGGCCCACTCAGCCCTGGGGGAGTGGTCGGCAGGCCACAATATTTCCTGTTTGCCTGGCAGGTTACCCATAGTATTTTGATCTTGCTCCATCAAAGCAGTGATGATGTGTTCAATGACTTTTTTTTAATTCCTCTGTGCATTCTCGTTTGTATTTATGGATCATGTGTCTCCATTTCTTCCTTCTCAACCTGACTCTTGGTAAGTTTAACAATTTCTCCCCTCAGTTGTGGGCAATTGTTTTTACTTCTCAAAACATCTGTAAGCTTCTGGAAGAGGACCTCTGGCCGCTCCCTGCTTCTTGCTAAGTGTTTAGGGCAAAGAAAACCCTGAGAGATGAGTTGGCTGCATCTGCAATTTAGAATTAGAAGGAGAGAAAATATAAATGGATGCAAAAAAATGGTGTCACTCTTGGAAAATGAGACTGAATCATAGCTATATAAGGTGGTAGAAACAAAAAGAAGCCACCTGCTTCCAGTAGGATACCTGCCAAATCTTCAGGAAAGTGAGGAGGAAAAGATGGTGAAGGTGGCTAACGTAGGAGCTCCTACCCGTTTGAGCTCTCTGGGGCAAGGACTGTCTCTTTTATTCCTTTGACCTCATACAGTGCTGGGCATATCCTAGATGCCTGCTTAGAGTTTTGTGTGCATAAATAAATGAACAGACTCCGAAAAGATTTCATGAATAGGTGGTACCTTCAAACAGATCCACAGTCTTCTGAAGCTTAACTTCTGGGTTCACCAGACAATCACTGTGGCTCTATATTGTTCCTGGATGGATCTTAAGTTTCTGTAATTTAATGTTTCCTTTGGAATAAAACCACTATTTGAGGCTTGAGACCAGACGGTACCTGTGCAACTTTCACTCAAGAAATACTGTTGGTGGTTGCAGAATCTTTTTATTCCTCGAGTTTTCTTCTCTCAGACCCCTTGCCATTAATATTAGACTTAACTTTAAAACACTTTTAGAATTTCAGCATTCAAGATTTATACATAAATTATGGCATCTAGCATATGAGCATTCACAGTTCATACCTATTTGCTTTCTACTTAAAATCTGTGTAATTTCTCACAGGGCTAAATAGAAAAAAGTATTACACAGAAGAAAATCCACATTGTAACTTTGTCCTAAGAATGCCCTTGGGGCTATCGTTATTTTTGAGAAAAAAAGAAAAAGTCTGTTTGTCTCAGTGAGAATGGGAAGAGGGTACAAGCACCTTCTTTCACTACAAAGGAATCAGTTTGTGTTATTCACGAATTTTTCTCTCTCTCCTCTGTCTATGAACCAAAGAGCAGAACAAAACAAAAAACAAAAAGTCTAAGAACAAACAAACTCACAATAGCAGCAACAAGAACAAACTCGAGGATTTAGGTGGAATGATACCAAATCAGCAAATGACATTTGGGAATGTCATGTGGCTTATATAATTCTAGGAAAGCGATGTTTTATTTATTTTTTTTTTTAAAAATATTTATTTATTTATTTATTTATGGCTTCGTTTCTGTGCGAGGGCTTTCTCTAGCCGTGGCAAGTGGGGGCCACTCTTCATTGCGGTGCACGGGCCTCTCACTATCGCGGCCTCCCTTGTTGCAGAGCACAGGCTCCAGACGCGCAGGCTCAGTAGTTGTGGCTCACGGGCCTAGTTGCTCCGCGGCATGTGGGATCTTCCCAGACCAGGGCTCGAACCCGTGTCCGCTGCACTGGCAGGCAGATTCTCAACCACTGCGCCACCAGGGAAGCCCCGAAAGCGATGTTTTATGTGTTGCTACCAAAGGAAAGTGGGAGATAGGAAAAAAATAAAATAAAATAAAGAAGAGAAAAAAAAAAAAGGAAAGGGAAAGCACAATGTTTGGGTCAGTGTTTCTCAGGAGGGACACTGTTAGCACTTGGGGTAAGGCGGTCAATCATATTTTTAAAATATAATGAAGAATTTTGATAGGGGCTTAAAAATGGGTTGGACTCCTCTTGATTAACTGTACATTTTTTTCCCATTTCCAAAATTCCTGATGTTTTAAACTTTTTGGAAAGAGGATTTCTTCCTGTTACAGTTTATAAATGTCTCAAAGTGTGGGTGTACGGCAAACCATTCCAAATTTACCCTCAGAGGAATATTCTTTAATTTTGCCTCTTCCGGTTCTCCGCTTGACTTCTGCTTGAGCATCTTTAGCCCACTCTGCTCTTCTGTCTTTAAACTCTCTCTGGGTGAACTGATTAATTGTCATAGCTTTGATTGCTGTTGGTGGCTTACTTTTTACACCCATCCCTGACACTTTAACTACTCTTCAGCCCCATGTCTTAAGCAGGGGTAAGAAATCTGCCTTTAGATCTATTTTCCTCATCTAAGAAAAATAGGATACAAATTAAACTTAACTACGTCTCCTTAGCTCCCTTAATACGATCAATGACACCATCATTTATTGAGTTTTCTTAATTTCACAAATATTTGAACTTTTTTTTTTTTTTTTTTTTGCGGTATGCGGGCCTCTCACTGTTGTGGCCTCTCCCATTGCGGAGCACAGGCTCCGGACGCGCAGGCCTAGCGGCCATGGCTCACGGGCTTAGTTGCTCCGCGGCATGTGGGATCTTCCCGGACCAGGGCACGAACCCGTGTCTCCTGCATCGGCAGGCGGATTCTCAACCACTGTGCCACCAGGGAAGCCCTATTTGAACTTTTAATGCTAAGTTCCAGTGACCAAACTGGCAGTCCCCAGTCTCATGGAACATTATAATATAGGAGGAGAAATGTATTAGTAATCACACAAATGTATAATGACTAATAGAAATAATGGCTATAAAAACCTACAGATTTCTGTAAGTGTCTAATATAAGGACCTCAATTAGTCTGAACAGTTAAAAATGACTTTCTAGGCTGCATTTCCTTTACCTCCCATATCCACTCAACCACTAAGTCCTATTGGCTGCGCCCCCATTTTTACAGTTGCAGTTCTGTTGGGGGCTATTTCTGTATTTGGATTACTCCACCTGGATCCTCACTTGATTTTTCTCTATTGCAGACTGTCAGCACATGGCTGCCCTGTGATTTTTCTTAAATTTTCATTTTTGTCACATTGTTCCCCAACTTGCGAATCTTTAGTGGTCCCCCATCATCCATTGACTTGACTTCAGGTGGATTACTTTTTCCTAAATGTTTTTATTGTGCTAAATAAGAGCATTTCTATCACCACTTTCTTATTCAGCTTCGTCACGCTGTTCTCTGCACGCAGAGGTCTGCCTTCTTTCTCTTCTGTACCTCGTACCTTCTAGATTTCAGTGATTTTCCAGCTGTGAACCCTTGAAGAGAAAAGGTTATCAGGAGAGAAATATGGGCAGTGGACAGGGTGAGAGGTGTGCTCTGTTCTAATTGCTCCCTCCACTGGATTTCATGTACAAGATTTCATTTGAAGAAAGGGGTCCGAGGCAAAAGAACACTTGGAAATCTATGTATCATGGAAGTTTCCAGTTGAAATTCAACTTCCCTCAGAAGTTCTTCCTTACAAAGCCCCTCTCCTCCACACTGACTTTTCCCTCTACTTTCAACACTGCACTCCAAGGTGTGATGCACTTGCTGACTTATTGCTTTGTTTTGTACTCTTGATAAATTGGCCTCCACAAACCCAATTTTTAATTCTTTTGCATTCCCTGAGGTGCTTTACCTTGGTATAAATGAATGAATAAACTGAACACATGAATACTCTGTGGTTCTTTCAGCTAGTGGAAAATGTCTATGACATGATGTCTTAAATCTATTCTCCATTTTTTAGCAACGAAATAAGAATAATCAGTACAGTAAGTTCCGTGCACACGAACGAGTTCCGTTCTGCGAGTGCGTTCGTTAGTCCAATTTGTTCGTAAGTCCAACAAAGATGCCTCGGTACCCAACTAACACAATCGGCTATATAGTACTGTACTGTAATAGGTTTTTAATACTTTTCATACAAATAATACATAAAAAACAAACACAAAAAATAAAGAAAATATTGTTAATCTTACAGTATAACACCTTAAAAAGTACAGTAGTACAGTACAACAGCTGGCATACAGGGGCTGGCATTGAGTGAACAGGCAAGAAAAGTTACTGACTGGAGGAGGAGAGGGGGTGGGAGATGGTAGAGCTGAAGGATCGTCAGCAACAGGAGATGGGGGGCAAGCTGCAATGTCACTCACGCCTGACGTTGATGGAAGAGGTTCTGGTCCGTTGCTGGATTCAGTTCTATCTACCCTCTTGAACAAACGATCCAGTGATATCTGGGTAGTAGCTCTTCTTTTCTCATCATAGATGACATGATAACACTGGATTGCATTCTGAACAGCTGCTGCAACCCTTGTGTACCATTCTACGTTAGGGTCCTGGGCCTCAAATACTACCAGTGCCTCCTCAAATAAAGAAAATCCCCTTGCCATTTCCTGAGTCGTGAATCTCTTTGGTTCTTTAGTTACTTCTTCTTCCTCTTGTCTCTCTTTGTCCTTTCTCTGGTAAAGTACACAAAAGCACAACCACTTGTAGAGGATGCACACACGTGACATTGTATGCCAGACACGTGAACTAACTCACGTGACTGGACCTGTGAATGCACGTTCGCATCTCCGAAAGTTCGCTACTTGAAGGTTTGTATGTAGGGGACTTAACTGTATATGAAAAGTGACTTTCTGCCATATGACGGTGAGTCCATGTAGATGGTCAAAAAATAGGGGAGAGGATTTGGGAGAAGTGCTGAGAATGTTCTCTTTGAAACCCCTTATTCACTGGGATTGACCTCCTGTCCTTTTTACTCCCCCAAGGTTGACATGGGACTGTTTGCCCATCTGTGACTTATAGGTCAAACTTCATATCTTACCTCTCTTAGGGCAGAACGGAATCTCTTTTAGGACCAAGGTTTACTTAAGTTGAAGTAATGTAAATTTAATTGGATCACAAATCTTGTTAGCACTTATTATTCAAGCCTGTTCCTGAACTACAAGAGGGCCATGACGTATCCCAAATTCCCAACTGGGAATAAGCAATGAAGAGGACAAGTCCCTGCAGTGGCTTCTCCGCTGAGCCCCAAAAACCACATCTGATAAGCTATGTAATTTGCTCTAGCAATTTTGTGCCAAAAATAAAGGCACACTTTTGCAGAGTTCCACATTTCTAAGAAAAACTGAACTCCGCCTCATGCTAATCCAGCTCCCTTTCTTTCTTTTTCGAACTTGATGTTCGTGGAGAGAAAATACCAGTTTGCATCTTAGGTCCGATAGACCCTTGGCCAGATGGCTAGGTCCATCCTACTCTAGTCATCCTAAGCCTGCCTTGCTGTCACACAGAAACCTAAACCTGAAGGACAGGCAAAGACGCCAGCAGTGGTCTGTTTTACGACACCCCGATAACAGGATGTTTTTAGCAGCACAGCAGATTCTTGGCCGATGGCCCTGGTTAAAGGAAGAGAGGCACAGAATCTTCGAAGTCATCAATTTTAATGAGGACTGCAACTATTCCAGTAAACTAGATCCCTTCATTTTTGTTAGCTTGACAAAGAAACCTGATACATCCAAGACATTTATTTTTTTTTTAGTTCAGTACCAAGACAGGAACTCGCTTTTTCACCACCAGTATTAGGCCCCCAATGGTGATAAAAATTCCTGTGCAGTCTTTTGGAGGGGAAGAATAAAAGCGTCTACAAGGGGGAAAAAAAGAACACCAAACAAATACGAACTTTTGAAAAATTCAGGCTTTTCTTGGCTCAGAGGTTAAACGTGAACTGTTAGAGTTCCCTTTCAAAGTTGGAGTCTGCCAAGGTCTCTCATAAGCTTGGATAGTTTTGTGGAAGTTATAAGAGAAATAAGAATAGATATATGTACATGTATAACTGAATCATTATGCTGTACACATGAAACTAACACAATATTGTAAATCAACTATGCTCCAATATAAAATAAAAATTTAAAAAAGCTTGAGATTAAAAAAAAAATTTTATCTGCATTTTCAACAGTGAGGAATATTGCCCTTGAATAGTGGTGCGTGTGTGTGTGTGTGTGTGTGTTTGTGTGTGTGTGTGTGTGTGAGAGAGAGAGAGAGACAGAGAGACAGGAAAAACAGAGAGAGAGAGAGAGACAGAGACAGAGAGAGGGAAAGAGACAGGCAGATAAATCGAACCAGAAGATGAGAATTCAACTAATTTATTTATAACTTAATAAATTAAAATAATTTGAAGAAATATTTCTGAATTTTCTGGGTAAGTCACACTAGAGGTACTAAGTAATTTCTAAGTTTCGTGGTGAGATAAACAGGTAAATTGCTTGAGAAGTTTGAGTATCAGAGAACCCAGCCTTTGCTTCTAATCTTTTTCATCTTTGTGCAAACTCACTGAACTCTTATTCCAGATCTGAGGGCAACAGGCAGGCATTTGTTTTAACTCCTTAAGTAAATTCAAGTTCTGGAATCACTAAGGTTGAAAGTGGTGGTACAATTTCTAGTTCCCACTCTTCAGTAGTAAGGGATTCAGAGCAAGGGCAAGCTGTGCCATCTCTTACGAATTTTTCAATCAAAAGAAGTTTCTCTTTTTTTCCCCCCCTGTTAAAAAATTCTTTAAATAGAATTGGGGGGGAAAAAACCCAGAAAAAGTTACGCAAATGGCAAGGTAGTGACAGGGCATCTATCAAAATGGCTCTGGAAATTCCAATTTTTAAAGTGCTATAAAAATATCATTATTAATGATGATTGACTGGGTTTTCAGAGCCAAGATATTTCAAGACTGCTAAGTTAGCGCGGAGTGCAAAAGTGTGGGTGCTGAAGTGGCTTCAGGGTTCCCTCGCTGTGTTTCTTCATTGATTTTTTTTTTTTTTTTTTTTGCGGTATGCGGGCCTCTCACTGCTGTGGCCTCTCCCGTTGCGGAGCACAGGCTCCGGACGCGCAGGCCTAGCGGCCATGGCTCACGGGCTTAGTTGCTCCGCGGCATGTGGGATCTTCCCGGACCAGGGCACGAACCCGTGTCCCCTGCATCGGCAGGCGGACTCTCAACCACTGCGCCACCAGGGAAGCCCTCTTCATTGATTTTTAAGTAACATGTGAGCACACTCAAATTGATGATTTTCATTTTGAATTAGTTTGGCCTCTGTCATGGAGAGCCTTCCATCTTTGCCTGACTGTCAGTGTCTAATTCATCTTCATCAAGTACCCAGCATGAAGATTTGGATCTTACTACTTTTTGTTTTACAGTTTTATCATTTACAGGAAATTGGGACACAGAGAAAAATAGAGCGGAATCTACCCAAGTTTTCAGTAGAGGTACTCCAAGGGAGAAGATACACCTTCACTCGTGGACCTCGCAGAAACTCCTGGACTGCGGCAGTCCCACGAGGTGGGAGAGGTAATAATATAATGATAGAATCCAGTAATAATATAATCCAATACTCCCTTCAGATTTTGTTTGTTTGTTTGTAAGAGTCCTGAAAAATCTTAGCTTCCAGTCTGTGTCAACCTGATACCTTGTACCTGTTGCTTTTATGAACCTAGAAGCCCTCTCCATTTTACAGATGGGAAAACTGAGGCTAAAGAAAATCAGGCACAAGATTGGAAAAACCATATTAGATTTCAGTACAGTCAGCTGTTCCTGTGAAGGTCTTATATTTTGCTGTATTTTCACTCACTGCCAAGACTGGGAAAAATGACAAGTATCGTTTTTTTAAAGTGTAACTAAAATGTACTTGAAAAACATCACAAAAATATTATCCTGTTTAGGTAAGGCCCAAGGCCCAAATTAAAGGACTTCTTTAAAGGATGCAGGGAAAATAACACCACCAACAACAAACCCAGTCATCTACGGAGCAAAAATCATGTCTTTTCTACTCCCTGAAGCTCCTTAGTGCTCACCCCTCTGCTTTTCACAGCAAGCATTGCTGCTGCTTCTCTGAAGACTCACTCATTCTCCAGTCCTCTGGGAGAAAACTAGTTTGCCTTTTTGACGGTTTGCCAAAAATGGAAAAAGGAAGAATTTAAGCAACTGTCAACCAGGAAA
This sequence comes from Kogia breviceps, assembly GCF_026419965.1. Taxonomy (NCBI): domain Eukaryota; kingdom Metazoa; phylum Chordata; class Mammalia; order Artiodactyla; family Physeteridae; genus Kogia; species Kogia breviceps. Next base: position 67,721,911 of record NC_081322.1, read on the forward strand.
TTTTTTGTTTGTTTGTTTTTTAAAAAAGGAAATTTGCCAACCTAGCCAAGAAATTTTGTCTAAGTTACAGACTGTCAGTCTTTATAATCCCTCTTTGTTCCTTTTCTTTTCTGAATCCCGCATTTTCACCGAGGGTAGATAATCTTTGGCATTATCCTCATTGGCTCAGCTTAGCTTTCAGTCCCTTGGGGTCCTGCTGACTCCATAAACTTTCAACTCCTAAATCCAGTGCTGGCTCACCCAGGAAAGAAAAAAGCAAATTGAACAATAAAATTCAAGCTGTAGCTTCCGTTGTGACTCAAGAGCAGAAAATGTTTTTAATGGCCAAAAGCACATAAATGCCATTAATCACGAAGAATTTGTTATTCCTCATTGGAGGCTCCAAACAAACACTGTTTTGTCCAACTCTATTACTATCTGGGATTTGAAAATTATCTGATTGAATATTCATCTAGGGTTGAGCATTTTGGAAATTCTTTCATAGAAATGATACATGCCAAAAAGGAGAAAGGAGCACATTTTTCTCCCTTTCTTTCCTTTTTCATCCCTCCCTTGTGTGTCTCTTCCTTTCCTTAGGCTCTTTTGCTGTGTCAGCCCTTCTATGCGCGATCGGTTTTCTGTGATCTATGGAAAACTCCCACCTCAGGAATTTGAAGCCTTCTGTTAAGTCTTTTTATTTTGTTGAGTCCAGGCTACAGATTTTTGTTTTGAAAAAGTCTTAGAGGCTTGTATTATAGCCACACATTTTCATTCTTTGAGCTGCATGTATAAATTAGACCATTTTTTAGGAGGCACTTTGCAGGCGTACTGTCTGGAATACTTTTCTAGTGTATCACTGAAGCATTAGTATTATTTGGAGGTTCACAGAGTAAGTTCATGGGATGCTTTCTTTCTTCTCTCTCTTTTTTTTTTTTCTTCTGATATTTCTAGAGCGATAAATAAGTGGTTGAAAAATGTTATAAATTAATTTGTTGGTGATTCTTGGAATAAATTAGAATAATTGATTTGGGAAACCTAAGTAAATATTTGTCATAACAAACCCATTTTTAAATTTCACGTGGAAGAAAGCTGCATTTTCTTTCATGCACAGAGATCAGATCAAAAGCTTGTGTTGAGCAATAGGGGCTCCAAATCTATTCTCTGGTCCTGTGGAACATAACTTCTCGGGAGAGGTAGACTACAGTGTAACTACAATATTCAGAATGCAAGCAAGTATTTTTTAAAAGCGATTCTTCTTTTTCTGAGTTGGGATTAAGGACTTTAATAGCGTGTCGTTTTATATGCTCCATTCAAACAGAAAACTAATGGGGGAACAATTGCATTTGTTGAAAGCCTGCAGTGTACCAGGCTCTCTCTATATTCTCCCCACAGCCCTGCAAGGATGAACATCATTTTCCCTACTTCACAGATTGAAAAAAAAAAGAGGTTCAGGGGGGTTAGGGGATCAAACAAGGGTCAAAAACATAGTAAGTAGCAATGCTAGGAAGATTCATGTGACTCTTTTTCATTTTAACCTGTTGCCTCTAGTAGGTAAGGATGCTAATTTGATATTTGCCATTACTGCCTACCTAGACAGGTACATTTCACAGAGAATACTAATTCTTCCAATGATTTGCCAGCCAGAGGAAGTCGGGAGGCCATTGCCTTTGGCTAACTGGTCTCTTCAGGAATCTTGAGAATGAGCAGAAAGTCTTTTCCTTCCCACTGTATTGCCCTCCACTGCCACCTCCCCAAGTGGACAGCTCAGAGAAGCCTGTCCATACTTTTAGCTGATGTCAAAGTGTTCAGGGTGAGGAGAAAACCAAGTCATACAAGCACTGTTGTATCACGTATAGTAAAACAAGCGTGAATCAGCTTGAGTTCTCCTATGATCTTCAGTTTGGGATTCTTTCGTAGGTCACTTAAAAAAAAAATCGTAATTAACAAGATCATAACAAGTTCTTGGTGGGATGGCAGTGGTCCTGGCCCTAAGTGCAACTGTAAAATGGGCAGACTTATTTTGGGGGGTACTTGCTTCCCCTTCAGAGCTGTTGTCTCTATGATGAGAATTCCTCTTCTATCAGGCACCCTGGACCTTCATACTCTTTCCACTTTCCCCTCAACACAATCTGCTCTGGAGAACTATCACTTGGAAAGAATCGAATGACTTAATCATCACTTACAGGTATGACTGTAGGGGTGGAATTTCAGGAATCGAGGCAGGCAAGGGAAGATGCAATTCAGAGCAGCAGAGGTTTCTTAACAGCCTTCAATGTATAGGACATAGGTGACCACCTGTTCATAGAATGTTCATGGGTAAGGCTGATCCCAGAGGGAGACTAATGTAGATGGCTGAAGGGCGCTTGACCAGAGTATGCATCTGGAAAAAAAACAAGAGTTCTCCTGCTGGTCTGTTGTCTCTCTGCCATCTTCCAAGTCACTGTACTACAAGCTGTGGCATTTAGATTGAGGTTGGGGTGGGGTGGGGAGTGGGTGAGCATTTTCTGTCCTGCGTCTGGGCTCTCAGCCTCTTTAGAAGAAGGCCAAGATGGTTCTTTCAACCACTGGAACTTGCTCAAAATATTCTCTATAGAAGAGTGATTACGAAGACTGATAGCCTAGGCAATGCAGCATAAAAATGTAGCACATTCTTAAAAACTAGTCCATTGATTGGCTGTAGTGCCAATAGAATTCAATGAAGTTTTCTTAAAGCTGTTTCTTTCCATGTCTACTGTTTATTAGAAGCTTTTTGGAAGACCCAAGCTTTTGGTTTTGGAGTTGAGGAAGTTTCCTGGAGTGTCAGCAACTTACCTGTCTCCTTACTTACTGTAGATACTCACCTAGGGCAGAAGGACATTGCCAGTCTATAAGGTGATCCATGGTGTAAAAAAACTAAGAACGAGGTTTCTTCCACAGCCACTTCAGAAGCACCACTCTTTTATCTAGAGAGCCAAGAAATACTGGAGGCAAAGGGACAGTGGCAATCTGTGACAGAGTAGGTAGATGATACGTTTCTTTTGTGCTTGAGGGGTTGGCCAACGATATTCGAGGTAATTGTAACTTATTTCTCTCAAAAAGGAGGAGGTGAAAGGGCTCAGGGAACACTTCTGTATATTCCACACTGTGAGAGGATGTGTTGGAGAAATAACACAGAAAATAAGCCAGGTGGGAAAACAAGAAGAGAGAGAAGAAGAAATATCTATGTCAACAAATCTATGTAGAAATTAGGCATAGTCATACTTCTTTTTTGTTTTTGTGTTTTAATTTGCATCCTTCTATTAGAGCATGGCTCTAGTTGTTTTCTAATTATTCCTCTAAGTCTGCCGACCCCCACTAGGTTATGAACTACGTGAGGGCATGCATCTTCTTTATTTTTGTATCCCTGGCATCAGGCATGCTGCTGGACACAGAACAGTTCCTCAATAAGTGATTTTTAAATGATGGAAATTATTTTCATATAATAGAATTTTGATTCTAAAATAATTGCTTCCCCGGGAATGAGACACCCCTGTGAGTCATCTCAGAGAATTTAGGGGATGAGTGGAACCAACAACCCGACCTGAGTAGGACTAGATATTGACTAGTAAAGAGATGTCAATCTTTCTTACTGTAATTGACTGAATCTGAAACATGAATATGGTGAAGTTAGCCAAAGAGGATGCCCTGGGGCAAGGAAGATCACACAAGATTGAAGACTAGGATGATGGGAGCCACAAAGGCCAAGATCAGAGAAGCTGCACCCAGATAGTATCTGAGAAAAGCAGGTGAAGATGCAGGCATTGAACATAAGTAAAACTCATGTTACCTGGTTGGTGAATGTGCTGCAGGCACTGTACAAGATAGACTTCAAAGAATAGTGAATGACAGGATTACTAGTCAGGGGAGGACAGGCATCTTCCTGGGGAAAGTGTCTTCAGGGAGCAAATAAGAAAGGCCTGTTTCCTGCTGGGGTGATAGGAGAGATGCAAAGAAGGCCTTACAGGATTGGAAGACTGGGAGATTCTCAGGAAGAGTGAAAATTTACTCTGCAAATTTAGAGTAAAATATCCTGAGGTGCAGAGAAGGAATCTTTAGGTATTCCTAATCTTTGTTCCAAAATAGGCCGCCTATATGAATGCCAGATTGGTCAACCTGGGAAGCCTCACACCAGGGACAAATATTAGAACGTAAGACACTAAATAATAGAAGACACTAAAAATTCACAAGACCTCACCCTGGTTTCTGAGTATACTAGATAAAAAGGAAGTCAGTAATTATATGTCAAGGAAAATTATTAGGACAACTCTTAGATATCTTGATATTTTGGGTAACTTTTTTACATTTGTTGTCATTATCTCCATCTAGTTTCCCATAGCGATTAATGACATTATCTTAAAATGGAAGGGCCTGCCTGTGTACTTATTCTGGGATGTACCATGAAAGGGAGCATGTGGGAGAATCACATGATGTTCTGTCCTCTACCCTGGGAGAGCCTACCTTGGAGAAACACATTGGGACTGTAAAGTGACTCCAGGTTTGTCACTGGGAGTAGCTTGGAGGACTGTGACACAGCTGAGGATAAGCAAGAAGGAATTAGACTGCAGAGATGCTTTATCCCAGACTCTAAGAAATTCCAAGAGATTCCTAAGCCTTCAAGAAATGATGGAACTACGTTATCTCAATCGAAGAAAAACATAACATGTTGTAACAATTTGACAATGAACTCTGCTGGTTGGGAGGAAGTTGCCCTGTATAAACCTGGAGTATTCATGGGTTCATGTGCTGTAACTTCTTGGAGTGAGATATGATAGAGAGCCTGCCAAGATCACCAAACTCACCAATCCTCACTGCTCCGATGGCTCCTGTAGGAAAAAATTTTACAGTCATAAGGAATCTTCAGTGAACCTCCAGGACCAGGTAAGGAAGTGAAACAATTTAGGGGTTGAGTGGGATTCTTTTTTTCTCTTCTTCCAGTTTGTGGACATGACTCTGAAAGAGAAAGGAGGGTAATAATTGCTTACATAGAAGGCATCCGAAGGAAAGAATTTGTCTTCTGGATCATGACAGGAATGTCAGGAAGATGTACTACTGAAAATGGAAAAGGGCACTGGATCAAAGTAGAGAACGTATTTAACAAGGATGAATGGATGAAGGGGAGGGAGAAAAATCAGGACCGACTACCAAGTAGGTAGTAAGGACAGTGGACATGGCAGAGAAAGACTCTGTGTAGTGGAGGTGGTTCTTAGTAATTATCATTCTTTCATTCATTCAACAAATAACAGAGAAGTTCACTAAGAATAATACTTACGACCTTAGAGAACTATCTATGTCAACACAGAATAGGAGGTGACAAAATAACTCGAAGTTTCAAAGCACAAAATGAATATAATGTTATTGAGGGCATTAAGATTTGATGGGATAAAACTCAGGCTAAAACCATCAAGAGAAAGACATACTTTATTAAAAAACTTATCTAGCAGAAGAAAAATAGAATAGTGCTATGTATAACTAAGGATACTTCCACGTGGAAGCAAAGGTAAAGCAAAAAGGCACAAGAGAACTAAGCCAATTATACTGCCATGAGAATATACCTCAGACCACTTAGGAAGAGGAAAAATACGGATATTATGTTTTTGTTGTTAAAACTTGGTATGAAGTAACCCTCTGCAGTTAACAGGAGACTATCTTTTGGAAAATTAACTTGGATAAAATTAAAGTATTTGATGAGCGTTTAACTTTTAATGTTGCCATTTTTAATCTCTAAAAAAGAGGGAGAATACAAGAGAGGTAAACGTCAATATGGAAATTCTGAGGGGGATTGCACCACTTCTGGGGTTTTCGTGTCCGAGGCCAGCACACCAAGACCACAGGCCGCCGTGGCTGCACCGTGGCTGTGTCCAAGAAGAAATAGATTTGCGGGAGTAGTCTGTTAATAAATAATTTATATAGTTAAAAAAACCACAGCTGATCCCTCACTTACAGATGCTCTGAGAAGCACTGTCCTAGTTCATGATAAAATGGAATTCAAAAAGTGTACTGCTCTTGGGCTTCCCTGGTGGCGCAGTGGTTGGGAGTCCGCCTGCCGATGCAGGGGATGCGGGTTCGTGCCCCGGTCCGGGAGGATCCCGCATGCCGCGGAGTGGCTGGGCCCGTGAGCCATGGCCGCTGAGCCTGGCATCCGGAGCCTGTGCTCCGCAACGGGAGAGGCCACAACAGTGAGAGGCCTGCGTACAGCACAAAAAAAAAAAAAAAAAATTGTACTGCTCTTTGTCCTGAAAAGGAATACAGCTTATTAGGAAAAAGAATCTAAAGAGAAAACTAAAGAGTGAGGGAATCTGAGTGTACAGCTGTGGATTATTCCAATGGGACAAATGAGGGAAATCATCTAAAAAGTAAGGTGATTCTATTAACAGCTCTCTTGATGAGAAAAGGGGGTGAAACCCTTTTATTGAGCACTTGTTTTCTATTGGACACTTTTATTTACATTATCTTATTTAATCTTCTCCCTTCAGACAAGTGCCACTTTTCTAATTTTGATGGAAGGGGGCATGAGGCTCAGTGACTTTGATAGGCTGCATGGTGGCCCCCTAAAAGATCTGCATGCCCACATCCTAATTCCAAGAACATGTGACTGTTACCTTATCTGGTAAAACGTGATTAAGTTAAGGATCTCAAGAGGAGGAGCTTATCCTAAATGGATCCTAAATTCAACCACACATATCTTTATAAGATGGACACACAGAGAAGATGAGGAAGCAACAAGATCATGGAAGGAGAGATAGGGGTGATGTGTCCACAAGCCAAGGGATGCCCAGAGCCAAAGAGCCATTGGGAGCTGGAAGAAGCAAAGAATGGATTCTTCCTAGAGCCTTCAGAGCCTGCAGACGCTTGAGTTTGGATTCTGGCCTCTGGAACTGTGAGGGAACAAATCTCTGATGGTCTAAGCCACCCAATTTGTGGTAATTTGTTATAACAACCTTAGAAACCTAATACAGTGACCTAAAGTAACTTCTACAAAATGAAAAAAATATATATATGATATTTAACCTCAGGCTAACTCTAAAGCTTTTTACTCTGACGTATCACATAGCAGCCTTCCAGACTTTATAATGCCTGGATAAATGATTAGGAATATATTGAAAGGATAGGGAGAGCACAGAGAGATAAAGAGTATAAGATGTGGCGTCATGTACTAGGTGGGAATTTTGGTTCCTCTACCCACTTACTTGTCTTCTCAAAGTCTCAGTGCCCTCAGCCGAAAACGAAGTGTAATAAACCACACTAATCACATTATTGTGAGGATTGAGTACAATGACATACCTGTAATTTTCTTTGCAACTTGTGGAACACTAGTCCAATGCTAATTACCAAGACCAATTCTTTCCTCAAGAGAGACTGAAGAGACCACGTTGGTAGTACTCCTTGCATTCACTCTTTCTCTGTTGCAGATGCAGTGGCACTGGGCTGCCCACCTTCCTGCCGCAACAGATGGCAAGGTGAGCCTTCTGCTGTTTCAGGAGGCACAGTCCTAATATCACGTGCCGACAGGAGCAACGGAAAGCCCCTGAGCCTGCTGAGCAGTTTCTACTTGAAAGAAAACCTCAGCAGCTCCCAGGCCAAAACAAAATAGTTAGTTTTGGCAGATCTTTTCTTCAGGATTCAGATGGACAATAGTAAATAACTCTATTCAACAGGCCAGCTCATTTTTACTTGTTTATTTACACCCTGCCTTGTTCCAGAAAGGATTTAGGGTGGATTACCTATTAATGCCACACAAGATAAAATAAGTGAAAAACAAGTGGTGAGGAAAGTAGGACAACAGGAAAATGAAACTCAGAAAAATAAGTGAAACCAGGAATGAGTTAGACTCACCGTGTTAAGTGAGGATTTTCTCTCATCAGGGGTGGCCACGAGTATGTCTCTAAGCTTTCTTGCTGTTAATATAGTAAAGGGCTCTAAAGCAAGGTCCCTAGCAACATTCTCTTTAGGATGTGATTTCAGTCTGCCCAGGCACTGGCTGTGGGTGATCAAGGCCCTAAAGATCTTGACACTGAGCATAACATCGTTTTAGCCTGGATTAAAAAAAAAAAAAAAATCAGTAAAGCATCAGTGAAATTTGTGTCTTTGAGGAACATAACTTCCTGATGTCCTGCGTAATATAAACTAGCTATAAAATTTATATTTGCAGAACCGTTGACTCACTAACTGTACAGGATGATTAACTATAAATCAGGTAAGCAAAAGGGGACATCTACCAAAAAGAATGACTTTGGTTTTAGAACCGTTCATCTGTGACCCTTCTTTTCGGTACTAATCAGGGCAAGCTTGATCTGTAGCACTCTCCCTTCATGGTAATGAACTTACTGTCTGCTCATAAGAGAATGTCTATTTTTCTATTCTCTAGAATGGGGGAAATGCGTCCAGCTTATAGAAGAGTGTCATTAAATTATTAAGATTCAAATTGAAAGGAAAAGGGCAGTTGGAGCACGTCTCTATTTTTACTTCACTGAAATCACTATTAAAGATGAATTGAGCTAGCTTTGGGGGAGTGAATTGTACAGCTAGTTCACAGGGTGGGCGGGGGAAGCCCTTCATGGTGTTGCGATGCTTCAAATAAAAGAGTTTATAAGGGTTATATTAAGGTATTTTATAGTGAAAATTGATGATGGGTAAGTAACTATGGCCCTCATGCCCCTTTTAATCCTGAATTCTCTCTCTCTGCTCTGGCAGGGATTGGTAAATTTTTTCTGCAAAGGGCTAGACGGTAAATATTTTAGGCTTTGTGGGCCTTATGTTTTCTGCTGTGACTGTCCAACTCTGCAATTGCAGTGCAAAATCAGCCATAGACAACTCGTAAGTTAATGAGTGTAGCTGTGTCCCCTTAAAGCTTTTTTTAACAAAAGCAGGTGGAGGGGACTTGGCCTATGAGCGATGGTTTGCGAATCCTGCTCTGTGACGTAGAACATGGGGTTTTAAATCCTCGTTCAGAGTTTTCACTGTATTCTGAACTATTTTCTGAGAGAAATTTTGTCTTGACAGCCTACCCCCCTTAAGGTGATGGGAGGGCCCTCCCCTTTAGGTTAGAAGACCTTGATTTTTGGAATAGATCACTGCCTCCTGCATACCGGTTTTCTAAATCATGGAGTGTTCCATTCCACCAGTAAGACTGAAAAGCTATGTTCTCGGCCTCCAGCCTAGCTCCCACCTCAGTATATCAGAGCCTAGCCATGTGTCCAGGTCTGACTGGGACACACATGAGGGAGATACCTTAGTGGGCACAATCATCATTCATGACTCTTGATTTTAAGAAGTTCACCCTTGCATCAAGCCAGTTATAGGAACATTCATACATGTACAGTGTCACCTTTTCTTTTTTAGAAGCCCCTCACAGAATAACAGTTGGACACTACTCCATCTTTCATTAAGGATTGTGTATAAAAGTGACCCTTTGGAGGATATATTTCCTCCTTTGTAAAATTGCTTTTGAAGACACTTTCCATTAGATTGTTTTGTGTTCTTCATGTAAAACTTTGTGATCCCTCTTAGAGTTTAGAGGGACGACAGAAGTGGTTCTCTTGTTATGCTTCCTGTTATTAACCAGACAATGCAGTATAACTTCTCCTATGCCACCCGTTCGTCCTACTTTTTAGCTCTGTTTCCAAAAAGTAAAGCTAAGTACATGTTCCGTTGCACAGATTATAAATAGTCGAGGTCTTCTTACCATCTATGTCTTCCTTTTCATTCTTGGTCTTTTCATTTTTTTCTGTTATTTTTTTGAGGGGGTAGGGGAGATCTGATTGTATTTGTATCTTAATATAGAATACCATAGAAGTATAAATAACAAATAAATAATAAAGTTTGGGCTTGTTGAAAAAATGTTAAAGACCACAAAAGGACAATTTCATCTGTGTTTGAAACTAGAAAAACAAGGAAGTGATCACCAAGCTGCCTGGGGCAGATGGTGTAATGATAACAGATAACAAAACTATTCACTTTATATTTTGCTTTCAAATTCTGCTTCAAGGAAAGTGGTCTCCAGGATGGAAGAATAAGAACAAATAATACCTTGAATTATTTTTTTGAATTCCTTGTTTTCTTGGAATTTATTTAAATTTTTTTTTTTTTTTTTTTTTTTTACACCTTGTCCCATTGTATTTTCACCCTGGGAGGTAGTCACAGTAGTTATTATTATCCTGCTTTACTGAGGAGGAAATTGTGACTCAGTGTTAAATGACTTGTGCACACTCACAAACAATGCAAAGAGGGAGTTGACTGCAACTCTGTGTAAATAAGTAGACAGTTAGGCAAAGCCTGGTCGCTTTAAATAAATTTTGGTTGTCAGCACTGGATGCGAGTTACGCCACCCTACTGAGAAAACTGGGGTGCGATGCAAATAGCAGATGCTCAAAATATTTTTTTGAATGAGTGAATTGAGCTGAGCATTAATCTTAGTAAATTACTGAGGTATTGCAGAGACCAAAAGATGAATTAACAAGGGAAATCTCAGTCCAGTTTTCAAAAAGAGGGAGAGATTCCACAATCCATAAATAGGTCAACTATTCTCAGAGGCACTCCCAGAAAAAGTCAAGAATGGACTTTCAAGCTAATGGCTTTGAGTATTAACGAAAGAATGTAGTGGTTACTAGGAGTGAACATAGGTTTGTAAGGAATGCCATGTTATGCTTGCTTAATTTATTTTCTTGCTTTTGTAACAGAGCTACTGTTAGATCAGAGGATTGACTAGGAAAATTTAATTTTCACAATAATATCATAAAAATAGCAACCACTTCTTGAACACTAACTATATGCCAGACCCTGTTTGCCTTATTTCATTTAGTCCCACAATGGTCCCAGTGCGTAGGTATGTTTCTATCTCCCTTGTTTCAGATAAGACAGAGGTTCAGTGAGAGCAAGTAATTAAAGTCACATTGCTAGCGAGTGACTGAGCTGGAGTCAAAGCCAGATTTGTCTGACTCAAAGCCATTGGTGGTAAGTCACTACAGCACCATTTCATGTTGACACACAGCACGGCTCATAAGATCTTTGAGGCGAAGGTGAACTAAGGATCTACAGGTTGGGTCACAATATCTTTACATAGATTCGCAACAGGTTGAAAACAAATCTAAGGGATGTTGATTAGTATTTTGGTCTTAGTCTGCTCAACATTTGAATCCATAAAGACATAGAAAACATACTTATCCCTTCTGCAGTGGACAAAATCAAGAAGAGAAGCCAATCTTATCACTGCTATAAGCTAACATTGCATGGTGTGTCTCATTTTACAAAATACTTTCACTTAGCTTGTCACATCTGATTCTCTCTCACAACTGTGTTAAGAAGACTTATCACTAGCTCCCAAACGCTCCCTCTTGCCCACCCCCACCCCCTGCGTTTTTTTTTTTTTTTTTTTTTTTTTACAATGAGCAGAAATGAGGTTCAGGGAAATCAAATGACTCAATCAGAGTCATGGTGAATAATCTGGGGACTTCTGTTTTCTGTCACATTGCAACAGATATGGAGTCATGATTAGAAATAATATCAAGACATGCAAATGCCAGATCAAAATTATTAAGATGAAGTATGAAGGTGATGAATGTGAAGTCTAACACTGAAGGAAAAAGTATGTTTTTGTTGAATGTATAATGTAAGCCAACATTTCACTCTGATTACTAATAATACTAATTTAATTTTAGCCTGGATTAATGGAAACATAATGTCTACATCACAATAATCAATATTTCCACTGAACATGTAACTTTTCAAAACATACATGGACCCATATTTTCTGGGCCTAGTATTTATTAAAATCTCCGACGAAGTAGAGTGCACCTAAAGGCAGGTAAATACTGAAGAGACCATGGGCTACATTTGAGAGTGGAAGGGAATGTGGAAATGCATAAAAACTCTAATTGGTTTCAAATTTTTAAAATTATCACGTGGAAGAGGAAAAATTAAGATTTGTTCTGTGTTGGTTGGTCTAGGTCCAACAGGTGTTGGTGTATAACAAGACAAAAAGCACAAAGGTTTAAATATCAGACAGTCAGATTTTGGCTCAACATAAAAAGTAATTCTAACAATGGAGCAGTTCCTGAGGAAATGAGCGTTGTGAGTTTTAAAAATTTAACTTATTTAAACAAAAAAGAGAGTCAAAGACAATTCATTCATTTCTCCCATTCCTCACTCTTTACCATGGCAGCTACTAATCTGCCTGTACTCTCTGTCTATGAGCTTGTATTTTGTTGTTTGTTTCATTTTTTGGATTTCATGTATGAGAGAGATCATATAGTGTTTGTCTTTCTCTATATGGCTTATTTCACTTAGCATAATGCTGTTGAAGTCCATCCGTGTTGTCACAGATGGCAAGAGGTCATTCTTTTTTATGACCGAATAATATTCCATTGGCTAAATATACCACAATTTCTTTATTCATTCATCCACTGATGGACACTTAGGTTGTTTCCATATCTTGGCTATTGTAAATAATACTGCAGTGAACACGGGGGTGGACATATCTTTTCAAATTAGTGTTTTTATTTTCTTCAAGTAAATACCCAGAAGTAGAATTGCTGGATCATATGGTAGTTCTATTTTTAACTTTTTGAGAACTGTCCATAATGTTTTCCATAGTGGCTGCACCAATTAACATTACCACCAGCAGTGTACAAATGTTCCCTTTTCTCTACATCCCCATCAACACTTTTTATTTCTAGTATTTTTGATAATAGCCATTTTAACGGGTGTGAGGTGATAACTCATTGTGGGTTTTTAAAAAATATAAATTTATTTATTTTATTTTATTTATTTATTTTTGGCTGCGTTGGGTCTTCGTTGCTGTGCTCAGGCTTTCTCTAGTTGTGGCGAGCCGGAGCTACTCTTCATTGTGGTGCGCGGTCTTCTCATTGCAGTGGCTTCTCTTGCTGCAGAGCATGGGCTCTAGGGTGCGCAGGCTTCAGTAGTTGTGGCTCACGGGTTCCAGAGCGCAGGCTTAGCAGTTGTGGTGCACGGAGCTTAGTTGCTCTGCGGCATGTGGGATCTTCCCGGACCAGGGATTGAACCCATGTCCCCTGCATTGGCAGGTGGATTCTTAACCACTGTGCCACCAGGAAAGTCCCACTCTCATTGTGGTTTTGATTTGCATTTCCCTGGTGATTAAAGACGTAGAGCATCTTTTCATGTACCTGTTGGCCATCTGTGTGACTTCCTTGGAAAAATGTCTATTCAGATCTTCTGCATATTTTTTACTTGGATTGTTTTGTTATTTTTGCTATTGAGTGTTCTTTACTTATTTTGCATATTAGCCCCTTATCAGATATATGATTTGTAAATATTTTCTTCCATTCCTTAGGTTGCTTTTTCATTCTTTTGATGGTTTCCTTAGCCATGCAGAAGCTTTTAGTTTGACATAGTCCCACTTTTTAATTTTTGCTTCCGTTGCTTTTGCTTTTAGTGTCAGATTCAAAAATCATTGCTACAACCTATGTCAAGGAGCTTTTTGCCTATGTTTTCATCTAAGAATTTTACGGTTTCAGGTCTTGCATTTCAGTCTTTAAACCATTTCAAGTTAACTTTTGTGATTGGTGTAAGACAGTGGTAAAATTTCATTATTTTGCATGTGGCTGTCCAATTTTTCCAGCACCATTTATTGAGGAGACTGTCCTTTCCCCATTGTATATTCTTGGCTCTTTTGTTGTAAACTAATTGACCATATATGTGTGGGTTTATTTCTGGGCTCTTTATTCTGTTCCATTGATCTATGTGTCTGTTTTTATGCCAATACCATGTTATTTTATGTAGAGGCTTTTGTTATAAAGCATAAAAATACCTCAGTGATAAATGATATTTTCTCTCCCTTCCCCCAACTATCTCTCTCTTTCTCGCTCTGTCACACACACACACACACACACACACACACACACACACACACAATATCTCCTGTCATTTGAATGTTAGTTCCTTGGTAGCAGGGATTTTTTGGTTTTTTTTAAAAAAATTATTTATTTGTTTAGGGCTGTGTTGGGTCTTCGTTTCTGTGCGAGGGCTTTCTCTAGTTGTGGCAAGCGAGGGCCACTCTTCATCGTGGTGCACGGGCGTCTCACTATCGTGGCCTCTCCTGTTGCGGAGCACAGGCTCCAGACGCGCAGGCTCAGTAGTTGTGGCTCACGGGCCTAGTTGCTCCGCGGCTTGTGGGATCTTCCCAGACTAGGGCTCGAACCCGTGTCCCCTGCATTAGCAGGCAGATTCTCAACCACTGGGCCACCAGGGAAGCCCTTGTTTTTGCTTTTATGAATTGAATTTTGTTCTTCAAAACTTATATGTTGAGATCTAAACCCCAGAACCTCAGAATGTGATCTTATTTGAAAATAGGGTTGTTGCAGATGTAATTAATTAATGTGAGGTCATACTGAAGTAGAGCAGGCCCTAATTCAATATGATTGGTGTCCTTATAAAAGGGGAAATTTGGACAGGGACATGCACACAGGGAGAATGGCATGTGAGGATGAAGGCAGAGAATCTGGGTGATGCTTCTACAGAACAAGGAATGTCAGACATTTGAACCACCAGAAGTTAGGAGAGAAGCATAAACAATTTCTCCCTCAAAACTCTGAGAAGGAGACAACACTGCTGACATATTGATCTTGGACTACTGGCCTCCAAAACTGTGAGACAATACATTTCTGCCATTTAAGCCACGTGGTTCACGGTATTTTGTTATGGCAGCCCCAGTAAACTAATAATCTGCTGTATCCCTGTATCTGGAACTGTGACTAGATAGAGTAGGCATTTGATAAATATTTTTTGAGTGAATGTTGAATGAATAAATAAATGGCTGAATGAATGAATATATGTCACCCCAGGAAAGTCATTTATTTTTTCTAGTCCTCAGTGTTGTCATTTGTAAAATGACATTTGCCACAGTGTAGAAGATTTATACAGTTCTCGTCTCTTCTACTACATTCATAAAAAAGAACTCTTATGACAGAAAAATTGATCACATATTAGAAGTTATCAAGAAAGCTTATTTAATCAGAATCTCTATTAAAAAATACAGGCAGACATGGGTTTTAAGGATGATTGAATTTTAATTTGACCTGAGGCAAAAGTCTGAAATGAATAATTTCCTGAGTTTGCTTTTAGATTGTGATCCTGTGTTTTTCCTTGACGAATTTATCATCTATTTATAGAAATTAGGTCAGTGAGACTGTGTGAGTTATAGGCAAAGTGATTTCATTGCAGTCCAGGCTCAACTACGTTTCAGAATAGAATCTTCTTTACTGTGGAGTTGAGCCATCAGCAAAGAAATGGTACAGGAATTGAATTAGAGCAGAATGCAGAAAATTGTCTTCATGTTTGAGAAGCTTGGGTGTGCCTTTACCTGAGATGATATTCAATTTATCCATGTGCCTTCAAATAATAAGCTTTGAGGAAGGAGCTAGATGAACAGAAAATCCACAGAACTCCAGAGAGTGATCTGGATGTGATGAGATTTACTAATCTGTATGCTATCTGGAAAGCCGCAGGTGGCCAGAATGAGCTTATATTTTCAGTTCTTCAAGACTGGCCTAGGTGGGCTCTCCAGTGCTGATCTACAGAGGTGATTTTCCAGAAACCCAGTCCACTGGACAGAGCCATGGTTCTATTTCCCTTTTTAGATCCTTTACCTTCCAATGGTCTTGCAGGGCCCTATTCTCTCTCTTTCTCTTCATCTCTGTCTCCATCTCTCTGTCGCTGTCTCTTTCTCGGTGTTCAGAACCTTTGACGCCTCCTGTGTGGAACTTTTCCAAGTGTCCTATCATTGAGAGTTAACATCCTCTACTTGGTTCTTTTTCCTTCTGCTCCTCAGAAACTCATATTTCCTGAGATGGATCTTCACTCCAGTAAAAGACATTGACACCTCGGAGTGCAAAACTCTTAGATTCATCGGGGATGAGTGAGAAGGGCAAAACATTTACAGCTCCAATAGGAGTTAGATGCATCTTCTCTCATTAGTGGTCTGCTACGCCCTATGGGGAAAATATTTTAAGCTAGAATTTTGGTACTTTTGGCTTCCCTAACTCTTGGGTTCTTTTAGGTACCCACCACAGTGTTAAATATACAAAATGAGAATCAGCGAAGAGCAGAACATGCCTTTTACTTTCCCACCCCCTACCCCAGTTTTGAAAATGGGTCAACAAAAATAGTGTCCTTGATGTGGGCAAGGCTGTAGATTCATACAGTGAAAACTCAAACGGAAAACAAATCCCAAGAACAGAGATTATATTTCAAATCTTTGGATTATGGAGAGCAGTTAGAGAAGAAATCTTAAATGCCATCTAATTTAACTCACTTATTTTGCAGATGAGGAAACAGAACGCTCTGAGCAAGAGATCTTCTGACTAGCAGACCCTATATTCTTCATGTACTTCTATATTTTTATGTCTTTTGGATTTTTGCTTGTGTGTTCGTTTTTCTTCCTTGCATTATCTCTGCCTGATCTAGGGCAGAAAATGTGTATAAAATAAGAGGGTGGGTCAATCAACCAAGATCATAGCGCTAGCAAAGTTAAAGAACTTGGATGGGACCCCATGTATCCTGGTTCTTAGTTCTTTGCTCTGTGATTTGAGCATTAGAGCAAATCAAGACTGGGTGAAGATTAGAATTTGAGGTCCCTAGACCCTTGGGTAAAGCAGGCTGCTGGGTTATTCTGTGCAGTCTAATATTTGCTATCAGTCTCTATGGCAGTTGTTCTAAGTTTCTTCTGGAGGATGGAGTAATAGTCCCCATTTGAGAGTCTGACTATCAAGAATCCTCTCCTCAGAAAGATGTACATACACAATTTGCACAGAAATTCAGTTGATTCACATAATTGAGGACAGACCCCTAGACTGTGAACTAGTGGTCTATATATTAGTGTCAATAATGCTTATTGAGTGTTTTCTATGTTCTGGGCATTATTCTGAGGACTTTACATGTGCTATATCATTTAATTCCTGCAACACTTAAAAGCAGTTTCCATTCTTATTTCCATTTTACAGAAAAAAAGAGACATTTAGAGAACATCTGATTATTTAACACTATTTTAAAAATACTGATGATGCCAGGTGCTAAGGATACAATGGTGCAAAAAAAAAAAAAGGCACAGTGCCTGCCCCCATCAAGCTTGGAATCCAGTGAAGCAGACTGATTGCATGTTTACAGAGAAATGTGCCATGAAGCAAACAGACATGGGCGAGTGTGTCAGGCAGTGATAATAACACTTACAAGTGGACTGTAAAATCCTTTGCTAGAGGTCAACGCCAAAGGACAGATCCCAAACTCAAACCAGGTCCATCTGCCCCCAAAGTCAGCCCCTGCCCCATCGTTGCAACAGTTGAGTTCTTCTAACTATGATGACTTTTGGTGATACTTTATAATATCCTGTCCTGGTCTCCTCCACGCCTGTGAGATACACGTTCCTGAAGTACCCAAAGCAGTGCTTCTTGGACCATCTATGGTGAAAGACCAAGTGTTAAAATTCTCAGTTTTTACACTGTGCTCTGATACTTTTGTCCTTATTTTCCGCTGGAGGATCAATCTATCACCCCTTCCCCAAAGCCTTAGCCTGCAAGATTGTCCCCATGTCTGGATGGGCTCTAAGTAGGAACACAGAGAATCTTGGGTAATTATGGCTTTATGTTTGGTCATTTCCCGCCTCACCCTAGATATGGAGGCATTATGCATCTAGACTGGTAACAATTTGGTAAAAAAAAAAAAAAAGTCGTCTCTATTTCTAAAAAATTACCTAAAAGTGCTTCAGGCTCTCGCTGTTGCCCCCATATCTGCAAAGCCTTGCCCCAGACAATTGGGCCTTTATTTCTTCTTTCCAGAGCAACAGCTTGCTGACATACGTGATTCCCAGGCCCGGGGCTGGAGCCCTGCCCAGAGTGACAGGGGTAGGTACCTGGGCCACGTATGACTTGCAGTCTGTCGTCCAGCTGATGTACTTGGCGTGCTATTACCGGCGAATATGCCGCACATGACAAACAGAAACACAGTGCTAATTTCAAGGTCTATTAGAAACACAAGGCAGTAGAAATAACGGTTGATAGACAGAAATGGTAGGAATTGGCAGGTTAAGAAGTCTTCTAAAAGCTTCTAGGGGATGTCGACAAACACTGGGAAATAAATACCCTTTATGATCATAAAAATGTACCTGACAATGGGCTTTTGAATGAGCACAGTGAGGGACTAAAGTGGATGATATGTGACCATGGTGTTTGCCCCCCACCATCCAGAACTACTGATAAGGTCAGGCTGAGAACAAGCATCTGTGCATGAATGTAAAAGCTATTGGAATGCAGAGTGTTCCCAGCTACTACATTAATAACTTTCAACAACCTTCACTCCTGGACATGATGTAATTAATTTTTGAATTGAGGAAGCAAGATGGTCTGTGGTCTGATATTTTCATTTGAAAGCAAGTGGGAAGACAAAAGCAAACAGGCTTTTTGGCTATGAGGGAATAAATGACCTTCCAAGTAAGGAATTTAAACCGGAGCTTTCGACTTCAGAGGGGATGGGGCTGGAGAACATTTTTGTAGCAGAAATTTAAGGTGGAGAAGTGCTTGTGGGTTACAGGGCCCCCCATCTCCCCGAGCATGTGCACCCTTCCCCATTACACAAGCCACTCTCAGGGTTCTGATGGCCCTAAACCCCTTTTGAACAGAAAAACATGATCGCTAACAGGTTGTTTTTTTTTTTTAAACACAGGGCCAGCATGCCAGCACATGCTTGAATGCTCTCACAGTCACGTATAAACTTAAAAAGAGGCCCCCTTTCCCCTAGCCTCACTCATACTCCATGCGTTGTATAACCAGTATTTGCAAAGGCTATGAAGAATGCTTGGGGCAGTTGTATATATTTTGTCCAATAGTGGGAGTGACAAAAACAGGTGATCTAGAAGTGGGTAGGAGTGTAAAGCTGGGGGGTGCATGTAGGGTGGGGAGGGAGTCGTGAAAGATGGAAGGAAAGTTTGTCATACTTCTATTCCCTAGGACATTTCAGATAACAGAACATTTTAAAGATGGAAGAGACCTTAGAAATCTGAAATGAAGATTCAGAGGTTATGCACTGCCAGTGCAAAATCCTACAGCTAGGGAGAAGCGAGCCTCCAAACACTCTCTGTATAGCACAGACCCCATTTTGCACCACAGAACCTGTTTGAGAATCTGATAAAGCCTGCAGACACTTTCTCCTGAAAAACAAAACTACACATAATATTTCCTGTCCGTTTCAAAGGAATTATGGCCTCCTTAAGTTCATCAATGAACCTGAGGGACTGATGAATTTTCTGTTGTATTAAGGTTATCAACCGAGCGTACAAATAATGTTCAGACTAGGTTTTATTTAAGTCTCTCCTTTCTACTTATTGGCCGTTTGAGCACAAGCAAGCAGGCAATATATCTAGGCCTCAGTTTCCTGACATACAACATAGATATAATGATAGTATCTATTCCTAGGTTATCGTGAAGATGAAATGCCATAATGAGTTTAAGGAAGCCTGGCAGTGGGAAGGACAAGCCATGTTGCTATGGTTGTGGCTGTCGTCGGCCTCCATGCTCACTGAGCTATGTCCTCTGTAGTTGGCTGTTGATGGGCTCCTCCAGATCCAGGTCTCCTGAATTTCTTCCTGTCCTTTGCCTTTTGCTTGCTTCCAGCATAAATCTATTTGCTTCCCAATTGTTCTCCTTTCCTTAAGGGTCTCTCCTTCTAACCACATGAAAGGCAGCCTGTGTTAAAATGTCTTGATAAATTTGTTGTGTGGAAATCCATTAGAAGGAAGTGCTAGGAAATAAGATTGTTGGAGAAAAGAGTACATCTGTGAAGTGCTTCCTTACTGCAGTGGAGATCAAACAGTAGAACAAGTGGAAATACCAGGTCTGCAAGAATGGTTTGAAGTCATGTTATTATTTCAACTTCCCTTTATAACTGCAGGGAAAAAAATGTTTTCTTTTAAATACAGTTCATTTTTTAAATCTAAATTTTCAGTGTGGAAAACTTCTATTTTTAATATCAATTTCTCTTGCTGATGTACTTAAATTACTTTCAACTTCTAATGAGTTCCACCACCTGACTCCACCCCAATCTCTTCAAATCCTTGCTGAGAAACAGAAAGGTAGCCTCAAGAGGAAGAGGAATGTTAAAAATACTGAGCAGAGAGGAACCTGCTTACATCCTCCTCCTAATTTAGGTTGTCTGTTTTTCAGTATTGGAAGTTCTCCTGGGGACTGCTGTAGGGTGAATTATATGAAATTTTGGAAACTGAGTCTCCGAAGATAGTTTGGTGTAAGGCTCAAAGCTTTCCTTCTACCTGATAAAGGTTGACCAGAAGACTGATAACTTCTCGGGTTTTTTTGTTTGTTTGTTTGGGTTTTTTGGTGCCAATTCAACTCCCTCCCACTTATACTTGAAAGTAGGACTTCAAGGTACTTTACAACTGAAATCAGAAAGCAGCCTTTAAATAGTTCCAGAACAGCAAAAATCTACATTCTCATTAGGCTAACAACTGAGTTTACCTTCCCCCACACAACAATTATAAGATAATGGCCAGAAGAGCAAGTTTCTGACTTTCTGGTGCTTTGTGATTAGAGATAGTCATTCTCTTCTATGTTGTCCTTTCACTGTTGACCTGGTAGGAATGAGAGTGAAGTGCCAGTGATGATCTTAGGAAGAAAGTCTTCCTCCTTGTAGGGATGGTGGTCATGTCACAGTTCCCCCAAGAGCTGCATCTGAGGGGGCATAAAATGAAGCAGCTTTGCATGAAGTGTTTTAGGGGTAATGCTGTTACTCCCTTTGCTCTTAGATTTGGGTTCAAAGCCCTCCTTTACTATGTTCTAGCCAAAAAGCCTGGGCAACTTACTTACTTCTAGATTTGTAAACTTTTGTGTCTTTCTCTGGAGACATAGAGCCATTGGTGGAACCAGTCCATGTACAGTGTCTGGCACATAGCATATATGTCCTCATCTTGGGACAGGGAGTTTCATCTTGGACAGTGACTAACTGTCGTGGAGGATGAGAACATGCCTTTTGGAGAATGACTTAATCTCCAGAGTTAGCAGAGATGGAAGGTTTGGAATTGGAGTGTGAGTGTGTGTATATTGGGAAGGGGAGTTTCTACTCATGGAAGATAATGAGTTTTTCCTCTAACTTGTTATAAACATACACTAGAGCCTTTCTTCACTGTTTTTACTCGGTGTCTCGTAAGAGTGTCAACAAAGAAATCAATTAGATTGGTACAGGGCCAGCTCATCAGGTGATTTGTTAACAGAGACCACATCCATTTGTTACTAACTTTGGCATGATATGCTGAAAAGAGAATTGAACTGGGAAGTACAAGGAGAAACATTTATTCCACTTATACATATTAACACCTACTCTGTCCCAGGTGCTGGGCTGGGTGCTAAAGATACAGTGATGAGGGAATCCAACATCACATTGCTGAGAGATTGTTAGTGCAGTATTTCTCAACTGGAATCCAAGGATTTTCAGGGATTGGAAGTTCCAGAAGAACTCTTTTTTTATTTTTTGGCTTTTGTTTCAATATATAATTTTAATAGTCATTTTACTTGTTATAAAGGCAAAACTTTTAAACTTTATTGAGATATAATTGCCGTATAACATTGTGTAACTTTAATGTGTATCCCATGTTGATTTAATACACTGATGTGTTGCAATATGATTACCACTGTAATTTTAGCTAACACCTTCATCACGTCACATAATTACCATTTCTTCTTGTGGTGAGAACATTTAAGATCTACTTTTTTAGCAGCTTTTGAGTATATAGTACAGTACTGTTATCTATTATCACAAGGTTGTGCATTAGATCCCTAGAACTTATTTATCATCTAACTGGAAGTTTATATTCCTTGACCATCTCCTCATTTTCTCTACCTCCCAGGCCCTGGTAACCACCATTCTACTCTCTGTTTATTCAAGTTTGGATATTTTTAGATTCCACATATCAGTGTTACACAGTACTTGTCTTTCTCTGTCTGGCTTATTCCACTTAGCGTAACATGTTCAAGGTCCATCCATGTTGTTGCAAATGGCAAGATTTCCTTTTTTCTCAGGGTGAAAATATTTCATTTTACATATATAGCATATCTTCTTAATCCATTCATCCATTGATGGACACTTAGGTTTTTTCCATATCTTGATTATTATAAATTATACTGCAGTGAACATGGAGATGCATATATCTTTTTGAATTTGTGTTTTTGTTTTCTTTACATAAATACCCAGAAGTGGAATTGCTGGATCATATGGTAGTTCTGTTTGCAGTTTTTTGACAAAAATTTGCAAATTTTTGTGGCTTTGATCTGCATTTCCCTGATGATTAGTGACCTTGAGCATCTTTTCATGTATCGGTTGGCCATCTGTATGTCTTCTTTTGAAAAATGGCTATTCAGGCCCTCTGCCCATTTTTTTTTTTTTTTTAAAGAAGATGTTCGGGGTAGGAGTTTATTAATTAATTAATTTATTTTTGCTGTGCTGGGTCTTCATTTCTTTGTGAGGGCTTTCTCTAGTTGTGACAAGTGGGGGCCACTCTTCATCATGGTGCGCGGGCCTCTCACTATCGCGGCCTGTCTTATTGCAGAGCACAGGCTCCAGACACGCAGGCTCAGTAGTTGTGGCTCACGGGCCTAGTTGCTCTGCAGCATGTGGGATTCTCCCAGACCAGGGCTCGAACCCGTGTCCCCTGCATTAGCAGGCAGATTCTCAACCACTGCGCCACCAGGGAAGCCCCCTCTGCCCATTTTAAAATCAGATTGTTTGTGCGTTTTTGCATTTAGTTGTATGAGTTCTTTATATATTTTAGATGTTAACCCCTTATCAGATATATGGCTTGCAAATATTTTCTCCCATTCCATAGGTTATCTTTTCAGTTTGTTGGATGTTTCTTTTGCTATGCAGAAGCCTTTTGGTTTTATGGAGTCTCACTTATTTATTTTTGCCTTTGTTGCTTGTGCTTTTAGTGTTATATCCAAAAAATAATAATTGCCAAGACCTATGTCAAAGAGCTTTTCCCCTATGTTTTCTTCTGGGAATTTTAAAGACTTACATTTAAGTCTTTAATCCATTTTGAGTTAATTTTTGTGAGTGATGTAAGATAGCGGTACAATTTCATTTTTCTGCATGTGGTTGTCCAGTTTTCCAGGCAAAACAGTTTTATAACAATAACTCAGATCTGAAAGATGATATATCCAAAGATTATGGATTAAGTTTCTTAATCTAATATCTAGGAATAGATATAAGAATATGTCTACATGTTCTCAGAATCCTCAAGAAGTTTCCTTTTATTGGGAGTATATATTTTATCAAAGGGGAACACTGACATAAGGGACCTGAGATTTTGTACTCTCCAGTCTCTAACTAGGTGGTGTGTGGTCTTAGTTAAGACCCTCATTTAAACACATTGACCTTAGAATCTTTCTCTTAAAATAAGGTTCCTGGATCAGGTGAACTCTGAAGCTCTTCCAGCTTCAATAGTCTATGCCTCTGTGACTATCCCTCTAACTGGGTTGTAACCTGAATTTCTTTGTAATTTCTGGTTCAGAGGAGAGGGCACTAGCCAGACATCAGATCTATTCTAATTCTGCCTTTGATAATGATTGTTAGGAAAATGCTGATGGAATCACTTTTCTGCTTCATGTTTTAGGTTTTCCATTTGAGACTTGAAAGTGGTAATCTAAAAAAAAAGAAAAACTTGACTTCTCCCGGCTAGCAGACCTAAATGGACATTTCTCCAAAGAAGATATACAGATTGCCAACAAACACATGAAAGAATGCTCAACATCATTAATCATTAGAGAAATGCAAATCAAAACTACAATGAGATATCATCTCACACCGGTCAGAATGGCCATCACCAAAAAATCTAGAAACAATAAATGCTGGAGAGGGTGTGGAGAAAAGGGAACCCTCTTGCACTGTTGGTGGGAATGTAAATTGATACAGCCACTATAGAGAACAGTATGGAGGGTCCTTAAAAAACTACAAATAGAACTACCATATGACCCAGCAATCCCACTACTGGGCATATACCCTGAGAAAACCATAATTCAAAAAGAGTCATATACCAAAATGTTCATTGCAGCTTTATTTACAATAGCCAGCACATGGAAGCAACCTAAGTGTCCATCAACAGATGAATGGATAAAGAAGATGTGGCACATATATACAATGGAATATTACTCAGCCATAAAAAGAAATGAAACGGAGTTGTTTGTAGTGAGGTGGATGGACCTGGAGTCTGTCGTACAGAGTGAAGTAAGTCAGAAGGAGAAAAACAAATACCGTATGCTAACACATATATATGGAATCTAAGAAAAAAAAAGAAAATATCATGAAGAGACTAGGGGTAGGATGGGAATAAAACCCAAACCTACTATAGCATGGACTTGAGGATATGGGGAGAGGGAAGGGTAAGCTGTGATGAAGTGAGAGAGTGGCATGGACATATATACACTACCAAACGTAGGGTGGATAGCTAGTGGGAAGCAGCCACACAGCACAAGGAGATCAGCTAGGTGGTATGTGACCACCTAGAGGGGTGGGATAGGGAGGGTGGGAGACGCAAGAGGGAAGAGATATGGGAACATATGTATATGTATAACTGATTCACTTTGTGGTAAAGCAGAAACTAACACACCATTGTAAAGCAATTATACTCCAATAAAGATGTTTAAAAAAAAAACTTGAAAATAAGTGATAAAAAACTTGAAAGCTTTGGAATATAGCAGCAATGTTATTATGAAAATGAGCCCTGAAGTGATGCTAAATGAAAGGACAGATTACCATCTGTAAGTTAATTAGTCAGGATAATAGAGGTTATGCTGTGACAATAAACAACCCTAAAGATTTACTTGTGCTGTAAGTCAGTTTGAGTTGTCGGGGGTGGGGTGAGGATCTGCTCATCATAATCATAAACTTCACAGTGTGTTTTAATCATTTCACTGGCTAGTGCAGGTCACATGGTTTTGCCTAAGTTCACAGGGGGTGCAGGAGAGCATGTTTACTTGGACCAACAGAAGAACATCTTGAATATTTGTGAAATTATTATGATACTAAATATTCCCAAATGCCACATCATCATCATGATGTTCATTTTAAAACTTGGAGGCTAAAATGCATATTATAATTTCAGGTGGTGATCATTCTAAAATGCAAAAGAGTGAACAAGCTCAAGTTGGTTTTGGATTTGACCACACATATTTCTCAGAAGACTGTGCTTTCCTGGAGAGGGTGAAGGAAGTGAAGGAGGATATTTGGCAGCTGTTGAGTGGTGGGTTGCCTACCAACAGAAGAACTGGCAGGTAAGAATTCTTAGCAGCGAGAATGTGCACAAGGGACAAAGCAAAATTAACTGAGGTTAAAGTTCACAGAGCATGAAAGAGAGCAGGCTGAACTGTGATCAAAGAAACAAGTGGTTTATGACAGAACTTTTTTATTAAGGATTCTGAAATGGAAGTCACGTTTGTGTTTAATATAGAATAATCCTATATGGGGCATGAGGAAGCAGGTTTGCAATGAAAGAAATGTGCTCCAATTGGAAGAGCTGTAATAAACAACAGGAAAGTCTACAGAGAAAGTTACAGTGAATGTTTGAATTTCTATGTCAGGTCATACAAATTAGTTTTGTCAGTAGTGTACCTTCACATTTAGTACTTTGGTGAGATTGTCATTGCACAGCTCACTGTAACCCAGCAGAATAAATGAAAATTCTAAAATATCAAAAATTACATGTTTTGATATTTTAATCAGAACATGTAATTAGTTGATTATCTGCTTTGTAGAGACACCTCTGCTGTAATATGGTTTTCTGTCATTGGTCTGGTGGGTAAGAGCTCTAAGCAGCATGGCTTTATGGTTCCCTTGAACACAGTCTTCTTAGAATGACATCATGATTTAGGACAAAATATTATTCATTCCCAAATCACTGGAAACATATATGCAGATACAGGTATAAAAAGTGTCCAAAATGCCAACTCTAACTTAAAAAAATAGATAAGCTGTCCAGGGCTGGCTGACTAGTGATGTTTGTATTTATTCACACTTATTTTTCGCTATTGTTCTTTATACTGGTGTGTCGAGAGAATTCGTGAGCATAGAAATAAAAGCGAAACCCCACAAAGGGGAAAGGGTGGTACATGTTGGCGCCCCCCCCAAATTTAAAAATACGAAGGACCTAGGCAGTAAAGGAGGAGAGCAAATTCCTTGTGTGATATGACTCTTCTGAAATGACCATTCATGATTTGGAGGCAGCAAAAATTAGAAGAAAACAAACCCTTCTTATTAAAAAAAATGTAGTGATGCTTAAATTTATGATAGATATTGGGGATGCATGGTAGCCGCGCACTTGGTGTGGAGAAAAAGCACCTCAAAAACCTGACTCACAAGTTCATGTATGTCATTTGCCGTCGTATTGTTTGTAAATCGCTTTAGAGCTTCAGAAGTACCATATGTGCCTATCTAATATGAATACTAATAGCAACCATAGTAAGTTCCTGGTGCTGCCTGCGCTGATGTCTCTCTTCTCCAATGGTTATGACGGGAGGACGCAGCAGTAGTGAACTAGTAGCAGTGACTGACAAGAGTGTTCTCCAGTTCCTTCTCTAAGATGAATAAGGCCTCACACTTCAGGTTCCGCTTCTGCCCGTCTACAGAGTCAGAGGTAGCGACCAAAACATAGCTACTAATTAAAGTTTTCATCAAGATGGCCTCATGACCTACTGAAATGGCAGGGAAGCAAATTTAGGGGGGGAGAAAAAGGACCTATGAGGATAGAGAGGAGGACAAACATTTATTTTTATTCTCCCACTTCTGCTGGCTGCCACCAAGTTCTGATCTTAAGAGCTTATAATGATTGAATGACGCCTGAAATAGTTACGTTATCTGCATTCTTCACGGGCCTATCTCCATGGAGAAGTGTTCTCCTGCTTGATAAACCTGTCGTTCTTAGAGAGAGAATGGCCTTGTCAAGAAAAGGGGTGTGAAGCGCTCCGGGAGCCGGCCAGTTCTCGTCTGGCATGTACTCATGGCCACCCATATTGGCAAAGCTTAGCAAAGGCGTGGACAGACTCAGAGTGACACTAGCTCCTGGGACTAGAAGGGCCAGAGCAATGACTCAGGGATGGGCCTTTCCCTCCTGGAGCCTCGGAGAGCCTATGGTTATTGCCTGTCAAGTTCGAGATAAGAATTCAGATTATTATATAACTTGTTTTCAAGACAGTCTAGTGGGGATGGGAAGGTTGCAGCTCTTCACGGCCCCTTTTGCCAGGGAAGCTCTGTAGCTCTTGTGGCTTTGATCCTGCTGTGGTAGGGCAGGCTGATCAAGGTGGCCAACCTTGTAGATCCTGTCCTGCATAGAATATTTTCTTCTCTCTCCACTTTTGTTGTTTACTTAGCAAAAGGCACTCCACCCTCACTGCAAGTTTTGACACTCTTTCTGATACACTGTATGGCTACTGTACCTTGACTTTCAATTACATTCAATCCTATTATAATCATTTTCTTATAACAAATCCTCCTTAACACCTGGAAAGCTCAGCTCCCATGAGTATAGTGTTATGCTGTCAAAATAAAAAACAGAGGGATCCTCCTGGAATTGCAGTGGCTATTGTATGTGCTTGAAAATCAGATCAGCATAAGGGCCTAACACACTTTGCTTTCACCTCTGGTAGTGAAAGAGAAAGTTTTTCTAAGCCATTCAAATATGGCTTGACCTGTAAACCAGTGGCCTTAATTCAGTGCTTTTAAATCAATGGGATAGCATGTTAAAATCCTTTCTCTGGGAGAGCATTTCTTTCAGGAGTGAGGTCCAGAATTCCTAATTATTACCA